>NC_090932.1:450778976-451411156 GCF_040938575.1 Ambystoma mexicanum
GCTGGAGCGTGGGGGTGGTGGTAGACATGAGTGGGGGCCTGGTGGAGGGTGCCCCTGGTGGCTGGGGGGTGGGGGGTGGTGGGAGACATGAGTGGGGGGCCTGGTGGAGGCTTCCCCTGCACTGCTGGGGGTGGGGGTGATAGGGGACATGAGTGGGGGCCTGGTGGAGGCTGCCCCTGCACTGTTGGGGGGCGGGGGTGATGGTAGACATGAGTGGGGGCCTGGTGGAGGGTGCCCCTGGATGCTGGGGGTGGGGGTGGTGGTAGACATGAGTGGGGGCCTGGTGGAGGCAGCCCCTGCACTGCTGGGGGGTGGGGGTGATAGTGGACATGAGTGGGGGCCTGGTGGAGGGCGCCCCTGGTGGCTGGGGGTGGGGGTGGTGGTAGACATGAGTGGGGGCCTGGTGGAGGCAGCCCCTGCACTGCTGGGGGGTGGGGGTGATAGGGGACATGAGTGGGGGCCTGGTGGAGGCTGCTCCTGCACTGCTGGGGGGTGGGGGTGGTGGGAGACATGAGTGGGGGGCCTGGTGGAGGGTGCCCCTGCACTGCTGGAGGGTGGGGGTGATGGTAGACATGAGTGGGGGCCTGGTGGAGGCTGCCCCTGCACTGCTGGGTGTGGGGGTGGTGGGAGACATGAGTGGGGCCTGGTGGAGGGTGCCCCTGGTGGCTGGGGGGTGGGGGTGGTGGTAGACATGAGCGGGGGCCTGGTGGAGGGTGCCCCTGGTTGCTGGGGGTGGGGTGGTGGTAGACATGAGTGGGGGCCTGGTGGAGGTTGCCCCAGCACTGCTGGGGGGTGGGGGTAATGGGAGACATGAGTGGGGCCTGGTGGAGGCTGCCCCTGCACTGCTGAGGGGTGGGGGTGGTGGGAGACATGAGTGGGGGCCTGGTGGAGGGTGCCCCTGGTGGCTGGGGGGTGGGGTGGTGGGGAGACATGAGTGGGGGCCTGGTGGAGGGTGCCCCTGGTGGCTGGGGGGGTGGGGGTGATGGTAGACATGAGTGGGGGCCTGGTGGAGGGTGCCCCTGGTGGCTGGGGGTGGGGGTGGTGGTAGACATGCATGGGGGCCTGGTGGAGGCTGCCCCTGCACTGCTGGGGGGTGGGGGTGATAGGGGACATGAGTGGGGGCCTGGTGGAGGCTGCTCCTGCACTGCTGGGGGGTGGGGGTGGTGGGAGACATGAGTGGGGGCCTGGTGGAGGCTGCCCCTGCACTACTGGGGGGTGGGGGTGGTGGGAGACATGAGTGGGGGCCTGGTGGAGGGTGCCCCTGGTGGCTGGGGGGGCGGGGGTGGTGGTAGACATGAGTGGGGGCCTGGTGGAGGGTGCCCCTGCACTGCTGGGGGGTGGGGGTGGTGGTAGACATGAGTGGGGGCCTGGTGGAGGGTGCCCCTGGTGGCTGGGGGGTGGGGTGGGGGAAGACATGAGTGGGGGCCTGGTGGAGGCTGCCCCTTTACTGCTGGGGGGTGGGGGTGATGGTAGACATGAGTGGGGGCCTGGTGGAGGCTGCCCCTGCACTGCTGGGGGGTGGGGGTGATAGGGGACATGGAGTGGGGGCCTGGTGGAGGGTGCCCCTGGATGCTGGGGGGTGGGGGTGGTGGGAGACATGAGTGGGGGCCTCGTGGAGGGTGCCCCTGGTGGCTGGGGGTGCAGGGGGACATGCGTTGGTGGGTAGTAGTGCAAGGTGACATGTGGGTTGGCTGGGGGGCATGGCCATGGTGGATGGGGTGCCTGCGGGACATGTGCGTAGGCCCCTGTGGTGTGGGCCAAGTGCAGGGGCCGTGGAGGGTGTAGAGGGAACACCTGGGAGGACCCACACGTTCAATTCACGTGTGGTGCTCCCCGCGCACTCCTGGAATACACGTACCCTGATGGAATCGCGTGTGATTCTTCCTGCGCACCCCTGAAATACACGTACCCTGCTGCTTTTGTGTGTAATACTTCCCGCGCACCCCTGGAATACACGTACCCTGCTGCTTTTGCGTGTGATACTTCCCGCGCACCCTGGAATACACGTACCCTGATGGAATCGCGTGTGATATTTCCCGCGCACCCTGAAATACACGTACCCTGCTGCTTTTGCGTGTGATACTTCCCGCGCACCCCTGAAATACACGTACCCTGCTGCTTTTGCGTGTGATACTTCCCCTGCACCCCTGGAATACACGTACCCTGCTGTTTTTGCGTGTGATACTTCCCGCGCACCCCTGGAATACACGTGCCCTGCTGCTTTTGCGTGTAATACTTCCCGCGCACCCCTGGAATACACGTACCCTGCTGCTTTTGCGTGTGATACTTCCCGCGCACCCCTGGAATACACGTACCCTGATGGAATCGCGTGTGATATTTCCCGCACACCCTGAAATACACGTACCCTGCTGCTTTTGCGTGTGATACTTCCCGCGCACCCCTGAAATACACGTACCCTGCTGCTTTTGCGTGTGATACTTCCCCTGCACCCCTGGAATACACATACCCTGCTGTTTTTGCGTGTGATACTTCCCGCGCACCCCTGGAATACACGTGGCCTGATGGAATCGCGTGTGTTACTTCCCACGCACCCCTGATGTACACGTACCCAGGACAATCGCGTGTGGAACTTCTCGCGAACCACTGAAATACACGTTCCCCGCTTGGCGTTTGCTGTTTGGTAGCCGTGTGAACTGGTCCAGGGTTAGCACAGCCCTTTGCGATGATTTGGGGATTTTGAAGGCTTTTCCTTGTGCGAGGGCGTTCTTGGGGGCGTAACTGGCGCTGCTGCAGGGTCGCTGCGCCACTCTGCGCCACGGCTGTTTCGGAAGCTAAAATCATGAATACGCTGTGCGATGAAAAGGATTTTTTCGCACGCGGCTGGCGCAGTGTATCGCACGGGGACACTGTGCGCCAGCCGCGTGCACCATTTTTGTGCAAATTTCTATGAATTACCCTGTAAGTGTAAAACTGAAGGGCGAAAGTGGGTCCGCATAGTTGTACTCTCCATTTTCCACTCCAGCTTGTAAATGTTTAAAATTGAATTTAGGGGACCCACTCGCATGTAAGAGCTCCTCTGCGTGCAATTCGCTTTCCTTATAAAATGACTGTAAATGTTTGTTTGTGAGACTAGCTCTATTAGGAAATGGATCTCATTTGCCGTAGCTTTTCCGTAGCTTTCCATTCCTTTCTCCCTCCTCTCATACATTTGTGCTTTCATTCTGCCCCTTCCTCTCACAGCCGTTGTTTGGCTTCTACTCGTTCCTTCCCTCATCCATTCTGTTGCCTTATAGTCCCTTCTTTTTCTCTAACACTGTATTGTTTCCCGCTACTTCTTCCTTTCTACTCTTATGTATTCTTCTCATTTGGTATTTTTCCTTCAATTCCTTCCTTTCTTCTGTAACGCCTTTCTATTCCCCTATCCCCATCTGTCTTCTTTTTCCCTCTGCTGCCTTCTTGCTTCCACTGTCATGTTTTCTCTTTCTCCACTGTTCCTTCCATGCTGCTCTCCACTTGCTTTTCTTTCTATTCCTTCTTACCCTCTCTCATATGCTCCTTCATTCTATTCCTTTCTTCCCTCTCCACAACCTTACTTTCTTTTCTGACAGTTCTCCAACATTTTCCCCTTCTATCTCTTTCATATTATTGTTGTCTCCTATTTTCTTTTCCTGTGTGCAATCCCCTTTCACGCATTTATGTTCTCTTCTAGACTGCCCTCTCATGTCTGCCTTCCCTTCTATCCGCCCCCTCTGTTCTCATACCACCCCTCTGCCCCACTGCCTCCCTTTGCCCTTCTATGCCTTCTTTTCCTCCCTTCTCTTTGTTCTAGTCCTTTCGCGACCGTCTTTTGAATCTCTTTATTTTCCTTTCCCACCTCCGCATTTCCTATTTCTTCTTTCTCCCCGCTCATACAGCCAGTCTGCTTTTATTCCTTCCTTTTAGTGCCCCTTCTTTGTCTTCTCCTCCTTTTTGTACAATATACAACTCTGCTTTTTATTTCTTGATCACCTTTCATAACTTCGGTACCTTTTATTTCTTCGTCTCACTTCCCAGTTCTCCTTCCATTCATTGTCTTACTCTCTGATTTAATGACCGCTCCCCCTTTCTTCCTACCCCTCCCTTCATAGCTTTGTTTCCTTTGATTACCTCCTCTCCTTTCATATATTCCTTCCTTTTTATTTCCTCCCCTGCTCTCACCCCTACTTCTTCCCCTACACTTGCACCCCCTCTCATATCATTTTGATATTCCATTCCTTCGCCTTTCCTATAATACATTTTCTTTCCTTTCCTTCTATGCTCTAATATTTGTTAGTTCTTATATTTCCATGATTGTAAATGTTATTATTTCTTTTATTACATTCTTTCTCCGTGCATGCTTTTCCTTTCATTCTAATAACTCTGCTCTTACTCTTTTCAGTCCTTTCTATTGCTTCCTACAGACTACAGCAAAACCTTCTTTACAAACATTACCAACTCTCTTGCATCATCCTTTTCTTCCCCTTTTATTGTGTTCTCCATCATGATTTTATTTTGTTCTGTTATCTCTCTTCTTCTCAAGCCCTTTGTATCCCCTACCCCCCATCTTTGGTCAATTTCTATGATTTTCCCAGTTGTGTTTCTTCCGTCAACATACATAGACTGGCTTATAGAACATTGAGAGATTTCTTAAAAGGTTAGGGCCTCTTAACGTTGAGTGGGCAAAGACAGTATGAATAACGTATCAACGGTACAAGGCTTTTAGTGGGGCTTTTAAGACTGATAATCTCCTGACCTCCATATAGGCCAGCCACTTCTGTCCGCTCCTTCTGCCTTGTCTATCCTCTTGTCGTCTTTTCGCTTTTCTTTAGCCACCTGATTCTTGTAAGACCTAATGACATTAATAAAGGTTGCTGCTTTCTCTCTCGCCCATCATGTCATACTATAAGTACAGTTTTACCATCATTGTAACCTGACTCATACACACTCTTAGCAACAAAGTGCTTTGATGGAGATTTTACTTCAAAGTCTTGTCTTCTGTCAGAGATACAGTCCCCCCTTCTCTCTCGGCTCATCTTAAACGCGATGGGGCACTTTATTTTAACGTGCAGATTGTCAACTAAGTCACTTCTACCTCGGTCCGATTTTGGCAGATAAGGAAACTATGCCACAGTTGCCAGTGATCACACACTCTAGTCAGGTCTGAGATTGGTGGACTTGTCTTTTAGGGGCCGATTCATGGAACCAACGTGCGCCGAAAATCTAGGCGCAAGCATGCGCAAGCATGCGCAAGCGGAAAAAAACAGGCGCACGCGCACGCGTGCGTTTCATGGAAGTCCCTGCGCGTGTTCACCGCGGGATGTGCGCCAAACCCGTGCATGGCGCACAAGTCACTGCAACATCGCGAAAGGCGTGCGCGACGGTGCGCGACGCGCACAGTGAAAGCGCACAACCTCAGCGCACACAGCAGAAAGTGGGCGGGACATGGGGCGTAACGCGCGGAATGGGGAACAACACGCGAAAATAAGGGCGTAACTGGGGATGCACTGCACGGAAGCAGAGGTAACGCCCACACGCACACGAACCACACGTATTCATGGAATGGAATAGGGCAAACCCACGAACAGCCAAAGCCGCGCACAAGCTGAAACACGTCCGCCACACGAAGGCAGGCGGTAGAGTCCCAGCGCATCAAAAAAGTGGCGCCGCGGGAAGTAAAATACGCGATTGAGCGGGGTACGTGTATTCCGGGTGTGTGCGGGAAGTGACACACGCGATTGAGCGGGGTACGTGTATTCCGGGGGTGCGCGGGAAGTTACACACGCGAATGAGCGGGGTACGTGTATTACGGGGGTGCGCGGGAAGTTCCACACGCGATTTGGCCGGGTACGTGGATTCCAGGGGTGCGCGGGAAGTTCCACACGCGATTTGGGCGGGTACGTGTATTTCGGGGGTGCGCGGGAAGTTCCACACGCGATTTGGCCGGGTACGTGGATTTCAGGGGTGCGCGGGAAGTTCCACACGCGAGTTGGCCGGGTACGTGGATTTCAGGGGTGCGCGGGAAGTTCCACACGCGATTGAGCGGGGTACGTGTATTTCGGGGGTGCGCGGGAAGTTCCACACGCGATTGAGCGGGGTACGTGTATTTCGGGGGTGCGCGGGAAGTGACACACGCGATTTGGCCGGGTACGTGGATTCCAGGGGTGCGCGGGAAGTTCCACACGCGATTGAGCGGGGTACGTGGATTCCAGGGGTGCGCGGGAAGTTCCACACGCGATTTGGCCGGGTACGTGTATTTCGGGGGTGCGCGGGAAGTTCCACACGCGATTTGGCCGGGTACGTGGATTCCAGGGGTGCGCGGGAAGTTCCACACGCGATTGAGCGGGGTACGTGGATTCCAGGGGTGCGCGGGAAGTTCCACACGCGATTTGGCCGGGTACGTGGATTTCGGGGGTGCGCGGGAAGTTCCACACGCGACTTGGCCGGGTACGTGGATTTCAGGGGTGCGCGGGAAGTTCCACACGCGAGTTGGCCGGGTACGTGGATTTCAGGGGTGCGCGGGAAGTTCCACACGCGATTGAGCGGGGTACGTGTATTTCGGGGGTGCGCGGGAAGTGACACACGCGATTTGGCCGGGTACGTGGATTCCAGGGGTGCGCGGGAAGTTCCACACGCGATTGAGCAGGGTACGTGTATTTCGGGGGTGCGCGGGAAGTTCCACACGCGATTGAGCGGGGTACGTGGATTCCGGGGGTGCGCGGGGAGTAGCACATGTGAATTGCACGTGTGGGTCCTCCCAGGTGTACCCTCTACACCCTCCACGGCCCCTGCAGGCGGCTCACACCACAGGGGCCTACCCAGCACATGTCCTGCAGGCACCCCATCCACCATGGCCATGCCCACCAGCCAACCCACATATCAACTAGCACTACTGCCCACCAACGCATGTCCCCCTGCACCCCCAGCCACCAGGGGCAGCCTCCAGCAGGCCCCCACCCATGTCTCCCCCCACCCCCACCCCCCACCAGTGCAGGGGCAGCCTCAAACAGGCCCCCACTCATGTCCCCCTGCACCCCCACCCCCTAGCATCCAGGGGCACCCTCCACCAGGCCCCCACTCATGTCTCCCACCACCCCCACCCCCCAGCATCCAGGGGCACCCTCCACCAGGCCCCCACCCATGTCTCCCCCCACCCCCACCCCCCACCAGTGCAGGGGCACCCTCCACCAGGCCCCCACACATGTCCCCCTGCACCCCCACCCCCCAGCATCCAGGGGAACCCTCCACCAGGCCCCCACCCATGTCTCCCACCACCCCCAACCCCCAGCCACCAGGGGCAGCCTCCAGCAGGCCCCCACCCATGTCCAACTCATGTTCCCCACCCAACATGTCATCACAGTCCAGATCCCTGGTCTCTATGGTCAGCCCCCAAATGCAAAACACCCACCCGAGTATTGCATCCACCCACTCATATTCTGCAATTACATCACAGAACACCAATTGCAAGTTCCAAAACAAACACATGTCCCTCACATACACCCAATGGGTGTCAGTGATTCTCTAAACACATAACATGAAATGCATGAAAACAATGAGACACCACACATTGAAGTGCAACAAATAAATAATGTATTAAAGGAAAGATGAATAGAAACAAAAATGAAGAAACAGAAATGTGAATGGAAAAAAATGAAAAGAAGCATGTCCGTTCAAAAAAAGAAAAAAATTAAAGAATATAGAAATCCAAAGTAATGTAGTACAAAGTCAATGTCCACCAAACAAAATCCAATGTGAAAAAAAAATTATAAGCCATTGATCCATGGATAATGTCAAAAAAGAAAGTATGTACAAGTCCACAACTATGTACAATGCAAGAAGCCAGGGTCCATCATCCCAACAAAATAAAGGAAACCTAACTAACTACACTAACTAATAAAAAAAACTATATACAAAAATGTGGCCAATGTCCAAAAGGTCCAAATGAAATAAAAACAAAAATGAAACTTAACACTACCTACATAACTATGTACAAGGGCAGCGGGCTAGTTCCACGGCTCACTTCTGGATGTGCCGGGCCAGGGCATCATCGAACTCCTCCTCAATGTCCCGGAGGCGGTCCTCCTCCATGGCCCCGAGGGTCCGCAGGGCCGTCGACGTGTCCACCTCCAAAGCCCTGCGGATTGCCTCGAGGCACTCGACCCGCCTCAGGGCCCTCTGCATGGAGTTCTCCGCCCTGACCATTGAGAGCCGTGCCTCTTCCGCCCGCTGCCGCTCCGCATCTATGGCGTGGCCCAACCGCTGCCACACGGAAGACACTTTTTGTCCTGGGTCCTCCTGCCCTCCGGCCGATGCCTGCCCCTCCGATGTCGAAGGCCCCGAGCCTTCATGGCTCCCACCATGGTGCTGCTGCTGCTGTGCCTCTGCCCCTGCACTGCCTCCTGCTGCCTGCACATCCTCCGCCGGCTGGGGTGCAGTCGTTGATGTGGCCACCCCTGCTGGACGTCCGACTCCCGACTGTGGCAGGGATGCCTCCTCCACCAGCCTGGCCGCACCGTCAGAGGCAGCTCTACAGGGCACCCAGGTGACTGATGGGTGGGAAGATGGCACAGAGGACGACTGGCGCGTAGGGGGTCCAGCTGAGGAGGGGGTCGTGGCAAGCCCCATCAGACGGAGGAATCCGGCCTGGGTGACCTGTCCCAGCAGGCTGACGTGGTCAACGAGCCATTCGAGATGACCTGCAGTCTCTTCATGAAAAGACTGCAGGTCACCTCGCATGGCCCGTTGACGCAACGCCACTCCAGCCAGGACAGGCTCAACCCGGGCCTGGATAGCCACGTCCGCAGGCAGAGGAAGGCCAGTTGACGACAGCTCATCCCCTGCCTGAAAACTGGTCTGGACATGGGCATCCCTGCTGGTGCAAGATGATGCAGGGACAGGATCAGGGACAGGATTGCACACAGGCACCTCCGCGGCGGCCTGTGCTGCCTCCTGTCCCTGGTCCTGCACTGCACCACTAGCACCAGTGGGATCCCCACCCCCAGACCCCGTCTCCGGTGCTTGCACGGCCTCCTCCTCCACCAAACCCCCCACCAACCTGGATGACTCTGTGCCATCTTCCCCCGTTGGGCCCTGTGGGGTCCCAGCTGCCCCTTCTGCTGCCGAGGAGTCCAACTGCAACCTCCGCCTCTTGGACCTCCCCCCGGCAGCTGCGGCCTGGGACGCGGCACCGGACTCCTCACTCCCCGACGAGATGACAAACTGGGAGGGGAGCCGGGCCTTGCGTCTCCGGCTGGCGGTGGGATCCCCGCCGCTGTGCTCCACAGCACCTTCTCCGCCCTCTTCATCAGTTGACGCTGCAGACAGGGAGAAACAAAACACAGGCATCAGGGCACTGTACAATGTACACATACACACATGACAGTTGTACATGAGTGGCATTGGCAAACCTCTGACATGTCATCACAATCCCCAACACACATGTCATTACAACTTGCACACACGAGCCATACCACAGCCATGTTGCAACTGCCAACACCATCCATACACATACAACAGCATCAGCAGCCAAAGGTGAGCCAGACATCACATGCAACACAGGAAGTGCACCACACATGTACACACACCACCACACTTGCATGCATGTGTACACCTCTGCTAAGTGTCGCAGTGTTCAGACGGGCATCCATGTCACATCTGCCCATCAGGCTTCCACATACCGCTGTCACATGCATCCATGTTGCATCACTGTTGCACCCTTGTCAAATACACACACATGCACATGTACACAGCGCTGATACAATCAGCTGAAAACAACATACATGCGTGACATCACGGACATGTCTACTCACATACACATTCATACAAACTTGTGTGCCCACACAACTGCATTTGGCATGCAAGCCCACACACACAGGCACCATCCATGTCTCACACATTACAGCCCTCGCATGTGTCAGCCCCACGGCCCTGTACACCCGCACCCATACTCGACCCCATACAAACAGATGTGCAACCTGCACACTACTGAACAATCACCACACGCACTGCTCACAATCAGGATGCATGTACACTCACCGCTCGACTCCAGACGGGTCTGCCTCTCAAGGACCTGGACGTGGAGCGCTGGGGATATGTGTTCCAGGACCCTCATCTGTTCTTCCGACAAGTGGCCCCGGCGCCCCTTGGCATCCGCTGCCTTCAAGAGGCGCCGGGCCTTGGTCAGGGTCCTGGACCTGAAGTCCTCCCAGCGCTTCTTGACATGTTGGAAGTCGCGGACTGCCACCCCCTCCGCGTTGATGGCAGTCACGATGTCAGTCCAGATCCGAGTCCGTCCTTCCTTGTCGGCGCGGCAACTTCCGAAGAGGGCATCATACTGCCCCAGGACTTGCTCCACCAGGACACCAACTTCGGTGGCACTGAAGCTGGTGCCCCTCTGCCTCTCTGGCCGGGGGTTGTCAGTGGTCACAGATGGAGTTTGCCCCGACATGACAACCCCAGAGGCAGGAGTGGGTGGGCAACTGGGTCCTGGGGCTGGGCTGTGGAGCGATGGAATCCCAGTCGGGAGTCTTTGGTTCCAGCAGGGGTGGTCACACCAACAGCACCCCTGGCTGATGTGCAGGCAGCAAATGGCAGGGCACGTGGGCAGCAGGCAGTCAGGCAGCAGCAGATGGCAGGTGGGAGCGTGCTCGGGGCTCTGGGGGGCAGTAGTTCGGCCTTCTGGGCAGGAGCGTGGTCTTCTGTGTGCTTACGCGTGGCCAGCTTGATACGGAGTGATTTGGCACGTGAAAATTCTGCACGTCAGCGTGTAATTCGAGGAAAGGCCCTTAGCGCGTAAGCGCGTCTGCACGCATACGCATTTTCATTGGACCAAAGGCCCTCAGCGCGTGAGCGCGTCTGTGACGTGACGTGCGAGGGAGTATCCCTCATTGCACGTGATGACAGTACACACGTGGATCCCAACCAATCGCGTGTGAAAGTTCACGGGACCCCGGAACACACGTACCCCGGCCAATCGCGTGTGGAACTACCCGCGCACCCCGAAACACACGTACCCAGGCCAATCGCGTGTGGAACTACCCGCGCACCCCTGAAATACACGCGCCCAGGCTATTCGCGTGTGGAACTTCCCGCGCACCCCTGAAATACACGTACCCTGCTGAAATCGCGTGTGAAACTTCCCGCGAACCCCTGAAATACACGCGCCCAGGCTATTCGCGTGTGGAACTTCCCGCGCACCCCTGAAATACACGCGCCCAGGCTATTCGCGTGTGGAACTTCCCGCGCACCCCTGAAATACACGTACCCTGCTGAAATCGCGTGTGAAACTTCCCGCGAACCCCTGGAATACACGCGCCCAGGCTATTCGCGTGTGGAAATTCCCGCGAACCCCTGAAATACACGCGCCCAGGCTATTCGCGTGTGGAACTTCCCGCGCACCCCTGAAATACACGCGCCCAGGCTATTCGCGTGTGGAACTTCCCGCGCACCCCTGAAATACACGCGCCCAGGCTATTCGCGTGTGGAACTTCCCGCGCACCCCTGAAATACACGTACCCTGCTGAAATCGCGTGTGAAACTTCCCGCGAACCCCTGAAATACACGCGCCCAGGCTATTCGCGTGTGGAACTTGCCGCGCACCCCTGCAATACACGCGCGCAGGCTATTCGCGTGTGGAACTTCCCGCGCACCCCTGAAATACACGTGCCCAGGCTATTTGCGTGTGGAACTTCCCGCGCACCCCTGAAATACACGCGCCCAGGCTATTCGCATGTGGAACTTCCCGCGCACCCCTGAAATACACGCGCCCAGGCTATTCGCGTGTGGAACTTCCCGCGCACCCCTGAAATACACATACCCTGCTGAAATCGCGTGTGAAACTTCCCGCGAACCCCTGGAATACACGCGCCCAGGCTATTCGCGTGTGGAAATTCCCGCGAACCCCTGAAATACACGCGCCCAGGCTATTCGCGTGTGGAACTTCCCACGCACCCCTGAAATACACGCGCCCAGGCTATTCTCGTGTGGAACTTCCCGCGCACCCCTGAAATACACGCGCCCAGGCTATTCGCGTGTGGAACTTCCCGCGCACCCCTGAAATACACGCGCCCAGGCTATTCGCATGTGGAACTTCCCGCGCACCCCTGAAATACACGCGCCCAGGCTATTCGCGTGTGGAACTTCCCGCGCACCCCTGAAATACACGTACCCTGCTGAAATCGCGTGTGAAACTTCCCGCGAACCCCTGAAATACACGCGCCCAGGCTATTCGCGTGTGGAACTTGCCGCGCACCCCTGCAATACACGCGCGCAGGCTATTCGCGTGTGGAACTTCCCGCGCACCCCTGAAATACACACGCCCAGGCTATTCGCGTGTGGAACTTCCCGCGCACCCCTGAAATACACGCGCCCAGGCTATTCGCGTGTGGAACTTCCCGCGCACCCCTGAAATACACGTACCCTGCTGAAATCGCGTGTGAAACTTCCCGCGAACCCCTGGAATACACGTAGCCCGCTTGCCGTGCTGGTACAGGGTTAGCGCAGCCCTTTGCGCTGGATTGGGGATTTTGATGGCTTTTCCCTGCGCGGAAGGCGTTCTTGGGGGCGTAACTGGCGCTGCTGCAAGGTCGCTGCGCCACTGTGCGCCACGGCTGGTTTTGGTGGCTGGAATCCATGAATACGCTGTGCGCGGAAATGTGTTTCGGCGCACGCGGCTGGCGCAGACTACCGCACGCACACACTGTGCGCCAGCCGCGTGCGCCACTTGTGCGCCGAATTCTATGAATTGGCCCCAAAGTCTTTACAGTTGCTAGTGTTAGATCACTGAATGACTGATTCTGCTTAGTTATCTTCCACATACACACATTACATGAGAAATCAACTTGGCATTATTCCAAAGATTCTTTATAACAGCATGTCAGGTGTGAAGAGCACAACTCATTCTCAATGCTGGCAAGAGTCAAGAACAGAATGAATCTTTGCAAAATAATTCTGCATGCTGGTTCTTGGATTAAATCAAATTCAACTGTTGTTTTCGAAGTAGTATGAGATGTAAGAAGGGCAACCAACTTGCTGGCCGATTCATGGAATAAATGTGCACCGAAAAGGGGAGCGCAAGCGTGAAAATCACAGCGCAAGCATGAAAATCGCAGTGCACGCGTGCCAAAGCCACGCACATCGATTCATGGAATTCAGTGCGCGTGTAAATCCTGGGATGTGCGCTAAAGTCGTGGGTAGCGTACGCGGGCGCACACGTCATTAAACAGCGTGCGCTACGCGTACAGGGAAAGGGCACATAGCACAGCGCACACAACAAAAGTGGGCATAATACGGGGCGTAACACGTGGAATGGGGAACAACGCGTGAAAATATGGGCGTTACGGGGGAAGTACAGGAGGTAAATGCTCACAACGCCCACACGCGCACCAACAACACACATTCATGGAATCGAACAAGGGAAAGGCGTGCGTCAAAAAAGACGCGGTAATCCGGAAACACGTACGCCAGCAGGAAGCAGGCGTAAGCGGCCCCGCGTTGCATAAAAGTGCGCGCAAACAACAAACAAGCTCAGATACTACGATGAATATACCGTTCCTCACAGCAGTGGTCGTGGGAGGAGGACAGCCAGGCCCTGCATTTTTTTACCCAGGACCAGCCCTTTTGGGATGCCTGATGATCAGGTGTATGGGAGGTACAGGTTTCCACCACACATAATCCTAGACCTGGTGAGGGAGTGGGAGGATGACCTCACATCACCCACCCTGTGCTCGCAAGCACTGAGCCCCTTGGAAAAGGTGCTCAATGTACTGCACTTCTTGGCTACTGGTTCATTTCAGCAAACAAGTGCCATAGTGGGGGGGGGGGTCTCACAGGCCACGCAGTCACGCTGCCTACACCAGGTGTTGGCAATCATCACTGCGCGCCCCTCAGTCCGCAGGCACATATACATGCCCAGAACACCTGCAGAAAGGCAGGCTGTTGTCCAGCAATTTTATGGGGTGGCACACTTCCCCATAGGTGCCATTGATTGCACCCATGTGGCTCTACGTTCCACCCAGGGCCACTGAGCACATCTATCGGAACTGCAAGCACTGGCATTCCATCAACATGCAGGTTGTATGTGATGCCAAGGGAATCATCACCTCAGTATATGCCAACTATCCAGGGTCCAGCCATAATAGTTTCATATTCAGAATGTCACCCCTAAACCGGGACCTGTAAGCTGGATGGCATGGCGACACATAGCTAATTGTTGAGTATAAATGCCTCTGCACATGCATGCATGTCAGAAACTGAGAAATGGGAAAACCCCACTAATGACAACCATTATCACCTCCCCAGGGAACAGTGCCTACCCTCTGAGCACCTACATGATGATGCCAATTCGGAACCCCACCACACCACCCGAGGTAAGATACAACACAGCCCATATTGCAACCCGGGGCATAGTGGAGCGCACATTCGGAGTGCTCAAGTCACGTTTTCACTCCCTTGACCGCTCTGGTGGGCAGCTGCTATATGCGCCCCCAGTAGTATGCAGGATCATAGTGGCAGCATGTGTCCTGCACAACGTTGCAACCCGCCGGGGCATGCCGGTGGACATGGTGGTGCCCTCACATCCCCAACAACATGCATGCCCGCTGCGCATGGGAGGTGAAAGGGCACGTGGTGAGGCAGCCCGTACCCAGCTTGTGGCAAATTACTTCACCTAAAATCCCACCCTTGCGCAGCACACACAGGCCTGGCACATACCAGCTGACAATCAATGATGATGACAAAAGGGACAGTCAACTGTCACAACCATAGCAGCCTGAGATTGTTCACCTGGAAGTGTTACATTGTGTGCATCCATACCTACTTAAAAACACCCAATGCTGTGTCACAAAAAGACGCACATTCATGCAACAGGAATGACTACCCCCTTGCAAAATACCACATCAAAATAGTACCATGTCACCCAACCCCTCCCCATCTCAGCGACCCAACACACCATGCCATGGCATGCAATGTGAAAGCAACCAAATGAATGCACAACACATGACACAAGTGTCACAAAGTGCACTGTCCATAATGTAAACAGGCCACAGACAATATGCGCTCAGCAATCAATAAGAAACAGCACACATGAACAAATACTTACCAGCAACACAAAACATCAGTTCAGGATGAAACCGTGTCAATATATGACAGTAAAAAATTGAAGTAGTGCAAGTCTCACAACCTGACTAAGGCAGCACATCGACCCCTTCCAACTGCAGAGTGTTGCTGTCAGGCAAATGTCTCAGTGTACTGCATACAACATGAACTGCATCTGCAAAGGAGACGGCCTTGTGAAGACATGAAGAACCTGCATGTAAATAAGGAGAAAGACATGGATGCACAAGCACATATCAATACACCATGCAGTGTAGAATCCAACAACAATCCCCACTAGGGATGTACACACAGTATTGACTACAGACTGCCCACAAAACTCATGGGAGCCCAATGTCACTGTGTAAGTTACTGTCACTTGATCACACCCTTTGCAAGCCCATGGAAAGGGGAAGCAGGAGGGGTGTGTGTGTCAGGAAACCAAGCATCTTACCCAAAGACAGGACAAGCCTGCATGTGCCCAGCTGGAATACACAGTGGATGCCCACGTGATCCACACAAAGCAACACACTGCAAAAATAAAATATTTTTAAAAAGAAATATTTTTTTTTAAAAAATCAAAAATGCCCATGTGTGGACCAGGGGGGGGGGGCACCCAGGAGGTTCGAGGTACAGGGCACACCCCAACACCCACATGTGTGGATGTTGAGAAAAAAAAATACCTCCATTGGGTCATGGCCTGCACGGCTACGCTACAGTGGGAGACAGCCCAAGCAAAGCCCTGGTATGGTCCTCCATGGCAGCAAGCATGCGGATCTGGAAGGTTTGGTTCTGCAGGATGATGTTACGGAGATCCCCATGCAGCACCTCACGGGTTGCCCACATTTCTGCCTGCATGGCCTCGCGTGATGCCCGGATCTCCGCACGGGTTGCCTGGAGCTCAGCCGAGAGTGAACGTGTGAGCAGCTCCAGCTGCTGTTCTGACCTAAAATTCTGGGAAGCCTCAAGTTCACCCAGAGTATCTCTGAGGAACCCATGTTCTAACCTCAGGGTTTCCCTGTGGGCCTGTGACTCTACAGATATGGCTTTGCGCAGAGCCTCCAGTCCAGCACGTCGGTCCCTGTCGGACGTCAACATGTCCTCACATGTCCTCCCTGTGTGAGTGGCAAATGGAGTCTGTTGCCTGCTGCTGGAGCTCCATCTGCCTTTCAGGGGGGAGAATGGAAGTGGCCACCCTATTCATTGCCTGAGCCATCATTTCACACGATGCTCCCTGTTGTGCTGCAATACTGTACCTGGAGTTCTCCCACACTGTATTGCCTGGTGGCGCACAGCCACTGCGTTGACGGGCACCACACCTGTTTGGGGCAAGGCGATCTGCACCTTGCTGTGCTGGCACTGCCTGAGGCTGCAGGACTGCATTCCTCCTTTGATCTGCTGGCCCAGGAACAGGAGCAAATATTGTGGAGTGTGACCCTGCCTCCGTAACCACCAAAGATGGACTTACCAACACTGAAATCCCCATTGAGGGGTCTACCCCCGGTGGAGGTGGGTTGGACAGAACAGCATCCCTGCCAGAAACACTCACCTGCGACGGCACATATGTCTCACTGTCCGATTCAGCACCTGATTCATAGAGGTCTGCGGAGGTGTACCCAGAGACACCCCTGGACACCCCTGGACAGCATGGTTTGTAGGACAAATAGGTTTTCACCCACCACCACCCCACGTCCTCCAGTGGTGCCCGGTTGTGGCTATGATTCCTCCTGGATCTGCACCATCTCCTCCTCCTCAACAGCATCAAGTGCCTCATCACCTGCAAAAACATGAAAGATAACAAATGGAAACAGGCATGAGTACCATAGCACACACATAGGCCTGACGAGGCAGAGATCCAGTACATAAATTACACATGCCCCACATGACTATAACCATGGCATGCATGCACTATCAATGAGTTGGAAGGGGAGGCAAGAAGCAGACACTGAGGACTCCAAGATGGAAAAGGAACACATGTGCTGCATGCTGGATAGCACAGGCATCACACATTAGCCTGTGAGTGGCATGTCCAATACACATACATGACACATGCCAGCACACAGATGGCACGTAGCATAGCCATGGTACATTTGACAAGTACAGCCATATGGTAGGAAATAAGTACTGTCACCCATCCATGTGAGATGGACATCATGAGATACAACATGCAAAATAGTGTGACAAAACATGCATGTGCCACACGCTGCTGCAGATCCAGTGTTCAATTATACAGTGATGGCAGGCAGATGGATACATCAATGGTTGGTCACTTCAACATGACAGAAGACAACAGTCATATTCAACATTAAAACAGGGCCCAAAAATGATTGTGTGCAGGCCATTACTCAATCAGCCTGCATGGTTAAACCATTCCCATAACAAGGTAATAAATGTGGGCCATTGTGGGGTGTAATCTATGACAGAAGCATTTCACATTTGTGGCAGTAGGGCAGAAAAATGTGTTGTAAAAATGGCAAGGATTGAAACAATCCGGCTGAATGAACAGGAAAACATTTTGATCAATGTTGTTGCAAGATGACAGTTGAAGAGCAACTGCAGTAATCTGGTGCAAATTGGCTACTGTGGTCAGACGGGATACTGTCATACCCAAACCCAAGGCCGGGGAATGGTTTGGAGGAACCACATGGGTGACCCATACCAGTCATGACTACACACCCTCACCTGGCAATCAAATCAGAACACATCACCCAAGCAACATACACATGAACTACACACACATGCATGGGCACTCACCGGACAATGCTTCAAGATCTGGTAGGTCTCCCACACCTTGGATCTGTTCCTCTGTGACGAAGGTTCCAGCGACAGACTCATGTTCAGTGAGTTGGTCGTCCTCTGGTGGAGACCCACCACCAGTCACCAGAGTAGAGGCATGATTGGAAGCCAGCTTGTTCTTTGTTCTGCGTTTCAGGTCATTCCACCGCTTGAAGCAATCATCAGCTGTGCGCCTCACAAATCCAAGGGCACTAATGTGGTCTGCGATGGTCTGCCAGTGGGCTCTACGTTGAGCAGGCGTAGTCTTACACCCTGCAGTCACCACCATTTCGCGGCTATGTGCCAACATATAGGCCACAAGTGCATCTAGTTCGGCGTCATTGAAGCTAGGCTTCCTTGATGTGCCGGAGTGTGTAGCTGTGTCTAGGGTCCCAGCCTGTACCGCAAGAGCACCCTTCTTCCTCTTGAGAGGTGGTGTGGATCCTGAGTGGCTTACGCCGGTCTGGTTGGTAGGGGAAGAAGCGCAGGTGGACTGGGTACTGTAAGTTTGCGAAGGCACAATGACCAAAGGTCTCGGTGCAGGCATTGGCTGCAGGGTGATGTTGGCAGGACCAACGTCGGTGTGATGGACTTGGACCAACACTGTCCCGGCTGGTAGACACGGAGCTGGGGTGGATTGAGCTGCAGCTGCCCCTGCAGCCTCCTCACCCTGGCTACTTGGGGCAGCAGATGACATTGCTGCCCCAGATCCACGTGGCCTGGTGACAGCAACTTTCACCACCCCACGTGGCTTAGACTTGGTGACCTGGAAGTCAGCCTGGGAGTCATCCTCTGCTGGTTCAGTTGACAATATGGGCTGGTTTTAACAAGGGCTGAGCTGGGATGGTGTCAGCTACATTTCCCACAACCATTTGGGGGGGGGCATAGGTGGCTCCGATTGGTCCTCCACACACTGCCCGCTTGGGCCACCCTGCACATCCTGGCCACGTCCCCTTCCGCGCCGACCTTTTGGAGGTCAGCCACCTTTGCCTCCCTTACTGTTTGGTCGCCTCCCAACCATGGCACTGATGTTGTGCGTATGGGAGTTTCAGTAAACAATTGTCCTGGGCAATTGGGGTGAAAGGGGTAGGGTACTAGAAGGTATTCGTACCCTAGTGCTCTAGCAAGGCTGTCTGTGACCCCTGGGGGAAGATGACATGTCACGCAATGCAGAGGCACCCCGAAAACAATATCAAACGTGCACGCAACCCCTGGTAGACCATGTGCGTGGAACAATGAACCCGCACTATGCTGTGGCACCCAGAAACACAAAAATAAGCGTACGCGTGATACACACAGCCTACAATGACCTTTGAAGGGGTACGCGACACACGATCTGCCTGGAAAAAGAATGTGAAAAAGATGCGCGTGTGCGCGTTGGCAACACCCCCGCCAAAAGAAGAAATGAACGCAGTCTGAGGAAAAAGGGAGTACGAACTGGAACCGCTGTGAAGTAATCGCGTGTGAACCGACAAGCAGTACAAGAATTACCCGCTCGCTCTCCACAAATAGCATGTACGAGAAAATGGCGTCATACGCGTACCTTTTGAGCCAGCCCACATGTGCAACGTCACTTACGCGCTAAGGCCCTTTCCTCCAATAGCACGCTGACGTGCAGTTTTCTCACATGCTGATTCAGTATGCACCCGTGTTGTGGGAAACCCCCGTGTGTGTAACGTCACAGACGCGCTTACGCGCTAAGGGCCTTTCCTCAAATTACACGCTAACGTGCAGTTTTTTCACGAGCCAAATCACTCTGTATCAAGCTGGCCACGCAACAACACACGGAAGACCACGCTCCTGCCCATAAGGCCGAATTACTGCCCCCCAGAGCCCCGAGCACGCTCCCACCTGCCATCTGCTTCTACCTGCCTGCCTGCTGGCCACGTGCCCTGCTATTTGGTGCCTGCATGTCAACCATCTGCAGGGGTCCAGTTGCTGTGACCACCCCTGCTGGAACAGAAGTCTCCCGACTGGAGTACCATCTTGCTTCTCAGCCCAGCCCCAGGACCCAGTTGCCCACCCACACCTGCCTTGGGAGTTGCCTTGTCGGACACAACACCATCTGGCACCACTGGCAACCCCCAGCCAGAGAGGCAGAGGGCTACCAGCTTCAGTGCTGCAGAAGTTGGTATCATGGTGGAGCAAGTCCTGGGGCATTATGATGCCCTCTTTGGAAGTCCACGCGCTGACAATGAAGGACGGAAGAGGATCTGGACGGACATCGTGGCTGCCATCAACGTGGAGGAGGTGGCAGCCCGCGACTTGCAACACGTCCGGACGCGCTGGGAGGACTTCAGGTCCAGGACCCTCAGCAAGGCCCGGCATCTCCTGAAGCCAAAGCATGCAAAGGGGCGCCGGGTCCGCCTTACCAACACGCAGATGAGGGTCCTGGAACGCATATACCCAGCGCTCCACCTCCAGGACCTTGGGAGGCAGACCTGTCTGGAGTCGAGCGGTAAGTTTGCAATGCTTACTGATTGGATGCTGTGCATGGTGAGGTGTGGCAGGTGTGTGCAGGTTGCACATATGTCTTGGAAGGCCCATGTATGGATGTGTATGTACAGGGACATGAGCCTGCCGCATGAGAGTCCAGTCATGTGTGAGGCACATCAACGGTGTATGAGTACAAAAGCATTATGGGCAAATGCATGTTGGGGTGCACACATCTTTACATATCTGTGTATGTACCATGGCATAGTTGCGGTGTGACACATGGATGCGGGTTCCACCTTCATGTACGTGCATGGTGTACATGTGTGTGAGGGTATTTGACATGTGTGCCACTGTGATACACCATGGATGCATGTGACACTGACATGTAGGCGGCTGATTGGCAGATGTGACATGGATGCCGAGGATTTGACTGCAACAGATGGTGTAGATGTACAGATGCTTGTATGTCTGGTGGCGTGTGTGCATGTGTTTGCCATTCCCCGTGTTGCATGTGACGTCAGGCTAACCTTCGGATGGTCCTGGCATGCTGTTGTATGTGTATGGATGGTGCTGGCTGCTGCAACATTCCTGTTCATTTGCGCGTGTGTGTCGCTTGAAATGATATGTGTGTTGGGGAGTGTGATGCCATGTGTGAAGTTTGAGACTGCCACTCATCTGCAACTGTCATGTGTGTATCAGACCATTGTACAGTGCCCTGATGCCTGTGTTCTGTCTCTCCCTGTCTGCAGCGTCAACTGATGAAGAGGGCGGAGACGGTGCTGTGGAGCACACAGACAGGGATACCACGGCCAGCCGGAGAGGCAAGGCCCACCTCCCCTCCCAGGTTGCCATCTCGTCAGGCAGTGAGGAGTATGGTGCCGCCTCCGTGGTCACAGCTGCCGGTGGTAGGTCCAAGAGGTGGAGGTCGGAGGTGGACTCCTCGGCAGCAGAAGTGGCAACTGAGACCCCACAAGGGCCTACGGAGGAAGATGGAACAGAGTCATCAAGGTTGGTGGGGGGTTTGGTTGAGGAGGAGGCTGTGGAAGTCACACACACAGGGCCTGGAGAGGGGATTCCACTGCCAGTGGTGCAGTCCAGGGGCAGGGACAGGAGGCAGCACAGGCCACCGCGGAGTTGCCTGTGTGTAATCCTGTTCCCGATCCTGTGACTGCATCATCCGTCACCAGCAGGGATGCCTTCGTCCAGACCCATTTTCAGGGAGGGGATAGCCGCACAACAACGGGCCTTCCTCTCCCTGCGGACGTGGTAATCCGGGACCGGCTTGAGCCTGTCCTGGGTGGGGTGGCATTGCGTGTTCATGACATTTGGGATGACGTGCAGGGTTCTCGTGAGTACAGCTCATGTCATTTCAAAATGTCTCGAAGACTGCGTCAACCTACTGGGCGGGGTCACCAGTGCTGGGTTCCTCCGTGTGCTGGAGCTTCTGCCGACCCCCTCCTCAACTGAACACCCTATGCACTGGTCGTCCTCCGGCCATCTTCCTGCCCACGTGTTACCCGGGCACCCTGTGGAGCTGTCCCTGACCCAGCAGCCAGGCTGGTAGAGGACACATCTCTGCCACAGTCGGGAGTTGGAGGTCCAGCAGGGGAGGCCACCCCAACAACTGGACCCCAGCAGGAGGATGACATGCAGGCAACAACGGGCAGGGCACATGCACGGCAGCAGCAGGCTGAAGGTGGGAGCAATGATGTCTCGGGGCCAACAACATCAGAGGGGCAGGCATCGGCCATAGCGCAGGAGGACCCTGGATTGGGAGTGTCTTCCGTGTGGCATCGTTTGGGCCAGCAGATAGATGCAGAGCAGCGGCGGGCGGAAGAGGCACGGCTCACAATGGTCAGGGCGGAGAACTCCATGCGGAGGGCGCTGAAGCGGCCCGAGTGCCTCGAGGCGATTCGCAAGGAGTTGGAGTTGGGCATGGCATTGTCCCTGCGAAAACTCAGGGCCATGGAAGAGGCCCGCCTCCAGAACATAGACGAGGAGTTCGATGATGCCCTGGCCCAGGAAATCGAAAAGTGAGCCGTCGGACTAGCCCGCCGCCATTGTATATAGTTTGTAGTGTTAGGTTTCATTTTCGTTTTGCTTTATTTTGGGGTGATTGGACTATGCCCCACACTTTTATACATAGTTATTTCCTAGGTAGTTTTTTTGATAGGTTTCATTTCTTTCGTTGGGCTCATGGAACCTGGATGAAATGGTTGTACATAGTTGAACAGTGGATTTATGAGAGAATTTTACTTTTTTACTCACCATGGATCAATTAATTTTACAATTTTCGTTTCCTTTGGATTTGCTTTGGGCGACAAATTGTCTTTTGGATTACTTTGGATTGGTTCTTCATATTTCTTTAATTCTGTTTTGGACATGCATTTCATTTCATGTTTGAAATATTTTTCATGCTTTCATTTCATTTCATTTATTTATTTCATAATACATTTTGATTTATTACTTCCATGTGTGCTATTCGCTCATTGGGTTACTGCATGTGAAAATGTGGATTTACACAATCACTGGCACCCTGTGTATGTGTGTGAGGGACATGTATTGATGTACATAGTTGACTTTTGGTTTGTGACATGAAATAGGCATTTCAGTGTGGGGTGGATTGAGGACTTGATTGCCTCTCAAGACTGGGGTGGCGTGCTGTGGGATTTTGGTGGACATGAGGCCCATGATTGTGCATCTTTATGAGGTGTTGGGGGGACATGAGTCGGGGCCTGCTGGCAGGTGCCCGTCAATGCTGGGTGGGTAGGGGTGCAGGGGGACATGAGTCTGGGCTAACCGTCAATGCTGGGTGGGTGGAGGTGCAGGGGGACATGAGTCGGGCCCTAACCGTCAATGCTGGGTGGGTGGGGGTGCAGGGGGACATGAGTCAGGGCCTGCTGGCAGGTGTCCGTCAATGCTGGGTGGGTGGAGGTGCAGGGGGACATGAGTCGGGCCCTAACCGTCAATGCTGGGTGGGTGGGGGTGCAGGGGGACATGAGTCGGGCCCGAACCGTCAATGCTGGGTGGGTGTGGGTGCAGGGGGACATGAGTCGGGGCCTGCTGGCTGGTGCCCGTTAATGCTGGGTGGGTGGGGGTGCAGGGGGACATGAGTCAGGCCCTAACTGTCAATGCTGGGTGGGTGGGGGTGCAGGGGGACATGAGTCGGGCCCTAAACGCCAATGCTGGGTGGGTGGGGGTGCAGGGGGACATGAGTCGGGGCCTGCTGGCAGGTGCCCGTCAATGCTGGTTGGGTGGGGGTGCAGGGGGACATGAGTCGGGCCCTAATCGTCAATGTTGGGTGGGTGGGGGTGCAGGGGGACATGAGTCGGGCCCTAACCGTCAATGCTGGGTGGGTGGGTGGGAGTGCAGGGGGACATGAGTCAGGGCCTGCTGGCAGGTGCCCGTCAATGCTGTGTGGGTGGGGGTTCAGGGGGACATGAGTCGGGGCCTGCTGGCAGGTGCCCGTCAATGCTGGGTGGGTGGGGGTGCAGGGGGACATGAGTCGGGGGCCTGCTGGCAGGTGCCTGTCAATGCTGGGTGGGTGGGGGTACAGGCGGACATGAGTCGGGGCCTGCTGGCAGGTGCCCATCAATGCTGGGTGGGTGGGGGTGCAGGGGGACATGAGTTGGTGATCACTAGTGCAAGGTGACATGTGGGCTGGCTGGGGGGCATGCCCATGGTGGATGGGCTGCCTGCGGGACAGGACCAGGGGTGCAGGGTAGTCCCCTGTGGTGTGGGGCTGCCTTCACGGGCTGGGGAGGGGGTAGAGGGCACACCTGGGAGGACCCACACTGCCAAATCACGTGTGAAACTCCCCACACACCCCACTGAATTCACGTACCCCGCTCAGACAGCGAAATCACGTGTGAAACTCCCCGCGCACCCCAGAAATACACGTACCCTGCTCTGCAAGCGAAATCGCATGTGAAACTCCCCGTGCACCCCAGAAATACATGTACCCCGCTCGCCCAAGGCCTATCGCGTGTGAAACTACCTGCACACCCCACTGGATACACGTACCCCACTCTGCAAGCGAAATCACGTGTGAAACTCCCCGCACACCCCAGAAATACACGTACCCCGCTCGCCCAAGGCCTATCGCATGTGAAACTCTCTGCGCACCCCACTGGATACACGTACCCCGCTCTGCAAGCAGAATCGCGTTTGAAACTTCCCGCGCACCCCAGAAATACACGTACCCCGCTCGCCCAAGGTCTATCGCGTGTGAGACTCCCCGCGCACCCCACTGGATACACGTACCCCGCTCTGCAAGCGGAATCACGTGGGAAAGTACCCGCACACCCCTCAGAATACACAAACCCCACTCTGCAAGCGGAATCGCGTGTGAAAGTAACCGCGCACCCCTCAGAATACACATACCCCGCTCAGAGAGAGAAATCACGTGTGAAAGTACCCGCGCATCCCTCAGAATACACGTACCCTGCTCTGCAAGCGAAATCGCATGTGAAAGTACCCGCGCACCCCAGAAATACACGTACCCCGCTTGCCCAAGGCCTATCGCGTGTGAAACTACCTGCGCACCCCACTGGATACACGTACCCCACTCTGCAAGCGAAATCACGTGTGAAACTCCCCGCACACCCCAGAAATACACGTACCCCGCTTGCCCAAGGCCTATCGCGTGTGAAACTACCTGCGCACCCCACTGGATACACGTACCCCGCTCTGCAAGCGAAATCGCATGTGAAACTTTCCGCACACCCCAGAAATACACGTACCCCGCTCGCCCAAGGCCTATCGCGTGTGAAACTTCCCGCGCCCCCAGAAATACTTGTTCCCCGCTCGCGCGATTGCAGTGTAGCGGCCCTGTTAGCCGGTCCAGGGTTAGCACGGCCCTTTGCGCTGCATTGGGGATTTCAATGGTTTTTCCTTGCGCAAGTAGCGTTCTTGGGGGCGTAACTGGCATTGCAGGATGTTCTCTGTGACAGCGCTCAAAATGGCTTGGCAATTCCATGAATACCCGGTGCACCAGAATGCTGTTTAGTGCACACGGCTGGCGCACGCTCCCTGTCTACGCTGCTCGCGTGCGCTGCCTCTGCGCTGAAATCTATGAATTACCCTGTTGATCTCTATACGGGCTGATCTAAATTGTGTATTTTATTAGAAGATTATACACTTTGGCAGGCACAATTTGTGTCAACGTTTTTTAAAGGCAATGAACTAAATTAGAAAAAGAATGGATTCCCAGAGGTCCCGCTCTGTCACTCCCACAGTACACATTTTCGGTGTAACAGAGCTGCAAAGCGGATATCTAATGAAGAAGAGTGGAGTGGTTTTGCTTTGTTGTTACCTTGCGGTTAGGTCAACTGTAGGTGGGGTGAGACAATTCGGGAGAGGACAGGATAAAATATGACAGAGCACCACTCCATGGTGCTCCCCAGTAGTGATGCCCTTGAGTAGTGGGCAATATTCAAAACAACAAGCCATCAATGACTTGTTTGAACTATCGAGGGATTTTTAAAGGATAGTTCCGGGACTTTTTTTTTATTGTGCCTACGGTTCGGCCATGTGTTTTTAAGCATAAATCGGTAGATCGTAGAAAACTTTCCTATGGACCTTACCCGACTTTTCGTCCATTAACGCACTCGAAATCAGCTGCCATTTTCTGATAATCCTATCATTTCCCCCCATCGCCCTGGCTCACCTGCTTTTGCGGCACTAAATCAAATCCCCCGCCCCTGAAACAGACTTTATCAAAACATTCATATTCCCCGCCTCTATCCGTGACGTGACTGTGCTGCGTAGGCAAACGCGCCCAGGCGTCTTCTACGCGACTACACACAGAACCCGGAAACCAACACAGATTAGCTCACAACACAGCGCGCCACAATTCGGAATATGAAACTGTACTTTAAAATTAAACCGCAAGATTGTAAATTTGGTAAAGTACATTTATTTGACATCAAATGTTTAGAGAATATTCAGCGATTTGCATTTTTATTTGCTCACGTTCCAAAAAGTTCGTTTTGAGGCACGCGATGTTCCTTTGCTGTACACAGGGTCTTAGATCATCTCACAATACAGCGCCACAATTCGGAATATGAAACTGTGGTTTAAAAGCAAACGGCAAGATTGTCCATTTGGCAAAGTACATTTATTGGACATCAAATGTTTAGAGAATATTCTGCGATTTGCATTTTTCTTTGCTCTCGATCCAAAATAGTTAGTCTTGAGGCAAGCGATGTTCGTGTGCAGTACACAGGGTGTTGGTTTACGATAAAATAAGCTCTTCGGTCGCACTGATAATCGCATGGCTGTTCCAACAACGAGGCACTAGGCCACCACAACGGTCTGTATGTTGCTTCTAGCCGTTAGTACCGCGTAAGGGCATACTTGTACTTGGCGATCGTCCCATAAAATGGTCAGGGTGGTAACGTTGTTCACGCGGAGAAGCAACTGGCGGTTATAAAAGCCATCCGCCGGTGTCTGGTACTCGTGACACATACAATAATGAAGGATGTACCTGTTTTAAAAACATAAAAAATGAAATTAGTCTCACCATCAGATCTTTATTAAAATTATTCATTTTATATATTAGGTCGGGAAATTATTTCATAGCTAGGACAGTGCAACTGGGTATTATACGTCAAGGGGGGGCTGTAGGATACTGAGACAGTCCCCCAGTGCAGGGGTTGACAGGGAGGCAGTGCAGGTGGAGAGTGGAAGGGCCCAGGACCGAGGTCGCAGACAGTGGACCAGTTGTAGCAGGGGAGAGGGAGAGAGAAAGCAGAAGCAAAGAGGAAGGTTTTGAGGTACTTCCGTAAAAGGAGATGGTTCTCCTCAAGATAGTGCGCGGTACAAAACAATATGCCACATAGAACGAACAAGTACAACTTAACCCGTCTTTAAAGCTACTGTATAGTAATTAAATTGCGGTATAAACTCATCTAAAGAGTTACTTACATTATATTTGCATTTTCCATTGTGTCTGTGCGTAGGGCAGCCCCGAAATACCACTCCTTCTATGCCAACGTTATTTCTTCTAATGAACGAACATTAAATGGCTTTCTTTTCTGAAATTATATTCATTATCGTTTCTTACGTTATTGCCCCACACCCCCAAAAAGAAGTCTTTCGGGATGGTCCCGGCCTGTCAAGGTCAAATAACAATAGAACCTTATACTGAGTCGTGGGCCATTCCGGCACCCGAGAAAAAAATCAAAGCAGCTGACCTTCACTTTGAACGAGCACACATTCCTAGTTAGCTACATTCAGTGTAAGGCCATCTCACAGGACTCACAGAGCAATCACTATTATTTACACAATACATAGCAACACATATTCAATGGGCCTGCGACATGAGGAGACTCGAGAGAACAGACAATCAAATTACAATCATTTAAACCGTGATGTGTATTTCTCAATGAGCTCTTCTTTAGGTGGACATGGAACAGAGGCAATGTTGGGTGGCAATGCAGATGTCCCCTGCACAGGTTCGTTCACAACTCCATGTATGTGCCTATCTAGGACATCAACAATAAGTCTCTCAATAAAGTCATATTGCATATCCTCAAACACTGGTTTGATAACCCATTGTTTACTTCTTTTAGTGAAGGCCTTATTGTAGCGAAGCGTCCCTAAAGTTCCGGTCCTCCTACTTTGTTGACGGCCAACATTATGGTTATGTGCCAAGACCGCTAGAAGAGTCCGATTTATCATGCCCTCCATGCCAAAATGCAATCGTTTTGGCCTGTACTTTAGGCACATATTGTGGAACACCTCCAAATCTCCTGTGTGGCAGAATTCCGTGAGTCCCCTCAAATCTCTTGTTATAGTTTTATCAAATACAATCTTTTCAATGGCTTTGTGAGTGGGTGATGAAGGAATCAACCACTTCTTCTTCCGTGCCTCCTCTGTGGACAAATGGCCATGTTCACAATTGTGGAAATGTTGGTTTGTGGTCCAGCGGTGAACGTTGCTACAGTGTAGCATTACTGACCGCCATTTTTCCAGTAGAATTTCCAACGACCCTCCACATGTTTTTGAGCTCCACCAAAGATGGTTGCTGATTGAGTTGGACCACTGTGAAATACCTTGCATATCTTTTTTTTTACCTGCAGCCGACATTTTTTTATTGATTGTTTTTGCAAGATGCCAAACGTCAAATTGGTGATTTATATTTTTGTACTCTTCTCTCATTGTCTTGGCAATTGAAACGTGTCTGTCCGTGGCTATCAGGTCGATCACCATTCCCCGCGATTGTAGTTCTTGCAATGATGCTACAAAGCCAACTTTCTCCATGGCCACTGAGGATGTACTTTGTGACACCTGCACGACCACCGAACTCACAATTTTCTTACTTTCCATGTCCTGAAAGTGGTAGGTGCAGTACTTGGCTGAAAATCCTGGGCTGTCGCACTGTCCATCACCGGCTAGCCTGAACCGTTTGCCCGCGAATGTACTATCAATAGACATTTTTTCCATTCTCCAAGCTTCGCTAATGGCTGGAAATAGATAATCGGTTTGGTATTTGTAGAACTGAGTTTTCGCAATGAAATGGATTCCCACAAACTGAAAGAAAGACTCTAACTTTTTAAAACTTGAACCACTAAAAAGTGCAGCCGCTGCACAAAGTAGATTGCCTGCTGGCAGTTGCCCCAGCATGGGTTGTGCAGACCACGAGAAAGGATGATATTTTGTACAGGTGGCATGTATTTTAAGGTTAGTGCCTCGAATTGCACGAGTCACATTAATCAATGGCTCCCCACATACTTCCCCACCAACCGAATGCCCACATTTCATCCGAATAATAATATCAATCAAACAACTATCGAATACATTGAATTTGGCCTCTTTCCTTATACTGTCACTCTGCATCCCAGCTGGTTCGGCCTGTAACGTTGAGGACATGTCACTCACATGAAAGGTAGAATCTCTGATATCGTCTTCCGCTATGTTCAGTGATATTGATGGTGTTTCATTGTCGTCCACTTCATTCTCTTCCATTGCAACATCTGTTCCTTCTCCGGCGATGGGTGAATAAAACAATTTCTTCAACTTTCTCGCGGTCTTAGTTTTTGCGGGTGTGGATTCTGTGAATTGATCTCCGACTGCATCCGAACTACCAGGAGGACATTCACTATCAATGGGTGGATGTGGTATAGCTCCGTTGTCAATCACTTCATATTCTTCCCATTGGCACGATGCATCTCCAGTCTCAAGTCCCTGCCAAAAGGTTTGACAAGCAACATCTCTCGTTCGCTTCACTGTCTGTGTAGATCTAGTTCGTACACCCACTCGCAACTAGAGGACAGATTGGAAAAGGGATGTTCAGTTTAAACACAACTTACAGTATTGAACTATTAACAGTGAAAAACAACATAATATAGTGACCAGGACACTAACCTTCTTTTGCTTTCTTTTCTTTGAAACTTTCTTGCCTCGAACTTCAACATCGGGACGCTGTTGCTCCGACTCGTGTGTGCATGTCTCCACTTCCTCTTGCGCTGCAACGACTATATTTTCATGATAAGCACATCCATCACGCACTGACGCTCCATCGACTCCCTGAAACATAGAACTTTCATTAGTATGTATAATAATATTGAAAACACAAAATGTACTTGGGGACCAATACCCACGTACATCTCAATAGCAAAACACGAATGAACGCTTTGTGTAGAACATTCAAACGACAATTATTCACGCATTGTTGATCTAGTTAGATGGAACTGTCAAGATCCATACCTCGGGCTCCTCATAGACTTCCATTGATGATATTATTGAAGATGATGCTTCAGTAACTCCCTGAAACACAGTAATTGCATTAGTATGGTTTTCTATTTTGTTATAAAGAACATACACTTTGTGCAGGCGTCAACGGCTCATCTAAATAGACCTGCACAAATGATCAGTTGTCTAAAATAAATAATGGATATCTAAATATGATTCGATTTGCTCGATCGTTGGAAGTGTCACCACCCAGAGATCTGCATCAACTACTAGGGGTGATGTTCTTGTAGAAGAAGCTCCGTCATTTCCCTGAAACATAGTACTTGCGTTAATAAAGAAGGAAGTATAGCGGATGTAATCACGTCATATGATTTCGCTTGATCGAACTGTCAGTATCCATACCTCGAAATGCATAAGAACATCAAGGGACGATGTAACTGCGGTGCACACTTCTGCAAGCTGTTGCGCCGACCCGTAACTGCATGCTCCCCCTTCTTCTTGGACTAATGCTCCATCGACTCCCTGAAACATAGGACTTTCATTAGTAATGAACACAATATTGAAAAAAGAAGACACATAGGAGGGCGACGACAGAAGGACATATCAATGGCTAAAAACGAAAGAAACATTGTGTGTAACAATCACGCTACAAGAATGCAAGATCTGATGATCTCCATCGATGGAACTGTCCGGAAACGTACCTCGAGCATCTGAGTGACATCAACGGTTGTCGTCAATGCGTTGGACTCCTCAGCATCTCCCTGAAAGACAGTACTTGCATTATTTTGGATAACAATAATTATAACTGAAAACAAAGACTAGAGGACGAGTACAAGGGTGTACCATTAGGTAAAATAATCACACGATAAATTAAAACTATTGATTTACATGCCTAAAACAAGTCAGTGGCAGAATAGCTAAGTAAGATTACCCGATAGGCGCTTGAAGTGGCTGATGACTGCAATAACGACACGGATGGAGAATCTTCCGCCTTCATATTGAGTGGATACATAAATGGGGAAATTATTGTTAGCTAATGCTACACACTACCGCAAGGCCGAGAGATAAATACGTAAACTTGACTCACCAGTGGAGGGATGTGGACGAATAGAGTGGGAATAGCGGTTGAGAGCAATTTTCGCTTCGCTCGCGGTGTGTTCTTCTTTATTAGCAATGATGTGGAGTACATGTCAGAGGTAAAGTGCCTGCTGCAGATGCGGTATCGATCACCCCTCTTGTCCGCAAAGACTTCTAGGACTCTACTTTCAAGCTCAGACGGTGGATATCCGCAATATCGGACCCATTCTCTTATCTGATCTATTGTCTTAGGGAAAACATGCATTATAGTACCTTCAGATTTACTATGAGTCTTCGAAGGGCAACCGCCAATGGAACAGGCAGGCATTGTGGAAAGTTCTGAAAAGTAAAGATCAACAATTCTCTATGAATACCAATGTGTTAAAAAATTAAATGACACATAAAAGGTTCAATGCAAGGTTCGTTTTGGTTCTTGGAACTATACACGTTATTCACATGCGGATAAGTATTTGAATAACTTTAAAAAAATAGAAAAATAATTTCACTAAACTCAGAACATGTGACTAGTTCCTTGCATGTACTGTCTTGAACGAAAAGAAATTGGACGCAAAATGATTATGGTACATGGCCTTACCTTGACGAACAAACAGTTAGATGCAGGGTTCAGAGTAGTTTCTTGTCGTAGAACAGGGAGCAGATCACAGGTTTCAAACTGACGAGTTTCCTCGAAGTGGTCACGGAAGTTCACAGAGACGAAGAGCAGATAACCAGCACCTTCACGGGTTGACTAGCAAAGCGCAAAGAAGTTCTCATTAGAAATATGAAGTGGGTTATAAAGAATTCGAAACAGGGTTGTGTTTGTGAATGACGTGTATATGTCGTGGCATTATGCGGTTTGCAGGGGGGCGTCCAGCGTGAGGGGGGATGCTTGGCAGGAGACACGGGGTCTGGAGGTAGACATGGGAACAACAACCCATGCTCTATAGACCACTTTGAAGTATACATGGTCTTTGGAACCTCTTGGCCTTTATCGCTCCCTGACAGCTCCACTTGCCAGCACAAGTACCCCGGTGCGAACTGCCTTTGATAGGGCGGGGGGTGGATTGGGGCGGTGGTCGTGCAGACAAGACACAGGAAGACTCGTGAATGGAGACACACTTATGTGGATTGCAGGGGGGCGTCCAGCGTGAGGGGGGATGCTTGGCAGGAGACACGGGGTCTGGAGGTAGACATGGGAACAACAACCCATGCTCTATAGACCACTTTGAAGTGTACATGGTCTTTGGCACCTCTTGGCCTTTATCGCTCCCTGACAGCTCCACTTGCCAGCACAAGTACCCCGGTGCGAACTGCCTTTGATAGGGCGGGGGGGTGGATTGGGGCGGTGGTCGTGCAGACAAGACTCGTTTGCCGCAGGGCCTCACCAAGGAGAGGCCATCTAACTGCATGTAAGAGGCAGGCTGCAGGATCTAGTACATGGAAGGCAGGGGGGTGAGTTTATAAATACCTCACCCTCCCAGGAGAATATATGGGTGCAGTTCACCCTGGAGACCCTGGATGCCTAGGCAGTTAGTCAGCAGCAGGCTGGCCTGTGGTGGCAAGGCGGCACGGGCCAGAGGGGGTCATCTCTGTACCCGGTGCCCAAAAGGATGATTTATTATGATCAACCATATTGATTATTTACCTATAACCATGTTTTGTATCAATAAAATCCAACGGCCTTTTATTGCCAACGCTTGAACAAAGTGGTGTGGTAAGTATTTTTGGGGGAGGAGGCAAGGCCGGGAGGCTTGATGCCAACCCGCAAAATAACATATGTATGTCTGCTGCATATGGGTTCAACGGTTATGTGGATTGAAGGTGGGCGGCCAGCGTGAGGGAGGATGCTGGCCGGAGACATGTGGTGTGACAAGACAAGGCACAGGAAGACTATTCAATGGAGACACACTAGATTCATTTAAAAAATCAAAACAAGCATTGTTAAAATATATGTTGGGTTTTATGTTAGATCTTAATTTCAATTGAACATAAATAATAAACATTACACATTGTAAAGTTCCGGTTGCAGCACATCCAGGGAAAATCCGCGGTATTGTCCACTGTCGCTGGGGAAATGTTGTCTAATGGCAAGTACCGCACAGGCAGGTATTACTCTCCGAACGCGGTGTCCGAGCCTCCCGTGAAGCCACCAAGTGAAGCAACGATAGGCCACCAGCCTGTACCACCTGTGAAAAAGAAAGATGCAAACTGTATTAAAATGACAAAACTTTCTTATCACTGTCGATTCAGGTAAAAAATGTCATTCTGCTTTGAAAAAAATTCTATCTAGAAAATGCACAATATGGAACCAATTTACATGCATTCGAATGATATGAGATGTCATTTTATATGTGGGAGACGACCATGAAATAGTAGTGGCATCACTGACATCACAACCAGAGTATACTTACTCGTTACTCGGATTACGCGGACGAACAGTGCCGCGAAGTTCGTGCATAAGCACCATCATCATCCTCAACACGGTCCGTGAGAGGCAGGCTTCCCTGAACTCTGGCAGCTCGGTAATGCATTGCGGACTTGGCTCGCCTTCCGAAATGTAGGCCAAGCACTCGGAATTTTCACGGCAGCAGCAGTTCTCCTCCTCAGTTGGCATTAGCTCGCACCGATTGCACGTGCACCAGGTGGAGACGCCGTCCATGCGACATGGTCCAGGCTCTTCATCCGTTGACTGGTCCTCCCAACTGCCGTCCGAATCCCCATCGTTTTCGCGTGCTTGCCTTTCCAGTAGTTCTTCCTCGGTGTACTCGGGCTCGTACATATATGGCATTATTGTAGCCATTGTGTCGTAAAGAAAGTAAAATAATTTACAGAGATGGTACAGGTGTTCACAAGGCCTAGAAGCGGCGAAGGTAGCTGACCAGAGCACAGAAACGAGTCACAGAATACTCAAAGTAACACAGAGAGAATAATGGAATCGAAAATCTGCTGCTGTGTGTTGTGAAACGGTGTGTTTATACTTATTGAGGAAAGAGGCGTCCTGCCATTTCCATGGGGACACTTCATTAGCTGAGGCGCAGCGATTGTTGACACGAAACGTGCTTTGGCGTTGGGAAATGGGCGGTACGCGTCTACTGATGTCAGGCTCAGGGGCGGGGGATTTGATTTAGTGCCGCAAAAGCAGGTGAGCCAGGGCGATGGGGGGGAATGATAGGATTATCAGAAAATGGCGGCTTATTTCGAGTGCGTTAATGGACGAAAAGTCGGGTAAGGTCCATAGGAAAGTTTTCTACGATCTACCGATTTATACTTAAAAACACATGGCCGAACCTTAGGGACAATAAAAAAAAAGTCCCGGAACTATCCTTTAAGTATGGTCTGGTTGCTTTCTGTCAGTAACAAGAATTATATGAACTGTAACACGTCAAAGCTTTATTAAAGTTGAGTTCATGTATCATAGATGTTCTCCATTATATTGTATAATGTTCTCTATCACAACATTAAGAGTACCAATGAATTCCGGAGTATATGATGGCGTGAGTTGGTACAGAGTGCTTTTTAAGTTTGTGGAACTCTAAGGTGACATGTAATACACATTGTACATGCAGTTTGGGACATTCCAAACAATGCACATCCATCAGTGCACATACACACAAAACCCTGGTGCAATTTACTGATCACTCCTTTTCTATTTGCTACAATTTGCTGCACCCATTTTGAGATTTTAGATTGTTTTCCCAAATGTTCATTTACATTATTCTTTGTCCTACTTTTTATATCTGGCTCGAAATAGCTTTAGCTCTTTGCTAGAGCTCTTGCAACACTGAGTAGTGGGGTCCTGGTGTTAATCAGTTGCTCTGCAATGCAGAAAGAGGGCATAATGCTGACATCTCTGTTGTAGTGTCAGTCAATTTATAGAAGCTATTGGAAATGTGCAAGTTGGGCAGGCAGTTGTTGAATGTTGTTTTAGGAGCTTCTTTTGTTCCAATAATAATTGGCACATTACTGTTTTTCAACTTTCGTACTGCATTACTTTTTTCCTCTTGCTATTTATGCGGATTGGTACTTTGTTGTTTTTGTTATTTTTTGTTATTAGAACTCGTTTTTATTTTTCAAAAGACATCACTGTTGTTGTGGTTGAAAAATATATCAAGAAACCAAGTCAGATGCTCTTTGATGCAGAGAGCGGCTGTCAATGACGCATTGCATATTGTTTAAAGTAGTATTTTCACAGGTGTTCTGTTGGAATCATAGAACAAGCCTGGCATCGTTCTGATTTACTTCTGTGTGTCAACTCCAAGATAATACTTCTATTCAGTGTGCATTTTCATTGTGTGTGACAACTCTGAGATGCATCATGTAATGTTACCAAACATTACAGTTAATTAATCTCTGTGTTATAATACTGGAGATCATTTCAACGTACAGGTTACTGTTTTTGTACGATAGTGTAATTGTTTTCATGAAGTCTTCCAATGCTTTTGAGGGAGGGGGTTGTATGTGAAGAAATTAGCAGTGGCTTTTCCAATGTAGGTAAATACGATGTCCATGATTATATTGATTCTGAAAATTTCAGATCCGAAAATTACGAATTTGAAGTTTTCGAAATAGCAATAGCAATAATCATGAACATCACTCCGCAGCAAAATGCCACTCTGTGAACCTGCTCCCCCTCCGCCCGGTGTGTGCCGACGACTCCCCATCTCCCGGCAATGCCAATTCCCTTCACTTACATGGATGGGAACCGACGCCGCAGGGTCTTTTTCTTTTTTTAATTGTAATTTTTAATTTCTTTAAACACTTTATTTAAGTATTCATTAAGAATAAACAAATAACCAGCAGAAGGATATATAAACCTTGAAAGACATGAAATATCCAAGTTATAATTCCAACAAAATGTTTCTTACTTCATAATATGTACAATCCAACTAATGCATCATGACATTTCTTTATACAATATTCCCGGTGCAAAATGAATAATAAAATGTAATACACATAAACAACACAAACAACACAAAAGCAACAAGACATACCATAGACATACACATACAACTCTTCACAAACACACAAGTGATACAATCTAACACGCATAATTCCCTCTCCAGATTTCGCTCAAAACTCTCCTTTAGCCATATAGCTCATTAAAAGGTCCCCACAATCCCAAATAAGTCTCCTCCCAATCTTGTTTCTTCAACGTGTGCTTTTCATATTTGGATAGAATCCAACAAACTAACTTTCAACCATTGTTTTTTTCCTTGTTTTCCACCCTCTCAGGATTAGCTAAATCGCCACCATTAGTGCTTTATCAATCCAACCAGATAAACTACGAGCTACATCACATCTCCCTTGCGTTGAAAGTAGAACCACAGCGGATGGAAACCTTGCAAATGTCACTCCCAGAACCGTATCCAACCTATCTAGCACTTCCTTCCAAAAATCAATGACCCTCGGACAGTCCCACAACATATGTAATAAGGTACCTCTTCTCCGACCACAGCCCCAACATGTCTCGCTGTTTAGCATACCTAACCCATGCATGCGTACCGGAGTCCAGTAAAGACGGCCCAAAATCCTTTGATGAGTTTAACGTAAATTTAAATCCATCTTTGACCTTGTGGCTGCCCTCCATAACCCCTGCTATTCCGTCATAGAAATATTTCTTCCCAGCTCTTCAATCCAAGCTTCCCTAGCCTTACCCATGAAGCCATACATGAGCCTTCCAACAGCATCATCTTAAGAAAGATTGAAACCATGCGTGGTGGCTCATCTAACAAATCACAAACCATGGGTCTGCTTTTCATTGGAGAATCTTACATCTCCTACCTTTCTGATAATAGAGCCTCTAAATCATTGTACCTTTTAAGCTCTCTTTTGCCCAAGCCAAATTTTCGAGTAAGGATCACAAAGAACACCATCTTTCCATCCTGCCAAACATCCATCATTTTTAAAACCCATTTCGCAATCCAACAGCGCCAACACAATGTCTTTTTTTCTATCTGCAAACCAGGATTATGCCCAATTGAAGCCCCATAGTGCACCCATAAATTCTGTCCGCAACCCATAATTCCAGTGCAGTCTTAGTAACTTCGATAGTAGTTAACTTAGTGGCCAGTTTGGGCATCTTTCCTATAGAATATAAAGGATTCAGGCAGTATGGCGAAAATCTCTCCCTCGCTATTGACATCCATAGCGGCTTAGATGCTCCAATCCCAGTAAAATAATATGCAGATTTTTTTCAACAAGAACCCTTTATGATAGTTTTCGAGAATCGGTTAACCAAAGCCGCCTTCTCGTACACTACATTATGATAATCTAACAGGGTATTTTCAGTCTTTTCCCAACATCCCATAAGAATCGCTGGAAAACGTTGCCAATACATTTAAGTATTTTCTTTGGAAAGTTCAGCAGGCGTGACTGAATGATGTAAACCACTTTGGGCAAAAGCAACATTTTAATAGCATTTACTCTCGGCCATATGCTCAAGGTCATACGGTCCGACTTACGCACATCCCGCTGAAGTACCTTTATCAGTTTATTAACATTGAACTCTGCAACTTTCTTCAAATCTCGAATAAGATAGACACCTAGATACTTTACACTCAAATTCACCCAATGACAATTCCAATTAGACAAACCTTTGCATGGGAAGGACTCCTTAAGCGGGAAGACCACAGACTTCCCCAAGTTAATTTTATGTCCTGATAGATGACCCACTTCCTCAAACAAGTTCCTCATTTGGGTTTGCCAAAATAACAGTCATGTTATCTGCATAGGAAAGCACCTTAATTTCTTCGTCCCCCACACGCAAACCCAGAATAACTGGTTCCTGCCTAATATAAGCTGCTAACGGCTCCAGAGGTAAATTAAAAAGAAAGGGGGATAATGGACAACCCTGTCTTGTACCTCTGGACAAAGGGAAGGAGGCAGAGAGCTCATAGCTCACCCACATTTTAGCAATAATATAAAATTGTAAAGCGCCAACTGCATTAAAAAAAAGTCCCAACCCCATCTCAAGCAGTGTAAAGTTCAAGAATGTCCAATTTACACGATTAAATGCTTTTTCGGCATCCATAAAAATGAACAGCGTGTTTTCCACTTCAGTCTCCGGAAACCCCATAATATCTATCATTGTCCTAATATTGTCATATCCGTATGTTTGTCTCATGAATCCAACCTGCAACTGGTCAATTAAGTCTCTCATATATTTATCTAACCTATCAGTCAGAATCTTAGAAAACAGTTTAGCATCAACATTAAGCAACGAGATTGGATGGTAATTACTGCATTTGGTATGATCCCTCCCCGGCTTTGGAATCAGGGTGACTATCGCCTCCCTCATATGGGCAGAGGGCCACATCCACCATAAAACGATTATATAATTCACATAGTATTGGTGCCAGTTGAGTTACATGATCTGTAAAATTCTATGGGTAAACCGTCCATGCCAGGGTATTTACCAATATTAAGTTGGTCTATCGCTGCCAAAACTTCTGTAACACTAATCGAGGCATCTAACACAGCCCTACCCTCTTCAGACAAACATAGAATCGCCTATCTTCTCAGAGAAACCAGCTAAATTCGGCTTTGATGGATTAACTATGTAACTATATAAGGAGGCATAAAAGTATCAGAAACATTCACAGATTTTTTCTTTTTACGACAGTTTCACCTAACCCATTTTCTATCTTTTGTATATACGACCTCTCCATCAACACCTTCAATTTACTTGCGAGTAATCATCTACCTCGATCTCCCTATTTCCAATATTGTTGTTTCATGAATTACATTCCCCTTTCTGCCTGTGAATCCATTCTGCATTTCAATGCCTCCTTAGCCCTATTCTTCTTCAATTTATCATCCATACTCCTTGACAGCTCATATTGCCTTTGCAGATTACTAAGCATGTTGTGCATCTTTTTCAAATCTTCCATCCCTGATTTTCTAGTCTGCGATGTCCAGTGTATCAACTCCCTGTGAACAGCAGCCTTAAAACTATCCCATACCACCAAAGCATCTGCTGATTGACTATTCTCTTCAAAGAAGTATTTAATGAAATTCTCAAAGTTCTTACAGATCTCGCCATCATTTAGCATGAATACATCGAGGCTCCATCTAGAAAAATCTGACCTGCGATTTTCTATGTCTAACCTCAAATCAACCATAGAATGATCTGACAGCCTACGTTCTCCTATATTCACACTAACAGTTTTCTCAATTAGTCTATCTGAAATCAGAAAATAGTCTATGCTTCAGTAAGAATCATGCATTGGAGAAAAAAAAGGAATATTTTATTTTCCGGGGATGCAAAACCCTCCAAATATTAACTAAATCAAACTCCTCTGCAAAACTCTGAAACCCTCTACTTATACCCAATCCCGTGTATCTCCATGATGCAGACCTATCCACCTTATGATTTAGCACACAATTGAAGCCCCTGATCAGAATAGTGCTTTTGCCATGCATATCCTGTAAAAATGATCACAAATTTATTTTTTTAAAAAGCCCACTCCCACAGTGCAAGGGCCATAAATAGATCCTAATGTGATTGGTGTCCCTTGATATTGCACGTCTACCAAGATGATTTGGCCTTCATCATCCATTATGACCTTTATGACCTTTTCTATTGACATTCCCAATCCTCTCTGAATCAAAATGCTCACCCCGATTGATTTTGAAGAAAAACATTTCAAGAGTACCTTGGCATATCTTAAATTCTTCAAAGGACTTTCAGAATTCTCTACTAGATGTGTCTCTTGCAAGACAACGAGCCTCATTCCTAGTATGGAGGTAATCATGGCGCTAGTATGGAGGTAATCATGGCGCTATTAGCGCCATGACTACCTCCAATACCGTTACCGAGTCCGCCCTCGTTCAATGGGGACCTATCGGTCTATTCCGACCTTTGCGGGACCGGTAAATCCCCATTGAATAAGCCATTCCCCATTCCCATTTGATTCCCCATAGGGCTCAATGGGAAGGCGCTAATAACGGTACCGCAAATTGCGGTACCGTTATTAGCTCTAAAGTCCCTTAACGGGTCCCTTCCTTAACGCCTGGTAAAACCAGGCGTTAAGGAAGGGACCCGCTAAGGGAACTCGGAATAGGGCGCAAAGGGATTACCGGCACCGGTGTCCTTACCAGTGCCCGGTATCCCTTTGCGCCAAACTTGGAATGAGGCCCAACGTCCGCTGTTGCTCTCCAAACCCTCGACAAAACTTTCCTCCTTTTCTGTGGGCAGTTCAATCCCTTCTCATTCCATGTAGCTATCGATAGCAAACCCATTAAAAAAACCTCATTTCAGAATATCTTCCCACAAAATATACAATTTATCTCGCAAATACACTTCATAAAACAACACAATAGCCTTTATAGTATATTAACATACCCTAACCGAACTTCTGTCTAAATTTATGGCAAATATTATCACGTTGCACCATTATACAGAAGGCACCACTGACCGCAAAATTCACGAATGCCTTTAGTATCATATTTGCATAATCCCGCCCCAAGGCTCCGTCCATTAGTGGGATTAATTTATTTTGTAGTCGACCTTTTACCTTGCACATGAGAGCAAATTACAAAGTCCATCACAGTGGAATCATTGACCAAAAGTGGAGCAAATTCAAAACAAGTTCTTTCAAACCACACTGAGGACAGACCGTAAACACAAAACACATACACAAATGTTAATTCTTAACAAATACAATCCATAACCCAATGGACTCATAAAAGATACAAATATATAAAATGAGTTAACTCATTCCAAACCTACCCCCAGGACCAGATGCACTGTTTAGTCAGTAATATAAAACTTGTATTCACCTCCCATCCTATCCCTCCAATCAAATGTCAGTCCGTCAACCTTACTTATGCTCAAAATCTGCCTCTTTGCTATTATAACTACATCATGTCATTATATTTCACTAGCACACATTAAATAAACTTACAGTTCCAAGCATCTTCTAATAAAAATCATGTCACATGTCATAAGGGAAACTGAAAACAAATCAAATCAAATCAAGGCAAAGATATATTCTTTCCCAGAAGCCTGCATTCATTGTGCTGCTCTTATAAGATTCACAGAAATGAAATGGTCACAACTTGTCTCCAACCGCGATCACAGAAGGGTTTTACAATCTTACAACCAATACCCTTATTCTCCGCACTACAAAGCTCACATAGAGCTTAAATTATAAGACCAGTTACCTGCCAGCGCAAGCAATGAGAGAGGTTCATATTATAGATGCGGTTATCATGTTCAAGTGGAAAGGTACCAGCTCCTCCCATATCAAATTATATTGAAATGCCTGCTTCGTTACCTTGTTCCATATTTCTCAATTATTGTTCTAAATTGCAGTATTGTTCGCATCAGGGTGTGGAACCATTCAGTTTTAAACAACCAAATAATGAAATAAACGGCACAGACAGAGCACCAAGCATAATGCAAAAAGTGAATGGTGCTTCAATCGTATGTCATTTTGGTAACAACTGAAGTACTCAACTGTAACTAATGAAGTATTTCAACCCCCTTTCATCGCCGGATTTTTCAAAGCCTGCCACTTCAACGTGCACTAATGTTCATCGAATTGTTTAGGGGGGAGGTGGGAAAGGGCAGATAAGTGTTTGGGAATGGGAACAATGAAGCACCCGTTCCGTTGTTGACAGTGCCGGTGCTTCAGTGATTTATAGGCCGGTGGGGGCCTGAACTACCAGCAGGTCAGGTCTGCTGGTAGTTCACAGCTCCTACCGGCAGACTGGGAGTGAGCCGGTTCGGAAAAGGTGCCGGTAACAGGTTACCAGCACCTTATTTCCAGAACGGCTAACTCGTAATGAGGGCCATAATATTGGAACATAAACCCCAAACATTCAAACATTGGGGATAAGAAAGAGACTATTGTGACAGTGCACAATCCACCCAAGCAATGACCGCAATCTTGCTGCAAACTTTCCCCACACACGACACATATATAGCAGTAAATTAGTGCCATTAAGCTGGGCGCCATGAACACTGTAAAATAAGAGGCACCCAGTCCCCTCTACCACATCTCCCTCCACTTCTCAGCCACATTGTCCCGTTGCCCTCTACCAGGGAAGCAGCTTGATCATTCGCAGTTTGATCTGCGAGTGCCATCTGCTGCTGTGAGTCCTAAAAAGGCAGGATCAAGATTTGAAGCTGAAAAGTCTGTGCCCGCAGCACTCTTACATTTGCTGGGAAGAGTGGGTACACTCACAACCCCCTCGCCACAAGTGCACACCTAACAGGTCAAGTTCTGTCCTCCTATACTTCATAGTTGCATGTAGATCAGGGAAAAGAAAAATGCGCACCTGCCGACATTTAGACTCATTCCTACAGGCCTGCAATGTCTCAAAAAGCATCCCCACATCATCCTCACAGATCAAAGCTACCATTATCGTGGGCCCATCTTCTTTCTTGGGTACCCACGGACTCCTTCTGTCGAGAAGCCGTTGGCATGCAGTGATAACTATGACTGCCGGGCATCAGGTCCAAATTTCGCAACTCACTTCACACCAGGTAGCATTTGAACTTCTCAAATCTGAACCTCCAATTCGTTGTGCAACACCAAGCGCACAGAGGCAGTTCCCTGGCTGTTCTCCAGTCTCCAAGCACGTGCAGTATTTTTACTCTCACAGATCAGAGAAGACCAGCCCCTTCCTGCCCAAAACGCATCCCCTTGGGATCTCTTTGAGCGAACACTTATCAACCAGTAACATCAAAGGTTGTGCTGGAAGTGGCTGCCAATCAAAGCAGACTCCTCAGTTAATGACTTAATGGGAGATATAAATGTGTTACTGGTTTAATAAAAATGTCTTAACCAAGTATGCCTTCAACCACCTGATTTATAAACAGTATGGGTGTCCTTCACTTCAAGTCCTGTTAAAAACAAGCATTTGCAAAGCCAACAGTTTTGGCTCGTCCATATGTATTTGATGGGCATTTTCCAGACACTGCTTCTATATGCCCAGGTACTACCACCATTTTGCAGCTGCTACCATTAATGTCCAGTTAGTACTATTACGGCAGTGCCTGGTAAATGCCTCTCCCACTCTTACACAAAAGCAAAAATTGTTGGCATTGCCAATGTTCTTGTTGCTGCAGATTCCTATTCCAAAGCTTTGCCTTGAGTAGCACTCTGCACTCTGGTGATTGTAGTGCTCAAAGATGCCTTTCCAACCATAATGTGTTGGTTTACCAGTTGACCAACATACTATGGTGGATATAGCACTGAAACAGTTCCATGGCTTTCATTAGACACGGTGCATTACAGGTATTGTAGCAACGCAAAGTGCATATTATGATTCTAGGCCTTGTGGTGATCCAGCACAGTGCATTATAGGAGGCGTAGTTTGTTTATTCTGAGCATTCCAATTAACATGCAATCCGACAATTCTGTGAAACAGTGATGCTAATGTGGACATGCCACCACTTGTCTAGCATTCTTCCAATTGTACAATGCAGAAGCCGAAAACGCTTGTGGCCCGATTCATGGAAAAGTGTGCATTTCTCCCTTAATTGCCGCATGCAAAGAACGACACTGCGCAGAATAAAAAATGCGTACCATGCGTATTCACAGAATTTTCTGCGCAAAGTAACTGTATAAGCAAGTCGCGGACGGAACGCCCGCGACGCGCCTTCATGCAAAGCAAAAAACTGCTAGTACAGCTACCTTTGCCTGCTCCCCTGGGTGCAAATACAAGCCTTCAAACAGTGTTGGGGTCCCCCACAAGCGGGCCTGCATCTTGAGGACCCTGCGCGGAGTCCCCCATAACTGTAACCGACAACCTGAGGGTACAGTTTCACGCAAAGCATTTTTTTCCCGTTCAAACTGTGTGTGAACCCCCGTAAACAGTCCCTGCACCCTGCTATGCTGCATACGCGCACCCGTAAGCACGATCGGAATCCGGTCTGCGTGCTCACACCCAAAAATCTGACATGTAAACTCACCTCCAGAGTTGCGATTCCTCCACGCAAGTCCATAGGCCTGCTTCCGGGTGGCAGAGATTTCGAGGGAACTGCATCAGAATTTTGCAGGCGAGACGTTGCGCAGTGACATATACGAATACACTTTGTCATGTGCATTTGTGGGCGTGCTATGGACTGCATGTTGTCCCTTCCTCGCGATGCCCACTTTCTGGCTTGTTCTTCCCCATTTTGCGTGTTCCACCCCCTATACTGGCCCCTACGCAGGCCACGCCCACCCCCTGCGTAGAGTCACGCGCAAGGCACTCTGCCACTCGCCTGTGCGAACTCCATGCAAGACCTGCGCAGTCGGTTGCATGAATCGACGAGCAGAGTTTCACATGCAGTTTGATGCGCAAGTTCCTGACTTTACGGCCAAATAATTCCATGAATCGGGCCCTAGGTTTGTAAAGCCTTTATCTTAAAAGGGGCCTTCATCTATGCCTTCAAGGGGCTGTGTCTGTTTGTTCCTTCTCGTCTGTACGTGTCCAACACAAAGTTCTGTGCTCAAATGTATCCGTGCTCTGCATCCCCAGATAGCCGTGCCTCCACATCCCCTCATAGAGAACATTTGGCACCCCTCCAAAACAGATTAAATAAGGGCTCATTTCATTTTCCAAATGGGGCCTTTCTGCTAAGTAACCTCTGGTTGCGAGTAGATTATTTTAGGTATCACCCTGAAGCCTGGAGTGGGCGCTACAAAAATAGCATATCTTGCTGTACATAATTCATTATGTTTTCATTCAAAAGCACTGAATTAATTTGAGTGATTTTCTTTTAATAGCAAAATTGTGGTCTGAGAATAACAATGGAATTGTGCATTTGCACCCCTCATACTTTAGAAGTATCTGGAGTATGGCTGTCTGACCTAGAGGAAAAGAGCAACGCTCAACCAAGACAAACACTGGGCTTCAGAGCACTATTTGGAAATCAGGCTGTTGTCCTTATTAACTCTTTCAGAAATTCGAGGAAATTCAACCTAGGTGACCAGGCAAATTTCAAGAAAGGAACATTTAAGATTTTGCTTTAAAATGATAATTAAGTTGGTTGCACAGCGTTCACTCCCGCGCTTTACAATCAGGGCGAAGCCTGGAGGAACAAAGAGGTCGACTCTACGCAATGGCTGGCTTCTGTTCTGTTTTTTCTGAAGGCGGGATATCAAAATATTTCCTGCACAGTCGTGCGTTATGTATAAATGCCATTTCATATTTTCCAGTGCAGCTGAAAACCTTTTCTTCAAAATGTCCCCTCCCAGGGTTTCCAAACTGACTATTATCGAAATTGTAATTGTTTATTTGTGAAGCGCGTATACACAAGTGGAGTGCTTCAAAGCGCTTCAAGGCGGGAAGGGAACAAGGCAATACAGAGTCATTCTTAGGCCTTGAAATGTCCAAATGAACTAGCAAAAAAGAATAGCAAACTAAGCCTGACGGCAATGAATACTAGTGCAAGTGCATAACAAGAAAGGAGGTGAAAAAGGGGAGAGCAGAGGAAGAGGGGCATACAATCCTTAAACAACCCTGCTATGCCAACAACATTTAAGATAGTGCAAGTGCATGACAGAGAGTGAGGTGATAAGGGGGTGAAGGAGAAGAACATACATGCAATAAGGTGGGGAAGCAGAAGACGTACAGAAACAAAAAACGACCGCACTATGCCTGGCGAACTACACATAATACATTCTAAGGTAATGTAAGTGCGCAGGCAGGAGATGGGAGGGATTGAACAAGTGCGCCCAGTCCAACAGGGCCCTGGGTTAAGTGCAGATAACCTTCCCATGGAAGGAATTCCAGAAGTGCAGTAGTGGAGAGCAGAGTGCAGAGGCCTGGGGGCAAGTGCGAGGACTGGTGGGGGAGCCTGAGACCTGTGTGGCTCTGGCGGTGCATCAAGTGACCAGTCAGCAAACGAAACAGTGATAGGGCGAGAGGTAGGCGGGAAGTAGGCAAGAAAAGAGAGGAGGTTAACAGGGGAGAGTGAGAGAGAAAGAGGACGAGAAGAGGAAGGTCTTGAGGAGTTTCTGGAATTTAAGGCAATCAGGCTCAAGACAGAGAGAGGCAGGGATGTTGTTCCAGAGGGAGGCACCTGCACAGGATGAAGATCTACCGCCAAATCTCTGTTTTAATAATCGTCTCACTCGCAGCGAGTTGGAAGAGGACGAGCGGAGGGCTATCGAGGGAGAGTATTTAGGGAGAGAGAGTTGTAGATAGTTTGGGCCCGACCCCAGAAAGCCTTGTGGACTATGCAGAGGGTCTTGAACATGATCCTTGCAGCCACAGGGAGCCAGTGGAGGGATTTCAGCACCAGAGAGATGCGGTCCCTAGGCTTGAGGCCAAGGATAAGTCTTGCAGTTCTTTTCTGGATGAGTTGCTGAGGTCGGAGAGTAGACGTAGGAAGAATGAGAAAGAGACTGTTGCAGTGAGCCTATGGGGGAAAGTGAGAAAAGGCAGGATACCTCTGAAGAGGTGCAGCTGGCAGTGGGACTTTTCAGAGATGTCTAGGATGTGAAAGTAGAAGGAGAGAGTGGAGTCAACGATGACCCCTTCATTTTTTGTCTCACTAGTGGGTGAGGGCGCAGGGCCAAGGAAGGTCGGCCAGAGTGAAAGTGGGAAAGTGGAATCAGGGATCCCAGTGAGCATGATCTCTGTCTTGCTGGCATTGAGGCAAAGATCGTTCGTGGCACACCAAGACTGAATTGTGGACAGTCAGGAATGAGTGAAGAGGAGGAAGAGGTCGAGGGTAGCCTGAAATAGAGCTGTGTGTCGTCCGCATAACACTTAAAGTTGGAGGTGAAGGCAGAGATCCTGCGGCCCAGAGGAGCCATGTAGACATTGAAAAACCAGGAGGATAGGTTATATCCCTAGGGGACACCACAAGTAGAGAGAGAGATTGATAGAGGAGAGAAAAGACCCAAGTTCCACCTAGGAAGGACGATCAGAGAGAAAGGAGGCAATCCACGCCAGGGCCTGATCTGTGATCCCTAGGGTGTCACAGAGACAGGAGATCAGGATGTTGTGCTTTATTGTGTCGAAAGCAGAAGAGAGGTCAAGAAGAATGAGGACAGAGGGAGAGTTAGAGTCAAGATTTGAGAGCAGGTCTTCACGGGTGTTCAGAAGAGCATTTTCTGTGCCTGTGGATGCTCTAAAGCAAGACTGATGGCCATGGAGACAACCAACAGATTCAGTGTGGAGGGTGAGCTGAGAGATGGCCAACTTCTCCAGGAGTTTTCCCACGAAGGGAGTGATGGAGACCGGGTGGTAGTTTGCCGGAATGGAAGGATAGGCAGAGGGTTTTTTGAGCAGAGGGTGCACAAGAGAGTGCTTGGGAGAAGTGGGGAAAGCTGCAGTGGCGAAGGAGGGGTTACAGAGGTCTGCCAAGGCTGGAGCGAGAGTGTCAATGTTTTCCTTGATGGTTTTGGAAGGGCAGGGGGCCACCTGTCTGGAAGAGATTTTCATAGACCAGACTTGTCTAGAGACCTCCTAAGGTGTGACAAGGGAGAGGGAGGAGAGAAAAGGGAGGAGGCAACCTAGGGGGGCCCAAGAGATGTTGGTGCATGAGCGGGTGCGCAGGTGAGAGAGGTCACGATGTCCTGTGTTTTTTTTGAAGTGTGCATCCAGGGCCGAACAAAGGGCCTGGGTGGGTGCAGCCGAGTAAGACGCTGCAGTAGGGTTGGTCAGTTCCTGGCAGTTCGGACGTGTTGTTAAATGCTGCAGAGATGCAGGCTTGAATATCAAATCCTTTTTCAGACCTGATGAGAAGTCCGTATTGCTTTGAAGAAGGCGGCAGGCCAGCTTGTCAGAGGTTGTACCTGAGGATCCCCATTTCTGTTTTGCTGCTCTGCACTTGCGTTTAAGGACAACTAGATCGGAGTTGCACTTTTTGGCAGGCTTCAGTCAGACCTTCATGACAGGGGCAAGAATGTTGAGAGTGTTGTAGATGGAAAGGGGAAGGTTAGAAAGGGCTGTGTCAGGGTGGGAGTCAGCTGCAGGAGTCAAAGGGGGAGAGTAGGGGGTGGCAAAGGCAGCCACTGACACTCTTTTCATGGGTCGAAAGACCTTGAATGTGGTCTGCAGTGCAGGGTGTGCCGGTGCTAAAGGAGCAGAGAGCTTCAAGTGTGAAGAGAGAAAAGAGTGATCAGTCCAGGAGAGTGAGGTAGTGAGAGGGAGAGAGAGGGATGTCTGTGGAGATGAGAGCATCCAAGGTATGGCCTGCGGTGTGCGATGGGCCAGAAGGTAGAATAGAATGGCTAGAGAAAATGAGTCACATAAGGTGTAGAAAGGTCCTGAAGAGCCGGGAGAGTAAAGGTGTATGTTAAGATTCCCCAGCAGGAGGAGTTGGGAAGAGGAGGAAAGGAGAGCAGAGGCCAGGTCTGCCCATTCTGAGAGGGTGAGGGTGGACTGACCCGGTGGCCGGTAGAAGGCGACCAGAGTAAGCGAGGAGATGGGAGAAAGAGAGAGAGAGAGAGAGAGAGAGAGAGAGAGCCTGCAGAACAGGCATTCAAAGGAGAAGTAGGCGTGAGTGGGAATAACGTAAACCGAGATTCACTCAGGAAAGATGAGGGCTACTCCCCCTTCTGACCTGTTGAGCCTGGGCTCAGAGAGGATCCTGTAGCTTTCCGGGAGAAGTGTGTCAAATCTTGTGACAGAGCTGTCCCTAAACCATGTCTCAGTGAGAGCAAGGACATCGAGGTCCATGCGTTCAAGGAGGTGGCAGATGTCAGAGGAGTGCTTGACAGTAGAGCGAGAGTGTGGCAACATGCTATTTTTGAGAGACTTACGGGGGGGGGGTACAGGGAACAGAGGTCCCCCCTGTAAGTGGCGAGAATTCCTGAGAGATAGAAGTAGGAGGAGATAGAGGACCGGAAGATGACAAGGACGTCATTTCAGAGAGTGAAGGCAAGGGGGCCAGGAAGTTTGCAGGCGTCAAGGGAACCGTGTTGAGGGAGGCCATACGGTCAGGAGGAGGTGAGGGAGCCAGGGAGGCCGTGGGAGCAGATGGCAAGGGAGCCCGTGAGGAGGAAGGTGGAAAGTTACAGCGAGGGAGGAGCCTATCAAAAAGTAGAAGGTTGGATTGAGGCCCTTGTACCAGAATGGTGCCATTCCGATACACATTTATGATGACCCTGGAGATGGAGAAGGCAAGAAGAGAAGGACCTCGCAGTGGGTACCACCATTAATGAGTGAGGAAGAGTAAGGAGAGAGCAGTGCAACCATATGAGGAGTCCATAGGTCGGGTGAAGCAACGACAAAGAGGATTTTGGGTAGGGTCTCTCTGGAGGAAGCACTGACGTAGGTGTCAGCAATAGGCAGACCTGCGTTGGAGCCCAGTGTGTCATTCTTGGATTTCTTCCTGCCAGACTTAGTGAGAGGTGAATAATAGTAGATAGAGAAGCAATAGTAAGCGCAATAGAGAAGGGCACACTTAAACAGGCAGAGCAGTTAAGCTACTTGGGGGGTAGCACGAAGGAGGGGCACAAGGGAAGTACAACAGAACTGTGAAAAAACAATGGGACTGAAAAGGTAAAGGATCAGAAAACAGACAGAGCAGAGGGCAAAGGGAAAGACCAGCCAGAACAATCACAAGAAAACGTATGTGAGCACCCAAATTTGATTTTAAACTACAGGCATACAAACAATGTAGGATGAAAACAACCGAAATTTGATTTTCAGCTAAATAGTCACAGACAGTGCAGATTGAAAACACACCTACATTTGATTTTTAAATGACAGAAATCATGCGAACTGCTCCAATTGTGATGCTCAAGATATGGGAGTTGTTTGGCAGATAAAGCACCTTATGCACTGTACCTCTCTGATAGCCTCGCCATGCCGAGGGAAGCAGCGCCCTCTATAACTTGCTCAGTCTCTAACGTCAGGAAAAATAAAGGTGGACACATGTTTCTATGTCCAGCCCTTTACCCATGAAATGCCCTTCCTCCCTACATTGCACACCCTGAAAGCTTTCTCCAGTCTAACCCACCCCTTTAGACTCACCTTTGGTGAGCCCCATCTCATCCCCTGCATGTAGCTACTGTGTAACTCCATGCTCACATGGAATCCGGCATGGAATACTGTTCTCCTGCCTGTTGTGTTGTGCTGTGCACATCTGGCACCCCGTGAGCCCCCCAGCCAACAGAGCACCCAAGACACGCTGCTCTCTGTCTGGGCCCCATGGGCGCACTGGCGCTCACCTGGGTACTACCACTTTATTACATCACTCCACCCATTGTGTCTCTTTAAAGGTACAGATGCCACACTGCCCCGGTTTTTCCTTTTACCAGGGATTTGTAGCATTACCCAATTGGTTCACTTTGAGTGAAGCATGGCGTCAACTTCTAAAATACATTAGGTTGGTACATGAAAGATCCTGAGGGGAAAAGGGTGTCCTTGCTGATTCAGGGCTCATCCGTAACCATTCCTGTAGCACAGCTAACAACCACTCCTGCCTACCTGAACCTGTTTTTAAATCCTCTACCTGCACCAGAGGTGTGCCCATGATCTGTTTGAAAGAAGCCCGGGACTCAACCAATTTGTGGCACCGTCCTCGGAGGTATACTGCCCCACACAAAGCCTGTACATAAATAGAAGGATCCATAACAGAGTGATTTTTCTGAACATATTAATTCGGTGGTCTGCTACTGTTCCATGCTAGGCATGCATAATGATTGGCCTGCAAAACCTTCTCGAGCTGTGAGCCAAGTATGTGTGGCCTGGTGGATTGTAACCGAACATCTGAAGTGTGTACCCACGGCTTCCCTGCACAAAGCAAAGCAACAGTCTCGGGGGTGCTTTGGAAAATTGCTACGAGGAAAAAAAATACCATATAAGTGCATAAATACTTCAAAACCTGTAAAGTCAGGATTGGTTTAATTTCTTACGATGAATCCACATTTTAAAAAGGAACAGTGTCAGGACATCCTGACCATTCCCTGGTATGCTACGTACCCTTTTCTGCCAGAGGTTTTACAGCGTTTTCCTCCTCATCCTGCCATGTTCACATTTTTGTCGGGTGCAAAGTAACACCCAAAAGAGGGGGGCACAGGTACAAGATAAATGGAGGGGTTCGGAGGGAGAGTAGTGCGCGTGCCATTTGCAATATTTGGTAGTTTGTGATTGCACAGCATGTTTTTGCTTTTGGAGTTGATTGATTTGCATTAAAGCATACCACCACCACCAGCCGCCATCGAGCAGTTTATGCCCATGTATGATGCACTATCATAGACTCTATGCCTTGCTCAGGGCAGCTTTTTCGTCTACTGGACAGAAACATGCAGTAGACAATAAATGTTCTCTTTCATCACCTACGCTGTACTTGTGGGGCGCCTCGTGTACGCCTCTCCGCAGGAGTGGGGTGTTATTTGATAACAGGGCATTTTCTAATAAAACCCTGCAAGTCCGTGCAGGGCCTTTCAGTGCTTGGTGCCTCAAAGGGAAGCTTTTCAAAATGGGATCATGATTATTAAGTCGCTAGCAGGTAGCACGCGACATTAGAGTGATAGCCTCAGGGACCGCCCACATAGATACAAAGAACGTTCTGATGCCATGTGACCGCCAACTGCTTCCACATTCAAACACCACCTGTGTGTGTGCTTGAAGGTAGGCTGTGTTCTCAGTATAGCCAGGTTAGGGTGAGTCCCTGCTGTAATTGCTTTCCTTCACATGGCCAATCCAGGAGAAGACGGAATGTGAGTCACTATGCAATCTAGTCACTCCTTAGTCCAAGGGCCCTCTCATCAAGTATTCAGTGGCCCAGCATCATGCTCGTGGGAGTGTGAGTACATGTGTGTATAAGGGTATGTATGTAGATGTGTGTGTGTTCGTGTACAGGTGTACTTGATTTTGTGTTTGTACGTGTGAGAGTTTGTAGGTCTATGAATGTCAACGAAAGAATGTGTGTATCTGTCCATGTATGCTTTTTGCAACATACGTTGGTGCATGTCTGAGTGCGCATGTGGGTGGGTGTGTTTGTTAATATATGCTTTTTGTCACATTATGTGTTAGTGCATGTGCGCATCTGTGTGCGCATGTGGGTGTGTGTGAGTGTGTGTGCATGTGTATGTACATATGTGCGTGCGCATAGATGTATTTGTATTTTATTGAATTTATATAGCCCTTTAATCCAAAGTGCTTTACATGAGAACAAGCAAAAATACAACAAGCCTAAGATGGCAATTGAATCACAACTCGAAAACAGTATAAGGAACAATTTACAATATTGCTGAGGTGAGGAGGGAGTGGAGAGGGACGAAGGTGTGAGAGGGGATGGGAGGTATTAGTGGCGGTAAAAGCGGAAGTAAGAGGGAAGGAAGGCGAGAAGGTGTGAGGAAGAAAAGAGGAAAGAGTAAGACTAGATACAAGCCGGAGGTGGGGTAGAAGGGAGTAGAGAGGATGGAGAGGAGAAGAAAGAGCAGGAGTAAGAGGTGAGGAATGAGGCAGTGGGAGAAGTAGTTGAGGAAGCAAAGGGTGTTAGGCAGGGTAGTGGAAAAGATAAGATGTTCAAGAGGGGGGGGGGGTCCTACATCAATAGCCAAGACAGTCGTTCCAGCCTTCCAGATATCAGGGCAAAGCCCTTCTAGGTAAGTAGAGGTGATGAGCAGAACACAGGCATAAGATGCTGGCACCTTGGCCATATGAAGACTTCCTGGGAAGAAGCACGCACTGCATGGCATTTGATAAGTGTATCTGGGCATAGAATGACAATTCATGGCAGGCGAGGTAGATCTGATGGGGTTGGAAAAGTCTTGTATGGGCACTGGTGGCCGAGCCAAATTAGAGCGAGGAGACTTTATGGGTAAGAGGCATATCTCTACATGCAGCCAGGGTGCAGTTAAGGCTAGGGGGCATCTAAGTAAGCTCATTTCCGATTGGAAGTCCTTGCCAGCGCACGCGCAGAAATGTATTGCTGTTACAGTACTGCTGGTTGTAAGGGACTGAAATAAGTTGCTTTTATTATTAAGTTCATTTGTTTTCTTGGGCTTAAAAGAACTTCTTCTTGAGAGATAGGGTACCCAGTGCAGTGCGTGTAGGGGTGGTCTCATGTGTGGAAATGGCCGAGCCCCCATATCCATCTTGAAACAAAACATGGCATCATTTTTAAGATGCTAATTTCAAAAGGAAAGGCATCCCACGAGTCATAGGTAGAGTCTATATATGTTTGGGGAAAAACAGACATACATTGTTGCTTCTTAGGGTTAAAGTTGGCATCCGCGGCAGCGGGCAGCGGCATCACCCCAAAATTTCACGGCACAAAATGCAGAGGCTGAAAATTACAAATGTGTAACTGCGCATTTCCACGCAATTATATGTGGGGAGTCCGGGGGGGTCGTTTAGGGTAATACATAATGTATGGAGAGTATGGGGGCTGCATGGGGTCTCCCCCGCATATAAATGCGTGGAAATGTGCAAAAATAAAATAAAATCAGTATTTTCAGCTTCTGTATTTTTTTTTTCGAGATAATCACATAGATCCCTGGGCAGCCAAGCCTACGAGAAGGAAGTCATTTTGGCTGGGGACTGGGACTGGGACGGGGGGTGGGATCTTCCTAATAGCCAAACTGTGACAAATCCTTGGAGCTAGCAAGCAGGCAGATTTCAAATGTAATCGATTGCCGCAGAGGAAGTTTTTGGGGAAAAACAGACATACATTTTTGTTGCTGCATCTGCTTGAGGGCTAGATGTGAGGGGCTGTAATGAACTGGCTTTATTTTTTTTGTAAGTAATTGTTCTTGTGGTTAAAAAGGATTCTTTAGGCACAGTACAGACCTGCAAGGAGAGCATCTGACCAAGAAAGGCAGTTCCTTCTAGCCTGGCTGTTAACCAAAGTGTCAGCCATTATTAAGAATCTGATTTCAGACTGAGAAACATTCTCTAAACCTGTGGGGAGAAGGCAAGGGGAATTTTGGGGGGGTGACAGAAAACTATGTTATGGTTTGGTGTTGCAGAAGAGTAAACGTCATTGTTTTTGTTAGGAAACACATTGGTTACTCATTTTATTCACTTCAGAAAGATGAAGTGCTGAGTCCCTTCTGTCAGCATTTAAATCCTTCATCTACCAAAGGTGCGCTTAAGGCAAGCTTGTCTGGGCTTGTCTGGGCTTGTCTGGGTCTCGGAGGGGTCCGTTGAGTGGACCACTTGGACTCCTAAGTCCTGTGTGTCTAGCCATAGATACTCCTGTGCTTATCTTACACGATTGGCTCTTCCAGATACCAAGTTCCCAGCTGGATTTTCTGTCAGCAACAAGCCTTTTTTTCAATGGCTGGTCCTCTTCCTCATTTTCTCTAAGATGCTTTTTTTAATGCTCGATCGTTGGTTGCTTGTGCAGCACACTGCCATGATGTGCTTCATGATAACGTCTCCGACTTTACTTTTATTGCTGAGACCTGGCCGAATGACTCCTCTGGCCCAGCCTTGGAACAGCTCCTTCAAGCTAATTTTAAGGTGCTACATCGGGATCGGGTCGCTACTCACCCTGGCATTGTATATAATACCTCCAGCTTTGAGTGACCTTGATCTGTCTCAGCTGGTCACTGGTCCTACCCATCAGCTTGGCAAGATACTTGATCTTATCTTTGCCTCAAAGACGTGTACTTTTGCCTATCCTGCACTGCCTGTTGTCTGGTCTGACCACTTCATCATTCCTTTTGTTTGGGAAATTGTTCCAGCATTTTCTGTATGTAAGCCATGTTTGATTCCTTGTTGCAACTGGCGCTCTCTGTCTCCTGATACCACCTCCTCGGAGGTGGAAGCCTACTTCTCTGCTTACCCGTCTCTTGATCTGCATATCCGTGCTTAGAAACCTATTGGTATTTTAGTGCATTATAAATATGCAACTAAGACCAAAAAAAATAAAAAATCTGTAACAGCGCCTCGATGCCCCCGGGCTGTGTGAACGCTTTAAAAATACTAATGAATAAAAATAAATAATAACAAGGTTATATATCAGGCCTTCTCCTCAGTGGCTGATCACCTGGCCCCTCTTAAAACTCCTAAACCAAGGGCCCGGCTGTCTGAACCTTGGTTTACTGATCACCTGCGCACCATGCGGCTCGAGCGCAGACAAGCTGAACACAAATGGCGCATGGCCAATTACCCTCTGGCCAAAATCGCTCTGCATTCTATTTCTCTTATTTATCATAAAGCTATTTACAAGGCCAAATCTACCTACTTATCTCGGCTGGTTGAATCCCCAGTAAGCCAACCTAGAGAGCTCTTCAAGGTTTGGTGTTCTCTCTCCTCGGCCCATCACACAAAGATTGAGAAGGTGAAATGACCTCTATGTGAACTGTCTAACTATTTTACTGATAACATTGTCAAGATTCAGAAGTATATTTGTTCCTCTAGTCCTGTCATAGTGGAACCCCATAATAGGCGCCGCATTGTTCCTGAACAGGGGATCTGGTCCTCCTTTCCTGCGTTCACTTCGGAGGAGGTTTCTGCTGCTGCAGTTAGTCTAAAACCTGCTTCTCCCACTGACTCCATCCCCCTGCCTCTTGTGAAGGCTATCATTTCTTGTGTAGTTCCGCTTCTCATTGAGGCAGTTAATTTCTCTCGCCGTACCGGTCTCATTGCTGATGTCCTTAAACATGCATTGGTTATTCCTCTGCTGGAGAAGCCCTCACTGGAACCCACAGTCTATGCCAATTTCCGTCTCATATCAGTTCTGCCTTTCTTGATGAAGCTCCTGGAAGCATTGGTCTGCCCGTTGCTTAGTTCTTTTGTGGAGAGTACCTTCTTCTTTGACCGTTCTGTCTGGTTTCCGACGTGGCCGTGGTACTGAGAGTGTCTTGGCATCGGTTATGGACGACCACGCTCGGATGTGCGATTAAGGCGGCGTGAGAGCACTTTGCTTGATCTCTCTGCCTCCTTTGATACAACTGGCCATGCAGTCCTGCTGGAAGGCCACACTGAGGCTGTCCTTTCCAGAGCCGTTCTGGCCTGGTTCACATCTTTTCTTTTTGGGCACTCTCAATCTCTTTCCCTTGCTCCCTTTTGTTCTGCTCCCACGGCCCTTACATCTGGTGTCCCCCAGGGGTCGGCCTTGTCCCCAGTATTATTTGACATCTATATTCAACCACTCACCAAGCTCATCCTCTCCCATGACTTTCACTGCTATTCTTTTTCTGACGACACCCAGATCTTAGGCCGCCTTGATATTTCTACATCTGAAACGGCAGCAAGGTTTGGGAGCTTGCTTGGAGGCCGTGGGAGCATGGATGCATAAGATCTAGTTAGAATTCAATGGTGACAAAACAGAGGTATTGGTTGTCGGTCCCCACCTGCCTCTGCCCTTTGGATCCCTCTTTTCTGGCCCTTCTCACTTGGTCCCTTTCCCTCTCCTGTTGCTGTAGTGAAGGATCTTGGGGTTAACATTTCTGCCTCCCTGTCAGCTGAGCCTCAGATTGGTGCAAACTTCCAAAACGGCTACTTCCAACAGGCAATCCTTCGGAAGATTCTTCCCTTTCTCCCCTTCCAGCTCTGGGCACCTGTGGTTGGCTCTCTAGTTTCGTCATCGCTAGACTATTGCAATTCTCTGTTCCTGGCTCAGCCCACCTATGTGATCCAACGGCTTCACGTGCTTCAAAATTCTGCGGCCAGAGCGGCCACTTCTATTTCTTGGTACTCGCGCATTTCTCCTGTTCTGCGGAGCCTTCATTGGCTTCCTTTGATAAAACGTATTCAGTTTAAGGCTCTCTGCCTGGTTCGCCATGCCTTCTATGGCACTGGGGCTGAATTCCTTAATGTCAAGTTCTGTCCTTATGTTCCTGCCAGATTGCTTCTCTCTGCCAGTGCCTGTCTGGTGCAGGTTCCCTGGTTTAAGTCTGCTCTTATTGGCGGTCGGTGTTTCTCTGTTGCCGCATACACTGTGGAACTCTCTTCGGCCCTCAGGGCACTATTTAGTATTTGGACGTCTTTTGAACACGTATTTGTTTTAATCCGTCCTTGGTTCCTTCCTGGAGTTAGCGCCAAGTTTCCCCAGGGTGTTTGTGTGCTTATAACATAACATTCTGGTTGCACACAGATGTCTGCTGCAAGTCTGTTAACCCAACAAGCTGTTTTACAAGAGAATAATAGGAGAAAAGGTTACATCGCTATAGGGCAAAACACTCCATTACAAATGCTTGCCTTTCTGCTCATTTCCATTGAGCTGAACTAACGCTAAACGGGCATGCTGAGGAAGGTGTGCCAACCTACTGCACAGGCTTACATATCGGCAGCTTTTGCCACTGCACAGGCACCAGTGTGAGACCTGAAGAAGCACCTGGCATCGTATAGCTTCTATTATCTGGCCCCCTAGCTTTCTCTGCAATCCTTCCTTACCAGTATACCTCAAATTGGCCCTGCTCTGGCCCCAGAAGGATTTTATTTTATAATCTGCAAATTAAACAGTGTGAATGTCAGGTTCAAATACAAACAGGTGTCCTTGTGTAGATGGACTAAGCAAGGACAAACATTAGCTTTTCATGTACAGTTTTTGGAAACCTGCTTCACAATAAATACCACAGCGGCCATGCATTTAGCCTTCAGAAGGCTTTTAACAAGCTGGATGTGAAGAGTTCATGTTTGTCTTTGCTTAGACTACTCGTCAATCAGAACACAGGCTTGCATTTGGTCTTGAATCAACACTGTTTCTTTGGTCTGAGCTTTTCTGATCATTTCACCCGTTTGATTGCAGAATTTCCAACAGTCGAATCCACGGGAACTTGTTTAAAAGTTTCACCTGGTAGAGCTCACTGAGATTCAAGAGTGTTAACATTTGGTCCGAATCAGTTTGCTTGTTACAAGCCCTAACCTAAGAACCTGGCCATCGCCCTCTTCCCCGCATGCCTCACCAGCCTAAGTTAGAAATCGCCCATGCTCACTGAAGTACAACCGCTTCCACCTGGATCCCCACATGAGCCAAGTAGTTTAGTCCACTTTCTGTCACCTACGCATGTCTGCGTACACCTGATTCCGCAGAGACGCGCAACCCACCATCTTGATTTGTCTCCATCATGGCTTAGGCCGAGAACTATATCTAGGTTTTTCGAGGCAGTTACAGCCCTTGGAATGTGCTTTATGAATACAATAATCGAAATAATGAATTAATGCCTGCAGCTTCGCTCCTGGGCTCCAGAGTATAATCCTATTGCTGCATTGCCCACAGAGTCACAAGTTAGATGATCAATTTTTTGAAACTGACAACTAAGCTGTGCATCTGCCAACATTTCTAGTCGTAAGCAAAAGTATGTCGATGTGACGCTGCCTGGCTACCGATAGGATTTTCGGTTGGGAGTATTTTATTACCTACTTTTGGAAGTTGGCGTGCAGAAGCATTTTCCATGGAGTAAAACAGATGTTGCCAACGCCGACCTGTGGTATTTGTATGCAAGTAAAAATACATTTATTTAAAAAAATAGGTATTTGTGCCCGTAACACATCCTTTCTTCATGCCAAGTAATTATAATAAATTAAAATATGTCTTTATTATCTTTTAGGCACATTTTCTTCCGGGCTGACATCATCAATACAGTAGTGCGCGTGCTCAACAGGGCGCAGTTACTCTGTTTTGTGCCTAATTTTAGGGAGTAAAGCATACAGGTTTGCTGCTTTTCGTCTGGCCTGAGCACATATTTCTAAGCTCAGGCACCTGCATTTTAAATTCCCTCTCCTTCCAAATAATAGCTTAAAGGCAGGCTCGTCGCCGACTACCTGGTCAAACGTCCACTTTTTTGTGTTGTGAGGAATCAGATAGCAGAAAAAAGAAATTCACTTTGACATATGACCAACATTCGCATGTTAACCTGAAACAAATTGACACACTTGAAACCTTGTATTCAAGCAATACTTTTGGATGCTCTGATGAATAAAATTAGAAGTACTTTTGACGTCAGAATAAGACAGACCTTGACCTAAATGTTATGTTAATGTGAATTTGTTGAGCGTGCAGCCGCAGAACCGCATCTCTCCGCTCCAGCTATCCACAGGCTTTAAAATATCCTGCAACACTTTTGAATCCTCGGGTTGCCAGCAAAGTGGTATAATTAAGAGCAATCAAGGAGATAATGGGGTTCAATCTGCTAGAACGCCCTATGTCAAGTGATAAGGAAAAAGGGGGAATCAGGGTCCATTGAGGCACCCTAAAATAGAGAAGTCAATGAGGGGGAGTGGCGCTGTTCCGAAGAAAAGAGAACGTTAAGAACTGTAATGAAGTACATTGAAGTGAACATTTACATACCAGGAATGCCAGCTGGACCCAGGAAGCAGACCCAATTCCTAGAGAGTTGTTGGGAGAGACATTGAACATAGTCCAGGGGAGGTCTACCTCAGAGCGGTCAAAAACACCCTGAGCTAACATTAAGAGAGTTGGCTGGCCGAATTGGCCCCAAAAGAAACCAGAAAATCTTGTTACCTTTTTTCACAAAGTTCAGACCTGATGAGGCAGTCCTAATCCTGAAAAGATGTGTGGGCTGCTGGGGATCTCAGGTCAGGCCAGAGTGGTCAGGGCTCACCAGAGATAGAGGGTAGGCACTGACATGGGTATCAAGGATGTAGCCAAGCAGAACCACAGGCCAGAAATGGTCCCTGGTAACCTACGGTTGGGAAGATCTGGGTATTCTCAGGCTGGTGGATCTATCATACCGACTAGGCCCTACAGACTTGTTTTTTATCTTAGTTTTGGAATGTGGCCCTTTGGGCCTTCAAATTAGATTTTTCATTGTGAACAGAATATCCTATAGGTTTGGTTTTGTCTTAGGAACTCTGGAAGCTAGTCCTTTAATTTAGGAACTGGGCTTGGCCCAGTAGTTCCTGCAGAATTTGCTTTCTTTGATTATTTGTTTACAATCATGCATACTGACCCAAAAGATTGTTGTTTTGTGGAAACTGCTCATCCCAAGGAAGGGTGTGGGTGGAGAGGCGGGACGTAATCTATGCTTCATTGCTAGATGTGCTAATAGAGGTGTTGAAATGACCTTCTATTCTAGTGTTGGTGTCTTGTGTTGATCTAAAAGCCTTAATCCATAAATAACATCTATATCTGTTTCAGACATATAATCCAGCAATATTTTCTTATTGCGTTCAAAAATATTTCAGAAAGTGTCCTATTTCACCATAACTGATCTTCTTTAGTCCAACCCGGTGTCATCTATCCCCTGCCTCACGGCTTTCTGTTTTTTTCTCAATTAGCTTAAATGTGTTAAATGCAGGTGATATCATTTCAGCTTATACTGTTTGTTTATCTGCAGGGGCGTTGCTAGGGGGGGCTTAGGGGGGCATAGCCCCTGATCTTTTGGTTGTAGCCACGGATAGAATCTCAGGAGCTACAGCCAAAAGGCTAGCTAGCCCCCAGTCCCAACAGTTTGGACATCAGCGTAGCCCCAGGTCTTTTCCAGACCTAGCAACTCCTCTGTTTATCTGAATTGATAATTCTTACCAATACCTTGAAATCAAATTCGCCCACAGATTCCGGTATCAACCTATCACAAAAAAAGTCAGAGCCACTCCTGGCAATAGTTTGCTAGGTGCTAAACTTCCTTTCAGACAGCTTTTAGTCAATAGTTTCCTGACAAGTGTTGGCTGTTTCTCCTTAAACCTGAAAGTAGTTACAATGCCTTTGAAACACTTGAGTCCGAATTTAGATCGTGTGGAGCCATTAAATCCAACATAGCTGTGAAATAGTTACGTTACAAAACTAGTTGTTTACAAAATATTGTGTAGTTTAGATTTTGCTCCCAAAACAATGACATGACTATCCCCATAAAATACTCATTATGAACGTGATACTGACGGACAGTCATAGCTCATATTTAGAACACTGTTAGAAGATTGCTATGTTATGAGCCCTTGACGAGCATAATAAAAAAATATAAAATCAATCTGGCTGCAAACAGGCTGGAGAACGTACTGCCTCAATAAGGAACTTGGGAGCACAAAACATATGCTGACGAGAGCGGAGTTTATTTATTGGAGTTTATTTTGTCTACTTCCGTATATGGCGCATACCGCCTGGCTAGTTACGAATATGTGATTAGTGTGGAAAGTGGAGCGGTGCTGTTCTATGGCAAAACCTCCGGGTTGATGGGGATCGGGTTGTAAAGATTCAAAGCTAAAGTGATAAAACCTATGGTGAAAAGGAGGTGGGAGATGTGTTTCCTTCTTTAGGAAGGACTTGATATTTTGGTACACTTTATGAAGTATCACTGAAATAATTTGGATACGCCCCACTGGAGCAATATCCTATGGTAGACATGTCCCCAAGACATTTTGTACTGTGCATGTGCACAGTGCTGGAAATTGACAAAATGTACTGGGTGAACTCCCTTCACTCCCCGTCTTTGATGCAAGGGGGAAGGCGTAGGAGGAGGGGGCAGAAAGGGTTAGTGGTAGGATTGGTGGTGGGTCACGGATTGTCAGTGGTGTGGGGCGTACTGAGGGGCAAAGCTAGTTGCGGAATAATGTGGGTGCCCTGAATATAGGATGCTGGCTGCTTTGCATAAAAACAAAGTGCATTTTAGGAGCATAAGAATGACCACCAATTTTTCAAACATTTCTGTGATAGTAATTGAAATGTGCATTCTTTCTCAGCATGCAATGCACACTGGGTATGGTGTTTATTTCATCTGTCAGAATAGTCACCCTGACAGTAAAATGTGTGCATAGCCATATAGAAAGCTTTGGACTGCTTCCCTGTCTGAACTTGAGCTGTCCTGGTGACCAAAGGATGACTTTCAGATGCGGTTTGTAAAGTTGTTGCATATCGCTGCTCCCATTGAGTCTCGAAACACACAGCATTCAGGAGACTTGGAGCAGTCAGGGGCAGAGAGTTTCAACAACTTGGACTGGTTGGGCCATGGGTCTACACCGAAAAAGGCAATTTTCGCCAGAGCGTAGCTCCGTCGTGTTCCGGCCCAATTCTATCCGAGCATGTGATTTTGAAGCTCAAAACTTGGCGTTTGAAAGTCCCATCGATTGTGCTCTTTCTCAGGAGGAGGGATATATTCCAATACTCTTTTTAATTCTGCAAGTTCCAAACATGTGCAGGTTATTAGCATTTACAAGTTAACGTCTCGGACTCTGATACATGTTTTCTCTGTTGAATCTGCTGATACTTGAAGAAGTGTCGTATAACCTCCCCATAGCTAGCAAATGAGGCCTTTTATACTTGAACATCATCAGTCACAACTTTGTAACCATACTGATGCCTAGTGGGACAATATTTTAAAATTATTTTTAAACAAAGAATATAGCCCGTATAATATTTGCTACGAAATGGGAAGATGACAAACCTCCAACTCTATTCATTTGTGATTGTATTGAGAATATGCAACACAAATGGACGTAACAATTGAAAATGTGAATGGTAGGTTGTAGTGCAGACATATTTAGAAATCAGAATTAAGTAATTTGACACTAAGGAAGGAATTTTTATCCTGATTTAGCTCACATGTGCTTGTACACAGGCCCTATTTGCTGATTAGATCAGATGAAATATTAGCACTCTTAAACTTTGAAAGATTGTACTGCAACAATTTGGCCTCAACATTTTTATAGTCCAAGGACTCTAAATAAACTGAAAACAGTAATGAACAAAGAAGTCAGCCCTGGGGCGTCCCTCTCCCTAACACACATTTTATAGATATGATACAATATGATAGGTCATTTATAACGCGCTTAATGCCCAGAGGTTTTTAAGCGCGGGCCCGGGGATTCAACCTGTGGTGCTCCATGTCGTCTTGCTTCCAAGGCGAGCACGTTGCCCCTGAGCTATCCTCCCAAGACTCATGATTCTGGTTTCCCTATTAACTACCACTCTCACAGTTGTTTGATTATTTAATGCCATCAATGTGACCACGTGATCTGTGCTTATCCCCATTTTAGCCAAAGCAGCACAGATGAAGGCCCATACTTATCATAGATATTTCAAATGGCATGTGTCACATGATGCACCCTTTGGCACCATACGGTTCAATGTATTGGGAAGCGTGCTATGAAGGATTTGCTGAAGTTATGGATGTGCTGCACCGACCTGAGATGTATCTATTTGCTTGCTGCAGTACTGTATACACACAGGTAACAAACAAACACTCCACACATTCATTGATGCCGCTTTCATGGGCTTATTCCAGGCACTCCAAAAATGAGAGTATATAAAATCACATCCCAGAAAGAAGCTGGAAATGAAAACAGTAAATAATAAATAAATGCTGTTATTTGGTCAATGTTGCTGTCTGTTCTGCAAAAACAAGTACAGACTCTCCTTCTGAGGTGTGCATATAGTAGGGGGTGCATAAAACAATAAATAATAATTTCAGGATCCCCCAGTCAATGGGCCATTTTCCCAGTTGATGAAGCTAACACCAGGTTAAAACCCATGTCCCCCATCTATCATGGATGCACCAGCTAGCTTTCTCAGAGGCTAGCAATGGTCTGGGCGCCTGTATACTTGAATGAATGCTTCTGTCACACTCGTCTTCCGCCCACAGAGGGCTTGTGGTCAGGGCCCGCTCAGAAAGGCATGGGTGCTTCCACTGCCATTAAATACCACCAATTGGTGAAATTCCCTCAGGCCGTTAACTTGGGATGCTGCGCTGTTGGTCTCCCCCCCCCCGTTCCAGCCCTTGAACCCTTATTTTTAATGTTTGTTTTCCTCCCTTATATCATGTCTTAAGTAATTGTCCCCTGCTGAATTCCTGGCTGAACTGCACTGGTTACCTGGCCACCCTCTGATCTCGGGCCTAGGTCCCCTCCCCCACCATTTACACACCTGCACTGCCTCCCTGGCAACCCCCGCACTTGGCGACTATTTTCTGTATCCCTACAGTCCCCCACCAGCACTTGACACCCGATGTCTGCACTTACCCTTGCCACCAGCTGGCCCTACTTCTCATATTGTTATTTTTCCTCCCATTTTCCGCACTGTCCCAACCCCCATGCACTTTTCCCTTTCCCCCTTGCTCTGCACTTGCTCAATCTGAATGACACTTGGCCTAGTAGGATCGTAGTCTCTGTCTTCCCTCTGTTCCCCCTCCCCTGCCGCGTCGCGCCATGAAACACTTGTGTATAGGCGCGTTATAAATGCCTTATCATATCATTGCTTACTAAATGTGGCTGATTCCTTCTGGGGATCATCAATGTAATTAATCTAAGCATAGTTGCCTCACAGTTGTGGCGATAGATTGGGAGATCTAGATCACCTTTTTCTTACAATTTTGTCAGAAAGAGACAGATCGGTGTTTCGGGGCAGGTACTGACTTGGTTTGTTTCCTTTCTGTCAGATAGATCTCATACTCTCTCTCTTCTTCCTTTCACATCTAAGTCCTGTCACCTCAGTTGTGGTGTTCTCCAGGGGTCCGCTTTGTCCCCCATTCTTTTCAACATTTATATCTTTTTCTGACTGCGTGCTCGCTGCACCCATCTGCTACGCGGGCCAGTAATGCGGCACATACATGCCGGGGTCCAGAGGGAGGAAGGCTAAGACCGCCCCCTCACCGAAATAGACAAAGGACTGGCCGCAAATGTGGCGTCCTAAGTGAGCAGAATTCCATCGTTAAGTAAAATCACTGGTTAGCAGAAAGTGAATCAATAATACACACACACTGTTTGAAATATATCAACAACATTTTAGCAGCAGTAGAGTTAGAAATACATGCAGGAAACTGGCAGAGTGGCTTTAAAATGGCACGCTCATAGTCAGAGCAATCTCACCTCTCGGCTGCCGCGGTGGACAGTAAGGCACATGAATGCTGGCGTCCAGAGGGATGGAGGCTAAGACCGCCACCTCACCGAAATAGACAGAGGACTGACCACAAATGCGGCGTCCTAACTGCGCTGAATCCCCGCATTAAGTAAAATCACTGGTTAGCAGACAGTGAATCAATAATACACAAACACGATTTAAAATATATCAACAAGGTTTTAGCAGCACTAGAATTAGAAATAAATGCGGGAAACTGGCAGAGTGGCTTTAAAATGCCACCCTCATAGTCGGAGCAGCCTCACCTCCACGCTCATAGTCGGAGCAGCCTCACCTCTCGGCTCTTTAATGGAGCCTAATGAGAAACAGGGAGACCAAAGAGTAAAGTAGAGCAGTAGAATAGACATGAGAATATGAGGGGAGAAATCAGAAGCTAAGTGACATTAAACGTAAGAAAGGGACAAGCTTTCCAGAATATTGAAAAGGTTATATTGAGAGGAGAAAGATATAGTCGAGATATGATTAGAAAAGGTTAAATCAGTATGTATCGAGATAGAGACCAAGATTGTAAGCAGAGTCAGCAATAGGAAGAAAAGAAGGGTGAGAAAGAAACAGAAGGAGGGGGAAAGGAGTAGGAAGTGTTTTAGCAGGGATAAAGAGAACTTCAGTTTTGGTGCTGTTCGGAACAAGAAAGGGATCAGACATCCAAGTGTTGATGGCTGAAAGGCAAGAAAGAAGAGAAAGACAGGAAGAGTTGGGTATCATCTGCATAATAATTATGAGCGATACTGATGGACGAAATAATATCCGCCAAAGGGGAAGTATAAAGGGAAAAGAGGAAAAGACCAAGATCAGAGCTCTGAGGAACACCTTGAAGAAGAGATGAAGTATTAGAAGATGTCCCCGCGAAAGTAACCGAGTATGTACGATTAGATAGATGAGAACAAAACCAAGATAAAACAGAACCATAAAAAAGCCAAAAGAAGAGAGAGGAGTTAAAGCAGAGTATGATCCACCGTGTGGAAATCAGCCAACAAGCCTGTAATATATGAAGAGTACAGTGTTTGGACTAGCAAGCTGAGAGAAGAGAGTCACAGACCGAAAGAAGAGCAGTTTCCATGAAGAGGACGGAAACCTGACTGGAAATGAGGAAGGATAGCCTTCTCAGTAAAAAAAAAACAGAAACCCGAGAGTAAACACGCTGTTCAACCATCTTAGAAAGTAAAGGAAGAAGTGAATTTGGAAGAAAGTTCGCAGGTAAGGAATAAACTAGCAAAGGCTTTTTCAGAATCAAAAGAATTGTGGCATGCTTACAAGAGGAAGGGGAAGTGGATGTAAGAAGAGAAAAATTGAAAAGAGCAGTGAGGTAAGAAATCAGTGAGGGATGGATGCAGTTTTGTCAATTTATTCTAATCTTTATTTTATTAATCTCAATATCTAATCCTAATAGCTCATCTCGGTATCATTAAAGTTAAAGTCTCTTTCTATAGAAAACTTTAATGGGACTAGAAGGCATCCCTGGGGTCTCTCTCCCTCTGAAGCAATCTATTTTGTGTCCCCACTTACAAGACTCATGAAGGTGGTTGATTATACAATGACTTAATTGTGACCAATTAATCTGTGCTTATTCACATGTTAGCCACAGCAGCCTATTGAAAGTCCCGCCTAAATATTTTAAAGAATTGTTCTCTGTTAAAACATGCCATTTTCCACTTAAAGTCTCCCTGGGAAACTTTCTCTAAAGTTGATGTTGAGTATGTGTATTTTGGCTTATTTTCCTGCATTATGCAAACCCATGCTGTTATCAACTTTGATGTTACTGGTACTAGCATGTTTGCTAAAACATAAGCATGGATTTTTGAATCCGCATTGAAGAGGGAAATGTGTCTATATAATGCACACATTTTGTGATTTTTTTTTTTCTATAGGGATACTAATTATAATTACTTCCTGACATCAGGGTGCAAAATTTACACTCACCATTGCCTAGTGATTTCTGACTCTTGCAGCGTAACAAAATGTATGCTGTGTGTATGTAAGCATTGAGGTGGCAAGTGACTTTTATGGCTGGCTAGTAACTTGAATTTTCTGCCTCTTGATATATATATTATAGGGCAGCGATAGTTAAGGTGATTCGGGGACACATAGGAACGCCTCAAAATTCTATTATTAATGGCTTTTGATTTGAGTAACGTATTTGGCCGAAATTTCGAAAGTGATTAAAAGTCTGCGGGCCCGCCAGACTCTAAAATTTCATAAAGAATTGTTCAATAATGTAAGAGTTATTAAGCGTCCCAACATTTTTTTTTATCCAAAAGTGCAGCCTACTTCCCATTCATTTTCTCATAGACAAAAAATGTCAATGTTTGCCAAATAGCACAGCCGCCGGATGGATTGGGACCAGGTCTGAAACAAATTGGCCATGAAGCTTTGACTCGTGCGCCATGCAAAATTTGGAGTTATACTGTGCAGTAGTTATTTAAATATTTGATGGCAAAGTGGGTGCCCCCATCCTCCAAATAATTGTGATATCTCCCATTGTGCATTGCAGGATCATAGTTTGCAGAAAGGAAACAACCGCCATCTTGTTTTTCTCTCGATGTGAGAGATATTCGCGGCTATAACTGAGGTTATGGGAAAATGAAATGCTGTAAAAAGCTATAGGCATGTTAAAAAACATTCAAATGCCATCAGGGTAAATGTGGGGGATGGCTAGAGGGCACTGAGTTTGAGGGGGTCCAGGGACTGAGTTTTTAACACAAAGCTTTCTGTAGCCTCGGCTATAGCCGCAAATGGCCGACATCTGAAAGCAAACTGCTTCACAGAAGCAGCATATGTTTTGGGGTGAAAGGGAGAGGGCAGGGTACATGGGAGGCCGCCTGGGCAGTGGGTGGGAGCTGGCACAGATGAAGGGGGCACTTGATGATGGCCTGGGGAGACTTTTCTTCAGATGTTTTGCTGATATTCACGGCTATATCTGAGGCTACAAAGGACTACAGATATCCACGGGTAAGAGTGGTTCTGTATTTGCTGCTATATTTTTGGGGGTGTCTGTGTTTCATTTATTTTCATTTATTTTCAAAAGTTATTTGTATAGTTATAGTGACGTTGAGGGTGAAGACTTTGGAGAAAAACAGAAGAAAATAGTTTAACAAAATTAATAGAAAAAGGAGCAATTATAGTATTATATTGTTGGTCTGTGAAATGTTTGCCTATCTAGTTTATTGTTATTCATTTTTCTATGCTATTTTATTTTTTGTTTACTTTACATACGTACATGAGTAGTGTTGTACTCTAACTTATGGTATGAAGTTGGATTGTAGCATAAAACCTGAAGTCAGTCCCCCTTTTTTGTGCCTTTTTGTAACCGTGGTTATGGCAAAAGTCAATGAACTGTAGCCGTTGGTATAATAACACATTGTCTTTATTTATTATTTATTGTTTTTGTGTATTTATGTATGGTGAGTAGTCCTTAAAGGGACTGTTTTGGGGTACACTCAGTGTAGAAACTTTAGCACATCAGGAGTACATTCTTGATGTTATGAAGGAACACTGCATTTCCTTCATCGGTTAGGTCTACTCCATCATGTCTACAGAAATTGGCCATGTTGAACTGTATGTTGTTCGAAATCCATAATTGGTTGTGGTCTATCATTAATGCTGAAACTGCTTTATTAACATTTCTCTGGGATTACTAAATGTTACCCTTAAATCTGGTGGGCCACCTCCATATTTGTCTCTGAGTGATATTGGAAAAGATCAAGATGGTGTGAGGAAATAGTTCCATTATTTTCCCCATGTTTTGTTTTATCATTAAAGTAAAGGACACACCTCATACATTCTCCAAATCATTGCCTCCGCAATAAATTAGTATGACGTCTGGGTGCCCTGTACTTCTCAGACTTAACAATTTTGGAAAGACTTGGAACTAATGCATTCCCCACAACCCAAACCATTTAATTGTAAAATCTCTCAAACTTAGGTTCATGTTAATATTTAATCAAAATGTGGTCATGGGAGCCCCTCTGCGAGAACAAACATGGCCTATTGACCGGTTCTTTGGGAAGGAACCCACTCGAGAGTCCACAGCCACACTTTAGCTCACTGTACCTTTCACAGATGGGAAATATCCATTTGCATATCAGTCTTTGTCCCGCCACATCGGCACTCCAGCACCAAAATGCAATGGCAATTCCCTTCTGAACAAGAGTACGAACAGCAACCCCATATACATGTTTCAGCCTTGTTGGACATCATCAGTGAGGTGGAGCTGTTCCTCTCTGAGTACAGTGAGCAAGGGGTCCACGTCTGGATGACTGGGAAACCTAGGGTGACTAGACCTAAAGCCCTTGAAATAATCACAATTTAGTCATAGGCGCCCCTCTGCGAGAATGAACAAGGCCCATTGACCTGTTCTTTGGGAAGGTACCCACTCGGGAGTCCGCAGCCACACTTTAGGTCACTGTACCTTTCAAAGATGGGAAATATCCATTTGCATATCAGTCTTTGTCCCGCCCACATGGGTAGTCCAGCACCAAAATGCTATGGCAATTCCCTTCAGAACAGAGTACCAACAGCAACCCCATACATGTTAATATTTCATTTCTCAGAAAAAGCCTGGAACCAAAACAACCAATTGTCTCCAATCAGCCACCTAGTTTTCAAACCAGCCATGATATCTGTAGTATTTCTCTGTTTCCAGGAAAAATTATTCCTAGTTTGAAATTCTAGTAATTTGTATGAGCAGGGTATGCATAATGTGTGTGTATGTTGCAGTTTCTAATTGGTTGATGGTGCTGTTGAGATTATTTGTGGCTATACAGCAGCCACCCGGCACGTGGCATTGCTATTAGTGAGTAGATACTCCCAAACCCCTCATCTCTGGGGCTATATTCAGGCAAATGACACGTTGGGCCTCATTAGGACCCTGGCGGAGTGGGTTTCCGCCAGCGCTAATCGCGGCAAACCCGTCCGCCGTACTACGAGTTCCCTTAGCGCCATGGAGGTTTTCTCCGCCTGGTTTTACCGGGCGGAGAAAACCATGGCGCTAAGGGACCTCGTTGTTAATTACGCCGCCGTACTTTACGGCGGCGTAATTAACTTCTTCCCCACTCCCATTATACCCTATGGGGCAAGAATGGGAATGGGGAAGGGTAAAATGGGGATTGGGGATTTACCGCTCCGCCAAGGTCGGCATGGGGTGGTAAATCCGCCAACCCCCATGGCGCTATCGGCGGCTTTCCGCCATGCTCCGCGGTGCATTTAGCACCGCGGATTCCGCCAGGGTCGTAATGAGGGCCGTTGTGTGTTTGTGGACGCATGGTAGCCATATCTATCCGTAAATTTGGGTGGGGTAGCATCTTATATGAATTGAGTGGGGGAGGACTATGAGGAGTGGGAGGCTGGTAGGCATGTTGGAGACAGTTTTTGAAGTTTGGTGGAGTGGAAATGCAATTTTGAATCTGTCGTTTTTGTGATTAACCGCAGTTATCAGCAAATGTCCAGGAGGGGCTGTTTGTATAATCGCGTCTATGAAAAGCATGTGCGTAGGCACGTCGATATTATTCTGCATTTTATTTGTTGTGGCTGGAGCCGCTGGTATATTTAAAGTCATGTCTATAAATATAAATGTTCAGTGAAATAATCATATTTTTATGTGGATGGTAAAGCTCATAATTCTATTTGTATGTGTTATTTTATGTACTTAGTTGTTCACTCATTGGATTTGAAGTTTGAAGTCCACTTTAGTTTGATTTGGGGCTTGCAGAAAAATGTGCGTGTAGCCGTGGATACAAACCAAGATCAGTAGACGCGTCGAATAGCCGAGGCGCGAAGATACTTAGCCGCGTTGAAGGATGTCAACTTCTTTTGGCTCATTTCGCACACGCAGGTAACCCCCGGTCGTTGCTGCATGTAGCCGCGCATGCATCCTTAGTAGACGTGGCTGTAAAATATTTTCATATATATATATATATATATTACACGGCCCATGGTAGTGGCTGTGTAGTTATGGTTAAGTTGCTTATCTGATAGGAAGAGCACGTTTTGGGTGGCTTATAAATTCGCTCCCCCTGGACGAATCCTCACCAAGACACGAGGCCCTGCCCACAACCACCGCAGCATAACACACCCATGCTACCAAACATTTTGACTATGGTAGGTGGGCTGCTTATAGGGGATATATGTTTTGAAAACTTTGTGTACTGTTTCATTTGTAGAGACTGTATGCAAAGTTTTGGCTAGGCTATGCAGTTAAGATTGTAGAGTTTGTAACAAGCACTGCAGCATAAGATACCCATGGAAGTAAACATTTTGAATTGTGGTGTATGGTTAGATGTTTGCTTGAATGGGTGTGTTATGCAGCAGTGTTTGTGGGTTCATTTATTATATGCTTACTGGTTGACTTTTTTGTGGTTGTAAGCAGTTTTTTCATGACATGGGTAATTGGAGCAGACATTCTTTTTTGATCTCTGTGATAAAAGAAAAGATCATATGTTAGTGTAGGTAGTTCATAATGAGTTATTGCATTGCATAATAGACATTTCTGTATTTTTCCGACCCTCATATTTACTACTTTAGAAGTACTATAGTTCAAACCAGTGTACTGCACAATTTGCTCCGTTTCTGTGTTTGTTTTTTAAATCATTGGGTCTGTGGGAAAGAAAATCCATGCTGGATTAAAAAAAAACTTCTATGTTGTTGTACAATATATTTCTTTCCTTGTTTTCAGTGTTTATTTCTTGTTTATTGCTAATCTTCTATCTTTTGGCTTGTTGCAGATTTTTTGGGGCAGTTAGATACCTGTTGCCGTATTCTAACTGTACATTTCTTGTTTGATTTTAGTGATATTCATTTATCTGTTTGCTTGTTGCAGAATCTTGGGGCAGTTAGATACCTGTTGGCGTATTATTACTGTTTATTTCTTGTTACATTTTAGTGGTATTTATTTATCTGTTTCCTTGTTGCAGAATCTTGGGGCAGTTAGATACCTGTTGGCATATTCTAACTGTTCATAGTTTTGAAATTGAATTTCTGTTAATGTTTATGCAGAGGATAGCTATTAAATTTTGGTTTTAAGAATATGAAATAAGCGTTTACAAGATTTGCTGGTAATCTCTGTTTTAGAGTAATGGTAGTATCATTACATTCAAACCATCCACATTTCTTTTTTTATGTGTGCAGTGTAGTGACCTGCATTGGTTGTGGCTCCTGTGTGGTAGATTATACCTATTGTTGTGAAGGTTTTCTTACCAAGTGATACTTGACCATGTGTGAATCCAGTCAGCTTGCAGTTGTTTTAGTAACATCTGCATTGTAACGTAAAAGCATTATTATTACGTATTTCCTATGTGTCTCTATTTGTAAGTTGGAGCGATTATCTGAATTGCAGGTAGTACATAATCTGCCATGGTTTGCATTTTGGACAAGTTGCTGAAATGGAATTGATTCACACTTAGGTATGGATACATACACAAAGCGTTCATTAGGGACTTGTTCTTCTGCCACAAGGCTGCAGAGAGTGCATGTATGTTTCCATATGTATGAAATCTGGAAGATTTCATTCATAGGTATGTTTTTGATTTCCAGTACTTCTAGTAAATACATTGGAAATTCTTGTGCATCTTCTTGTGAGTTTATAGTGAATGTCACCATTCCAGCACAGTAGTCTAAGGGCCTCATTACACGCACGGCGGTAAGGGTTAACGGTCACCCTTAATGGTAACGGTGACCGTTAACCCTTACCGCCTTACTATGAGGTCCCTTTGCGGGTTGAGGAATTTAACGCCTGCTTTTTGCTTTTTCCGCAAAGGGACCTTGGTGCTAATTACGGCACCGCAAATTTGCGGTACCGTAATTAGCACCTTCCCCATTCCCATTATGCCCTATGGGGCAAAAATGGGAATGGGGAAGGGCAATGGTAGAAGGGGGAATTACAGCCCCACCAACCTTGGAGTAGGGCGGTAATTCCCCTTTCCGCAAAGGCGGTGCCAGTAATTTACCGGCATGGACCAAGGTGTTAATAGCACCTTGGTCCACCGCCTACCGTGTAATGAGACCCTAACTCTTGCCTTATTCCAGAAACACTGTAAGTGTTGTCAGGATTGTTGGTTGCATTTCTTTGAAGGATTAACATTTGCAAACACAATTGGTTTGTAATGTGTAAGTAAATGTTGTCAATAATTGGTGGCAATTGGAATAGAATATTTATTGCTACATTTGCGTAGCAATTTACACCAGTTGTATTTGAACATTTGAATGGACCTGACAGTTCTGTGTCAAAGTCATTTGTTCGGAGTGTGTGATGCTTCTTTGAAGAAGTAGTTGAGTTACTTTGAGCAGTAGGTTCTTCTTTTGTTGTGGTACTTGATGAAGTATTAGCTTCTTTTAATTTCTTTGGAGGAATTGCAGTGAGATCCTGTATCGTATCAGTCTGTAGTAGTTTTCTTTCACAACGTTTTGCTTTTTCCGGAACAGGATAAGTTTTTAGATGGGGGGTGTAGAGTGAACGCAGTCTATTGTATTCTAGAATGCAAGGAATATGAGCATTTACGTTACTTGCATCAAAGTTGATTAGAAATAGTCTGTCAAGTGTACGTAAGCGTGATAGTGCTACATAGCTTATGCCTTCTTTAAAGATGTGCTACCAATATCTATCAATGCTTTATCTAGGGTAAGAACTTGTGATTTGTGAATGGTAACTGCGTATGCTAGCGTTACTGAAAATTGTTCTTTGCATACATACATGTCTTAGAAAAGAAGGAAGCGGGCTGTTGTGCGTCCTATCTTTTTAACTTCTGATAGTTTGTCAAAGAGAATATTGATAAACTGAATATTCTTGTCACGTGGGTATGCTTGAAAGCCAACAACTGTAACAAGTGCTCCATTAACTAGTCTTTGCTCCATGTCAAGGTTACGTTTAAGCATTACTCTACAGTTTAAAGATAATTTTAATATTTTCTCCAAACCAGCTGTGTTGGAGATAGTTTTCTAAGGTATTTAGTCTTGTTGTGGCTTGTTGACACATGGGTAGTGGCATACCATGGACGTCCAGTTTATCTGTGGAGCAAATTTCAATTATTGGTTGCATTTCTTTTTTCAACATTGTTTCATTGAATTTTGAACAGCTTGCAAGAGTTGGCATCAAAAATATACAATTGAAATTTTTGTGTGCTGATTGTTCCATGACATCAGTAGCACACGAGTTATGGCCATAGAGTGCATGGGCGTGCCTGGTTTTTAATAATGATTGTGCTTCTTGAGATAGTACACCAACTCTAATACTTTTAAAATGTTGGCGTATGTGAGGTCTGCAGACTGGCGCATGTTTTCAGTTAATTGTCTGTATTGGAAATGTTGCCAAAGGTTGACATTTCCATGCTGCCAAGAGTTTTACGGCACAGTTTGTACCCTAAGGTTTTAAAAATAGGTTCACCTTTCATTGGTGTCAATTGAAGAAGATCTCCAAAAACAATAATGTGTTTTCCTCCAAAGAGCTCTTCGTAGTCTGTTTTGAGTACCTCTTGTAATCTAAGGTGAATCAAAGCCAACATTAGGTTGGAAACCATGTTCAACTCATCTATTAGTAGCATTTTCATTTGTTTCAAAACTCTGCGTAGTTCCATTGCAGCTTCTGTAGAACGTTTGTAATAGTCTAATTTGTTTTGGTGTTCTACTGGAAGGAGTAGTAATCGGTGTAAAGTGACACCGCCTATGTTGTAGGCAGCTAAACCTGTGGGGGCAGTTACAACAGCTGACAGTTTGTTGTTTGTCAATTGTTGGAGGAACTTGCTGATGATTTTGATTAAGAATGTTTTGCCTGAACCAGCTTGACCACTGATGTATAGCAGTATAGGTTTGTAGTCTTGGCGGGTACAGGTTTTATTTTCATGCTGCACACCATGTTCAATTTGTTTTGTTATTTCTAGGAAAATGCTACGCTGCTCATTGTTCAGTTTTGATTTCAGTACAGAAAAGTCTTCTGTAGATTGTTCATACTGACACATGGTGTTTTCTACTTCTGTCAGGGCTAATTCTGCCTCATTTGCTATTAGTGGCTGTCCAAGTGGTTCTTGGCTTCCTGTTACAGTAGGTTGACTACTGTCGGGAGTGTCCACATCTAGTTGGACCTGGAGTTCTTCTTCGTGTTGCTGTTCATTGTGCAACATGGTTTTGTAGTGTATAAAGTTTACATCTGTGATAGTACTTTCATTTGCTTTGAAAGCGTCTTCATAGGAGTCATAGGTATCTAGTAATTCTTCTTCTTTTCTCCATGTTTTAATAAGTTGTAGCAGAGACATGTAATACTGTCCTTTATGCTGAGTTTTTAATGACAATTTGATATGATTTATTAAGCTTTGTTTGGTAAGTTTCACTAAGCTGTCTTCACAATTTGCCACTCTGTATCTACCTTTCTTTTGATCTGCTTTTATATTATTTTTATATGTGAAGTTTTTAGAGACTGTAACGCTCACCTGATTCCCGCAGAGGCGCCGGTCTTGACTGGGTGAATGCCGTATCTTCAAAGTTGATGTGTAACACACGGTTGGCTCTTTGGGCTGGACCTCTGTGCACTGTATGTCTGACTCGAAGAGTAAGATGTCTGCAGATAGAAAATATGGGATTAATGAACTGGGGTTATTGGGTGCCTCTCTCCTCTTCCCTTTCTCTTCTCCTGTAGAACCCCAAAGGTTAACGCCCTCACCTTAGGTAAGTGAACGCCGAGCTCTCCATCTGCCTCGGGGCAGGGTGCCGTAACCAGTTTCTTCACTGGATAAGGGTGCAGGCCTCTTGACCTCAGAGGACTGCTGTCCGTCGTTAACTGCACGAACGGTAAGTTCTGGGCACTTCAAATGTCTTAAAAGTCTTTTGTAATGATATCTCTTGTTTTGCAGGGTTCCGGCGATGGCGGATGGCGGGCTGATGAGAGTTGAGGATCGAACCCGCGTGAGGAATAGAAGCGCCTGGAAGCACGTAAGTAAGCGCTTGTAGCCTGCTTCACGATGCGCACTAACTGTCCCTTTTATCTTGCAGGTACAAGTTCGGAGCTTTAGAGAAGCTGAAGGGTGCTGGAATACCCACTGGATTCGGCGTGGGAAGGAGTAATGGCACGTGAGTAATAAAGTTGCCCAATGTCTTTAAACGCACCTTCTTTTGTCTTTCAGATGCGGGATGCAGCGCCGAAGGCCTCCGGAGCGTGCGAAGAGCTGGTAAGCTTTTGTCTTTCAGATGCCGGAATGCAGTGCGAAGACCTCCGGAGCATGCGAAGAGTAGGTAAGCCTTTGTCTTTCAGATGCCGGAATGCAGCGCGAGGCGTTGGTGACAGCCGATGGACCAGGTAAGAGATGCGCTGCCACTGAAGACCGTAGTGCTAACCTGTTCTTTCTTTGTCTTTACAGGTGCTGCTGAAGACTGGATTCCAGGATGGTAAGCCTTTGTTCCCTTAGGCCCAGGATCAGAAGCAGAAGACACGATGAGCGTTCTGCTGCAGAGAATGCAGAATAACACAAAGCAAGATTCATCCATCGGGTGTGGTTTAAATAGCCTCCTGTAGTGCTTAGATGTCTCCTTCCACAGCCACGCCTAGGTAAGAAAAGAGTTCCTGCTTTCCAGAAGAGTTCCAGTGTTCTGAACCTAGGGAGTGGCTCCTGCCCCACCCAACAGGAAAAGTAGTCCCAAACAGAAGAGGATCAGGGGTTCAACTGGCAGGTAAGTAAGCAGCATGGTCTGCTGCAGGTAAGTCCACCCAAGCATTATGAGCCCGGCGCTTCCAGCGCTGGGACTGGGCATCTTTATGAGCCTGGTGCCACTGGCTCCACGACAGGGTCCAAAAGGTCCCAATTGGGACTGGCTGGCACTCGGAACCAGGGTTATGGGTCTGCTTCCAAGGGAGTCGGGCAAGTCCTGATCTTTTGGAAGCAGAGATCATGACAGCACCCCCCCTCAAGGCCCCTCCCAAACCGGGCTTTTCCGGGGGTTTGGGCTTGTTAGGAAATGTTCGATGAAATCTTTTGATTAGACGAGGCGCGTGGACATATTCTGCAGGTTCCCAGGATCTTTCTTGGGGACTGTAGCCTTTCCAGTCAATCAGGTAAAATAGTTTAGATTTGGAGATCTTGGAATCCAGGATGCTTTTGACTTCAAACTCGAGTTCTCCATCAACTAGAATAGGTTTTGGAGATGTAGTTAGTCGGGTTTGAGGTTGCACGGGTTTTAATAGAGAGACGTGGAAGACCGGATGTATCTTCATGTGAGGGGGCAAGTCCAACTTGACCGCTACTGGATTTACTATGGTAGTGATGGAATAGGGACCAAGGTATCTTGGGTTGAATGTGCGTGGTCCTTTTAGAGGTAGATATTTGGTGGATAACCAGACTTGATCTCCTACTTGATATTGGGGGGCTTCCTTCCGATGTTGGTCTGCTCCTTTCTTGTATTGTTCTTTAGCCCTTTGAAGGTGAGAAACGGCTTCCTTAAAGGCTTGGGTGATTGTAGAATGCAGGTGGTCTACTGCTGGTGTTCCAAGATCTTGGAGTGGATCCAACTCCGAGGTTCGAGGGTGACTACCGTATAAAAGAAAAAACGGGGTCTTCCCAGTTCCCGAGTGGACAGAGTTATTGTAGGCATATTCGGCTATCCAAAGGATATCTTTCCAAGTTTTTTCAGTTTGTTGTAGCATGCAGCGCAAATACTGTTCCAGAGTTTGATTGGTCCTCTCGGTTTGTCCGTCGGTTTGAGGGTGGTGGCTGGTCGAAAGTCTCACATCAATTTGAGCCGACCGACAGCAACTTCGCCAAAAATGAGAAATAAATTGACTACCTCGATCCGAAATTAGAACTGAAGGAAAACCGTGCAGTCGGACGATGTTTTCAAGAAATTCTCGGGCCAGAGTTGCTGCTGTTGGTAAGCCTTTGAGTGGAATGAAATGCGCCATCTTGGAGAATAGGTCCACGATTACTAGGATCGTATTGTATCCGGAGCATGGAGGTAGATCGGTGATGAAGTCCATAGAAAGCGTATGCCAAGGGCGAGGCGGGATGTCAATAGGGCGTAAGAGGCCGGCTGGTTTTTCCTTTTGACTCTTGTTTTGGGCGCATACTCCACAGGACATTATAAAGTCTCTGATATCTTTTTTCCAAGACGGCCACCAGAAGTAGCGCTTGATCTTTTCCGAGGTCTTGGTCATACCGGGATGTCCTTCCATTAAAGAATCGTGATAACAAGAGATTACCCTTTTCTGTAAATCTGTGCTGGGCAGGTATAACCGTTCTTGGAAATATAATAGGTTGTCCTTCACCGTAAAGTCCTTTCCCTGCAGATGCCAATTCTGTATGTCTGTTGGAGTTACCAGTAGCCTGGCTTTATCCTTAACTTCCTCTATGGATTGTGTGGCGATTACACCTAGAATTCTTTGTTCGGGAATGATAGGTACAGGTTTAGGATTGATCAAATGTTCTTCCACTCCCATCCGAGAAAGGGCATCAGCTTTACCGTTTTTTGTACCAGGTCGATAGGTATTGATCCAGGTATTGTCGGAGGTGAAGATTCTCAGGCTCGGTGAGGGCATAAATTCTACTACAAGGAGAAGTAGATCCAGGTATCTGGTCTATCTGGCAGTCATAAGACCTATGAGGAGGTAGAGAGTTAGCCTGATCCTTCAGGAAAACATCTTGGAATTCTAGGTATTCAGGAGGTAACTGGGGAGCCTCCGAGGAAATTGCTGCCAGTGCAACACCAGGTCGAGGGTGACAAGTAGAGACGCATTCTGGAAACTGAACCGTTCTTGCTCGCCAATCGATCTGAGGATTGTGCTTCTCTAACCAAGGAATTCCTAGAATAATCTGGAACTGAGGGGCCTTGATCACATCGAACATGATCTTCTCATGGTGTCCATCTTGACTTACTAGCGTCACTTCTTGGGTGGTATGCGTTACTGGTCCGGAGGCTATCTCCGTACCATCCACCGTAGTAATGACGTCCTTTACAGCCTTTGGAAAAAGAGTCAGATTCATCCTCAAAACCATTTCATGATCCACATAATTGCCGATGGCACCGTTGTCGACGTAAGCTTCAATCGCATGTAATCGATCCGGATGTTCAGGGCTAATAAGGACCATAAGTATCACGAAATGCGAGGTCACGGAACTGGTTTTAACGCTCGGCAAGAGGACCTCTATTCTTGTCGGGCGAGGTCGTTTCCCTGCTCAGAGTTTGTGACCCTGGTAACTGCAGCTCCTACTGCCTTCTTGGCTGGTTTCACCGGACAGTCTCGAAGAAAGTGCCCCGAGTTTCCGCAATAGAGGCATAATTGCAGCTGTTTTCTCCTTTCCCGCTCCTTTTGTGTTAGTGGTCCTTTCAGGACCCCTATTTGCATGGGTTCCCCGGAGTCTACTCCTTTGTTAGGAGTTGGTGGTTTGGAAAATACTCGAGAATCAAACTTGGAACGATCGGCCTTCCTGTTCTGCAGTCTGTGGTCAATTTGAACGACTAAGTCAATATAGTCCAAACAGTCTTGCGGGGGATTCACTACTTGGGCTAACACATCTTTGAGCTCTCCACGTAGACCTCTATAAAACAGCGTAATCCTTTTGTCCTCAGGCCATCGAGTTTCCACTATCAGTCTGTTGAAAGACGCAATATAAGCCAAAAGGTCTTGATTACCCTGTCGCAATGAAAGGAGCTCATTGTCCAAGGCCTGCCCCTGTGAATGTCTTGCAAACAGTTTTTCCATACTGAGCTGAAAAGCTTGAAAATCATGGAGAACCGGATCATCTTGATTAACTAGAGGGATCGACAAGTCTGCCGCATTGCCACTAAGGTACGAAAGCACGAAAGCTACCTTAGCTTGATCAGTTGGAAAGGCTGCTGGCCGGCATAAGAAGTGCAACCGGCACTGATTAATAAATACTGCAAACCTCTTTGGGTCACCAGAAAATCGTTCGGGCGGAGCCAGAGGTACATTCCCAGGTAGGTTGATCTGCACTGGGTTCGTAGAGGATGTTGAAGGAAGATTTGCCCCTGATGCGGGTAACGGAGTTTGTCCGGCTTGTGACTGTAGCAATTGTCTAGCGAGATCGTCTGTTCGCTCCTTGGAAATAATCAGTTCCCTTCTTAGAGCATTCGTTTCCTGACGGGCTGCATGCACTTCTGCTCTTAGTTCCCCAAGTAACTGGGCTAGCTGGTCGGTATCCGAGGTTTCCATAGCGCCTGGGTGGGAGTTTTGCGGTAGGCTTTGTGTTCTGTAACGCTCACCTGATTCCCGCAGAGGCGCCGGTCTTGACTGGGTGAATGCCGTATCTTCAAAGTTGATGTGTAACACACGGTTGGCTCTTTGGGCTGGACCTCTGTGCACTGTATGTCTGACTCGAAGAGTAAGATGTCTGCAGATAGAAAATATGGGATTAATGAACTGGGGTTATTGGGTGCCTCTCTCCTCTTCCCTTTCTCTTCTCCTGTAGAACCCCAAAGGTTAACGCCCTCACCTTAGGTAAGTGAACGCCGAGCTCTCCATCTGCCTCGGGGCAGGGTGCCGTAACCAGTTTCTTCACTGGATAAGGGTGCAGGCCTCTTGACCTCAGAGGACTGCTGTCCGTCGTTAACTGCACGAACGGTAAGTTCTGGGCACTTCAAATGTCTTAAAAGTCTTTTGTAATGATATCTCTTGTTTTGCAGGGTTCCGGCGATGGCGGATGGCGGGCTGATGAGAGTTGAGGATCGAACCCGCGTGAGGAATAGAAGCGCTTGGAAGCACGTAAGTAAGCGCTTGTAGCCTGCTTCACGATGCGCACTAACTGTCCCTTTTATCTTGCAGGTACAAGTTCGGAGCTTTAGAGAAGCTGAAGGGTGCTGGAATACCCACTGGATTCGGCGTGGGAAGGAGTAATGGCACGTGAGTAATAAAGTTGCCCAATGTCTTTAAACGCACCTTCTTTTGTCTTTCAGATGCGGGATGCAGCGCCGAAGGCCTCCGGAGCGTGCGAAGAGCTGGTAAGCTTTTGTCTTTCAGATGCCGGAATGCAGTGCGAAGACCTCCGGAGCATGCGAAGAGTAGGTAAGCCTTTGTCTTTCAGATGCCGGAATGCAGCGCGAGGCGTTGGTGACAGCCGATGGACAAGGTAAGAGATGCGCTGCCACTGAAGACCGTAGTGCTAACCTGTTCTTTCTTTGTCTTTACAGGTGCTGCTGAAGACTGGATTCCAGGATGGTAAGCCTTTGTTCCCTTAGGCCCAGGATCAGAAGCAGAAGACACGATGAGCGTTCTGCTGCAGAGAATGCAGAATAACACAAAGCAAGATTCATCCATCGGGTGTGGTTTAAATAGCCTCCTGTAGTGCTTAGGTGTCTCCTTCCACAGCCACGCCTGGGTAAGAAAAGAGTTCCTGCTTTCCAGAAGAGTTCCAGTGTTCTGAACCTAGGGAGTGGCTCCTGCCCCACCCAACAGGAAAAGTAGTCCCAAACAGAAGAGGATCAGGGGTTCAACTGGCAGGTAAGTAAGCAGCATGGTCTGCTGCAGGTAAGTCCACCCAAGCATTATGAGCCCGGCGCTTCCAGCGCTGGGACTGGGCATCTTTATGTGCCTGGTGCCACTGGCGCCAGGACAGGGTCCAAAAGGTCCCAATTGGGACTGGCTGGCACTCGGAACCGGGGTTATGGGTCTGCTTCCAAGGGAGTCGGGCAAGTCCTGATCTTTTGGAAGCAGAGATCATGACAGAGACACATGGTTTCCAAAATGGTACTCCTGTTTGGGTAGTATGTGTCTAGTAAATTGTTTTCAAAATGTCTTGGCTGTTGGGATCATTTTTGGCTATTGTTTCTATGTCATCATATGATTTTAGAACTCTTTTTCTACATTTAGCTGGACCAAGACTTAGCCATACTATATTCTCAGATTTTCAATACAAGGCAATACCGGTTAAACAGTCTGCAGCTTCATAGCAGCCACATTCTCTATGAGAGAGCATTTTTATGCCTAAGCTGTACAATTTCTGTGACAGTGTTCTGTCTGATAATATGTCATCCAGAGGTCTTGAAGCTCTTTTTTTTCTGCTTTGATTAAGTAGGCTGTGACATATCGTGCAACTGCAGGGGAATTGTCTGCAATGTACTGCACATCTATGTTTGCCTTCTATAGGAGGGCAATGATTCCATTGTTATCATTGATATATTTTGATTCTTCTGTTCTTTTTATGTAATATGTGTTCTTAGGTGATTTACCTTTGACACTATGTCTAACTGAAGACATTAAGGGGCCGATTCATGGAACAAACGTGTGCCGAAAATCCCAGCACTAGCTGGTGCAAGGTGGCGCAAGCATGAGAAAGCAAGTGCACGCGCACGCGTGCGATTCAAGGAAGGCGCTGTGCGTGTTTTCCACTGGTAGTGCGCCAAATCCGTGCGTGGCACACACGGGCGCACACGTCATTGCAACAACCCTAACGCCGCGTGCGATGCGCACCGGGACAGCGCACAACGTCCGCGCACACACCAAAAAGGGGGCGGGACATGGGGCATAACGCGCGGAATGGGGAACAACGTGTGAAAAAGAAGGTGTAACTGAGGAAGTACTGCAGGAAAATACACGGAACGCCCACACGCATGCAAACAACTCGTATTCATGGATTTGAATACGGGAAACAAGCGCACGCTAAAAGACGCGCACAGGCATCAACACGTCCGCCCCAGGAAGGCAGGCGTAAGCATCCCCGCGCACAGTATAAAAGTGCGCACAAACAACAAACACGTATATACCGCTACGATGAATGCCCCATTTGTCGCAGCACTGATCGTGGGACACCGCAGGAGGAGGAGAATAGCCAGGGCCCGCATTTTTTCTCCACAGACTAGCCTTTTTGGGATGCCTGACGACCAGGTCTACGGCAGGTATAGATTTCCACCTCATATCATCCTAGACCCGGTCAAGGAGTAGGAAGATGACCTTACATCCCCCACCCTCTGCTCGCAAGCATTGAGCACCTTGGAGAAGGTGCTCAATGTCCTGCATTTTTTGGCCACTGGATCATTTCAGTGGACTACTGTCATAATGGGGGGGGCGTCACAGACCACGCTGTCACGCTGCCTACACCAGGTGTTGGCAATCATGACTGCGCGCCCCTCAGTCTGCAGGCACATATACATGCCCAGAACACCCGCAGAAAGGCAGTCCGTTGTCCAGGACTTTTACAGGGTGGCACACTTCCCCAAAGTGCTCGGTGCCATAGATTGCACCCATGTGGACCTAACCTAGGGCCACTAAGCACATCTACCGAAACCGCAAGCACTGGCATTCCATCAATGTGCAGGTGGTATGCGATGCCAAGGGAATCATCACCTCTGTCTAAGCAAACTACCCTGGCTCCACCCATGTCAGTTTCATATACAGAATGTCCGCCCTGAGCCAGGCCCTGGAAGCTGGGCAGCATGGTGACACATGGCTCCTAGGTGAGTACAAATGCCTGTGCACATGCATGCATGTCACACACAGACAAAAACACAAACCCCAATAATCACAACCATTATTACCTCTCCAGGGGACAGTGCCTACTCTCTGAGCAACCACATGATGACGACAATCCGGAACCCCACCACACCACCCCAGGTAAGATACAACGCTGCCCATATTGCAACCAGGGGCATAGTGGAGCGCACATTCGGAGTGCTCAAGTCACGCTTCTGCTCCCTTGACTGCTCTGGCGGGCTGCTACTCTATGCACCCCCAGTAGTGTGCAGGATCATCGTGGCAGCATGTGTCCTGCACAATGTTGCAACACGGCAGGGCGTACCGGTGGACCTGGTGGTGCCCCCACATCCCCAACCACAGGTACAGGCGCTGCCCATGGGAGGGGATAGGGCACGTGGCGAGGCAGCCCGGACCCAGCTTGTGGCCATGACAATCACTGGTATGTCACCCAAAGCCTCCAAAACTACAACATGACATGGCAAGCAATAGCAAAACACCAACACAGTACCAATAATGTACACATTGACATGTAAAAAATGTAAAGTGGCGTCAGACAATGATGCCTGACATGGAATCAGATGAAATGACTGACCAACAACCTCCCACACAAAGCAAGTCATACCCAAATGCAAACCAACAGTTGTAGCTTGAACATAACAATGAATGCCTGTTTACATGCACATTGTGCATGGCAAAATCAACACTGCATAATCCGTGTGCAGTGTCCATCTCCTGCAACACACTGCTCGGCACACAGCATAGTGACCAGCCATTGTGTGTGACGCACACCCTGAGCATCACATGAAAACGACAAACTAAATAAAAAAACAAATCACGCATGTACAGGATCCACAAATGGTCATAGATCATGTGCTGCAGGGACACAGTGGGCCCCAGAAGGCAAACTGAGTGCAGATGTGGACATGGAAGCGTGGTTGTACATGTTGTGGATTATAGTGTGAGTGTGTGTGTCAGTAGGGACATGCACTCAATACATGCATGTGCAATCAAGTGACCATCAGTGTCCTGTACACATCACATGTGAACATTGCCCATTTGTACACCCCAGCATGTCAAACCACAACTATCTCCTCACACCTGAAAGGTAAACACAACACATGAACAGGCATTGATCAGCAGAATACATCATGTACATAGGATACCACAATTACAATGTCAGGGTACCCATTACACTGTGGGGCAAGGCAACTGTCCAACAACAAAATACCCTCCTCCCTCACATATCACCATGACCCACTGAACAACTGTGCCTGGGGTATGTAGCCTTCTTCCTTGAAGTCTACCTGGCCACAGGATCACCCTTCCCCTTTGTCTCCATCTTCCACCTTGCGTGTAAAAAGTGCCCAGCACCCTCAGAGGCCACCTTGACTTGCAAAAATACCAAATCAAAGAGAACTCAAAGCAGGCAAACACACAAGCCAAGCAAAAAGCCTGCAGGCAGCAAAATACACCGGAAGAGTCTCCAGTAGATGACTTGAAGTAGCAGTACATCACAAAGCACAAGTACTAGCACAATGATGGAACAACCAAGGTAGCACAGTAAAACAATGTCACAACAGGATGTGTACCATGTTTGGTACATAATATACAATGATGCACCATGAACTGATGTGTACTGTCACAGCTCGCGCGTACAGGTGCAGGAGTGGCACAAACCAACCACCCCCACCGTGGTCTGGGTGCCTGCAAGGTCAAACTTACACAGGCCTCTGAGACCCTGGTGGGGAAGGAGGGTCAGGGATATGCAGTCGGGACAGGCATTGGTATTCTGGATAACCGGAATGAGGGGCAGGAGAGGGGAGTAGGATTGACAAGGGAAAGTAGGAAATGTACAAAAATATACTAATCACATTAACACATGCACAATCAGACCAAACGTGTACATCATGCACATAGTACCAAATTACTCAAATGGAAGTCAAAGAGAAACGTATCTCTGGGGTGAGTGCTGGCCTCCTGCCTGCGCACTCATAGGTCCGGTAACAGGAGCAGTTCAATGCTGCAAAGAGAGCCAGATTCACTAATCTGTGCGTGCCCATAACACACACACAAACCACCATACATGCCCAAAAGTAACAAACTACTCTACAAACAAACAATCTGGTGTGGTGATTCGTACCCATACGTAAGATTCCCCCCGTGATGGTTCATACACAGTCAATGCAGTGAGTCAGGAGCCAGTGGGTGCGTGGCAAATGGAAGACCAATGTGTCAAGATTCCCACAACATCCAATGTTCCCTGGCTAAGCAGCCAGACGCATTTAGCAAGGTACGACTTCAGTACAAGTCGTGTTCCAGCATAACCCAAATAAAGTAGGTAGTGCATGTGTCAATTTCAACATGAAAATGAAATGCACTGCACACAAGTCTGTCCCTCGCTGTCTGTCCCTGTGAGCTGCTTCTTTCCCTGTCTTGGAACGCTACATGGCTAATACAACTGCCTCAATGGACCATGGTGGACCGGAGGATATGTGCCACTGCCCCTGACAACTTTCCCATTAACTAGCCATTAGTCCACCAACGCATTTTAGCTGTAATATGCACTTCAACACCAATACCTGTCCAAGCTCACTGTCAGTGGGGCTACTTAGCATGCATGTGCAACTTGCCTGGTGGAAGGTTGGCTGCGGTGTGGCCCCCTTGTGCTGCTCACCTTGCCTGGAGTTCCTTGAAACACGTCAGCTTCTTTTGGATGTATGAGCACAATCCCTGTGACTCTGCTTGCGCACACATGCGCATGTCTGCACCACCGAGCGTGTCCAGCTTCCAGACGTCCAATGGGCCATGTCTGCTGGCAAAGTTGGTCTGGAGGCTCATCCCCCTGCAGAAAGGGCAGAAAACACATCATTAATGCTTGAAATTCCCCTGTGTGTCTCTTCAGGTATGTCATGACTGGACCATGTCAGAGACGTACATCAGATATCACACCTTCAGTGCGACTTTCACAGGCAAAGTGTGGTAGCCACTGTCAACAGCATGAATTGCATCAAGCACATGTACAGTAAAGATAAGAAACATACTACACAATGTATAGCAATTAATGTACAGATGAATCATGAAACCACCCATCTAGCAAAGGAAGAACTGTGGTCAATATCACCCCTATCATCCCCACTAGGGGTGTTAACACAAGTAGTACTGCAGCAGACATGCCACAGATATGACAGTTCAAAGCCCTTGTGTAATAGGCTGTAACACCAAACCATCCTTGCGAGCCCATGTATAAGGGAAGCAGGAGTGGCATATGTGAGTCAGGACCCCAAGCTGCAAACATATACACGAGACAAGCTTGAAGGGACCAGCTGGAACAGACAGTGGATGCTTTCAAAAATCACTAAGCACCACACTGTCACATGAAAGCACAATAGACAAGCAATTTTAAACTATATTAACTAATTACACTAACTTTGAAAAACCTACATTACCTTATTAAACTAACTATCAAATTGAAAGTTATCTAACTAAACTAAAAGAAAAATCAAAAATGGCCACATACGACCCGGGGGGTGGGGATAGGCACCCAGGAGGTGGAGAGGTACAGGGTGCAGCTCAACACCCACATGCGATGATGTTGAGGGAAAAAAAAAACTCCATGGGCTCAGCGCCTGCACAGCCCGACCTGTGTGGAGATACCTCATTCTCTGAGTCTGGCTCTTCCTGAAAAGGAGGATGTGGCACAGGAGCCTGACCACGCCCCTCGTCGGCAGCAAGTCTGCCGGACGGGTGAGCCTGGTTCTGTGCGGCGATGACACGTAGGTCTGCATGCAGAACCTCCTGTGGTACGCATGCTTCCTCTTGCAAGGTAACACGTGTAACACAGAGTTCTTCCTGCAAGGCCTGGCTGGACAACTGATGCACCTCCCGGCAAGCACGTAGCTCAGCCAAGATGGTACGCTCAAGCTGCTCAAACCTCTCCTCTGACCGCATCCTCTGTGACATCAAGAGGACAACCAGAGTGGATCTGAGGGACTCATAATCAGCCCTCAGGGCCTGCAAGTGCGCCTCTGTGTGAGCAGCAATTGCTTGATGCAGAGACAACATTTTAGCCTGGCGTGCCCTATCTGAGGCCGCCATGCCCAGCCTGAGCGAGCGGCCGTGGACCATGCCGCCCGCTGCTGGAGAAGCACCTGCCTAGCAGGGGGGAGCACAGATTGGGCCACACACGCTCCATGCTCACAGTGATGTTCTCCATTGCTGCCCGCTGGCGTTCAGAATTGGCAGTCATGTCTTGCTCCCACTCAGTATACCGTGGTTGCACGCGGCCACCGCGTTGCTGGGCTTGACACCTGTGGGACCCAAGGACCGTCCGTCCTCGTTGGGTTGGCACCGCCCACGGCTGCACGACTACATGCCCCCGTCGACATGATGGCCCAGGTACATCAGCGACTGGTGTGGAGGGTGACCCTGCGTCCCGATCCACCACAGGCAGAGGTTCCACCACTGTCTGACCCTCAGTGCAGGTGTCGCGGACAGAGGAGTGTCCACATCAGAATCACTCACCCCTGACGTATGGACATGATGCACATCCAACTTGCCATGGACGTCAGAGTGGTCATCAGGGCTGGATTCATTGCCAGCCAAAGACAAGATGGTCTGTAGCACATGTGGGTTTTCGTGGCCTACCACACCACAACCCCCACTTGTGCCGGGTTGCTGTAGTGATAACAACCCTGTGCCTGGCATGACAACACCATCCTCTGGCTCCATTGCATCATCATCTGAAAAGTAGAGAGAAAAAAGGTCACTACACATGTTAGAAGCATGCAACACACACACACATAGACATCACAGAGACAGCCAACACATTAAGCCAACATGTCACACACACAAGAGAACCTGCCATGCATGCTCGGTCAACTTGACATTGCTTCTGTGATTAGGCATGTAGAAGGGTGTTATACCGCTCAGAAGTGGGTCGATGCAGTGCAGCAAATTTGTACGTTACTCACTATCTACATGTACAAGTACTTCATGATGTGTATCAGAAAATGTGAAGGCAGTGCACGGTCAACTTCAGGCATCACGTGCAATGTGCATGCAATGGGTTGCATGGCTACAAGCAAACCACCCCTTCCCCTAAGTGGAAATGCAGGGATGCCTTGCATGGTATCAAACGGATGACCATAGACCTGTGTATTGGCATACAGTGTTGACTAACATCAATTGCATCATCTGGGTCAAGTGAGAACACAACAGATGATGATGGGACAGTAAGCAGGAAACATGATGAACCCTCAGGCGTACACCCACATGTGAAGAAGACACTACACCAGTTGGGCAGAGTCATTGAGCCTGAAACAGGCTGAGGCGTGTGACCCACACAGACTGTCACACCCTAAACATGTGTGGGACGCAGGACTGAGCCACAGTGGCCATGGGAAGGCTGATGAAATTCCATGCAATGTAGGTCACCATGGACACGTACTACAATGATCATCCAGTCAAGGACACATAGGGGCATGCATGGAATGCACATGGAGCATGACTGGGCACTCATGTCCCTGCGGAGCATCTGACATCTGCACAGTCAAAGTGAGACACCCTGCATCAAGTACAAAGGATGTACCACACAGCATATGTCTGGCAGGTTGGCTGGTGGAAGTTAGCATGTACACAGGACGCATGAACCGGCAAGTGCTTTACGGCAAAATTGATGCAGACCAGTCCAAAGGTGAAATTGGGGTGCAGAGGGGGGAGGGTGGAGGGGTAAGGGAGCATGCCTACGTGGAGTACCCGCATGCAGGCAGAGGACACATGCACGTCAGTCATGCTATGACATAGTCACAGGGATGAGAGGAAGGACAGCCCAGGCTACATGCAGAAGGGCCAGTGAGCTGGAACATGGACCGGAGGGGCATCCTGGTGACCAGCCTGTGAGTAGGGTGCAATATTGGTGATGCGGACAGTCCCGGTCTGCTCCACATGTCCACCATCCTGCAGAGCAGCCATGCATCAGTGAAGCATTGCATTACTTGCACATCAGAACCATGTACACATGACATGTAGTGTCAGTCATGCACAACACATCACACAAGTAAAACACACATGTCCTAGACAAACATGCAGCAACACTCACTGGACTGGGCATCAAAGTCCGGCATCTCTCCCACTCCTTTGACTGATTCAGGTGGTATGAACTCTGCAACGAGTGACTCGTGTGGAGTGAGGTCTTCCTCCTCAGGTGCCGGCCCACTGCCAGTCACCAGAGTCATGTTGTAATTTGAGGCACGCTTAGCCTTAGCCCTGCGTTAGAGGTCAGTCCAACGCTTTTTGCACTCTTGCGCACCTCATGGCCGAATGCACTCACATGTTCCGCAACTTGCTTCCAGTGGGTATCACAGTGGGCAGCCGTAGTTTGACAATTAGTCCCCACTAGCATGTCACGGTTGTGGTCCCACACGTAGTGCACGAGGAAGTCCAGTTCCTGCGCACAGAAAGGCTTCTTCCTCGATGTGCAGGAGGTTGTGGCTGTGTGTGGGGTGCCAGCCTGTGCTGCAGGTGCAACCTTCCTTGTCTTGGATGGTGGTGCAGACCCTGGCTTGCAAATACCGCCCTGATCAGTATGGTCAGTGGCACCGGTGGATTGAGCCAAGGGAGTGGCAGGTGGAAGGACGACCAAAGGCCTGACTTGCATCAGTGGCAGCTGGGTGCCCTCTAATGGACCCTGCGCAGCAACATCCGCTGTGGCAGGGTCATTGACCACGACTGTCCTGGTTGGTAGACTCACAACCGGGGTGTTGGCTGCATTTGCCCCTGCACTTGCCAACACCTGGCTGGTCGGGGCAGCAGATGACATTACTGCCCCAGGGACACGTGTCTTGGTCAGGGCAGCCCTGTGTGCACCTACGGTTTGCCTCCTGCCCTTTTGGAAATCTTCCATGGACTCTTCAAGTGCCAACACAGCCTGCGTTGGCAGACCCTGAGCCTGGGAGGTGATGTCCACAGCTGCAGCTGCAGCTACCACTACCTTTGGGCCCATGGCAGTCGATGAAACGGACTGCCGGGTCACATGGGTGCCAGTTCCAGATGCAGAAGGTGCATCTCCCAGAACCACAGGGGGTGGTGGCATGACTGCACAGACACATGGCACAACATCGTGCCCAAGTGGCGCAACCCTGCATCTTCCCCCTCTGCGGCTACCCTGGACACCCTGGAGTCCCCCTACTCCCTGGTCACCCCGGCCACGTCCCTGACCACGCCCGCTACGAGGAGTACGGCCAGCTCAGGTGCCCCTCACCTTTGGTGGCCACCCAACCATGTCACAGATGGAGTAGTGCTGGCACAGATGGAGGAGTGCCAATGGGAGGTGTTCACCACAATTGTCCTGGGCAATTGGGGTGAAGGGGGTGGGATGCAAGATGTTAACAGCATCCCTGCACCTGCAAGGCTGTATGTGACCCCGGTGATGAAGTGATGGGTCACGCAATGCTCAGGCACCCCAAAACTGCAGTAAAACCATGCACACAACCCCTGCAGCCTACGTGCGTGGAAGTAACCTCCCGCAGTACGCAGTGGCACCCAGGAACACGAAAAACACGTACGCGTGGGACACTCAGGCTACTATGACCTCGAAAATGGGTACGCGATACACAGGGGCACCCGCAGTGGTAAAAATAGCGTGCGCGACTCACCGTCAGACTAGCGCGATGATGAAAAACACGCATAGCCAATACCCCCGCCTAAAGAAAAGATACGTCCTTGATCTGCTGTGAAGTTGTGATGGCGCGCGAAACAACACGAAGTAGAAACACACACGTCGGTCTCCACGAAAGGCACGTACAGCGAACTGCTGGCCCCGCTCACCTTTAACCCGTGCTGAGGGAAACGCCCGCGTACGTCACATCACTTACGCGCTTAGGCCCTTTCCTCGAATTACATGCATTCAAAAACGTGTGGTTTTTTCACGTGCTGATCCACAATGCACACGTGTTGAGGGAAACGCCCTTGTGCGATACGTCACAGACGCGCTTACACGCTAAGGGCCTTTCCTCGAATTACACGCTGATGTGCACTTTTTTCACGTGCCGAATCACTCCGTATCAAGCTGGCCACACGAAAACACATGGAAGACCACGCTCCTGCCCAAAAGGCCATTTTCCTGCCCCCAAGATCCCCGAGAACGCTCCCACCTGCCACCTGCTGCTGCCTGCTTGCTGCCCACGTGTCCTGCTATTTGGTGCCTGCAAGTCAGCCATCTGCAGGGGTCCAGTTGCTATGTCCACCCCTGCTGGAACAGAAGACTCCCGACTGGGATACCATCGCTCCACAGCCCAGCCCCAGGACCCAGTTGCCCACCCACACCTGCCTCGGGGGTCGCCATGTCGGGGCAAACACCATCCGAGACCACTGGTGACCCCCCGCCAGAGAGTCAGAGGGCCACCAGCTTCAGTGAGAAGGAAGTTGGTGTCCTGGTGGAGCAAGTTCTGGGGCATTATGATGCCCTCTTCACACCATCGCGCGCCAACAAGGAAGGACGTGAGAGGATCTGGGAGGACGTAGTGGTTGCCATCAACGCAGAGGGGGTGGCAACCCACAACATCAAGCACGTCCGGAAGCGCTGGGAGGACTTCAGGTCCAGGACCCTCAACAAGGCCTGGCGCCTCACAATGGCAGAGGATGCAGAGGGGTGCAGGGTCAGCCAGACCAACATCCAGATGAGGGTCCTGGAACGCATAAGCCCAGTGCTCCGCGGCCAGATCCTTCGGAGGAAGACCCGCCTGGAGTTGAGCGGTAAGTGACCATGCATTGCTGTGTGAAACAGGGCATGTTGCAGTGTGCTGGTAGTCAGCTACTTGGCTGTATGTGTGACATAGGCCATGTATGGATGTGTGTGTGCAGGGATATCATGGTAATGCATGTGAGACCAGTAATGCGTGAACCACATGGATGGTGCATCTGTTCCAATGCAACATGGGGAGCAGCATGCGAAATGCACACATGAATCTATGCCTGTCCCTGTTCTTGGACATGGATGGGGGGGTGAGAGATGGGTGCTGCTCTCATGTACATGTCTGGTGTACATGTCCGTGTGTCTGAGAAGGGTGTGTGTGACTTTGAAACGCCATGGATGCATGACACATGTCCGTGACGATGTGTAGATTCACTTATGCAGTCTAGTCACCCTTGTATCCACTGTGTCTGTTGTGTACGAGCCATGATGCATGACCCTCCGGTGATGTGTGTGCATGGGATCAGTATGAGCCGTGATTCATGTGAGTTTAACAACATTTATGTCTATAGAGGCCCTTGTACATGGATGCTGATGTTGATTGCATGTGCCTGCATTGACCCATGTGTTGTGGAGGGACAGGATGGAAGTGACATTTGACAGTGCCACTCATGTGTTATTGCTTCCTGTCTAGGGGACTTTGTACAGTACCTTGATGGTTGTGTTCTATGTCTCCCACTACGCATTGTCGAGTGAAGAAGAGGGAGGAGACGGCGCTGTGGAGCCAAGCGGCGGGGATGCCTCCACCGGGCAGCGACGCAAGGCCCAGCCACCCTCCCAGGAATTGCCATCATCCGGGAGCGAGGGGACTGGTGCCGCGTCTGCCACTATGGCTGTAGCGGAAGGGCCGGGTGAGCCCCCACAGGGGCTTGCAATGGTGGAAGACGGTGCAGAGACATCCAGGTTGGTGGTCTCCACAGAGGAGGAGGAGCCCGCTACTGAGCCGCACATGGGGCCTGGTGGGGGTAGTACCACTGATGAAAGTGGTGCAGTCCAGGGCCAGAGGCAGGAGGCAGCACAGGTCACCCCAGAGGGGCCTGTGCATGTCGCTGTCCCTGACCCTCTGACTGCACCACCATGCACCAGCAGGGATGCCCCGTCCCAGGCCCGTCCGCAGGTAGGGGGAGGCCCACGTCATCTGGCTCTCCACTACCTGCGGACGAGGAGTTCCATGACCGTATGGGCTCCGTCCTGATTGGTGTCGCGTTGCGCATGTGTGTCATTCGTGATGACGTGCGTGCTTCCTGGGGGGAGCACGCACGCCATCACGAAGAGCTGCGTGGCAACGTGGCACAGTTGGGAGGGGCCATGGTCGGTGGGTTCCTACATGTGTCACACACTCTGGCGGACCTCTCCTCCTCTGTGGAGACTATGCGCCAGTCGTTCTCCCTGCCATCTTCCGGCCCAGATTCCACCAGGGCCCCCTGTGGACCTGGCCTGACCAACACAGCCAGCTTGGTGGAGATCCCTTCCCTGCCACAATCGGGAGTTGACGGTCCAGCATGGGTGGACACCCCAACAACTGGAGACCAGCAGATGGAGGATGTGCAGGCATCATCGGACAGGGCACATGGACAGCAGCAGCAGCAGCAGGCTCTAGGTGGGAGCAATGATGGCTCGGGGCCATCAACATCAGAGGGGCAGGCATCGGCCAGAGGGCAGGAGGACCCTGTAATGGGTGTGTCTTTCGTGTGGCTGCGGTTGGGCCAGCGTATAGATGCGGAGCGGCGGCGGGCAGAAGAGGCGTGGCTCACCATGGTCAGGGCGGAGTTCTCCATGCGTCGGGTGTTGAGGCGGGCTGAATGCCTCGAGGCAACTCGCAGGGAGTTGGAACAGGCCATGGATGCATCCCTGCGAGACCTCGGGGCCAGGGCAGAGGCCCGCCACCAGGAGATAGACATGGAGTTCGATGATGCCCTGGCCCACAACATCACAGAGTGAGCCATAGGACTTGCCCGCCACCATTGTATATAGTTAGTTACTGTTAGGTTTCCTTTCTCTTCTTTTTTTCTTTTGGGACGCTTGGACAATGCCCCACGTTTTTGTGCATAGTTCTTAGTTAGGTAGTTTTTGTTTTATAGGTTTCATTTCATTAGTTGGGCTCATGGACCCTGGTTTCAATCTCTGTACATAGTTGGACTGTGGATTTCTGCAAACATTTTATTTTACTTCGCCATGGATCAATGGATTTTGACATTTCTGTTTCCTTTGGATTTGCTTTGGTGGACAAGGAGTTTTCACTGACTTTATTTTGGATGACTTTGGATTGTGACTTCATTATTTTCAATTTATTTTTTGGACATGCATTCTTTTTTTAATTAATATTATTTTCATGCTTTGATTCCATTTGCTTAATTTTATGTACAGTACATTTTGATTTCTTACTTCCATGTGTGGTATTCGCTCATTGGTTTACTGCATGTCACAATGTGGGTTTGCACAATCACTGGCACACAGTGTGTGTGACGGACATGTGTTGATGTGCATAGTTTTGGTTTGTGTCAAGAAATAGGCCTTTCAGTGTGGGGTGGATGGGAAACTTGATTGAGTCTCAGGACTGGGGTGGTGTGCAGTGGGATTTTTGTGGACATGAGGCCCATGAATGTGCATCTTTATGACATGTTGGGTGAGGACATGCGGGGCCTGCTGGCAGGTGCCCGTCAATGGAGGGTGAGTGGTGGTGCAGGGGGACATGAGTGTGGGCCTGCTGGCAGGTGCCCATCAATGCAGGGTGGGTGGGGGTGCAGGGGGACATGTGTCGGGGCCCGCTGGCAGGTGCCCGTCAATGGAGGGTGGGTGTTGGTGCAGGGAACATGTGTCAGGGCCTGCTGGCAGGTGCCCGTCAATGCAGGGTGGGTGGGGGTGCAGGGTGACATGAGTCGGGGCCTGCTGGCAGGTGCCCGTCAATGCAGGGTGGGTGGGGGTGCAGGGGGACATGTGTCAGGGCCTGCTAGCAGGTGCCCGTCAAGGTGCAGGGGGACATGTGTCAGGGCCTGCTGGCAGGTGCCCGTCAATGCAGGGTGGGTGGGGGTCCAGGGGGACATGAGTCTGGGCCTGCCGGCAGGTGCCTGTCAATGCAGGGTGGGTGGGGGTGCAGGGGGACATGACTCAGTGCTCACTGGTGCATGGTGACATGTGGGCTGGCTGGGGGACATGGCCAGGGTGGATGGGCTGCCTATGGGACATGACCAGGGGTGCAGGGTAGTCCCCTGTGGTGTGGGCTGGCTGCAGGGGCTGGGGAGGGGGTACAGGGCACACCTGGGAGGATACACACTGCAAAATCACGTTTGGAACTCCCTGCACACCCCTCAGAATACACGTACCCCGCTCGCACACGTACCCCGCTCGCACAAGGCCTGCCGCGTGTGATTCTCCATGCGCACCCCCAAAATACACGTACGCTGCTCGCACAAGGCCTGTCGCGTGTGATTCTCCATGCGCACCCCCGAAATACACGTACCCCGCTCGCACAAGGCTTGTCGCGTGTGATTCTTCACGCGCACCCCCGAAATACACGTACCTCTCTCGCACAAGGCCTGTCGCATGTGATTCTGCACGCGCACCCCCGAAATACACGTACCCTGCTCGCACATGGCCTGTCGCGTGTGATTCTCCATGCGCCCCCCCGAAATACACGTACCCCACTCGCACAAGGCCTGTCACATGTGATTCTCCACGCGCACCCCTGAAATACACGTACCCCGCTAGCACAAGGCCTGTCGCGTGTGATTCTCCATGCGCACCCCGAAATACACGTACCCCGCTCGCACGAGGCCTCTCGCGTGTGATTCTCCACGCACACCCTGCTGCATGCGGGGTTTGTGTATTCGGAGGGGTGCGCGGGGAGTTTTACAGACGTTTTCGTGGTTGGGGGGCTGTATACTGGTCCACTGGCCTGTGCGCCATGTACGGGATTTGTGTGCTGTTCATGGCGCACAGGGCAGGGTTGGGGGGCATAACTGGCACTGCTGCAGGTTCGCTGCGCCACTCTGCGACACGGATCGTTATGGATGTTAGAATCCATGAATACGCTGTACACGGAAATGGACTTTGGCGCACGTGGCTGGCGCAGACAGCCGCATGCGCACACTGTGCGCCAGCCGCGTGCGCCACTTGTGCGCTGATTTATATGAATTACCCCCCAAGTTGTTTACTTGACATGTTGTTGTAACTGGTCTAGGGAAACCAAAGGGGCATTTGGTGTAGTGTTTTCCTTTGTTTTTATATTTGCAACAACAATATTTCCCACATTTGAGTCTTTGAAATTGTAAAATTTGTGAATGAGGGTCACTATGTGTTGTTTGTGAAGGGATTTCACAAGTGACATATTTTTGGATAAACTGCAAAACAATGGCATTACTGTCCTGACCAGATTTAGGAGCATCTTTAATCCATAATATCATGTGGATGTGTGGTGCTACTCTGGCTTAGTATTCTTTTCTCCAAAATAAGTGTTGCACTTCTCCGAGGGGAGGAACAGTCTTATTACAAATAAAGTGTAGCATAGCAATAAAGCGATGATGGAAATACCTTGATACATTTACAGGATCTAGAGAGCAGAGTTCTCCTGGTGTTTTTATATCTATGTTTGTTTTGTTTTTGTTTGCTATGCGTAGGAAATCGTGTCAATCTTCCCATGCATATTCTGCACAACTAAATGTAACAAGCCAAGTGGGTGGGCCAAGATTTCTTATCATACAGCGTACATCTCTGTGACAACGGAACCAGTATTCTTTTGTACCACGCATGTTTGCTGAACGATTTGTAATACTTGACACTAAAACCTCATCTTTTTCTTGCATTTTTTGTAATAATTGCATAGCTGACATATTTTGAAAATGGGTACCTGATTTTAATGCGTGTGCAACTCCGTAGCATAGAGTTGCTAGTTCACTTTCAAAGAGAAGGTGGAATATGTATTCCACGTTTTGTCTGAATCTGCGGTCGTCAGAATATATTCGTAAAGAGCGATATTCTGGTGCTGTTATCTGTGTGGGTCTATCATCGTACACTGCTCCTTTTCCAGTAGGTAAGAGTAGAGGAAAGGTCCGTGCTTCTATACTTTTTTCCCATATGCTGATTGGAGATCCTTTGGCTTGTCGCATTTGGTACATTTCCAGTGCATCATCTATAGTGTCTTTAGAGTGTAAAGAATGAATTGTATAATGGTCTAAAATATTGAATTCTGTAGCAGGATTTAGAAGTTGAAATTAACCAGTTTCTGGTAACTCTTTAATTATTTCACTGGTTTCTCTCAGGTTTTCTTCAATATTAATTTCTTTGTAGTATTCATTGTTGTCTTTTAGAGATTGCACGGCTTGGCTAACTTTATGTAAGTCCACGAGTTGTTGTCAAATTATTTTGTCTTTTCTAGGTACGCCATTTACTAAGACAATTAAAGATTGATATAGTGGACGTTGCACTCCTAGAGTGTGTACATTTTCTTTAGATCTAATGGTAAATAAACTACTTTGCCACAAATGCTTTTCCTTAATTCAGAGGGAGGTAATTTTGCTGTTTTTGGTTGAAGGCGTATTATTGCTTGAAATGGGTGCACTGTTTGAATTATGTTGCTCTCATATAAATTGAGTTGTTGCAGGGGTTTTGGTAGTGGGAATAATTCCAAGTTATTTGTGATAGCACGTGAAGGAGTTTGGTTGTTGTCAAGTTTTGCAGTGCAGTAACTGCAAAGCATTAAGGGATCAGTAATTTCATTTTATTTTCTGCTATAAGGTAGAGAGCTAATTGGAACCATTTGGAATCTTCATTGTCTTCTATTTTGTACCTTATGTCTACAGTTTTTGTGCTACTTTTATAGAAAGTCCTGCAGCATCACACACACACATGGTTTGGTACTTCAGTGAATGTAGTTTTAAACTTTAGTATTTCTTTTTTGTATGTGTGTAATAGAAGGTTGCTATTTGTACAGTAGTTGCTAGTTTGTTTTAAAGCTATTGCATTTTGTAAGTGGCTTTTACTTCCAAAATATTTTCTCTGGATATGCTCTATTTCTTCGAGTAGTTGTTTGGCTGTACCATGTAGAACAGGGGTCCCCAACCTTTTGTGCACAATGAGCAAAATGTGCATATCAAATGAAATGGGGAGCAACATCAATTTTTGACTGAACATATCTCAACTGAGTTGGCAGACAAATGATTGCAACGCAAATTAGAAATGTTATAAACATACGACTGCTAAAAGAACACAAAAAGATTAGAGGTAATGGGTTCGAAAGATATACCTGTGTGCTTTCCAAACCACCTAACAAGAAACAGAAATTATATCAGGCAGCGTTCACCCTTCCACAAAGCCCACCCAAAACAGGGTTGAAAATGGTGATTTGCACACTGCCACAATAAATTATCTATAGTATTGGGTGAAGTGTTCAGACTTGGTCTTCCAAGTAAGTATATATAGAGTAAAGTTTATTCTTGGTGCAATCAGCCGACGCGTGTTTCGACCACAGAGGTGGATCTCAAGGCCTTTCTTCTTCAAAACTCGGTATATTAACCGTTGGTGACTTTAGTCACGTGAGAAATAGTCGCGATATAGCAGAGAATCAGTAGCTGGTTGCTAACAAAGGTTTGATGTCATTAAACATCTGATGCAACCAGCTACTGATTCTTTACCGTATCGCGACTACCAAGTTTTGAAGAAGAAAGGCCTTGAGGACGACTCCTGTGTTCGAAACATGCGTCGGCTGATTGCACCAAGAATAAACGTTACTCTGTACATACTTACTTGGAAGGCAAAGTCTGAACACTTCACCCAATACTATAGATAATTTATCGTGGCAGTGCGCAAATCACCATTTTCCAACCTAATTTGCTTATAGAACACTTTAATTTGCAGTACTTTATAGTTGGTAGACAACGTGCAATTCCAGTAAAGGAAATTTGAAAAGCCTTTAACTTTATTTGACATTAAGTGGTTGTTTACAGAAATTGTTGAGGAAATTGAGTAGTCAGCAGTAAATCCTTAGACACATAGGGTCAAGTTGTTCAAAAATATAGTAGGACTGCATTTAACGTTACCAGGGGTTTCAGGTTCTCGAGCAAAATGAAATTCAGTGCAAATGTTTGGACAGTAAAATTGGTCACAAGTGGAACACTGATTTTCAGGTGTACTTTGGGCTTCTGTCCAAGGATTTTCTGGTATCTTTAGTGGCAAATGGTGCACCCCTAAGCATACAAGATCAGCAATACTGTTCCAGAGTCATTGATTACTGTGGATTGTTTTTTCTTCAGGAATGTTATGAAATTTTGCATTTCTGTTTGAACTAAGAGTGAACACTATCCTCTTGAGTTAATTTTCCAATGGCTAGCGTAGGCACTACTGAGAAGATGTCCGACAGTCAGAGGGACTGGTTGGCGATGACTAAGCTTGACAAGCAGGCAATGGAAAGAATTACTCAATCACAGGAAATTAAGCTATTCTCTTGAAACTGTTAAACAGTTCGGAGGGCACAAATGAAAGTGTCAGTTTGAGTCTTTGGTTGAAACTATCCGGGACAGAGCTATTGACTAACGGCATCCCCAAATTCAGGCAGTCCAGGTTATAGAAAGGGATGCCCCATGGTTCGATGTAGAATCTTGAAAAGAAAATTCCACCACGATTTAATAAGTGGTGTGTACATGGCTGGTCAGATTTATAGATTCCAAATGGCATATCAAAATTGCCAAAATAAAAAACGATATTTATTGGAAACCATGGGAGCTTTTTCAAAGGGCACCAACGTGTGCTTTGTTTAATGCAGTTGTCAAGACAGACGTTATGCCATATATTTGAACAAGTAGTCCTTGGGCCACCAGCCCCCCTCCGTTATAGCCAATTTCCTCACTGGACATTGCCAGCAAGATATTCTCCAAATGTTTGTTGCTCAGACTGGAGGAGTGGACTCAAAGTAACAATATGTTGAAGGAATCTGGAACGGGTTTCAGGGGAGGGCTTAGTACAGTGAACAGCTGCTTCATTCGGAGCACCAACATGGAGTAATACGGTAAGGTTAAGGGAGTGAGATTATTTTTGTCTTTTTTCAAATTTGGAGAAACCATTTGATTTGATTGATAGAAACATAGTGTGGCGTAATTTACATTTTATTGGGGTCCCTAATGTTTTATTAAATCTTATCCAACTGTGATGCTCAGACATCTCAGCGTGTGTCCAATAAACAAGATCAGTGAATTATACATTGTTTTCCTCACCAATAAAGGTGAAAAGCACGGATGTCAGTTGGCCCCAATTAGTTCTGTTCAGACATTGGGTCTCATTACAAGTTTGGCGGTAGCCTTGCCGGTAAAACTGGCAGGCTGCTGCCAAACTTGCGAGTTTTTTTTTTTTTTACTGCACCTGCGAATGGGCAATTACTGGTAATTGCCCATTCGCGGGTGCCGGAAAAAAATTCTCCCCATTCACATTTGAGCCGACTTAATGGGGGTTCGGATGCACCTGCACCATTCAGATGCATCCGACATGCTCAGCTCGCGGGTGCCGGTACGCCCGCCAGGTCAGAACGGTACCGGCAAGCTTATTGGTACCGTTGTGACCTAACCGGCAAACTTATAATGAGGCCCATTGATTCTAGTACTTGATTCTAGTACTTCTCTTCGGAAAGTTAATCCACCCTCTCTGAAGGGTACATTTTATAGCATGCGTCTTTAAACCAAAGACATAGCTAATTCGGACCTAAGCCCGGCAGGTCTTAAACAGGGCCTGCTCACAAATGACTATTTAGGGAACTATAGTTTGAAATTAAGTATAAAAACAAAAATGATGGTGTTCAGGAAAAGAGTGACACCATGTAGCTAGTTTTTAAATGAATGTAGAGATGAGGGGGCAATCTCATTTTTATTTGAGCCTACTCTTCTCAAAGAGCAGTGCTTGGGTCAATCATATTTAGAAGACAGCTGAAAGAGCGTCATTAAGGATTAAAAGGCTTTTTTTACATTTTATTTTCGAGTTTGGGGCATTCTGATTGGACAAGTGCCTGGAGGTGATTTTTATGGCAGCGAAATATAGGGTGGTTCAAACTGTCGTGTCATGGAGGGGTTGCAAAATACATTCCTGTGCCCTATAGCAGGTCTCCCTGAAGATACACCTGGTATCGCCTTATGAGCTGAACCGCAGGTGTTCAGTTTGAAGGTGTCAGGCCAGTTAAGATTTTTTCATTATTTTGTATTGGGATTTTCAGCTAATTATAAAATGAATTTCAGTGCACATGCAATTGCAGCCTCCCCTGGTAAGGAAAATGACTTGTGGTACTGGGGGTGGGGGGGGTTAACTGTCTATTTGGATAGGGGGTGGGATATAACTAAATTGGGCACATTAATTAAGTCAACTCAAAATAGCTCTAAAAGCAAGAGCTTGTCCGATGGGGAGAGAGGCAGATGCCCATGGAATCTGTGAAATAAGATCCCCAGAATGTGGGATTCTGATGCTAATGGTATGTTTAAATGTACCCACCCCTCAATAAATTACGGTGTGCAGGAGGAAGCACAAAGTGTGCCTGCAAAGTAGGAGGCGAAGAAGATTTGGTTCATTTTCTGTTAATTTGTTGTTTCTCTGTTTTGCGTAAGCATGGACATACACGGCAGCTATGTTTTATATAATTAATTGTAATGATCAGGGTTGTATATATAGCTTGTTTGAATATGTTAAAGCTGCTTTTTTATTTTGTGCTTATTCTATGATAATTTTATGAAATATGATGCATGTTTTTAAATGTTGCTAATTGTCTTGTTCAGTTACATTTATTAACAGTAACTTAATTGTATTTGAATATAGGGCAAATTAATTATGAAAAATGTGGCATACATTTACCTTATCTGCCCATTATCCACATGCCAGATGGGCAGAGTATCAAACGATGATGACTTTTCCAATAGGACACTTTGTAATAATAAACATAGGTGACACTAACATTGATATTTCTGATGAATATAAGGCAGTGTAGCATCAAACCCAAACCTCCCTTGTACAAAAAGCAGTCTATGCTAATTATTTAATAAAGTTGAATAATGTATTTATTTTTATTTATTTAGAATGCGCCCAACAGCCCGCGGGCATCGGTGTGCAAACAATAACACAGGAGATAACATAAGCACCGGACATAAGATGACAGAAATGCACCCTAGATAAATGGAGATCAGACGGACAGAAGATCAAGTGCCCCAGGAAATTACCTGAAAAGATACGTTTTTTACGTTAAAGTGGCTCAGATTACCGGTCGCTCTGATTTTCAGAGATGAGGAGTTCCAGAAGGAGGGTGCCATTGCCCGTAAAGATCTACCTAATCCTCTGGCTCTCTTAACTCTGACTTCCTGCAGCTGGACAAGCAAGGATGATCTCAGATTTCTGGCCAGTGTGTACGGAATGACCAAAGCTTTGAGGTATTCTGGGGCCTTACCATATAGTGAGTGGTGTATTAGTAGGCCCATTTTGAACTGTATCCGTTCTTGTACTGGTAGCCAGTGAAGCTCTTTCCTAATATTGGAAATGTGGGTTCTCCTTGGGATAGCCATAGCTACCCGAATTGCATCATTTTGAATGACCTGACATGCTCGGAGGTTGGATTTTGATGTTCCGCTTAACAGGATGTTACAGTAGTCTAACCGCAACAGGATTGTTGCACGAGCGATGGTCACTTTGTTCTTTATGTTGAGAAACGGTCGTATAGCTCGAATGAACCTGAGATGGTAATTACATGTCTTTTCATGGTTTTGTACATGGGCATCCAAATTCAGGGAGGCCTCCATGTAGACCCCCAACGTCTTTACTTTTGTTTGGGTCGGGATCTTATTGCCTTGCAGCATAAAGTTTGCATAGGATGGGTCTCATTTTGCCGATTCTGGGGGAGCCGAAGATCAATAGCTCGGTCTTGTTCCCATTTATGCATAACCAGTTGGAAGACATCCACCCCTCAATGATGTTACAGATGTTGCTTAGCGTGAGTGAATCTTGAAGGTAGTCCCCACATAGCTTGATGACCAGCTGGGTGTCATTGCGCGCAGTTGGTAACAAAGACCCCCAGGTCTTCCAGTACTGAGCAAAAAGAACACATATATACGTTAAAGAGAAGAGGTAACATCGATGTTCCTGGAGGAGCTCCAAATTTGATGGATCAGAGAGGGGAAGCTGCTACACCCCATTGGATGTTAGACTCTCGATATGTCAAAAAAGACTTGACCCACTTGATCCTTTTCTGGGAACAGGCCTCTTGCTGTCGTGGGCATTCGAGTAGGTGCTCACGATCGACAAGGTCGAATACCGCCAAAAAGTCTAGCAGGATCAACATCCCTGGTTTCCCTGCTTCTACGATGTCTGGTAAGTGGGATTGGAGATCCACTAATGCGGTCTCCGTGCTGTAGTGGGTGGAAACCTGACTGCCGGCCATGAAAATTGTTATTGTAGCTGCCCTAGCCAAGATTTTCAGAAGGAACTGGCTATTTCTGATTGGCCTCAGGTTGCTGGGGTCGGTATGATCCGAATGCAATTTCTTGTGTATTGGTGTAATGGTGACTTTCTTTAGTTCAAGAGGGACCAGTTCATCTCAGAAAGAGGCATTGACAAATTGTGTTAGAAATGGTACAAACAGCTCCCTATGTTCAAGAATGAGCTTAGATGGCAAGAGATTAAAGGTACACGTTGTCGGATGCATGGAAGAGAGCATAATAGACCTCTCCGTAGCTGAGATGGGGAAAAGGAAAAACCAGGAACAAATGTTCCGTTCATTTGTGATTTAGTGGATACCCCTGTGTTGGTCACTGAACTCTGGTCTAATACGATTTTATCCCTAGCCCTAGAGACTTTCTCTTCAAAGGCTGATGCTATACGGGCACAGTCTTGATCTGAGACTATAACTGGAAGTTCTGAAGCTTTAAGTTTTTTCAATGATTTTAGGATACTGAAAAGTTTACTGATTGAGCTATGAAATTGTTCTATCTTCTAGTTGACATTTTTCGTCGTATCTACGATTAGTGCCATGTAAGATTTGTCACATTTCTTCCATTCCAGCCGGGTGGTGTCGGTGGGATGTTTTATCCGTGTTAATTCTAGCTGCCTTTTTTTCTTTTTTATAGCTTCCAATTCTGGTGTGAACCAACATTGATGTCTTTTGTTATCTCTAACCTTTTTTGTTGATATAGGGGCAATTCTGTCCATCATTTTGGTGAGAGAGTTGGTAAATTCTGTCATCATGGACTCCCCATTATCTGAGGGCAGAGAGTTTGCCATGATGTTTTACATGCTGAGCTGAAGGTCAGATTAATTCACCTTTGACATTTCTACCTGTGATAGTTTTCAGTGTATTAGCGGGCTTGTTGAGGGGAACTGGGAGGTGCCAGGAAAAGGTAACAAAGGAATCGTCCGACCAGGGGAAGTGACAACTTTACCTGTTTTGATTTTTCGGGTAACCACGGAGTCCAGAATATGTAATTTCCCAATTGTAGGATCAGTGTTAATGACCTCATGGTCACTGTCCATGAGTGCTGCTTCTAAATTTAGTACCTCTTTATCATGTGTGTCTCCTTTACAACGGTTGGGATCTCCCAGAAATACAGTTGACGAATTTGGGCTGATAAGGTGGTTAAGTAGACCTACGATTTCTTCGTTAAAGTCTGGCATATTACATGGGGGGCGATAGATCAATACTAAGTTAATGCATTTATGCAGGGAGGTGGTCATTATAAGATGCAAAATTTCACATCCTGTGCAGGAGATGGTCGTGGGAAATAAGCCTAAGTTGTATCTTGCAATAATGGCTACTCCACCTCTGCACCCGTCCGGATGATTTGCGTTATATACTGTGTGTCCCTGGCAGAAGACAACAAGATGGAGGGGCCACTTGTATCTTGCATCCAGGTCTCTGTCACGCAAAGTACGTCTGTTTTGCTATGTAAGATATAATCATGTAAGTCCTGTGCATGTTTTTACCATTGAGCGAGTGTTGAGTAGAGTAATGTTAAGAGTACTCGCTTTTGCCTCCTCCAGGGGCTGGACCTGGTTAAGTGGCCGGATAAGTGGGGTGCTGTGCAGTCCTGGGCGACAGTGGTGTTGCCTTGTTGTCAGTGGCGCAGGCCTCTAAGGTCGCGTTGGGTCCGTCAAGTTTACCTCCTGTGTCGAGGGTACCCCTGTATTCCTGCTGACTGAGTATGGCTCAGCTCTACTTGTAGGGAATGTGTAGGGGAGAGTCCTTCCGGGACTCCAGTCTGTTCAACATATTTGCCCATTATGCTACTACTAGCTGTACAAAGGGACAGAATATGTCAATTCTCTCCAGGGCACAAACATGGTTCAATTATTTTACTCATTCATTTGTTAGCTAGGCAAAGTATCTGAAGTGGACAGGGTTTTAACAATGACGTTGCTATAATAAGTAAGGACATTTACCAAAAAATAATTTGCATGGTGGTAAGAAACAGAAATCTTGTATGTATAGAAATAAGACCGCTGGAACAACAGCAGGCTTATTGGCCAAATTTCTTGCACAGTCCAGGACTCTGTCCTGGCTATATTGCTACTGAGGTCTCATCCCTTCAGCACCTCCTTCTAGGCCTCCACACCATGGCCAGAGCAACTGGTGAGCAACAATTTAGGGTGCTGCGAGCAACATGTTGTTCTCGAGCTACACGTTGGGGATCACTGATGTAGAAGATTGTTATTTAAATTGGCTAGTGCTAAAGCAGGACTTTTAGCATAGTAGAGTTTATGGACCAGATTTCTTATACTTGAATGATGTGTTGATATCATTTTGATATGATGGAAGGTGCTTTTGCAAATAGGTCCTAAAATGCAGGCTAATGAATGTCCTTGTAGTCCTGTGTACTTGCGCACTGTACAGGCATCCATATTTTGTAGTAGTTTCATTTTGAATTTGTCTTTGCTTTTTACATACTGATTGAGGAACTGGTGTAAAGATTTGGAAGAATTTTTAGCAATGTTACACATTGATGTGCAGTCATTTGTAGACTGAATGTTTTGGTTCAGTGGAATGGAGAGGTGATACTAAGTTTTCTGGGGATATTTTTGTGAGCAGAGTTTCTTGTTCCATAATGGTGTTATTTGTTATTAAGTTTTTCATACCCTCGTCCACTGCTATGTATGGCAATTGGGTTTGTTTGCTTTTGTTTATATGCTTCTTCATTAAAATATGTTTCTGTGCTCGTGGTGTGACTGCATTCACCTCCACAGATGTTTAAGAAACTATTTTTGTTGATATTCCGTGTATTGAGAAGTCTTTTTTGTAGTTTAGTAGTTAGTTTTGTTAGTGGTTTCATTCTGTTTAAAACTAAAATAAATAACTTCCATTTGAGAAGCATTGCACTGTCTATGAGAGCTTCTAGGATTAATTTTCTACGGTAGGTTTTAAGGGTTGTGCATGATTTCTCTCCTGTTTTTATAAGGTTCTGAAGGACTCTGTGGCGGAACATTTTTTGTAAAATATTTTTTTTGGTATGGTTACTTGCCACTACATCAAGATGTATAGGTGCAGTGTTAGCAGTAGTGGTAGCTGAAGTCTTGTTAAATACTTTCTGTTTCATTTTACATTTTGATAAAGGAGGCAAAGTTTCTGTACTGGAAGCTTGTTTTGTTTCGCTTAATGACTGTCTTAGCTGTTTTGTTTCAATTTTTTGTACAAAATCTGCTAGAGATGGATGCTTATTTTGGACACTTTTATTTTGATTTGCTCTACTTCTCCGTTGCTTTCTGCGGAGTTGCTTTTTGTGAGGCATTCTTTGGGGTCTGTTGGAGAAAAAAAAGAAAGTGTGGGTTGGGCTGTTGTTCAGTGTATGCATGCTTTGTGCATGAGTGTCTGAGTATGATGGTAAGGATGTTTGTGGAGGTGTGTGATTGTGCAATGGGCAGCTACATCAAGGCTATTCTTGTATTTGTGTGTTACTATTCTGGGCTTCAGATGACAATATAAAGTATGCAGCTGGTGATGGGAAGCACTAATACTAAATCTAATGGTAGAGGGTTAATGCACAAGTTTGTTCTACAATACTAAAATGCTAATGTGTTTGAGTAACAGTTAGAACATTATGGTAGTATTGTACTTACTTTTTTGTATGGAAAAAGTAGGCTTCTTCTAAGTTCTTGTTCGTACTTCAGACGCTGTTGATTTTCAGGAGAGTTGTCTTCACTGCAATTGTAAAAGAAAGAAGTTAGTGAATATGTGTGTTTATAGCACTTTTGTCAATGCAGACATTGATTTTTTTGTTTTTGTAGTAGTAGTGTTTTCTGATAACTGAGCTTAGTATGCACATGCACTTTCCTTTGCCTATGTGCATCCTGTATATTTTACTTAGAATCTGTTAGTTGAACATGTTTTACAAATGAGTATAATAGTAAACGTATAGAGCACACTTGGCTTTTTAAGCCTATGTTATTGGATGTTAGGAGATAGAAGAAATAATCATATGCATTTTTTGCTATTGTACAGGGTAAACGGCCGAAATTGTACAGAAAAGCAGGCAATGTATGCATTTGTGAAGGTGTAGGAAATAAAGCAGAAGGATTTGATGTAGAGGCAGTGCTGTTGTTTCAGATGGGAGCCTTTCTAATGATATTGTCTGTCTGTGTGCATGAATGAAGATACATGTACTCATCCTGGCTGCGTGTCATTTTATAATACACTACAAAGTCTTTTTGCACAATTATATGGTTATTTCTTCCGTCTTTTAATATGAAATGACACCTTTTTCGATAGCTGTGTGTGTGAACAAACATTTGGAGAGCTGACAGGTTTGCAAGTGACACTTGATCATAGCAGATGGGAGAAATGACAGTAAGTTCATTTTACAGTTTATAAAGAGTAAGTGGCAGTTAATCTGTTTATATGCATTCATAGAAGAGCTTTACATGTACTTTGTAGAAAATATTCATATGCATTGTCTGTTTTCATGCATGTGGATGTGCATAAAGCTGCAAGTAGAAATAATGGGGAGTTTCATAGTAGTTGTTGCTGTAGGTCCTTTGCAGTCACAGCCCAATTGTACTGAGAGCGATCAATAGTGCATCTAAAGTGCTGATCGGTCATGATGGAGTTAGATGTAGAGTTCTTGGATGTGATTGGTGGATGGCTTTGTGACTGCTTAACAGTAGCCAATGAGTGAATGGTGCAGAGAGTGAAGTAGAAAAGGTAGAATGGCTGCCCCAGTGTTACGCGCTCCGCAGACACCATGGCTGTCCGCAGACAGGGCGTGCCACATATGGGACTTCTCAACATATCTGGCATGGAAATAGGACTGTAGGGATCAGCCAATCAGGTGTTGAGGTTGTGGTTTGTGTTGAAGGAGGCTGTGTGTAGTGAAGATGGCAGAGGTGAAAGTCAGGGTGTTGGTGGTTGGAGATATGTTTGTGCATGGTTTGGAGCAGTATGCTAAATGCAGGAATGTGGCAAACAATGTTGATGTTAAAGGAGCGGAGGTGGTGTGGAGCACTGTGCCTGGTTTCAATATGCAGGGAATTGTACAAGTTTGTGGAGATATGGGCAGGGTGAACCGTCCACATGTAGTTGTTTTGCATTGTGCTATGTAAGTGCTCCTACTTTGTTGGAAGATCTGGAACACTTGGTTCAGGCAGTAATGAAAGTACTTCCAAATGCCAAGGTTATTTCTTCTGGTTTAGTACCTAGGGAAATATGGGACAGTAATTCTGTTTTTTGTCCTCAGCAAAATATTGCTAGGTGTGCAATCAACCGAGGCATGTTTGCTTAAATGCTTAGAGCTGGCATGTTCTTTTGTAATAATGAGAACATTGATTCTGGTAATGTTGTTTATTTTAAAGAAGATGGCATGTCTTTGGGAAATGCCATGCTCTTTTGGAACATAAGGATTGCTTTGGAGAAGCTAATGTGAAGATATTTGGAGGAAAATAAGGAAATGAAAACAAAAAATGTACAAAATAAAAGGTGTTTCTGAAGCATCTTCAAAAGAAACAAAACAGAGGCTCTTTTCAGAGCCAGCCTCAAAGGGGAAATGGGGCACACTATTTACATTTTCATTCCCCACTCTCAAATTTTTCAATTTGGCTGCAGACATCGCGGTTGTCCGCGGACATCGCGGTTGTCCACGGACATCGCGTATTACATACAGGGATTTTGGGGTTGAGAGGCATGCAAATAAGACTGAGCAGAGCAAGGGATTGGTCAATAAGGTTTACTGGGTATGTTGTGTAAGGAGAGAGTTTATCAGAAAGTCTTTTTCCTGAGAGGAGAGCAGATAGCTATGGCTGTGTGTTTCAGAAAGCAGATTGTTTGAATTTTGGGAGATTCGTGGATAAATTGGTTGGAGGTGCATGGAGATTGCTGTGGAGTTGCTGCACATCTTGGATTCCCTCATGTGGAAGTGCACTGGCATAGAGTAAGTGGAATAAAGTGGCTGGATTTGGTACATCTCTGTGCTACTTTGGTGACACAGCGTCATCCAGACATTATTATTATTAATTTTGGAGGGAACAGTTTAGGACATGTGTCTGGAATCTCTTTGCAATTTGCAATGAAAGAAGGACTTGGGAAAGTCATGGACATGTATCCAAACTCCAGAGTAATTTTCTCCCATATTGCACAGAGACAAATGTGGCTGCATTCTTTTTCATTTGGTCCACAAATGGAGAAATCAAGGCGCAATGTTAACAAGGCTGTATGTGCCTTTTTGAGAGATGTTGGTATGTCCCCTTTTCAGAATGAAAACATTATGTTTCGTAGTACACACATTTTTCACAGAGATGTAGTACATCTTACTTATGCCGGCAATCAGATTTTTCTGTGAAATATACAAAATGAATTGCGACCTTTTTTGGAATTACCACAATCCATTTTGCAGTAGCTGTTGACCATTTGAAGTTTTTGAACCACAAAAAACACCATAAAAGGCTCTTTTCAGAGCCACCACTTCCTCCCAGAGAAAAGTCCAATGGTTCTGATAGGACAGTGCCCCCAAAAAAATTAAATGTCTGCAGACTGTCTGCAGACTTCTAAAAAAATGCACAGGGTCCTGCACTATTTATTTGTCACCTCTATTTTTGAACTGTGAAAGGCGGCTCTGAAAAAGAGCCTTTTTTGTGGGGTTTTGTTGTTTTATATTTGTTTTGGTTTCTTACACATGACACACAAGGAAAGGAGGGGAAAGGAGGGTAAGGAAGGGACACCAACCACGGGGATAAGAAAGGGCAGGTGGAGAGAGAAAGATGTAGGGTGCGCCTTATTCAGGTAGGTAGCAGTCCTTCTCGTGCTCCTTGACCAAAGTCTCGAAAGAACTCCGAAGGTTCTCCCTCCTGCAGTGTACTGCATCGCAGTACATTCACAATATTGTGACCCTTGAAAGGTAAGGGTCAACAGCATCGTGAATGGCCTGCGAGGCAGCTGGAGGGATGCAACGTCCCACAGGAGTGTCTCTTGTGGTGGCAGGAGCAGAAACGGAGGATGCTGCAGGGGAACTCATCCTACTACGTTTATCGCAAGGTACACCCTTGCGAATAGCCCCACCGTTGGACGACTTTAGGTGTTGCTTCATTGCTGTCGGACCATAGCTATACGAACCAGGCTTGCCACGACTCAGCACCATGCAGCACTGAGTGCAGATCACCTTGTTCGCATGAGCTTTTGGCAGTCCACCAACAGTGGTAAATAACTGCCACACCCAAGACTCATGATGAGTGCTAGTAGTAGGGACTTCCACTTCCACTACTTCATCCTCTTCATCTCTCTCCTCTGCATCTTCATGCCTGTTCCCCTCTGCAGGCCCTTGGGGAGGTGGTGGTGGTGGAGGAGGTGGGGGTGGTGCTGAGACAGCAGTAGCACCAGCAGCAGCCATGGATGCCATCATGTTAGCTGAAGCAAAAGCAGCAAGAGCAGCAAAAGCAGCAAAAGCAGGTCAATCTGCAGTAGTAGAAAGACAGAATGAGGATGAGCTCTGGGGTGTCACCTTTTATAGGGGTGCAGGTGCTCTCTCTGTCCACGGACACGTCGAACACCAAGAAAGGGCTCAAAAAGTTCCAAAAAGTATGTAGATCGCCGGGGGGCGTGGCCTGAGCCCATGGAGTGAGGTTGTCTTGAGACGGAGCTCCCGTTACGATCCGTGCACATATCCGACTTAGAGACATCCTGGCGCACGCTGCAGCGGCCTGAGTGCAGGGTAAGGAGGAAGAAGTAATCCTACAGCGGCTGAGCGAAATCCCGAGCAAAACCGGAGGGTTTACATAGTAAAACGCCCGATTGTAAGAAAGCCCGGCGAAAATCCAAGATGGCGGACGGAGCCGTGACCTCGAAGTAGAGGGAAGATCCCCGCGGTGATACGACTGGGCCAAGGAGCAGACCAGCCAGCAATCCCGCGGCAACTGACCCCCCCTCGTGGGGAGGAAAACAGAAAACAGAAGCCAACCGCAGGAAAACAGGCACGGCAGGAAAAGGACGTGGGCGCCTCAGCGGGGGAAGGAGCGGCCCCGGAGGAGACAGACCCCGTGGAGAGGCTGACGGGCACGGACAGCGAAAGAGAGGTCGCCGCGCAGCGGATTCCTGACGGTGGACGAGCCAGGGCCCGTGGAGAAGACACCGGGCAGCGCACGCCGGACGAAGCGGCAGGACCTCCGGCTCCAGGTCGCTGACTGAGCGGCATAGGGGAAAGGCCTCCCGGCGCCGGCGGAGAGGCCACGGAGCGAGGGGGAGGCGGCCCGCTTCCCTGGACACCAACAAGCACCAAGCAGGACTAACTGCCGCCATTACATCACCCCCAAGACAAGGCAAAGTCCGGGTCCCCGGCGGACCAACATGGCGCCCACGCAATAAAGTGAAGGGCTACAGTGCACGACCCGTAGAAGGCAGAGGAGGAGCCGGGTCGGGAAACTCGGGGACCACCTCATGTGGTACATCTAGAGGCGGATATCAGGACTTGGTACTAGCATTCCGCTTTGGAAACGCCACCCCCCACCTTTGGCCCAGCTGTCCACGGGATCGAAAGGGGATAAACACACAGGGGCACAATGCCAAATAAGAAAATTGAAGGGAAGGCCAAGCAGAGTACCATGGACACCTACACCAAGACACCAGGGCAAAAACAGACAACGTCAACAGACATGGAGATGGCTGCAGCTAGTGCACCTCAACCGACAGAAGACGCAAACGAGGGCACAATCATAGGAGCAATAGCTGCCATGAAGGCATCTCTTGAAAACAAAATGGACGCTGCAATAGGGGCCCTGAAGGTGTCACTAGAAAACAAACTGGATGCGGTGATGGTGGATGTGGGCCTCCTTCGTCAGGATACGAGGAACATGACGGAGAGGGTGGGGGCAATGGAGCAACCGGTGCAGCAAAACACGGCAGGGGCCGCCACAACACGGACGCAATTAACGGAAGTATTGCAAAGAGTCAAGGCCCTGGAACGGAGAGCGGAGGATGCGGAGGGCAGAGCTAGGAGGAACAACATCCGTGTAATTGGACTTCAAGAAGGCGAAGAAGGTAACGACCCTACGGAGTACATAGAAAACATGCTCCTCCAGGAGGTAGGGGCGGGGAAGCTGCCTCAGGGCTTTGTGGTGGAGAGGGCACACAGAGCACTGACAAAAAGACCCCAACCGGGTGCCCCTCAAGACCGATAATTGCCAGGATCATGAACTTCAAAGACAGAGACAAAATACTGTCATTCTCAAGGGGGGGGAGATCGTCAGACACTCCTCTAAGATCACAATGTACCCGGACTATACAGCCTTGGTCCAAAAGCAGAGAGCACAGTTCGGCCCAACGAAAGAACGACTTAGGTGTGCAGGGGTGGGATACATGCTGTTGTTCCCCGCCAAACTTAAGGTGATACACCAGGATAAAACATGCTTCTTCGATTCGACGGAGGAGGCCCACAGGTGGATGGACACGCAGGGCATCCCCCAGCTGAGGCAGAGAAATGCCAACAATAACGCAAACAGACCCTGATAAGGCGAAACGAGAGAGAGAAAACGCAGTCACGCGCAATGATACCAAACAATTGATAAACAACTAAGCCGGAAGACAAGTATGAAGGAGCGATCAACCTCACTTCAGTCAAGGTTGGCTGAGAAAGGCGACACCCCCGCACAGTGAGAGTGATCAACAAGTTTAGATGCCAGTTTTAAGGCATCACGCCGCTGCAAGTCGGCCCCTTCCAAGGGAGTACGATGAGGGAAGCGGTGGAGCCCGAGCAGGGGAAGGGTGGCTGGGCGTTTTTTCATTAGTTTTCGTTTGGGTTAAAGACGTTGAGTGTGGTGAATGGACAGCATACGGCGCAGGCAACAGGGAAACGACCGCAAAGGATGAAGGGGAGATACGAGTAGAAGGTAACCAGAATTATATACAGCAAGTGGCAAAAGATGACAAACATAGCCGCCCCAGACGGGGGGGGGCCCGCAACAGGAACCGTAGGAGACTCCCATACAGGGAGAGTAGAGGGCAGGACACAGAGACACGGCTGTGGGACGAGGAAGCCAGACCACAAGAAGAACAATGGGGCTAGATAGCACGACAATAGTCACTTGGAACGTGCGAGGCCTTAATGCGTATGTCAAGAGACTTAGGGTCTATGCATGGCTAAACCGAATGAAGGTCAAGATAGCGATGCTCCAGGAAACACACCTAACCTCACAAAAGCAGGCCAAGGTGAACAAGAAATGGGGAGGACAAACATACAGCGCCACGTATTCGAACTATGCACGGGGAGTACTGATATGGATTGCCCCGGGGGTCCCGTTTCAAATGCTCCGGCAGGAGTCGGACTCGGAGGGAAGGCTGGTGCTGGTACACGGAATGCTGGAACATAGGGAAGTGTGCCTGATCAACACCTATGCCCCGAATTGTGACGCAGCAGACTTCTTTAAAAGGTTGGTGCCCAGGCTGGCCAGTACAGGGAAGCGATGTTCATCTGGGCCGGCGACTTCAACTGCACCTTGAACCTGTTGCTGGACAGGTCAGACGACAGGCACAGGAAGCCAGCGCCCCCGGCAAAGGAACTGCACAGGACCCTAGAGGGATTACAACTGGTCGACATCTGGAGACAGGTACATGGAGAGGGGAGGGGGTACACACACTACAGTGCACCGCATGGGACATTTACGGTTAGACTACATATTCACGGGCAGGGAATCACTACATGATTTCACAGAAATCACTATCAAAGCACGCACACTCTCCGATCATGCCCCAGTATTAGCGACATGGGCACACACCCACAGGAAAGCCCCGATACCAACCTGGCGGCTCCTGGCAGAGGCCCTAAGAGAGGGAGAGCTGGAGGAATACCTCCAGGAGTCCATAGAGGATTACTTTGAGCAGAATGAGGGTAGCGTGGAAAGTAGTTCCACACTATGGGACGTGTTCAAAGTGGTGATAAGAGGGGCGGCAATAGGCAGGACAGGGGTATTAACGGGGGCAGCTATGAAAGAGCTCAGTGAACTTGAGAAGGTGATAGAAACGGAAGAGCGACGAGGGGGAACAGGAGGGAGTGAGCCCCGAGAGCTAGTGGAATTGAGGTCAGACTGTATGGTACTCTGGGAAAAACTGGGGAGGCTGAACTACGGGAAGTATCTACAACGCCTACACGCGGAAGGGGATAAACCCAGTAGACTTTTAGCGTGGCTTACTAGACAGGAAAACAAAAGAGACCCCATAACAGTGTTAGAAGATCATACAGGGAAAGAGATCAGAAACCAGGAACATATTAACGACCTGTTTGCCCAATTCTACAAGCGACTATACGCCCCGAACCCAGAGATAGATTCAGAGGACATAGTGGATGCACTGGCAGAAATTAGATCACCAAAACTGGCAGAAGAACAGGCTCAGTCGTTGGACGCACCTATCACGGTAGAGGAAATATAGGGCGTGATTAGGGAGCTCCCCACCGGGAAGACCCCGGGTCCGGATGGAATCCCGGGGGAGTTTTATAAAACATTCAAGAGCACCATCTCCCAGAAGCTACTTGACGCGTATCAAGGCACATACGAGAGCAATCGGCTGCTACCCAGCATGTCCGAATCGACGATAGTCCCAATCCTAAAACCGGGGAAGCCGCCCAAGCAAGGTGCCTCCTATAGGCCAGTCTCCCTTATCAATCAGGACACTAAATTTCTGACGGCGGTGTTAGCCAACCGCCTGAAACAAGTTGTGCCCACCTTGATCCATTCGGACCAAACGGGTTATGTCCCGGGGAGAAACACGTCGTGGAATCTTCGCAGACTGCACCATGTACTAGAAGAGACAAATCAAAGACAAGGCGAGAGCGTAATAGTGTCCCTGGACGCTGTCAAAGCATTTGATTCGGTGCGTTGGGAGTGGCTGGTGAGCGTACTCGCCCACTTCGGCATTGGTGAGGGATTCCTCCGGTGGATCAAACTACTATACAACGATCCTAGAGCAAGGGTGAAGACAGGGCGATTCATCTCAAGGGAGTGGAGAATACATAGGGGAACCAAGCAGGGATGCCCACTGTCGCCATTACTATACATTCTGGCCCTAGAGCCGCTCGCGGCCTTCCTTAGAGCTGAATATGGGGACACCGGGATAAACATAGACAGGGTGCTCCATCAAATCTCGCCATACGCGGATGACATGCTGTTATTCGTAGAGAATCCAGCCGCCAATCTACCATGCCTCCTAGAGGCGATCGGGGCATACACCAGATTATCGGGCATAGCAATTAACAAGGACAAATCCCTGGTACTCCCTCTGGCGGGGCTAAGGCGGGTCCCCCCGGGCAGCCTCCCGGACCTGGGCCTGACATGGGCACGGAACTCCTTCAGATACCTCGGAATAGAAATACACCACGACACTGCTGACACCCATAGGAAAAACACACTGGCGGCACTGGGAAAAACACAGAAATCAATGGTCTTCTGGGGAACACTCCCGCTGGGGATGATGGAGAGGGCGGACCTCCTCAAAATGGTGGTGCTGCCGCGCCTGCTATATTACTTCACAAACATCCCATACGCCATTCCCAGAGCCTTCTTCAACAGATTAAATATGATAACACGGAATTTCCTATGGGGAGGAGGGAGGAACAGAATTGCTATGTAGACTCTCCAGAAAGACTACGAGGACGGCGGTATCAGGCTACCGGACTTCGAAAAATATTACCTAGCAGGACAGCTGCAGTTCGCAGTCAAGTGGCTGGGAGAGGATGAAACAATAGACACAATTGTCTTTCAGCCAGCACTGAAACGATACTATTTGAGGGAGATCTTGTGGCTTAACACGCCCCAGCTCAAGACCCTGCCGAACATGCTTAAGATCGCAGTGGGGCTATGGAAAAGGGCATTGAAACTCCAGGGTACGAAAGACCCGTGCTCGACACAGATCCCTCTGCGTGCCTCCTAGGGGGGAACACGAACATGCTAGCGATGTACCGAGTGCACTGGGAGGCCAAAGGTGTAGCACAAATTGGAGACCTGAGAAGAGGGGAGAGGTGGGCAGACTTTCAAGAAATAGTGGATGACCACGAGATACACGAAGGCCAATTCATCCTTTACAATTGCATAATACGAAATATCAAAAAAAGATGGCCAGAATGGATAGACCCGGAGGAGGAGGAGATGACAGAGTTAGACGTATGGTATGACATTTCAGAGGGAACCCACACAACCTCCAGGTTATATGAACAATTGTTAAAAACAGTAGACCCGCAAGGATCAAACACGAGGCGACGTTGGGAGGAGGAACTCCAGAGGCCATTTAGCGATCAAGAATGGGCCAGGGCGCTAAGATACCCAAAAAAGGTCTCAAGGAATGCACGGTTCAGGCAGGCACAGCTATACATCACACACCGAGCATACCTCACGCCCAAGAGGATGCACAAGATGCGGACGGAAAATCAAAACAGGTGCCCACGCTGCCTGGCTGAGGACGCCGACGTGCTCCACATGTTCTGGACATGCCCAGTGATACAGACCTTCTGGGACAGAATCAGAACCAGGATAGCACAAGGCAGACTCCAACTACAAGCAGAGCATCCAGAGAAATACCTACTAGGCCTCTTCCCAAGAGGAAGCAGACATGAATCACACCAAGCAAAAATGAAGGACTTAATATGCATATTGGCTAAAAGAAGAATAGCAATGTCATGGAAGTCAAGGGAGGGCCCGAACATAGATGCATGGTGGTCAGATCTCCAAAAGTGGGCACAGACAGAAACTGCGGTGTGGATAAGAGCGGTGAAAAGAGGGGAAGGGGAAACAGCACACAAATTGACCACATGGAACTCTTTGATGCAGGACCTATTCGATACGAGAGAAGAGAGAGACAGTGAGGGCCCCATGAGGACGGCAGTCTAACGAGTAAGAATGAGGCTGCCCAGCATGAGCTCCGTGGCGAGACACCTCTGTAAAGAACTCTGCGGTAGACCCAACAAAGGTGATGGACATGAAGGGTACTGTCGCCTGAGAACCCCGAAGCTGCGGAAGTACAGCAGGCTCTGAGAAACATACTAATGCGCCAGTGATGCTGTGTCATGTCAGATTGTATGTTTTGTTTTTGTTGTCTTGTTGTTGTTCAAAACCAAAAAGAAATTAAAAAAAAAAAAAAGTATGTAGATCGCCAGGGACATTGTCTGGGACATGAGCAATGGTGAAGTTTTACTGGAAAATACCTTGGATTGCTCAAAAAAACAGTTTGTAAATGTTCAGGGCCCAGACAGTGCCCGCAAGTAAGGACACATGCTCAGCGTGGGTGCGGTCACATGATGATGTCGTGAACACGTTCACGAATGGGACGGCTGTCTGTAGGACAACAAATGCCCCGGGTTGGTTGTGCGCATGCGTGCGGTGGTTCTAAAGACAGTGTTCGGCTCCTCGAACTAATTAAAAGTGTAACACATGTGCAGCGGACAGTTACAGACAGGCGCGATGTACATAGGACCCAAGGGTGTGGTGCACATGTGCGCGGGTTTTCTGCAAACAGTGTTGAAATCCCTGAATAAAATAAATATGCGTCAAAACTTTGCAGACCGGAGAACGGGATATGTGTTCTACGGACATATTCATTGTGGTTGCGGACATTGCGAACAGGGGGGATGTTCTTATGACACCTTAATTTGAATAGTTACAGACATGCCGACGGATTTAACTTCGAACAGTGCGAACAGATATAGTGTTCTTAGGACACCCCCATTTTGGTTAGTTACGGACAGGCGGACATCGTGTGTTTCCTAAGGACACCTCCATTTTGATTGCGGATAGTCCAGACAGGTATAGTGTCCTTAGGACACCCCAATTTTGGTTAATTGCGGACAGGCGGACCTCTTGTGTGTTCTAAGGACACCTCCATTTTAATTATGAACAGTACGAACAGTTATAGTGTCCTTAGGACATCCCCATTTTGGTTAGTTGCGCTGTCCGCGGATACCCTAACTGCCTTTAAAAAAAAAATAAGACACAGGCATATACTAAGAACACACTTAAAATTGTATTATTGTATAATAGTATAAAAATTACGAAAGAGAGGGGGAAGCAGAAACTGAAACAAATACAGGGGAATTAGGGGTTTGCACATGATGTGTGGGAGGGGAGGATGGGATGGAAGTCTCATCGTAACATTTTTCTTGCTGGGGAGGGTTTGGGGATAGTTGGCTGGGACATGGAGAGGGGGAACAGGTACATGTGGGACAGTGATATTTAATGTTTTCTTTTATGTGGTCCTCCACAAAGTACTTTATAAGAATTACATTTTTCATTAACATATCCATTTTTAGTTCCATTCGCTGCAGAGTATTTTCTAATGTCCCTCTTGGTATATTATTTTTAGTTTCTGTATGGTCTGTTAAAAGAAAATGTGTTAGGTAAACATATAGTAATGGTTATTAATTGTTTTATATAGAGAAATGTTGTGTCTACCATTAGTATCACTGTCTTCACTGCTTTCCTCCTTTCATCCCGCGAGAAATTTTCTTCCAGCCATTCCAAAGTACTGGACATTTCTGTGTGAAAAAAAAAAAATTAGTTTTAGTGTACCTAATACAGAAAGTTTATAAATATATGAAATAAATGTAGTGTACTTACATTTGTGATGTCATTGTTGATGTCCTGGGTGTTAGTCTTAGCAGTGCACCGTGGTGGCGCGAGTTATGGTTGCTTAACTTACCATAACTGGCGAATTTCAAGGGTTTTTCGGTTTTACTTGGAACCATAACGTCCCTTTAACAACGTTTTTTTCACTGAATATATATATATATACTTACATATGGCCAGTAGTCTTGTACATATTTATTTTAAAATATATTGAGTGTGGTCTTTCTACACAGTTACTGTAACACTTTAATAACTATTGATGAACAATGCATATACATGTAAATACTTTATAAAGCTAAGTACACATGCAAATGCATTTTTTGTAACAACAGACTTATTTGGTGGGAATGTGGTTGCACAATTGCTTTTTATTTTACTTTCTAGATATGATACATCGTTTTCATTAGCACAATTGTCTATAATATTAATGTTAATTATGTATGGAATAACAAAACCCTTGAAATTCAAGGAAAAAACTTTAGGTGCAGGGACGTTAAGGTGAGCAATACATTGTAACAAAACCCTTGAAATTCAGGGAAAAAAACTAAAGCCACCTTAACTTCGCGCCTCCTGTTGCGCAGACTATGACCACAATGATGACATCACAGATCACATCACTAATTACATGTTGTATGAGAACAATGTTGACATTACAAATCACATCACTGATACCATCACTGGTGACAACACTAATTACATTGTATATAACTCATTACGTCAACAATGGAATTAGGCATAACATAATTTATAAATTAGCTCATGAAAACTTTACCTTAATAACAATGTAGGCCATGGAGTTGGCCATGACAAAGGCTGGGGTCACTGGCCATCACCAAAGGCCATAGCTAGTGGTCAGTTAGTGATCAAAAATACCATGTCCATGGTTCAAAGCCTTACCTAGTAGCCCATCGTTGTTTTAAAATTATTTGTCACTGAGCATACGTTCAACTTCTTATTCGATCGAACCTATGCTCAGTGACAAAATCAGACAAGGTAACGAAGCATCCTTACGAACTCTAGAGTTGGCTACTTACCCGTGAACATTGGGATATTTAACAATCCACAAGAATATAACCACATGGGTTGTGGGAGAGGGTTTCCTACGGATCTCTGAGGACACAGCGATTATACCTTCCATATACACACAGGACATCCTGAGAGGGATTACAAAAGAAAATTGAGACGTCCCAAGATGCCCTCCCCTAACAAGAGGGATGGAATACGAGACAAAAAATTAGAAGATTGTCATTTTTAACTTCCTACTGTGACTACAATTGCCACAGCCCACATCCTAAAGAAAGCAGAGAACTGGATCTATTCCGCTGAAACCGGTTGACCAGTAGAGGGTCGGGCTGATTGCCTGACACCCTTGACTCAGTAAAATTGAGATTGAGCTTGGTTGAATCACATCTATATTTTAATAAGCAACGAAAAGGGAACATCAAGAGACATATGGAGTGAATTAACTATTGCCTAGGTTTTGCCTTGTGCATTTTTTTACATTTTGAGAAGTCACACATATTGGAAGCAATCCGAATAAAGATAGAAGGATTTGACTTCCAAAAGTGTGCTCCTAGTTTTTTAGTGGATAAGGAAAGTAGTGAGAGAGGATGGGACAAGTTTTCTCTTTCATCCCCCACCCTTGATAGGCGATACAAGAGCGTACTACCAGGGTTAGCTCCACACACCCAGGGATAGAAAGTTCCAATAAATATGCTGACAAAGAATCAAAGGTGCTCACCTTTTAAACTCAGCAATCTGTCATGAAATATTTCCTGGAAAACTAAATCCCAATACGAAACAAGTGCTTGTGGTCTTATGTGTAAGCGTCTTCACCGGGAACATGACAACCTGAGTAAAATCCTGGTAGCCAAATACTTGAGCAAGCATGCCAACCTAAAAAAAACAAAGGGGTTGCGTCCGCCCTCTGAAAATAAATTAGGCTGTCCACGCCCGTGTCCTTTACTTGTCCCCTGAAAAACAGCCACAATTAGGGCAAAATAACTGCATCAGTATCCAGGGTTGCAAACTACCTAGCCATATCGTGGCCAAATACTCATGGCTTACTTGCTGTCTCATCATTTCCCCCCCTCACCCCCTTGTCTGGCTTTTAACAATACTCTGCTTTATAAAGATAACTTGAAAAGTACACATACCGTAATGTTACTCGAGTTTATAAATCCTTATAGAAGTATGTTAGGCAAAAAGTGTGCAATTGTGGCATTATTCCCCCATCTTGACTGAGAGACTACAAATACAAGAATGCTATTCAGCAAAAGGCAAACAAATTATCTCTGACTGCAAAACCTTCAAAGACTGACAGTATCACGGTTTTAAAAAAATTATGCGGACGCCTTGTGTTATGAGATATTTAAAACTAGGAAAACACACAGTATTCCAGACTGTGGGCTGTCTCCCATCCATGTAGTAACCAGGACTGACCCTGTTTCGTTTTGTTTCAAAGCAAGAAAGAATCCAGCCCTCTTAGGCCATGTTGCTCTAAGTGGCTTTGTAAGGTGGCTCATATGTTAAGCAACATGGCCTTAGTGGGCTGACCCCTTCCTTGCTTTTAAGCTAAGCTGGGTTGGTCCAAGTTACTACATGAATGGGAAATTCACTGTAGCTGTAAAAATATCAAATATTTTTCTGTTATTATTGACTGGGAGACTACACATACCAGAATGCAATTCAACAAATGGCAAAAAAATGGTCTCTGAGTGCAAAATGTTCAAGGACTGACAGTAGCACTTTTTAACAAATGTTTTTATTCCGATGACCATTCAATCACCCATCCATGCAGTAACCAGGACTGACCCTGCTTAGCTTCAAAGCAGAACTGACCCTGCTTAGCTTCAAAGCAAGGAAAGGGCATACTTGTTTCTCTAAGTGGTTTCGTAACTTTGGCTCATTTATCAGGCAACATAGCCTGAGGGGGCTGGTCCCTTCCTCGCTTTGAAGCTAAGCACGGTTTGCCCTGGTTACTGAATGGGTGGGAGACTTGGATGGCTATTGTGTCACATGAATTTTCACCTGCTAGTTGTAAAAATATCTTTAAAAAACAAGCAAACAAGACTCTAACCGTGGTTAGGGAGCTACACATACCCTCGGCTATCTGTAGTCCTTGATAACCACGGTTATTGGGGAAAACACCCACAAAAAAAGGCTTTCTTGCCCTCACCAAGTGTCCCCTTCATCTGTGCCAGCACCCCCTACTCACCAGATGGCCTCCTCACCTCCCCTTCCCTCTCCCCCCACAACACATGCTGTTTCTGTGCCGCAGTTTGCTTTGAGATGGCGCTACAGGCGAGGCTACAGAAAGCTTTGTTTTACGAACTCAGTCCCTAGACCCCCTCCAACTCCCAAATTTTACTTGGTGCCCTCTATCCACCCCCATCTGTAGCCTGATGGCATTTGCATCTTTTATTACCTAAAAATGCCTGCTTTCCTGCATTTCATTTTCACATAACCTCGGCTTCAACCTCGGCCATCTCTCACATCGAGAAAAAAATGAGGTGGTGGCTGTTTCATTTCTAAAAACACCTAGTTTTGGCAATTTAACGCAGATTTAGCTAGCTGTTTTTGAGACGGGGGCATCTCCATCTATGTCAAATATTTAAATAACTACTACACAGAATAACCCTAAATCACAAAAAGCACTCTTTTGAATGCTTCGTGCTCAAGTTGTTTTCGGACCTGGTTCAAATCCATCCAGCAGTTTGGGCTGTGCGCTTTGGCAAAAATTGACCATGTTTGTCTATGGGAAAATGAATGGAAAAGTAGGCCTCAACTTTGGAAAAAAATGAGCTTTAACTTTTTAACAACTTTTTTATTTTTTAACAAATCTTTATGAAACTTTGCAGTCTGGGGGCACGCGAGTCCCTAATCACTTTCGCAATTTCGGCCAAATCTGTTACTTGAATCAAAAGTTATTAACAATGCACTTTTAAGAGGTTCGTTTGGGAGTCCGATGGCACCCTATAACTTTTCAATTTTGTTATTGTAGTGCTTATAGTGAATGGCATGTTACTTTTTACTTTTCTTGGGGTCCATTGTGCCTATTTATTGTACCCACATGGGTTCCATTGCGCTATTATTTTATCATGCGCTCGCAGTGTATTTTCAGTGCATTCTAACAGGCATTGTCATTTTGATTACAATTTGAGCAACTATTCGATGCTCCGCAATGTTTTATCTATTGCATTTGTCTATTCTTGCATTCAAATATAGCAATTTTACTCCGTTCCACAATGTCTGAGAATTTTACCATGAATTTTACCATGATTTTATGTACTACGTCGTGAACCATAGTGTATTTATGTACAATTCACTGGGGCCGCTTTCGGCGTGATCAAGTGCCTTGGAGGGCATTAAACGTGTAGCTGCTGCTGTTTGCTTTTCCTGTACAGACATAGTCTGTGAATAAACATGCTTTTTTTTTGTTTAGATATTTTTATTGATTTTCGGTATAAAAAAAAAAACAATAGAACAATTAAAACTCCAGAATTTCCTTTTGTACAACTCGGAAGAACATTTGCATCTCAACAATTCTTTCACATTTCATATGCTCAATATAGATGTTAGCGATGAATAATAAAGTGTACAATGCGTTAATTTCCTAGTTCATTCCTTCGGTGTAATAAGAAGAAGCTGGGAAGGGGGAACGAAGAAGAAAAGAAAAAAAGAAGAAAAAAAAAGGGGGAGTTAATACACTAAGTTGAGTTCATTGGGACAATCATCTCTCTTTTAACCAGAGTAAACCATCAGTTCATTGAGGAGTAGAGGATATCAAAATTTCATAAACATAGTTACCACTGCTGTGCCTTCTCAATTCGAAATGTGCAAATGCAAGTTAATGAGACCATGGATAATTCAAGAATTCATGAAGTGCTTTAAGAGTTGTGGTCGAAAGTACATATGTTCCTTGTCAGAGACAAAGTCTAGGAAGAGGTGCCAAATTTTCCGGAATCTTGAGAGTTTCCCTTCCATTACCGCTGAAAGTTTTTCTAGACCTAGCAATTCCCATAATTTCAACCACCAATATGCTAGATGTGGGCCTTCTATCGTTTTCCAAAATCTAGCCCTAGTAATGCGATAAACATGCTTTTTTGAAACAGCTCACCAGGTGTGTCTGTGTCTCTCTCTGCTGCACCAGTTCAGTGCGATCCTGACACTGGTGCATCAGTTTTTGTTCTTCAATATATATATTTCTGTGGCTTGTGTATCTGCTTAGAATCACATGCTTTGCGTAGGCCAACATCTAGTGGTTGGTGCAAAGTATTACATGACTTTTTTTCAAAATTGAAAAGGGACGTCGACAGGGCACGTTTGTAATTCTATCCGTACTGCGATGTGTACTGTATCCATTGACCTCCATGCATCGAAGTCCACATATTGTTTTTTTCCACCATCATGTTGGTCGTATTTAGCAGAATTTCAGTTTCAGAGTTATTGCTCTGCACCAAGCCTTTCATATTTTATTATATCGATCAGAACTCTTCACATCCCACCTTCTGCACTTACGCTCCATGCATCTGCAGCTTTCAATGAAGGCTTCACAACTTCCAGAGATTCGGACCATCGCCACCAGCCTACCATTCTTCAAGCTGCATCCCGCACAGTAGGCAGAGATGGGGCTAGACATTTTGAACATTCTAGAGAATGTCTCCATGCATTTTACCCATTATTCATTAAGCCTCCCTGTCCCCCAGCACTTATAATGGAGAAGACTCCGTTTAAATGTTGCTCATCATGTAAACAGAAGTTCCCTCGAACACACATAGGCCCTCATTACAACTGAGGTGCTAAGTGCACCAACTTTACCACCATGGTGTAAACTATGTTTACACCATGGTGGATGGCGGATTTACCGCCTCATTACAAGGTGAGTGGGGCGGTAAATCCCCATTTCCCATTTTCCCTTCCCCATTCCCATTTTTGCCCCATAGGGCATAATGGGAGTGGGGAAGGCGCTAATTACGGCACCGTAAATTACGGTGCCGTAATTAGCACCAAGGTGCCTTAGCACCATGGAACTTAACGCCTGCAAAAAGCAGGCGTTAAGGTGGGAATCAGGCGTTAAGGGTTAACGGTGGCGTTAACCCTTAACGCCTGAGTTGTAATGAGGGCCATAGTGTTTAAAACCATTGCCGTCCTTGAGACAATCAGGAAAGTAAATGTTGAGCGTGTAAGCTCTTCAAGCCTAAAACCCATAAAGATCGTCAGTCAAAGCGCTGGGCAGCTTACGCAATGCAGGCTGAAGCATCGTCGGAATACCTTGCCGGCGCAGACGAATCCAAGGCAGAAGAGGTCAGTCCCGGTACCATAAGTGACTCCAGTGAGACATCTGATTGGGAAACGGAGGATTCCCTAGTGCCCGTCCTCATTTCCTTTTCATTTTTCATTTTATTGAATTTATAGAGCGCCTTTTGCCAAAGTTGCTGAACAAAATATCTAAAAAAGCAGTACATTCATGCTAAAAGGTAAACCTAGGTAAAAACAGAATGGGGGAGAAGATAAAAGATGAATTTTGAGGATTGTTTGGAAGATACAGAGAGATGTAGCAGAACGAAGTGAGAGGGGAAGGGAGTTCCAGTGTTTGGGAGCAAAGAAAAGAAAAGAGTGGAAACGAGAAGAAGCACAGGGAGGCCTGAGAACAGTTAGAAGAAATAAGTTCTGTGATCTTAGGGGCGAGATGGAACGTAAAATGAGAGTAAGACAGAGACATAAGGGGGGCGGGCAGGGCACAAGTACATTTGAAGACACTCTCTGACCTGCCTCTCTTGGCCCTCTTCCTGCTCCCACCTGTGAGGCTAAAAACCTTGGGGTCATCTTCGACTCAACACTCTCATTTTCTCACCACATCTCTGACGTCTCTATGTAGTCCAACTACCAGCTGCACCTCCTCAGAGATATTCGTCCTTTCCTCTCCTTACCCCAGAAGCTCACTGTTTCCAGAGCTCTGGTTCTCTCTAGGCTGGACTATTGCAACAGCCTCTTTCTAAATCTGCCTTCCTCCACTCTCCGCCCTCTGCAACTCATCCAAAACAGGACTGCAAGACTTGTCCTTGGCCTCAAGCCCAGGGATCGTATCTCTCCAGGACTGAAATCTCTGCACTGGCTTCCAGTGGCTGCAACCCTCTGCATTGCCCACAAGGCCTTCTGGGGCATGGGGCCTCAATACATTGAACTCTCTCTTCCTAAATATCTTCCTTATCGAGCTCTTCGCTCATCCGCCTCCAACTCCCTCAGGGTCAGTCACTTCTCTAAGCAACGAGTTGGTGGTAGATCTCTTTCTTCTGCTGGGGCCACTCTCTGCAACAGCCTCCCTGCATCTCTGAAACTTGAGGCAAACCTTCTATGGTTCCGGAAGCACCCCAAAACCACCTTCTTTGCTTCTGCTTTCGCTCCTCCTCTCCCCTGCTGATCTCCTGGATGAAACTTAAACTGCACTTGTTACCTGTCTACCGTCTGATCTCGGCCCTCGGACCCCTCCCCCTGCCAGTTGCACACATGCACTTCTCCCCTGGTAACAATTGCACTTGGGGACTGTTTATGTATCCCTACTGCCCCCTGCAAGCACTTGACACCTGTTGTCCGCACTTACCCTTGCACTTGCCACCAACTGGCCGCACTTATTATTTATTGTCTTTATTTATTTTACTGTTTATCCTATGTACTGCACTGCCCCATCCCCCTTCCTCTTGCACTTTTTCCCCTTCCACCCTCTCCTGCACTTGCATGATCTCAATGTCACCTGGCCTGGTAAGATCTTTGTCTCTGTTTTCCCTTTGTTCCCCGTCCTTTGCCTCATCGTGCCTTCAAACACATGTGTTTAGGCACGTTATAAATGCCATATCACATCATATCAATAGAGAGAAAGTGGTAAAGAAGATGAGATTCAAAAGGGAGTATTGAAATAGAAAGTAGGGAGGGTGTATTAGAAGACCGAGGGGATAAAGAAAAGAGGAGACAAATCGAGGAATTATAGACTGAGCAAAGCGGAAGAAGATGGGAGGCAGGAAGATCAAGCAATAGAGACGAGCAGTAGGCAATACAGGAAAAGAGAGGAGAAAAAAGAAGACATTTCGTGGCATGAAAAGATAGAAATGGACGAGCACGACGGATGTTGAAAAGCGCGTAACGACAAGAGCGAGCAATCGAGGAAACGTGTAGTGAAAATGAGAGGGAAGGATCAAAGATAACGCTCAGGTTGTGCGCAGATGGTGAGAAAGAAAGAGAAGATGGAGGAAAAGAAAAAGAGGGAGGGGGAAGACTGGGAGAAATAGTAGAGACAGTCCTTAGCTCCGGAAGGAAGGCATCCAGCACTGCTATGGAGGCTTCACCTGGCGACAAGGGCAAGCATATTAATCATACAGTAGGGTCGGGAGCAGCGTATCAAGTGCTGATACACAAAAAATACAAACAGACCTCTCCCTTGCCACTCATTTTGACGCACTCATTGTAAAGTTTAAAAGCAGCTGTGGAACCCATCCCTTCAGCAGGTGGCTCAGCGTCTAACAGAACGTCTGTGCCTAGTGATCCTTTTTTGGCGCACGTTTCTAAACCCAAACATACACCGAGCAAAAGTGGGTCTGCGCCTAGAATACCTTCCCAGTCACCAAAACAAACATAGGAAGCAACAAAACACACTGTTTCGGTACCTGTTCAAACACTAAGGTCAGGATACACAGGGGCCACATCCCCACAAGCAGATGTGCTTTAGAACAAAACCACACAGTACAACAGGAGGAAATAATCTTCTCTCCTCAAGACACACCCTCTGCCAGGTCTTGGACTAAGGATACATTAGAAAGCACTCTTAACAAGATGGCTTCTTTTATGGTGTTCCTAGACAAAAACCAAATAAAACACTAACTTATTGTTTTACTGCAGACGGCTTCTCCATCTAAAACTCCTAGATTGGAAGTTACTGGCTCCTATGAATGGGCTTGATGAGGATGAGGATGTCTTTTCAGAGGACGATCATGACACAGACCCTGAGGATTATACGGCCCCATTTCCGGACATCACCAAAGACCCAGTTTCATCATCATCCGTTGATGACCAGTTGCTTTATAATGACCTCCTTAAAAAGGCAGCAGATTTCTTTAAGATAGAGGCGCATGAGACTGAAGAGAATACTGACTTTGTTGACATCCTCAATGAAAAGAAACAAATTGGACAGTACATCCCTTTTTTGCAGTCTGTTAGAAGACGTCTGTTGCCTTACTATGCCTGCACATGGCTGAGCAGTCAACCCACACGTAAAGTGCTTTAAACCAGCACCTACAGACCCACTTTTTATTAAGGGACAGTAGAAGCCTGATTCCTTGGTGGTATCCATCACCCAAAAGAGGGCTGGTACATCCTTACCTACTTCAGAGGCCCCGCCAGATAGAGAAAGCAAGAAAATATACACTGTTGGTAAACATCAGCTGCTTTTCAGATGGTTTATAGTGATATGTTTCGAACATCACATTTTCGAAATTCCATTTTGTCGACACAAAAATGCCAGAAAAAAAATATTTGGAATGCTTTTTTTTATTTTTTATTTTTTTAATGGGGGGGTTCCCCCCAAACTCCCATTTTATTTTTATTGACACTTTGTTTTTACTAATGAAACGAAAAAAATAAATAAATAAATAATACATTCGAAAAAAAATGTCCACCATTTTTGTGTCGACATAATGGCATGTCGAAAATGTGTTTTCGAAAATATAATTGGACACCTTTCAGATACATATGGCAAAAAATACCACTGTTATGGCCAATTTCATTAGAGCCTAAAGGGACCAAGTAGAGGGCGAGGTTAGCAGGGTCCAGGAACCTCTGCAGTCTCATATTCTTAAGACCTTATATAAGGGCAAGCAGACTGCAAACATCATTATCAAAAGTATGCTAGACGCTGCAGACAAAGCCGGCAGAATAGTGGCAGAGGGAATACTTACTAAACGGTACCCATGGCTCAGAAATTCTGGGTTAAAACCGGAGCCCTAGGCCACGCTTATTAACATGCCAATCAAAAACAATGTCTTATTCGTCAAAGCAGTAGATGACGCCCTTCAAACAGCCAAAAAGGAACATGAACCCCCTAAAGTGCTGGGACAGATTGACAATAAACCATTCATACAAAGGGGGTCATATGACAAACGCCCTATTTTTTGTGCATAGGGATAGACCCTCAACCCAGTGGTGCTAAACACCAGGGGCAGGGACCAGCTCATGGCACACCAGTTCGGGACAACTACCAGCTTCACAGTCCTCCTTTCAAAGGCAATTCAGGCGAGGGTGTAGGGGCAGAGGCTAAACCAGCAGAGGTTTGGCTACCCCCACCAAAAAATGACTCTCTATTTCATTTTCCCTCCCATATCACCCCAGCAGGGGATCCCATAAAACTATTCACCCACATATGGGAGGGGATCACTTCAGACAAGTGGGTAGTCAAAAACAGTTACTGTGTGGAATTCGAACAACTACCGAGCAATCATCCGCCAAGATACAAAAATATCTCTCCAGAACACCAACAGATTCACCAAAACCAACAGATTCTCCATGCAGAGATAACAGCTCTACTGCAAAAAGGAGCCATAGGGCTCGTCCCTCCATCAGAGGTGAACAAGGGTATTTATTATGTGTACTTCCTTGTGTCAAAGAAAGACAAAACAAAATGTCCAGTACTTGATCTAAGACCAGCAAACACCTATATCAAGCGTCAAATGTTCAGGATGACACCATTGCAGGAAGTAATTCCTTCACTTCTAAGGGGAGATTACATGACCACCCTAGATATGAAAGATGCATACTTTTAGATTTCAATGTCTCCAGCAACTTTTCAAAACTGGCACACAGATTTTTGCACCTTGCCCATGCTTTATGCCTACCAGGACGGATGGCTCCCAGCGCAGTTTGGCTGCCGATGTGTCATCCCGCACTCTTTTCAGGAGGGACTTGCGCATCTGTGTCAGTATCAGAAGGAGAGCTACTGCACCATTCTCCACCACAGCAGGTGCATATGCATACTCCCCGATAAATATATAGCTTCTTGGTATCTCACCATCACGTTCAGGCATGAAAGCATTTTGTATTTGCACTGCAATCCCCATGCACCCCTTCCCACTCCCAGATGCCTCACTCTCGCCTTGTTGGCACCATACAGTATCGTCACTCTCCTTGCATCCTTGGGGATGCAGCGACCTGCATGTGCATCCTTGCCCCTACATGGCTTCTGCTTTATTGCTAAGGAGTTACATGAATCCTAACTCCAGCTGTCTTCCTCCAGCCTTCCTGTTGCTCCTCCACTGGTTTCTTTCTTCTTGAGGCTCTTCAAGTGTGTGTCCCAAGTGCCCTAGTCTTAAAGTGGACGCCCGAATTAAAGTCATTTTATCATAGCCACACCCGTTTTCAATTTCAGAATCAGGCAGTTCTACTCCTCCTCCTCAGAACGGCAAGGTTAAAGGGGCGGTATTGTGATCCAATATAGCCCTTCCCAGAGGCATAGACAGGGTAGGGCCTGAGCGGGCAAGGTCCAAACAAAATCTCTAAATGCCCACTCAGCAGAGCCGTGTAGGCATTTACAGGTGTTCATGTCACTGTGTGTGGCCAACTACATAAGCTTCAGCCCCATTTGTTAGACAATCCTGGCTACACAAAGTCAGGCCTGCAGCCATTATTCTTGTCACTTTAAAACAGTTGCCGAAGCATAGCAAAGTTTCATCCGAAAATGGCTCCCCACGGCTCACTAGAGGGCTGCATCAATTTGAGGTTTCCATTTAGGTCCTAGTTGTTTATGCTATTGGTAATTTCCGAAGTGCCACTGACGATTGCATCAATGTTTTAAAAGAAAATGATGCATGATACTCCTTCTTTAATCCGAGGCCTCATTACACCTTAGTGGCACTTTTCCCGCCCTTCCAGGCTGAAGGACGCTTTAAACAAGTATATAAACAAGTATATGCATGGAAGGCCAGAATCCTTTTATAGAGCTATTATTGTATGTTTACAATGAGGCAGTTCCCGTGTATAACCTTTATTTTTAGATCTCGAAGGTGCTACGGCAAGCCCAGACTTTGATGCCAAGATGTATTAGTAGCAATTTAAGTCACAGTTTCCTTAAATGTTGTTTTCGTGTGTCATGACTTTCACTTCTTCAGAATTTCCATGGCACGCTTCATAGCACTTTGTTAAAAACAGTGAATGCTTTTTCTCCAGAGACGTCTCTTTCAAATTTTCGGGGGCACATCCTCACCACACCGTCCTGTTTTCGAAATGACTGTGCGTGGCAAGCGCCGCGGTGTACTGATGTATGTACCGCGCAGCAGCAGATCCTGCTTTAGAGGAATCGCAGATTGGATTGGCAGAGCCATATAGTCGGGTCCCCCAACCCACTAAATGGAGGCACCTAGCCAGGTCACGCACGTTAGTGGGGGATGCAGCACAAACTACTTAAGCCCTGTAGCTGCTTCCCTTGTGCTTCTCTTCATGATACAGCAACACAAAGAGGTGATGGCTTGAGGGTTTAGAATTACAGGGTAATTCATAGAAATTCGCACAAAAATGGCGCACGCGGCTGGAGCACAGTGTCCCCGTGCGATACACTGCTCCAGCCGCGTGCGAAAAAATCCTTTTCATCGCACAGCGTATTCATGGATTTTTCCCTCCGAAACCAGCCGTGGCGCAGAGTGGCGCAGCGACCCTGCAGCAGCGCCAGTTACGCCCCCAAGAACGCCCTCGCGCAAGGAAAAGCCTTCAAAATCCCCAAATCATCGAAAAGGGCTGCGCTAACCCTGGACCAGTTCACAGGGCTGGCAAACAGAAAACGCCAAGCGGGGAACGTGTATTTCAGTGGTTCGCGGGAAGTTCCACACGCGATTGTCCGGGGTACGTGTACATCAGGGGTGCGTGGGAAGTAACATATGCAAAAACAGCAGGGTACGTGTATTCCAGGGGTGCGCGGGAAGTATCACACGCAAAAGCAGCAGGGTACGTGTATTTCAGGGGTGCGCGGGACGTATCACACACAAAAGCAGCAGGGTACGTGTATCTCAGGGGTGCACGGGAAGTATCACACGCGATTCCATCAGGGTACATGTATTCCAGGGGTGCGCGGGAAGTATCACATGCAAAAACAGCAGGGTACGTGTATTCCAGGGGTGCACGGGAAGTATCACATGCAAAAGCAGCAGGGTACGTGTATTCCAGGGGTGCGCGGGAAGTATCACACGCAAAAACAGCAGGGTACGTGTATTTCAGGGGTGCGCAGGAAGTATCACACGCGATTCCATCAGGGTACGTGTATTACAGGGGTGCGCGGGGAGCACCACACGTGAATTGCACGTGTGGGTCCTCCCAGGTGTTCCCTCTACACCCTCCACGGCCCCTGTAGGTGGGCCACACCACAGGGGCCTACCCTGCACATGTCCTGCAGGCACCCCATCCACCATGGCCATGCCCCCCAGCCAACCCACATGTCACCTTGCACTACTGCCCGCCAACGCATGTTCCCCTGCACCCCCAGCCACAAGGGGCAGCCTCCACCAGGCCCCCACTCATGTCTCCCATCACCCCCACCCCCCAGCCACCAGGAGCAGCCTCCACCAGGCCCCCCCTCATGTCCCCTATCACCCTCACCCCCCAGCAGTGCAGGGGCAGCCTCCACCAGGCCCCCACTCATGTCTCCCACCACCCCCAACCCCAAGCCAACAGGGGCACCCTCAACCAGGCACCCACTCATGTCTCCCATCACCCCAACCCCCCAGCATTGCAGGGGCAGCCTCCACCAGGACCCCACTCATGTCTCCCACCACCCCCACCACCCAGCCACCAGGGGCAGCCTCCACCAGGCCCCCACTCATGTCTCCCATCACCCCCAACCCCCAGCCACCAGGGGCAGCCTCCACCAGGCCCCCACTCATGTCTCCCACCACCCCCACCCCCCAGCCACCAGGGGCAGCCTCCACCAGGCCCCCACTCATGTCTCCCACCACCACCACCCCACTGCCACCAGGGGCAGCCTCCACCAGGCCCCCACTCATGTCTCCCATCACCCCCACCCCCCAGCAGTGCAGGGGCAGCCTCCACCAGGCCCCCACTCATGTCTCCCATCACCCCCACCCCCCAGCAGTGCAGGGCCAGCCTCCACCAGGCCCCCACACATGTCTCCCACCACCCCCAGCCACCAGGGGCAGCCTCCACCAGGCCCCCACTCATGTCTCCCATGACCCCCACCCCCAGCCACCAGGGGCAGCCTCCACCAGGCCCCCACTCATGTCTCCCATCACCCCCACCCCCCAGCATTGCAGGGGCAGCCTCCACCAGGCCCCCACTCATGTCTCCCATCACCCCCACCCCCCAGCATTGCAGGGGCAGCCTCCACCAGGCCCCCACTCATGTCTCACATCACCCCCACCCGCCAGCAGTGCAGGGGCAGCCTCCACCAGGCCCCCACTCATGTCTCCCATTACCCCCACCCCACTGCCACCAGGGGCAGCCTCCACCAGGCCCCCACTCATGTCTCCCACCACCCCCACCCCACTGCCACCAGGGACAGCCTCCACCAGGCCCCCCCTCATGTCTCCCACGACCCCCACCCCCTAGCCACCAGGGGCAGCCTCCACCAGGCCCCCACTCATGTCTCCCATCACCCCAACCCCACTTCCAGCAGGGGCAGCCTCCACCAGGCCCCCACTCATGTCTCCCATCACCCCCACCCCACTGCCACCAGGGGCAGCCTCCACCAGGCCCCCACTCATGTCTCCCACCACCCCCACCCCACTGCCACCAGGGGCAGCCTCCACCAGGCCCCCACTCATGTCTCCCATCACCCCCACCCCCAGCCACCAGGGGCAGCCTCCACCAGGCCCCCACTCATGTCCCCCATCACCCCCACCCCCCAGCAGTGCTGGGGCAGCCTCCACCAGGCCCCCACTCATGTCTCCCACCACCCCCAACCCCCAGCAACCAGGGGCACCCTCCACCAGGCCCCCACTCATGTCTCCCATCACCCCAACCCCCCAGCATTGCAGGGGCAGCCTCCACCAGGACCCCACTCCTGTCTCCCACCACCCCCACCCCCCAGCCACCAGGGGCAGCCTCCACCAGGCCCCCACTCATGTCTCCCCTCACCCCCACCCCCCAGCCACCAGGAGCAGCCTCCACCAGGCCCCCACTCATGTCTCCCACCACCCCCACCCGCCAGCCACCAGGGGCAGCCACCACCAGGCCCCCACTCATGTCTCCCACCACCACCACCCCACTGCCACCAGGGGCAGCCTCCACCAGGCCCCCACTCATGTCTCCCATCACCCCCACCCCCCAGCAGTGCAGGGGCAGCCTCCACCAGGCCCCCACTCATGTCTCCCATCACCCCTACCCCCCAGCAGTGCAGGGCCAGCCTCCACCAGGCCCCCACTCATGTCTCCCACCACCCCCACCCCCCAGCCACCAGGGGCAGCCTCCACCAGGCCCCCACTCATGTCTCCCATCACCCCCAGCCCCCAGCATTGCAGGGGCAGCCTCCACCAGGCCCCCACTAATGTCCCCTATCACCCCTACCCCCCAGCAGTGCAGGGGCAGCCTCCACGAGGCCCCCACTCATGTCCCCTATCACCCCCACCCCCCAGCCTCCAGGGGCAGCCTCCACCAGGCCCCCACTCAAGTCTCCCATCACTCCCACCCCCCAGCATTGCAGGGGCAGCCTCCACCAGGCCCCCACTCATGTCCCCTATCACCCCCACCCCCCAGCAGTGCAGGGGCAGCCTCCACCAGGCCCCCACTCATGTCTCCCACCACCCCCACCCCCCAGCCACCAGGGGCAGCCTCCACCTGGCCCCCACTCATGTCTCCCATCACCCCCACCCCCCAGCCACCAGGGGCAGCCTCCACCAGGCACCCACTCATGTCTCCCATCACCCGCACCCGACTCCCACCAGGGGCAGCCTCCACCAGGCCCCACTCATGTCTCCCATCACCCCCATCCCTCAGCATTGCAGGGGCAGCCTCCACCAGGCCCCCACTCATGTCCCCTATCACCCCCACCCCCCAGCAGTGCAGGGGTAGCCTCCACCAGGCCCCCACTCATGTCTCCCACCACCCCCACCCCCCAGCCACCAGGGGCAGCCTCCACCAGGCCCCCACTCATGTCTCCCATCACCCCCACCCCCAGCCACCAGGGGCAGCCTCCACCAGGCCCCCACTCATGTCTCCCATCACCCCCACCCCACTGCCACCAGGGGCAGCCTCCACCAGGCACCACTCATGTCTCCCATCACCCCCATCCCCCAGCATTGCAGGGGCAGCCTCCACCAGGCCCCCACTCATGTCTCCCATCACCCCCATGCCCCAGCAGTGCAGGGGCAGCCTCCACCAGGCCCCCACTCATGTATCCCATCACCCCACCCCCCAGCAGTGCAGGGGCAGCCTCCACCAGGCCCCCACTCATGTCTCCCATCACCCCCATGCCCCAGCAGTGCAGGGGCAGCCTCCACCAGGCCCCCACTCATGTATCCCATCACCCCACCCCCCAGCAGTGCAGGGGCAGCCTCCACCAGGCCCCCACTCATGTCTCCCATCACCCCCACCCCACTGCCACCAGGGGCAGCCTCCACCAGGCCCCCACTCATGTCTCCTATCACCCCCACACCACTGCCACCAGGGGCAGCCTCCACCAGGCCCCCACTCATGTCTCCCATCAGCCCCACCCTACTGCCACCAGGGGCAGCCTCCACCAGGCCCCCACTCATGTCTCCCACCACCCCACCCCACTGCCACCAGGGGCAGCCTCCACCAGGCCCCCACTCATGTCTCCCACCTCCCACCGCCCCCACCCCCCAGCCACCAGGGGCAGCCTCCACCAGGCCCCTACTCATGTCTCCCATCACCCCCACCCCACTGCCACCAGGGGCAGCCTCCACCAGGCCCCCACTCATGTCTCCCATCACCCTCACCCCACTGCCACCAGGGGCAGCCTCCACCAGGCCCCCACTCATGTCTCCCATCACCCCCACCCCCAGCCACCAGGGGCAGCCTCCACCAGGCCCCCACTCATGTCTCCCATCACCCCCACCCCACTGCCACCAGGGGCAGCCTCCACCAGGCACCACTCATGTCTCCCATCACCCCCATCCCCCAGCATTGCAGGGGCAGCCTCCACCAGGCCCCCACTCATGTCTCCCATCACCCCCATGCCCCAGCAGTGCAGGGGCAGCCTCCACCAGGCCCCCACTCATGTATCCCATCACCCCACCCCCCAGCAGTGCAGGGGCAGCCTCCACCAGGCCCCCACTCATGTCTCCCATCACCCCCACCCCACTGCCACCAGGGGCAGCCTCCACCAGGCCCCCACTCATGTCTCCTATCACCCCCACACCACTGCCACCAGGGGCAGCCTCCACCAGGCCCCCACTCATGTCTCCCATCACCCCCACCCTACTGCCACCAGGGGCAGCCTCCACCAGGCCCCCACTCATGTCTCCCACCACCCCACCCCACTGCCACCAGGGGCAGCCTCCACCAGGCCCCCACTCATGTCTCCCACCTCCCACCACCCCCACCCCCCAGCCACCAGGGGCAGCCTCCACCAGGCCCCTACTCATGTCTCCCATCACCCCCACCCCACTGCCACCAGGGGCAGCCTCCACCAGGCCCCCACTCATGTCTCCCATCACCCCCACCCCACTGCCACCAGGGGCAGCCTCCACCAGGCCCCCACTCATGTCCCCCAGGCAACATGTCACCACAATCTAGATCCCTGGCCCTAAAATAATGCAAAACCACAAATCATAATGCAAACGAAAGGTGTCCAAAGTCACAGTCCACAAAAGTAAATCCAATGGAAAATTAAAATCGAAAACCATTGCTCCATGGTGAAATCATTAAAAAAAATGAAAATCCAAAAGTCAACTATATACAGATAAACAATACAGGGTCCATGATCCCAAACTAAGAAATTAAACCTATCGAATAACACTACCTAAAAAAAAAAACTATATACAAAAATGTGGCCCATTGTCCAAAAGGTCCAAAAAAAACGCTAAACCAAAGGAAACCTAACACTAACTACAGAACTATTTACAAGGGCAGCGGGCTAGTCCGACGGCTCACTTTGGGATGTTCTGGGCCAGGGCATCATCGAACTCCCGCTCAATGTCCCGGAGGCGCTCCTCCTCCATGGCCCGAGGGTCCGCAGGGCCGTCCACATGTTCCCCCCAAACTCCCTGCGGATTGCCTCACGGCACTCGGCCCGCATGGAGTTCTCCGCCCTGACCATCGTGAGCCGTGCCTCTTCCGCCCGCTGCCGCTCCGCATCTATGGCATGGCCCAACCGCTGCCACACGGAAGACACTTCCCGTCCTGGGTCCTCCTAACCTCTGGCCAATGCCTGCCCCTCCGATGTCGAAGGCCCCGAGCCATCATGGCTCACACCACGTTGCTGCTGCTGCTGCACCTCTGCCCGTCCACTGCCTCCTGCTGCCTGTACATCCTCCGCTGGCTGGGGTGCAGTCGTTGATGTGGCCACCCCTGCTGGACGTCCGACTCCCGACTGTGGCAGGGATGCCTCCTCCACCAGCCTGGCCGCACCATCAGAGGCAGCTCCACAGGGCACCCAGGTGACTGATGGGTGGGAAGATGGCACGGAGGACGACTGGCGCATCGGGGGTTCTGTTGAGGAGGGGGTCTGAGCAAGCCCCATCAAACGGAGGAATCCGGCCTGGGTGACCTGTCCCAGTAGGCCGACGCGGTCAACGAGCCATTCGAGATGACTTGCAGTCTCCTCATGAAAAGACTGCAGGTCACCTCGCATGGCCCGTTGACGCAACGCCACACCTGTCAGGACAGGCTCAACCCGGACCCGGATAGCCACGTCCGCAGGCAGAGGAAGGCCAGTTGTCATGAGCTCATCCCCTGCCTGAAAACGGGTCTGGACGTAGGCATCCCTGCTGGTGCAAGATGAAGCAGTGACAGGATCAGGGACAAGATTGCACACAGGCACCTCCGTGTCGACCTGTGCTGCCTCCTGTCCCTGGTCCTGCACTGCACCACTAGGACCAGTGGAATCCCTACCTCCAGACCCCGTCTCTGTTGCTTGCACGGCCTCCTCCTCCACCAAACCTCCCACCAACCTGGATGACTCCGTGCCATCTTCCCCCGTTGGGCCCTGTGGGGTCCCAGCTGCCCCTTCTGCTGCCGAGGAGTCCAACTCCGACCTCCGCCTCTTGGACCTCCCCCCTGGCAGCTGCAGCCTGGGATGCGGCACCGGACTCCTCACTCCCCGACGAGATCACAACCTGGGAGGGGAGTCGGGCCTTGCGTCTCCGGCTGGCGGTGCGATCCCCGCCGCTGTGCTCCACAGCACCTTCTCCGCCCTCTTCATCAGTCGACGCTGCAGACAGGGAGAAATAAAACACAGGCATCAGGGCACTGTACTATGGACACATACACACATGACAGTTGCACATGAGTGGCATTGGCAAACCTCAGACATGGCATCACAATTGGCAACACACATGTCATTTCTACATGCACACATGAGCCATACCGCAGCCACATCGCAACTGCCAGCACAATCCATACACATACAACAGCATGAGCAGGCAAAGGTGAGCCAGACATCACATGCAACACAGGGAGTGCACTACACATGCACGCACACCACCACACTTGCATGCATGTGTACACCTCAGCCAACTGTCGCAGTGTTCTGATGGGCATCCATGTCACATCTGCCAATCAGGCTTCCACATCCCGCTGTCACATGCATCCATGTTGCATCACTGTTGCACCTTTGTCAAATACACACACATGCACATGTACACAGTGCTGATACATGCAGCTGAAAACAACATACATGAGTGACATGACGAAAATGGCTACTTACATACACATTCATACAAACATGTGTGCCCCCACAACTGCATTTGGCATGCAAGCCTAAACACACAAGCACCATCCATGTCTCACACATGACAGCGCTCGCATGTGTTAGCCTCACGGTCCTGTACACCCCCACCCATACTCGGCCCCATACAAACAGATGTGCAACCGGCACACTACTGGCACATCACCACACGCACAGCTTACAATCATGATGCATGTACACTTACCGCTCGACTCCAGACGGGTCTGCCTCTCAAGGACCTGGACGTAGAGCGCTGGGGATATGCATTCCAGGACCCTCATCTGATCTTCCAACAAGTGGCCCCGGCGCCCCTTGGCATCCGCTGCCTTCAAGAGGCGCCGGGCCTTGTTCAGGGTCCTGGACCTGAAGTCCTCCCAGCGCTTCTTGACATGTTGGAAGTCACGGACTGCCATCCCCTCCGCGTTGATGGCAGTCACGATGTCCGTCCAGATCCGAGTCTGTCCTTCCTTGTTGGCACGCACACTTCCGTAGAGGGCATCATACTGCCCCAGGACTTGCTCCACCAGGATACCAACTTCCCTGGCACTGAAGCTGGTGCCCCTCTGCCTCACTGGCCGGGGGTTGTCAGTGGTGCCAGATGTTGCAGTGCCCGACATGACAACCCCAGAGGCAGGAGTGGGTGGGCAACTGCATCCTGGGGCTGGGCTGTGGAGCGATGGAATCCCAGTCGGGAGTCTTCAGTTCCAGCAGGGGTGGTCACAGCAACAGCACCCCTGGCTGATGTGCAGGCAGCAAATGGCATGGCACGTGGGCAGCAGGCAGTCAGATGGCAGGTGGGAGTGTGCTTGGGGCTCTGGGAGGCAGTAAATAGGCTTTCTGGGCAGGAGCGTGGTCGTCCGTGTGCTTACGCGTGGCCAGCTTGATACGGAGTGATTTGGCACGTGAAAATCCTGCACGTCTGCATGTAATTCGAGGAAAGGCCCTTAGCGCGAAAGCACGTCTGCACGCAACCGCGATTTAATTGGCCCAAAGGCCCCCATGCATGCAGCTGTGATGTCACGCGCATGGCCGTTGAGAATGGCGCGTGTAAAAAAAAAAGAGATACACGTCCGAGTGTCAAAGCGTGTAATTGGTGGAAATGGCCTCATCGCGTATGCGTGTCTGTGACGTGTGTATAAAAGGTACGTGTAGAACGCCATTTCCTTGTACGTGCTTTTCATGGAGAGCGAGTGGGTGAAATCTGTACTTCTTGTCGGTTCACACGCGATTTACTTCACGGCGTTTCCAGTTCGTACTCCCTGTTACCTCTGACAGCTTTTTCTCTTTTCCTCTTTTTCCTGGGCCTGTTTCCTCAAACAGCGTTCCCTTCTACTGTTGTCCTGTCTCCTCAGACAGCGTACAATTCTTCTTTTGGCGGGGGTGTTGCCAACGCGCACATGCGCATATTTTTCACGCCTTTGTTCCTGGCGGACGGTGAGTCGCGCACGTATTTAACATCTGTGCTTGCCCCGTGTGTCGCATACCCCTTCAGAGGTCATTCTAGGCTGCGTGTGACACACATACGTTCATTCTTGTGTTTCTGGGTGCCACAGCGTAGTGCAGGTTTATTTTTCCATGCACGTGGTCGAGGAGGGGTTGCGTGCACCTTACTTCCCTTTTTTGGGGTGCCTGTGCATTGCGTGACCCATCATCTTTCCCCAGGGGTGACATACAGCCTTGCTAGAGCACTAGGGTACGATTACCATCTGGTACCCAACCCCTTTGACCCCCAATTGCCCAGGACAATAGTTCACATCGACTCGCATACGCATAATAACATCAGTGCCGTGGTTGGGAGGCGAACAAGCCGTAAGGATGGCAAAGGTGGCCGAGCCCCAAGTGGTGGCCGTGGTGGATCCGGTAGGGGACGTGGCCGTGACTTGCAGGGTGCCCCTTGCCCCCCATGTGTGGAGGAGCAGTCAGGGACACCCATGCCCCCCCGCCCTCGTTGAGGTTAACGTGGCTGACACCATCCATGCTCAGCCCTTGTTGGACCAGCCCACTGTGGAAACAGACCTGGCACAGGGTGACTCCATGGCTGACTTCCAGGTCAGCAGGTCTAGGCCACGTGCGCCGGTGAACGTTGGTGTCATCAGGCCACGTGGATCAGGGGCAGCTAGGTCATCTGCTGCCCCGCTTAGGCAGGCTGGGGAGGCTGCAGGGGCAGCTGCGGCTCCATCCACCCCACCTCTCACACACCCAGCCAGGACAGTGTCGGTCCAAGTCCATCATGCTGACATATCCCCTGACACCATCACACTTTAGCTAATGCCTGCACCAACTCCCGTGCTGAGTGTGCAATCCCACACTCCTAGTACTGAGTTCACCGGGGCTCCTGCCCCTAGTGTCCAGAGCGGCGTAGGACACTCAGGATCCCCACCACCTTCCAAGGAAGAGTGCTCGTCCAGTAGAGGCTGATGCCCCAGACACGGCTACACAGTCCGGCCCGTCAAGGAAGCCCAGCTTCAATGAGGCCGAACTGAATGCACTTGTAGAGTATGTGTCCGCACATGACCACGAAATGGTGATTGTTGCAGGATCCAAGACCACACCTGCACAATGTCAGGCACACTGGCAGACCATTGCGGACATCATAAGTGCCCTTGGAATCGTGAGGCGCACAGCTAGTGAATGCTACAAGCGCTGGAATGATCTGAAGCGCAGGTCAAAGAATAAGCTGGCCTCAAGTCATGCCGCAACTCTAGTGACTGGAGGTGGGTCTCCAGCAGACGACATAGAACTCACTCCACATGAGCAGGTTGCTGGGACCTACGTCACGGAGGAACAGATCCAAGGCGTGGGAGAACTGGCAGATTACGAGGCATTGTCCGGTGAGTGCACATGCATGTGTGTGTCTACCATGCGCATGGTGTGTGTGGGAGGGCTTCTGTTTGGGTGCCAGGGGAGGGTGTGTGTGCCTGAATGGTTTGGGTCACCCATGTGCACCAGAATTTGGGTATAGCAGCATCCCTTCTGCCAACATTAGACATCCAGCCCAACACCACGCCAGTTGCGCTTGGAGTGTCATCTTGCCAAAACATTGTTGCTTTTTTACCTCTGTTTATTCAGGCAGATTGTTTGCATACCACCACTTTTACTCGGGATTTTTCAGTCCTATTGTCACATGTCTGACATGGCTATGGTACAGTGGACTGGCTTTGTTTCCTGGACATGATTTGTTTAGACATGTCCCTGTGCTATAGGACCATTTTGGATTGGCAGCTCCAGGTTAAACATTTGAACCCTTTCAATGAAAAAATCAATTTCATGAGCAAACTGGACTGAATGAACAATTGGTGACCTCCTCTCTCTCGCCACTTCATGGCTAGGGTACATGCCATCTGTGTGATGGTATGTGTATTTGACCTGCCAATCACTGGCCAATGTGTGATGCCACTGCTAGGCTGCATGCATCAAATGTATTCATCTTCCATCTTGGTGTCATCAATGTGTGCCATCTGCCTACCCTTCACATGCAGTGACGGTGCACGCATGGGAGGGTTTTAGTCATGTGGGAAATGTGTCAATCAAGTACTGTTTCTGTAGCCTCTCAGCCCTAATTGTGTGCCATAGTGCCAATGCCTGTTTCCATTTGTTTTCTTTTATGTCTTTGCAGGGGATGACGCACTTGATACTGCTGGGGTTGTGGAGATGGTGCAGACCCAGGAGGGGTCTGAGGGCCGACCGACCACCAGTGAGGGACGTGGTGTGGTGGTGGGTGAGAACCCACAACTGCTGCAGGTCGTGCTCTCAAGGGGTGTCTCTGGCTGCACCTCCCCCGAGCTGTATTCAGGTGTCGATTCGGATGATGAGACCTAAGTACCGTCGCAGGTGAGTGTTCCTGGGAGGGATTCTGTTCTGTCCAACCCACCTGCACCAGGGTTAGAACCTTCAATGGGGATGTCAGTGTTGGCAGATACGCCTTTGGTGGTTACGGATGCAGGGTCACACTCCGCGACATCTGATCCTGTTCCTGGGCCAGCAGATCAGAGGGGGAATGCAGTCCTGCAGCCTCAGGCAGTGCCGGCACAGCAAGGCGCAGTTCGCCTTGCCCCAGACAGGTGTGGGGCCCACCGACGTGGTGGGCGTCAGCCACCTGGCAATACTGCATGGGAGCAATCCATATACGGTATGGCAACCCAACAGGCAGCATCATCAGAGATGATGGCTCAGGCCATGGATAGGGTGGCCACTTCCATTGTCCCCCCCGAAAGGCTGATGGAGCGACTACAGCAGGCAACAGACTCCATCTGACAGTCACACAGGGAGGACATGTTGGCGTCCAACAGGGAAAGACGGGCGGCACTGGTGACTCTGCAGGAAGCCATTTCCATAGAGTCCCAGGGCCACAAGGAAGCCCTGAGGGTGGAACTCCTTCACCTCAGGACGACTCTTGTTGAGCTTGAGGCTTCAACAAACAGAAGGACAGAACAGCAGCTGAATCGTCTCACACGTACGCTCTCAGCTGAGATGCAGGCAACTAGGGCGGAGGTCCGGGCATCCCGTGAGTTGTTGCATGGGGACCTCCGCACAATTATCCTCCAGAACGAGACCTACCACACCCGCATGCTTGCAGCCATGGAGGAACAGACTAGGGCTTTGCGTGTGCTGCCTCCCATAGTGCCACCACCTCCTGATGCAGCTGCAGAGGGTGAGGAGAGCGACAGCAGTGATACTCCCACAATAGGGTAGCCGTGTAGGCCATGAGCCCATGGAGGTGTTTTTTTTTTCTGCAAGATCCACACAGGTGGGTTTTGGTGTGCACCCTGTCCTCGAACCTCCTGGGTGGCCTCCCCCACCCCCCCGGGCCCATTAATGGCCATTTATTTTATTTTTTAATTTTTTTTGGGACAGTGTGTTGCCTTGTGTGGCTCCCGTGGGCATACGCTGCATTGTGGCTGGGCACATGCAGGCTTGTCATGCATTTGGTTCAGATGCTTGGGTTTTTGTGACACACAACCCTCCTGCTTCCCGTTTCCATGGGCTTGCAAAGGGTGTGCCCAAGTGACATTGACGTACATGGTGACATTGGACTCCCATTCGATGTGTGGACAGTCTGTAGTCAATACTGTGTATACATTCATAGTGCATATTGTTGTTGTATTGTACACTGCATGGTGTATTGATATGTGTCTCTGCATCCATCTCATCCTCCTAATCTGCAGGTCCATTTCTCATGTCTTCACAAGGCGGTCCACCTTGGAACTGGAGTCCCTGTTGTAAGCAGTGCACCTACACTCTTGCGTGGCGCTAACACTGTATCCTTGGAAGTGTTTGAAGTGCTGGCATTATCAGGTAGTGAGGCTAGCAAATTTTTAAGTCTGTAATGTCATGTTTAAGGTAGGTTGGAGGTTGTGTAGGTGATTGGTATTCTTGGTAAGTATTTGGTAATGTGTGTTGTAGGTCCTGCATTACTGTGAGCATTTCATGTGTGACCATGTTTCCATTAGGGACACTGTAGCTGGTGACACTTAGGGCATGTTGTGGGGATTAATTTGTTAGCTCTCACATTGCATGACATGCCATGGTGTGTTGTGTGGCCGTGCCCGGGAGGGGTTGGGTGACATGGCACTGTTTTCATGTAGTATTTTGCAAGTGGGTATTCATTTCTGCAGCATGGAAGTGTGTCTTTTGATGACACTGCATTGGTGGTGTTTGTGTAGGTAGGGATGCACACATTGTGACACTTCCACATGAACAATCTCAGGCTGCTATGGTTTTGACAGTTGACTGTCCCTTTGTTCGTCATAATTGTCAGGTCGAGTCATCATTGCTTATCAGATGGTATGTGCCAGGGCTGTGTGCACTCCACAGGTGTGTGATTTTTATGTGAAGTAATTAGCCACCAGCTGCGTACAGGCTGCCTCACCCCGTGCCCTCTCCCCTCCCATGCGCAGCGGGCGTGCATGTGGTTGGGAATGTGGGGGCACCACCATGTCCACAGCCGGGCCCCAGCTTGTTGCAACATTGTGCAGGACACATGCTGCCACTATGATCCTGCACACTACTGGGGGCGCATATAACAGCTGCCCGCCAGAAAGGTCAAGGGAGCGAAAGCGTGACTTGAGCACTCCGAATGTGCGCTCCACTATGCCCCGGGTTGCAATATGGGCTGTGTTGTATCTTACCTCTGGAGGCTTGATGGGGTTCCGAATTGGCGTCATCATGTGGGTGCTCAGAGGGTAGGCACTGTCCCCTGGTGAGGAGGTGATGGGTATCATTAGTCGGGTAGTGACATAACTCTGCATCTGACATGCATGCATGTGCAGTGGCATTCATACTCACGAAGCAGCCATGTATCGCCATGCCGCCCAGCTTCTAGGTCCCGGCTTAGGGTAGACATTCGGTAAATGAAGCTGTCGTGGGTGGACCCTGGATAGTTGGCATATACTGAGGTGATGATTCCCTTGGCATTACATACTACCTGCACGTTGATGGAATGCCAGTGCTTGCGGTTCCTATAGATGTGCTCAGATGCCCTGGGGGGACATAGTGCCACATGGGTGCAGTCAATGGCACCTAGCACTTTGGGGAATTGTGCCACACCGTAGAAATCGAGGGCGGCAGCCTGCCTTTCTGCAGGTGTCCTGGGCAGGTATATGTGCCTACGGACTGATGGGCGTGCAGTGATGATGTTCAAGACCTCGTGTAGGCAGCGTGACTGCGTGGCCTGTGACACCCCATCCACTATGGCACTTGTCTGCTGAAATGACCCTGTGGCCAAGAAGTGCAGTACATTGAGGACCTTCTCCAGGGGGCTGAGTGCTCGGGAGCACAGGGTGGGCGATGTGAGGTCATCCTCCCACTCACTGACCAGGTCCAGTATTATGTGTGGTGGAAACCTGTACCTCCCATACACATGGTCATCAGGCATCCCAAAAAGGCTGGTTCTGGGACTGAAAATTCAGGCCCTCACTATTCTCCTCCTCCTCCTTTGGTAACCCACGGCCACTGCTGCTAGGAACTGTATATTCATCCTGGCGTCTGAGCTTGTTTGTTGTTTGCGCGCACTTTTATGCTGCGCGGGTCGACGTACGCCTGCTTCATGCTGGCGTACGTGTTTTAGGATTGGACCATTTATTTTCCGGCGCATCGTAGGCGAACGTGTGAATCTTCCCGCCCACTTCAGGAATACATGTAACACGCTCTCCCAGGCCCATTCGCGAGTAAATATTCCCGCCCACCCCTGTAATACACGTACCCCACTCTCACAGGCCCAGTCGTGTGTGGAACTTCCCGCGAACCCCGTAAAACACGTAGCCTGCTGGTATCGCGTGTGGAAGTTCACGCGGACCCATAATACACGTACCCTGATGGTATCACATGGGAGACTACCCGCGCACCCCAGGAATACACGTACCCAGGCAAATCGTACTGCTGGGGGGTGGGGGTGATGGGAGACATGGGTGGGGGCCTGGTGGAGGCTGCCCCTGGTGGCTGGGGGGGTGGGGGTGCAGGGAGACATGAGTTGGACATGAGTGGGGGCCTGGTGGAGGCTGCCCCTGCACTGCTGGGGGGTGGGGGTGGTGGGAGACATGAGTGGGGGCCTGGTGGAGGCTGCCCCTGGTGGCAGTGGGGTGGGGGCGATAGGGGACATGAGTGGGGGCCTGGTGGAGGCTACCCCTGCACTGCTGGGGGGTGGGGGTGGTGGGGGACATGAGTGGGGGCCTGGTGGAGGCTGGCCCTGCACTGGTGGGGGGTGGGGATGGTGGGAGACATGAGTGGGGGCCTGGTGGAGGGTGCCCCTGGTGGCTGGGGGGTGGGAGACATGAGTGGGGGCCTGGTGGAGGGTGCCCCTGCACTGCTGGGGGGTGGGGGTGATGGGAGACATGGGTGGGGGCCTGGTGGAGGGTTCCCCTGCACTGCTGGGGGGTGGGGGTGATGGGATACATGGGTGGGGGCCTGGTGGAGGCTGCCCCTGCACTGCTGGGGGGTGGGGGTGGTGGGAGACATGAGTGGGGGCCTGGTGGAGGCTGGCCCTGCACTGCTGGGGAGTGGGGGCGGTAGTAGACATGAGTGGGGGCCTGGTGGAGGGTTCCCCTGCACTGCTGGGGGGTGGGGGTGATGGGATACATGGGTGGGGGCCTGGTGGAGGCTGCCCCTGCACTGCTGGGGGGTGGGGGTGGTGGGACACATGAGTGGGGGCCTGGTGGAGGCTGGCCCTGCACTGCTGGGGGGTGGGGATGGTAGTAGACATGAGTGGGGGCCTGGTGGAGGGTTCCCCAGCACTGCTGGGGGGTGGGGGTGATGGGATACATGGGTGGGGGCCTGGTGGAGGCTGCCCCTGCACTGCTGGGGGTGGGGGTGCAGGGAGACATGAGTTGGACATGAGTGGGGGCCTGGTGGAGGCTGCCCCTGCACTGCTGGGGGGTGGGGATGGTAGTAGACATGAGTGGGGGCCTGGTGGAGGGTTCCCCTGCACTGCTGGGGGGTGGGGGTGATGGGATACATGGGTGGGGGCCTGGTGGAGGCTGCCCCTGCACTGCTGGGGGGTGGGGGTGGTGGGAGACATGAGTGGGGGCCTGGTGGAGGCTGACCCTGCACTGCTGGGGGGTGGGGGTGATGGGAGACATGAGTGGGGGCCTGGTGGAGGCTGCCCCTGCACTGCTCGGGGGTGGGGGTGGAGGGAGACATGAGTGGGGGCCTGGTGGAGGCTGGCCCTGCACTGCTGGTGGGTGGGGGTGGTGGGAGACATGAGTGGCTGTCTGGGGGAGGCTGGCCCTGCACTGCTGGGGTGTGGGGGTGAAGGGAGACATGAGTGGGGGCCTGGTGGAGGCTGCCCCTGCACTGCTGGGGGCTGGGGGTAATGGGAGACATGGGTGGGGGCCTGGTGGAGGGCGCCCCTGGTGGCTGGGGGGTGGGGGTGCAGGGAGACATGAGTTGGACATGAGTGGGGGCCTGGTGGAGGCTTCCCCTGCACTGCTGGGGGGGTGGGGGTGGTGGGAGACATGAGTGGGGGCCTGGTGGAGGGTGCCCCTGGTGGCTGGGGGGTGGGGGTGGTAGGAGACATGAGTGTGGGCCTGGTGGAGGGTGCCCCTGCACTGCTGGGGGTTGGGGGTGATGGGAGACATGGGTGGGGGCCTGGTGGAGGCTGCCCCTGGTGGCTGGGGGGCGGGGGTGCAGGGAGACATGAGTTGGACATGAGTGGGGGCCTGGTGGAGGCTGGCCCTGCACTGCTGGGGGGTGTGGGTGATAGGGGACATGAGTGGGGGCCTGGTGGAGTCTGCCCCTGCAATGCTGGGGGGTGGGGGTGATGAGAGACATGAGTGGGGGCCTGGTGGAGGCTGCCCCTGGTGGCAGTGGGGTGGGGGTGATAGGGGACATGAGTGGGGGCCTGGTGGAGGCTGCCCCTGCACTGCTGGGGGTGGGGGTGGTGGGAGACATGAGTGGGGGTCTGGTGGAGGCTGGCCCTGCACTGCTGGGGGGTGGGGGTGAAGGGGGACATGAGTGGGGGCCTGGTGGAGGCTGCCCCTGCACTGCTGGGGGTGGGGGTGGTGGTAGACATGAGTGGGGGCCTGGTGGAGGCTGGCCCTGCACTGCTGGGGGGTGGGGGTGATAGGGGACATGAGTGGGGGCCTGGTGGAGTCTGCCCCTGCAATGCTGGGGCGTGGGGGTGATGGGATACATGAGTGGGGGCCTGGTGGAGGCTGCCCCTGGTGGAAGTGGGGTGGGGGTGATAGGGGACATGAGTGGGGGCCTGGTGGAGGCTGCCCCTGCACTGCTGGGGGGGTGGGGGTGGTGGGAGACATGAGTGGGGGCCTGTGGAGGCTGCCCCTGCACTGCTGGGGGGTGGGGGTGATGGGAGACATGGGTGGGGGCCTGGTGGAGGGTGCTCCTGGTGGCTGGGGGGTGGGGGTGCAGGGAGACATGAGTTGGACATGAGTGTGGGCCTGGTGGAGGCTGCCCCTGCACTGCTGGGGGGTGGGGGTGGTGGGAGACATGAGTGGGGGCCTGGTGGAGGGTGCCCCTGGTGGCTGGGGGGTGGGGGTGGTGGGAGACATGAGTGTGGGCCTGGTGGAGGGTGCCCCTGCACTGCTCGGGGGTGGGGGTGATGGGAGACATGGGTGGGGGCCTGGTGGAGGCTGCCCCTGGTGGCTGGGGGGTGGGAGTTCAGGGAGACATGAGTTGGACATGAGTGGGGGCCTGGTGGAGGCTGGCCCTGCACTGCTGGGGGGTGGGGGTGGTGGGAGACATGTGTGGGGGCCTGGTGGAGGGTGCCCCTGGATGCTGGGGGTGGGGGTGGTGGGAGACATGAGTGGGGGCCTGGTGGAGGCTGCCCCTGGTGGCTGGGGGGTGGGAGTGCAGGGAGACAAGAGTTGGACATGAGTGGGGGCCTGGTGGAGGCTGGCCCTGCACTGCTGGGGGGTGGGGGTGGTGGGAGACATGAGTGGGGGCCTGGTGGAGGGTTCCCCTGGTGGCTGGAGGGTGGGGGTCATGGGAGACATGAGCGTGGGCCTGGTGGAGGGTGCCCCTGCACTGCTGGGGGGGTGGGGGTGATGGGAGACATGAGATGGACATGAGTGGGGGCCTGGTGGAGGCTGCCCCTGCACTGCTGGGGGGTGGGGGTGGTAGTAGACATGAGTGGGGGCCTGGTGGATGGTGCCCCTGGATGCTTGGGGGTGGTGGGAGACATGAGTGGGGGCCTGGTGGAGGGTGCCCCTGGATGCTGGGGGCTGGGGGTGCTGGGAGACATGTGTTTGTGATCAGTAGTGCAAGGTGACATGTGGGTTGGCTGGGGGGCATGGCCATGGTGGATGGGTTGCCTGTGGGACATGAGCAGGGGTGCAGGGTAGTCCCCTGTGGTGTGGGCTGCCTGCATGGGCTGTGGAGGGTGTAGAGGGAACACCTGGGAGGACCCAAACGGCCAAATCACGTGTAGCATTCCCCGGCACCATCGAAATACACGTACCCTGCTGAAATCGCATGTGAATCTTCCCGCGAAATACACGTACCCAGGCCAATTGCGTGTGGAACTTCCCGCGCACCCCGAAACACACATACCCAGGCCAATCGCGTGTGGAACTTCCCGCGCACCCCGAAACACACGTACCCAGGCCAATCGCGTGTGGAACTTCCTGCGCACCCCGAAACATACGTTCCCAGGCCAATCGCGTGTGGAACTTCCCGCGCACCCCGTAGTACACGTACCCAGGCCAGTCGCGTATGGAACTTCCCGCGCACCCAGGAACACATGCACACGCTATTTTTCACACAGCGGGTGTCCATGTTTGTCGGTACCCCTTTGCACCTCATTTGTCCTAGAGGGCCACTGTATGGACCATTCATCATGGCTGTATATGGGTGCTTTTTGTTATCGCACATTTTGACGCACATTTTTTTCAGGCGCAGGGACGCTACCGCCTACTTTCTTGTGGCGTACTTGTTTGGCCATGTGTGCGTCTTTGACCGTGCGCTGGTTTGCCCTATTCGATTCCATGAATACGTGTTGTAGGCGAGCGTGTGGGCGTTCCGCGCACTTGCCTCCTGTACTTCCCCCGTGACGCCCATATTTTCACGCGTTGTTCCTCATTCTGAGTTTTACGCCCCGTGTTCCGCCTACTTTTGTGATGTGCACCGCGCTATGTGGGATTTTGCAGTGGTCGTGGCGCATGCTGTTGGATGACCTGTGCGCCGGCGTGCGCGGCTCACATTTTCAGCGCACATCCGATGTTCCATGAATCGATGTGCGCTGGTTTCCCTGCGATTTTCGCACTTGCACTGCGATTTTCGCACTTATACTGCGAATCGCACGTTTTGGCACCTCTGAGCAGGAATTTCCGGCGCACATTAATTGCATGAATCGACCCCTTAATCTTAAACCTCTGGCAATTGCTCTGGGCATCCCTCCAGACCGTCGTTCTTCACCTGCCAAGCCATTAGAGAAAGGGGAAAGACCATATGCAAATCAGGCTTGTTCCCATGCCAGAAGGATATAATCCAGCCCGTACTGCTATGTCACATCCCTTCTGCATGAGACCACAAGCATCCCCAGACATGTTTCGGTGTCATTAGGCGTCATCAGTGCACTTCTGGGCATACAAGTCCCACTCAGGGTGACAAAGCAAAAAAATGCTGTGATGGCTGGAAGGTTTAGAATTCATCTTAAACCCCTGGCAATTGCTCGGGGCAACCCTCCAGGCCATCGAAAGGGGATAGACCAAATGCAAAATCAGACTTGGTCCCACCCCCAAAGAAGCAGTCCAGCCCGAACTGCCAAAGGTTCAGATTCATTCTAAACCTTCCAGCCATCACCTCTTTTGTTTTGCTTTAGTCAAATCCCAGGTTTGGGACGGGCATACCTAGACTTGGGTCCCGTGGCTACTGGGCCTAGAGACCAAAGCTACTACTCACTGATGTTGAAACATGTTTGGGGATGCTTTTGGCCTTGTGCAGAAGGGATGTGACCTAGCAGTTCGGTATGGACTTGCCCTTTTGGGGTAGAATTAAGCTTGATTTTACACATTATCTTTCCCCTTTCTGTAATAGCTTGGATGGCAGAAAACAATGGTCTGGAGGGTTGCCTAGAGTAATTCCAGAGGATAAGATTAATTCTAAACCGTCCAGCAAACTCTTTTGTTTTGCTCTCTCCAGAACACTTTTTTAGTACAGTTCCCCAGGGGAGGAATTGGGCTGGAACTAGCTCCAGCAAAGTTGGTCTCTGTCCCCAAAGTTATTGCATGTATGTAGAAGCAACCAACCTTTCAAAAAGCAAATAGCTTTCAGAAGACTCGGCACAGGATCCTGAGTACAGAAACAGCCAAAGCCTCACATACCATGTTGCAGCTGGCGAAACTGATATTACGTCCTGCAATTCACAGACTTTTTTTGTTAGGGTTAGTGTTGTGAGCAATGAAAACAGCTGAATTCAACTTTCATTGTTCCTTCAAAAGGATTTGTTGCTGAATCACTTTAACGCATGTTGCAAATGTACCCTTCTTATATTACCATAATGCTCTCTGCTCTTATGCAAATTGGCAGGTTTGGGTTTTGTGAAGAGATACAGGCCCGGATTCATGGAATTATTTGCGCAGTAAATCGGGACATTGCATGCCAAACATATGCGTATAACGAAGCGCAGGACTTTTTCGTTCTTTGCGGGGACTTCGCGCAGGCTCAGCATGTCTCTGTGATCGTAGGTTGGCGGAAAATGCAAAATCGGGAAGAACAAGGGAAAATGTGGGCGTTACGAGGGATGGCCCGCTGGCAGTCCATTGCACGCTCACAGATGCGTATAACCAAGCGTATTCATGGATCTGTCCGCGCAACCTCCCGTCAGGGCAATGTCCATACAAACCAATCGATCTAACCACCACCTGAAGGCTGGTGTTAAGCCACTTGTGCATAGTAATCACTGCTAGAAGATAGGTTTGGATGTTGGATTTTGGGGTGCCTGCATGCAGTCTGGGTTCCGATCAGCATTAGGGGTGCGCTTAAGCAGTGTAGCAGGATGCAGTAACAGTTTACGGGGGTTCGCAATGCATGTGTACCAGGAAATAAGTGGTACGCATGTAGAGGGGGTGCTGGGAATAGTTACAGGGACCCCATGCACCACCACCAGAGTACTGTCCTGGCTGTGGGGGTTTGCAGGCAGAGGAGTGCTCAAAGGTCTGTATCCATGGCTGGAATGGCTTTTCGTGTGGGCGTGTCATGGGTGTTTCAGCCACGCCTTGCGCATAGGGTTACTTTGCGTGAACAATTCCATGAATACGTGTAGCGCCCAGATTTTCTTCTGCATGGTGGGCCGTGCAGTGTCTTTCTGGGCGCACAGGCTTTGGGGGATCTATGCGCCCTTTTCCATTAATTGGACACACTGTGTTTTGTGACTTGACCTGTGACCTGGCCTGGGGCCACGTCCCTCAGCCCTCCCGACCCCTGCACAGCCCTGCCCCTCCAAGGAGGAGAGGGTTCACCCAGTACATTGTCTTCCTTTCTGGCACTGAGTTCCCCAGGGCTCGAGTCCTATATAAAAAAGTGGTGGGACGGTGACGCATGCTTTGGGAAGTGGCGTGGCAAGAATTGAAAATAGGCGACATTTATGTTGTCTTTCAACAATGCAATCCGGTTTCGCGTCCCAGCCGCATAACTCTACTCTTCAAGTGTGTAGAAAAATGTTTCTTTTTAAAAATTCCTTAAAAGCACAGGGTGATGGCACCCGCCGGCGCGGTCCCTTGACTTGCGCCCAGAGTTCCTCCAAATTTTATGTCTATGGAGGTCTTCACAACGCAGTGCAACTCCCCACAGGTCCATACGTACTCAAGCATAAGTGATCAGTTGGTGCCCTATAGTTTGACACACCAGAGTGTGTATTAGGACCTGGAAATACTGTCTCCTTTGATCCATTGGTTTAATCTGGCCAGTTACAATAATTGTTGCAGTGGGCCGTCTTGGTTCCCTCTCTATTGCAGTAGTTTATCACAGATGTTGTCATATATTTTCACTAGTGAAGTCTTTCAAAGTGCTTGCCCAATGTTCTGCGTTTCTTTTTAGCTAGAAGCCATCAACAATGTGGAGGCTGTATTGTGATTTTCAGCCCACTCTAAGTGTGACACTATTTATGATCCAGTTGTCAGTTTTCCTATTGTCAGAGACAGGAAAGCAACGGTGGTGTTGCTGTGTCTTAGCCCTATTGCCAAATCAGGCTGATAGACAATGTTGAGTCAAGTGTCTAGTTTTGGTCCTATTCATCTTGTAAAGGGCTATTCATAGATGCTCATAATTTCATTGTCTTCAGGACTGACCAGTAGTGGCACACCTATTGGAGAGCCACCAGAGAGGTCTTACCATCAAGCTGCCACCCAAATGCTGAATTGTCCATCTGTGAGTGTACGTTCAAGGTCACATCCTTTTTGCCCAAGAAAACATAGATGTTTCTTCAGGATTACAAGTCACTAGCAACAAAAAGCCCATTCGTGAGGCCGTGTGAACCATCTCCAAGTAGGAAGAGCAAACGAGGTTCCATTTTGGACTCCACAATTACCAGTTAACATGTTCTGCTGCCAGACTTCCTGATGAACAAACTCTGGGTGCTACAAGTGCAACATTGGCACCATGTAGGAAGGAATTTGCCATCTATTCTCCCACTGATGACGTTTTTTCCAAGTGTTACCATGGTCCATCTCCAGTACCAAATTCTCTGATTCTTGATATGCACATTACGGTTGTTGTAGTCAAAAGAACATCCATTGTTTAAGGGATCTGTTCTGTGTGCCATAGCCTCTTCCTTACATCATGGAATCCAAGGCAGTGAGGACAGTACTTTGCTTACTTGTCTTTAATAATGATTAATTCCTAGATTCTAGGTAAATTTGGAAATAGGAGGCATCCCTCTCTAGGGATGGGACAGACCATGTTAATTCAGCTAATATGGTGCACTTGTGACAAATCATTGTGTGTATAATTAGCATCATACCTGGATATGATCTGGGACACAGAAAATAAGATGGAGGTCTTTTTTTACAGGATAAATGCTCTAACCAGATTGACCTTTCACCTTCAAACCATCAAGCAGAGATCTTGGTCAAAGTCAGTCCTGATAGAATATCCTGCAAAACAAAGGACATGGCCTCGACGTGTAAAATATTTGATGAAATTCAATCCAGAGTGAAGGATTTGTCTTCTAAGGGCACACATCCCTTCAACTGTTTTTCTGGTTATGCATTTATGGATATGAATCAAGCATAATATCTGCTTTCAACTTGTTACAAATAATTCCTTCCACAAGCAACCCACCCCACCACCCCCCTTCCAATCCCTCCAGGTACCCATCTGTTGTTCTTCTAATTTGGAAGAGAGAGAGTGCACAGAATGCTCAGAGCAAAGTCCAGTTCAGTCAACTTTTCAACATCCCTATCTCAACTCCTGAGAGGGTATGTTCTATTTTCGATTTCCGGGCAATTCTGTGACACTACATTTCAATAGACAGAGGGTGTTTGTTGCCATTTCTAGTACTTCTAATACAACCGGTTACTAGTTATTGATGATGGTAATAAAGAGGTATTCTACTTAAATAACAGGTCTTCCTCATTCCTGCCAATTGTGAGAAAATTCCCTACTTGGCGCTGAGTGTGAGGAATGGGGAGGCCTTTGGTGACAGGTACTGCCACCTGCTTATTGATGCACGGCCCTGGGGTGGTGTTGGGAGGATCACCTGGTTAACCCCACCTTTCCAAAGAGGTCTGTCTGGACTTGTCACTGGCCACCACTAACAAGAACTGCCCATTGGAGGGACTGTAAGATTTTTAGACCAAAAGCTGAGACGGCAGAAGGCCACTGATAAGTGTGAGGGGTCAGAAATGTGAGACAGACAACTTTGTAAAGGATTTTCAAAAGATTCCATTTTATTAACTCAGAAAAGATGGTTAAACGACCCACTAGCCCTACCCTAACCAGGTTTTCCTTTCCTACAATAAACACTCTAACAAAAAAGGTTCTGTCCCTCACACTTAAATAAAAAACAACTACTAAATAATATGGCAATTCAACAACAACAAATATAACAGTTGACGTCTCATTATAATAGCTGCTTCTTCTGATAACCTGGAAGAATGCCCCTGCCCCAGATTCAAGCAGCCTTTTGTTTGACAGTTCAAAAAGGATATGAAATCCAGTCTAATAGAAAGTTCAACTTCAAATCTTTTAATCCAAGTTGATAACACAAAGTTCCATCTTGGATTCCACAGTTGGTTCTCAATGGTGTTCACAATGGTTTAACACAACTTCCTTCTTACATCAACAATGTCCATTTCAAATAAAAGATCTTGAAACAGCTTCTCGTTGTTGATAAAGAATATTTCAAGAATAAAGAATACTCCAAACTCAATTTGTTTCAAAACAATTATCTTTGTCAGGATATTTTGACACCACTTTTAGTTTCAGTACTACTTCACCAATACACTCAAGTGATTCTTCAAAGGCTTTCTTCATATGTTTTTACCCCACCACAGTACTTGTAACAACATTCACTTGGTTTACTCCCATGCCAGGTTTACATCTTCTACCACTCTAAGTTCTGGTATGCTCCCATGCCAGAACAAAACCAATTGCCACAAGAGTTCTTGGACCTGCTATACTTACTTGCCTGCCAAGACAACCTACTGCATCTTCCCGCTCGGGTATACTCTTCTGCCCGAACAGGACAAATTGGTGCAAGATCTACGGCCTGGTATTCTCTATGCCAAGCCAAACTATTAACTTCAAGTACATCTGTGGTAAGGGTCAACTTCACAGGCTTTACAAATGTTTCTTCTTCACAATTAGATTTAAATACTTCTTCAAAGGAAACAAGAATCACACTGGTGCTGTTCACTACACCTATGTGTTTGTCACATGGAAGACAGGCAATGCTCTCCTCCTCCTGAACTTCTTTTATCAGAAGGGCAACCTTCCTGCCAATCTTGTTTCACCTCTGTATTATTTACCAAATGCTGATAATAATTCTTCTTCACACCTCTTTGGCTTAGGAAATGGCTGTTTAAGCCACCTCTTAGTATAACAATCGTTACACAAGGGCTACATTCTTCACTTAACATTTAAAGGCTAAATGATCTTCTTTTGGCTTGGTCATCACTTGTTGTTTGTCAATTGCCTTCTCATGAGTCTTTTATTGGCTTTGGTCATGGTGGTTTGCATTCTCTTTTAACATATGGCCCCTTCAAGTGTTTGCCTTATACTGTAACCTTATATGTTCTAATTACAGTCTTGGATTTGAAGGTTTAAGTTGTTATCTTGCCAACACATTGATTTTATATCAGCTTGGTATTGTCATAAATTTGTAGTCAACTTGTTTTATGTCAGTTGAGTATTCTGGATATGATCAGCAGGCTCCTCAAAGCGCTTCAGGGTCACAGTTCTGCTGTGAGCTCACCGGTTTTAGGGTGTGCATCGGGCTGCCTTGCGACTTCTAGCTCCTCTGCTCTCTGGCTTCTGTGCGACTTTGCAGCCTCTCTAGTACGGCTTCCCGCAGCTCGCCTCCTTCCCAGCATTCAGGTGCTGGCCTGCAAATGCTACACAATGGGAAAAGCGAAAAGAAGGTGCGTTTTCCACTGCACAACCTCTGCGGACAAAGTCCTCACAGCTTCCCCAGCATTCAGGTGCTCGCCTGCCACCTGCAAACGCTGCACAATGGGAAGAGTGAAAGCAAGGTGTGCTTCTGCTGCGCAACCTCTGGAGGCGGAATCTTGAACCCCAGCGTCTCTCTCGGGACTGGCATTCACCTCTCTTTCCGCTGTCATCCTGGCGTCTCGGCTCCTACATGATTTCTTCCTCTGCAGCTTTGTGGAGAGTTCAACACTTCTCCACCTACTACTCATACTGCCCTCCTTCTGCAACTGCGTCTTGTTCTACCATCTTGGTCTAATGACCTGAACCTGAGGGGGTGTTTTATGCCTCACAGCTACCCTCAGGTCTGGGTCATTAACATTAATGGGCTGCACTTTGGAACCCTATGTCTCTACAGCCATCTTCTTCGTCCCAGTACTATAGGGATTCTGGGACTTGAAGAACCTAACATGAAAATCACTTTGCACAATGATATTCTTATCACAAAGTTATTATCACAAGGAATAAAGACTGCATTTGGCCTAACAGTATAATGAGGTTTTTCAAGATGTAAATTAGTGGCCTTTAAAGACTTTTCTACATTATTTTCCTGAGACTTACAGTGTTTCTTGTTTCTAAAAGTGTTGGAAGATTTACAAGTGTTTTTCTCACTTCTAATGCATGATTGGTTAAGATTGTCTTCATTCATTTATTTATTTATTTATTTATTTATTTGTTTATATAGCGTTAAAGCCCGCGGGCATCGGAACGCTTACATATAGACTGGACGACAGAGAATAGAGACGGGACTGGGACTTCATATTCTGATAGTTAACTTCAGGGAATAATATCTTTGTGCGGCAACATGCCATTACATACACCGACATTAATGATATTCCTTTCCCTGAGGAATATAAGTACTGTGTCTCATCTCACACCGTCTTGTTATACCCGGGCCCTTCTCCTCCCAGGTGATCCTCCTGGCTAACACAGCCCACAAGTACAGGATCAGGATGCATCTGCCTTTCCCTGGCCATCTGAGAGGAGACTTTAGGTAGGGTTTTTGTGAGGATTCTGTAGAATTCCTCCCCTAAGCTACCGCAGAAGCGTTTACCTCTTGCAGAAAGAATATTCAAGCAGAAGTTAACCAGGCTGAGGTTTATGAATTTGGCACACAGGAAAACACTAGTAAACTGTGGAGCGCCACTCCTCACTGTTGATAGTGCACACATGTGAATATGAGATCCAGGAATACACTAACTTCAGTTATTTGTCCAGCATATGGACCCTCAAGGTGAAACTTCACAACCAATATTGTGGTTAGACGAATCCCTGGAAGCTCAAACAACCCCATTTGCTAATGAATAGTCTCACAATCCTGGGAAGGGTTACAGGGGGTGGTCTGAACACAGAGGACCAGGTCCCTAGAGAAGGGAGGGAATATGGAAGAAGGGGGTGGCAATCAATAGGGAGCATAGGCATGAATAAGGACTGTTGTGGAGGTAAGGGAAGTTGAGAGGAGGAGACTGGTGTATACAAATCCAGAGGAGTGGGGGAGGCACCATAAAAGTCGAGGAGGTAGCTTGGCGTAGTGGAGAGGAGGTGACTTAGAGAGAAGGCAAAGGAGATGGGGAACAGCAGGTGAAGGAGGAAAAAGGTAGAGAAAAATCCCAAGGAGGAGGAGGTTTTGAGACAACAGCAGGACGTAGTATTGAATCAGGACAGGTTAGTGAGACAACAAGATGAATGTGATATTAAATGAGAAGGTTGATCCACAATTGGAGGAGGATGGTGTGAAACAAAAAGAGGAGGTGCTATTAAATCAGGAGGAGGTGACGAGATAACAGGAGGAGGTAGTGTTGAAAAATGAGATATGCCATGATATATTTATAACGCGCCTCAAGACACGAAAAAGGGAGAGAACAGGAGGAAGGGGTAGTGAATCAAAAGGAGGTGCTGAAACATCCAGAGCAGAGGGTGAGAGATCAGGGGCAGGTGGTAGTGATCCTTTAGGCGTTAGCACAATAACAGGAGGAGGTGGCACTACAGAAGAAGAAAATGGAAACAAGCAGAGAAATATCAAAAGTGGAGGGTGATGACGCACCAGGAGGAAAGGGCTGTAGAGATATGGGTGGAACAGGCTGTAGAGAGGAGGAATAGTCTGAGATGACTGAGACAGAGTGGACTGGTCTGGTGGTCTGAAGGAGATACAAGCACATGACGAATTGGCAACAGCATTTAGAGTGAAACACAGTGTAATAGCAGAAGGGGAAAAGGGGAAGACGCTTGTCTCCAAGGGATGCTATTGTTCCAGAGACATTAGAAGAGTAGCTATAAGGGGGTGTTGGGCATCTGTAAAATACCACCTAGATCAGAGGTCGAAGCATCTCACGCAGCCCGGTGTACCAGCCAAAGCAGAGCAGGAAGCTCTAACCTTGATGTCCCTCAGCCTCCTCTCGGTAGTTGTCAGATCTGGACACCAGCTACTTGTTATTAAAGCAGGATCGTACAGAGAAGGTGACAAAGCAAGACCAAAGGCTAACGGACACCACAAAAGAAGTTCAGAGGACACTCAAAACACCCCAGAATCCAAAGATTGCAGCAGGCAACTCCTCGTTTGAGACTATTGATAACACCCCAAAAGATCTTCATTTTGGTTTGCTTGCTTTACGACCCAAGGAGAAACCATCATGTTGATTCTCGTGTCTCGGGTACCCATGCTTCCCTCAAGTTAAGCGGATGTTCCCAGTTTACGTGAACAAAACCTATTAACTATTGTTTCCTTTATCTCTTACACAGGTTTCAAAAGTTTTCTGAAGTTAATATCTCATTTCCACTACAGATCCCTTCCAGCTGACTGCAAGGCCATTCATCAAAAACATTGCTGATGTGCTGCGGGATATCATAGATAACGATGTGCAAAATGTTTTTTTGTTAGAATAACTGTCTGCTCAGGAAAGAAATGAAGATCATTTCTCGGTAGTTTATTGGTCTGTTGTCTGTCTTGTCAATGGGGACAAATGTGCGAGTCAGGCCATTCCTCCAGTACTTAAACCTGTCTTGGACACAGGCCAAGGCTGATCATTTCCCCCTCTGCAGGTAAGGTGAGCTATCAACTGCTCCATTATGGGGTGTGGTGATAGCGGCTTGGTGCCTTCCAGAGGCTTTCTGTCTCGCAGCCTCCTCAATGTCTCTAGTTTCACATGCTGGCCTGAGGTGGATTCTTATTCTGTTGTCTCTATTTCACAGTTGTGTCTGAGTCAGAGGCTCTGTCAAAGGTCTTGGTTATATCTAGAACAGTAGGCATACCCCTTGCATGGCAGCTGGAAGAGGACAGTAATTCGTGGAGTAACCTCTGTCTTCTCTTAGCTGTACATCGAGATGAAAACCATTGTTGAGATGAGATGACACCTGATGGCCTTAATGAACACAGGGGTTTAAAATATGTACTTTAATTGTAGTTTTGTTTCATATTCACACTGCCTAGTGGCAGTTTAAGGGTGATAGAGGCAGGGAAGAGAGGGTGGGATTGAGGGTCCAGGGGAGATCAGACGGATTCTGGCCAGATGTGGTGGTTAGAGAGTATCCAATCAATTCTGCCTTTTTAGGAAAAAGAGGGAATTTCAAATCTAGTACATCTCGGAATCGGACACAAGCCAAAGAGGAGGAGAACTCCTGAAATGGGGAAAGAGTTCTTGTGGCATTAGGCGTAGAATATTTACCTGTGTGTGACAGCCTTAGCATTATAACAAAGATTTGGTTTTCTGCACAACAATAGTTTCCCAGTTTCAACCAGGCCTTGTACTAAGGATACATTTGAAAGCACTCTTAACAAGATGGCTTATTTTATGGTGTTCCTAGACAAAAACCAAATAAAACAGTAACATATCTTTCTAGTGGAGATGTCTTCTCTATCTAAAACTCCTAGATTGGAACCTACTGGCTCCTATGAAGAGTCCATTATTGGGCTTGGTGAGGTTGTCTTTAGAGGATGATCCTGGCACAGACCCTGAGGATTATACAGCCCCATCTCCGGACATCACCAATGACCCAGTTTCATCATCACTCATTGATGACCAGTTGCTTTATAATGACCTCCTTAAAAAGGCAGCAGATTTCTTTAAGATAGAGGCGCATGAGTTGGAAGAGAATACTGACTTCGTTGATGACATCCTCAATGAAAAGAAACAAATCGGTCAGTACATCCCTTTGTTGTAGTCTGTTAGAAGACGTCTGTTGCCTTCCCTTTCTATGCCTGCACAAGTCAACCCACACATAAACTGCTATAAACCAGCACCTACATCCCACTTTTTATTAAGGGGCAGTTGAAGCCTGATTCCTTGGTGGTATCTACCACCCGAAAGAGGGCCGGCACACCCTTAACTACTTCAGAGACCCCACCAGATAAAGAACGCAAGAAAATAAACACCCTGGGTAAGAAGGTTGCAACATCAGCTGCTTTTCGATGCATATCGCAAAAAATACCACCGTTACGGCCAGTTTCAATAGAGCCCATTGGGACCAAGTAGAGGGCGAGGTTAGCAGGGTCCAGGAACCTCTGCAGTCTCATATTCTTAAGACCTTATATAAGGGCAAGCAGACTGCAAAAAAAATTATAAAAAATATGCTAGACGCTGCTGACAAAACTGCCAGAATAGTGGCAGAGTGAATACTTATTAAACGGTACCCATGGCTCAGGAATTCTGAGTTGAAACCTGAGACTCAGGCCACGCTTATTAACATGCCAATCGAAAACAATGTCTTATTCAGCAAAGAAGTAGATAACGCCCTCCAAACAGCCAAAAAGGAACACAAAACCCTTATGCGGTGGGACAGATTGCCAATAAACCATTTATACAAAGGGGGTCATATGACAAACACCCTATTTTTTGTGCATAGGGATGGACCCTCAACCCAGTTGCACTATACATCAGGGACAGGTACCAGCTCATGGCACACAAGTCCGGGACAACTACCAGCTTTACAGCCCTCATTTCAAAGGCAATTCAGGCGAGGCACACAGCTCCTGTCTACACCCAGAGACGGACGCACGACTGACTTGCTGCATAGCCTGCACAGCTGACACGCTCCTTTCTATGCTTCAGACCCACCGGCTGGTGCAAATAGGATCTGACTCACTAGGATCCATCCCACAGGGACCAGCAGTCCAATGCTGTTCCTCACAGCCATTAAGGCTGCCACAGCCAGCTGACCCATCATATACAGCATCGCACTTTCCTGTGAGCTGCAGTCACAACCATTCTGGACCTGTAACCACAACCAGCACCACCCAAGGGAGGCCTGTTTACACTTGGCCCCAGAAGAAGGCTCTAACACTAGACAGCCGAAACGTCCAAGGTCACCATGTTCCTGCCGGAACAACTGTGAACATTGACCACCAGAACCACTACTACTTTTATTTTTGACGTCGACCAGTCATTTGGTTATCCCTCTTAAACCAGGCTACAACAGACCCTGTTTTTAAGGTCTATATTCCACTCAAAAGTGGACCAGCCCACTAGTTCTTTGGACATCAGTCTGCCATCAGATGAACAATACCTTTATGTCTCTTAAAAATGTGTGTCTTTCTGGGTGATACTTGTACACCGTAAACACCAATGACACATTGTGGACTTTTTGGGCTGAAAAGTGAGTGCATTTGTAACACTCACTGAATTTGATGTACTTTCTGAATATGCTTGTGGACTAATATGAAGTAATATTTAACCAAACTATGCATATGTCAGTTGATACCACACAATTGTTTTTGTGTTTTTCGTATTCATCCCCACAGGAAATTTTATGATTTCTTTATTTGATTTAAAAGTGTCTCGTTCACTGTACTTTCTAACACAATTGTTGATGCACTTGTGTGGATTGATTTTTACAAAACACTTGAGAAACCCTGTGACCCACTTGATTTAAAGTGTTCTTGTTTAAACTTCCCTTTTGTAAACCTACATGTGTAGCCAAATTAAAAAAGGCTATAACAGTTGCAGTCCAGTTTTTGGATCATTCCTCTTTCAGTAAATACATATTCTTTAATGTCTTACTGTTGATCTCTGGAGGTTTTCTGAAATGATTACTGCAATAAATAATTGCAGTTGCAAATATTTGAGGACAGGACTACCCCCCAAACCCCCCCGTATACAGAGGGTGTAGCAGGGCCAGAGGTTAAACCAGCAGAGGTTTGGCTACCCCACCAAATAATGAAATAATGACTCTCTGCTTCAGGTTCCCTCCCATATCACCCCAGAAGGGGATCCCATGAAACTATTCACCCACATATGGGAGGGGATCACTTCAGACAAGTGGGTATTGTCAATAGTCATAAACAGTTACTGTGTGGAATTCGAACAACTACCGAGCGACCATCAACCAAGATACAGTAAAATCTCTCCAGAACACCAACAGATTCACCAAAACCAACAGATTCTCCATCAAGAGATAACAGCTCTACTGCAAAAAAGAGCCATAGAGCTCATCCCTCCATCAGAGGTGAACAAGGGTATTTATTATGTTTACTTCCTTGCAGGGGCGTTGCTAGGGGGGGCTAAGGGGGCTATAGCCCCTGATCTTTTGGTTGTAGCCCCGGATAGACTCTCAGGAGTTACAGCCAAAAAACTAGCTAGCCCCCAGTCCCAACAGTTCCGACATCAGCTTAGCCCCGGGTCTTTTCCAGACCTAGCAACTCCCCTGCTTCCTTGTGTCAAAGAAAGACCAAACAAAACGTCCAGTACTTGATCTAAGACCGGCAAACACCTATGTCAAGCCTCAAATGTTCAGGATGACACCATTGCAGGAAGTCATTCCTTTACTTCTAAGGGGAGATTACATGACCACCCTAGACATGAAAGATGCATACTTTCAGATTGCAATGTCTCCAGCAACTTTTCAAAACTGGCACACAGATTTTTGCACCTTGCCCATGCTTTATGCCTACCAGGACGGATGGCTCCCAGCGCAGTTTGGCTGCCGATGTGACATCCTGCACTCTTTTCAGGAGGGACTTGCGCATCTGTGTCAGTATCAGAAGGAGAGCTACTGCACCATTCTCCACCACAGCAGGTGCATATGCATACTCCCCGATAAATATATAGCTTCTTGGTATCTCACCATCACGTTCAGGCATGAAAGCATTTTGTATTTGCACTGCAATCCCCATGTACCCCTTCCCACTCCCAGATGCCTTACTCTCGCCTTGTTGGCACTAGGGGTGTCACGGTATTAGTTTTATGATGGTACGATAACATTCTTGCCAAATGACGGTATATCATGGTTATCGCGGTATAGAAGGTGGAGTTAACTAATTTTAACAAATATTCTCTAAAAGGTCATACATTGTCAGATTTATCATCACAAACAAAACCAGGCACCCAGGGCCACAATTGGGCTTTTCAACATACTTTCCACTGAAATGCCACCCCTTGCTTCAACCAAGCACAAACACACGTGTGGAGAGGAGGAGGAAGGGGGGGCCTTGTTGCGACTGGCAAGGCAACTGAATAGCTATTCTTAAGTGGTCATTTAGGCTTTTAGCTCCCCCACTGGCTACTGGTGAAGATGAAAATGTTGCCATCTTTATAACCTGCATGCCACAGAACAATGGAGGCTGATGGTAGTATACGCTTGTGCGCATAAACGCACACACGCACACGTACTCTCTTTATGTTACAGCCTTTAGTTTACTTGTGGGCCAAAAGGTGTTCAGTAATCACGGACATGTTACCCTTTGGTATGGCAGCAGGGAATACCAACAGAGATGAGTGAATTTCGCAGTGTGACTTATATGTAAATTCAATGATAGAACCAGGGAAATCCCCCATTGTTGTATGTTTAGAAAACATCCATTATAAATTTATAAACAACAAAGCTGCCAACCCAAAGTAACGCCTTTTCCTTCTTGGCACTGTATTTATTCTTCCTATTGCTAACATATTGATTTTGTGTCAGGCACGTGTGGTTTATGGAATGGCATTAAAAACTGCTTCAACTGAAACTACTTGGCAGACGGCACATCCAACAGTGCAAGACCAAGACTGTGCAGCACTTGCTTACTTCAGCCTTTCCAAATCAGATTGAAAAGCACACTTAACGGTATAAACGGTATACCGGTATAAACAACGTGACGGTTATTATTGTTCAATTAAGTGGTTCACGGTATCTTTAACGGTATACCGTTATACCGTTACATCTCTAGTTGGCACCATACAGTATTGTCGCTATCCTTGCATCCTTGGGGATGCAGCAACCTGCATGTGCAACCTTGCCCCTACATGGCTTCTGCTTTATTGCTAAGGAGTTACATGAATCCTAATTCCAGCTGTCTTCCTCCAGCCTTCTTGTTGCTCCTCCACTGGTTTCTTTCTTCTTGAAGCTCTCCAAGTGCGTGCCCCAAGTGCCCTAGTCTTAAAACGGACACCCAAATTAGTCATCTTATCCTAGCCAAACCCGTTTTCGGTCAGTTCTGCTCCTCCTCTGTTATGTACGCCTGACATCCCGCCAACGCGGTGATGTCAGGCGCTCTCAATAAAAGCCCTGCCCCACCATGAGCGAGGCAGTTTATTTATTTATTTTAATTTTTGTAACGCGCCACATGCCCGTAGGCCTCAGGGCACACACACAGATGAGACAAGAATGAACAAACACAAGAGGCAGAAGAGGAGGAAGAATCATAACGAGTTATTCGAGGTTGAAAAAGTCAGTTTTTATGGCACGTTTGAACACAGTATAGCTCTGGATCTGCCGTATCCAAGCTGGTAGTGTATTCCAAAGAAGGAGACCCTGTGCATCAAGAGTGGTACCTCCAAATTTAGCTGTCCTGAATCTGGGGTGTTTAAGGACGACCGCAGTGGATGAGCGAAGATTCCTCTCATTTGGCTTGGTACTAATACGCGCTGACAGATATGTAGGACTACTGAAGCTCAGGCATTTGTGCGTCGTAGTTAGCACCTTGTGAGTTATACAATGTTTAACCGGAAGCCAATGAAGTTTTTTCCTAAAGGTGGAGATGTGGGTGCGACGAGATTGGTTGAAGATATTACGCACAACATTATTCTGGGCCACTTGTAATGATTGAATGTTGGAGGCTCTGGTACCAGCTAGAAGACTATTACAGTAGTCTAATCTGGAATTAATCAGTGCCGTGGACAGGAGAGCGCAGTTTTTTTCAGAGATATATGGGCAAATGTATCCTATTCCTTTGTTAATGAGTCCGCAGCTAGACTTAATGCTAGAGACGTGGGACTTCATGGAAAGTTCTTCGTCCAGGGCAACTCCTAGGGTCTTGACTTTCTTTTGGACGGTGATGATATTATCTGCAATAGGGAAGCTGGCGCAGTTAGGATCAAGTTTAGTCCGAGTGCTTTTAGATGACACTATTAGGAGTTCGGTCTTTTTATCATTCAAAGCCAGGGAGTTGCAGGCCATCCAGTCCTGTATGGCTTTGTATATGTTATTGATGGTTCCAACAACATTGCTATAAGAGGCACTCAGCTGTATGACTACCTGAGTATCGTCAGCGTAGTTTGTATATTGCACTCCTAATTTGCTTAGGAGGCCGAGAAGGGGACGGATATATAGGTTAAAAAGCAGAGGCGACAAACACGAGCCTTGAGGAACTCTGCATGTATGCGAGAAGGGGGAGGATTGATTGTTACCTACGCAAGATGCAGATCTTGAGTGTCCGTGTGAGTTATTGCACTCTGCACCCTGGCCTCTCCCAAGGGGCCTCACGCGCGCTCTCACACGAGAGAATATAACACTGGCAATGAGGAACTGAGCCTATAACACAGCAAACACAAGCCATAAATCAACTAACAAGCCCTCGACATGGGCAACATTTTTGGAAACACAGTGGGGGGCCCATCCCCCACCAGAAAAAAATATATATTTCTTTTCCCCCAATTCTCTTTCTGGCTTTGCTGCATCAGCTCCTTGGTTAGACAAACCAGCTTATGGAAGTCGTTGAATGCCATATGTCAACACATACCAGGAGCCTGTCAACAAACTTCTGAGCTACCCAGACAACACAACACCGCAAGCAACAAAGGTGAGATGCCGCTAACACGCTGACACACCGCCTACAACAAACCGTCTAAGGTGGGAGATTTTCATCGCACATCATCTGTTGCAGTCCACACATCGACACAACATGGCGTCAGGCTCATCCACTCCCAGGTCTGGCGCACCGTCGAGAATAGCAGCGACACTGTCACCCGCAACACCACACCCGCAGCCACTGGGAGGCACAACAATGGCGTTTGGACCATTCGACCCATATACTGAACCCTCTTCAGTGGGCCCCCGCTGGCTGTTGTGGATCCAGAAATTTGAAATGGCGATGGACTGTCAAGATATCACTTCGCCCAGGAAAATGAGGTCACACCTTCTTCTAAACGTAGGTGTCGACCTTCTGCACAACTTTAACTCACTTGTGATCGGTGATGGCGTAGACATCTACCAGCTAGCAAAAGACGCTCTCACGGCTCATTTCATGCCGCAACTAAACCCGGACTATGAGACTTCAATTTTCTGCACCACCATCCAGTTAGTAGAGGAAACGCTCAACGCTTACCACACGAGACTCAGAAAACTCAAACTCTTGTGTGAGTTCAACAACATCGAAAAAGAGATCAGATGCCAAATCATCAACGGCATGCACTCTGAAAAATTACGCAGGATGGTGTTGAGCGAAAAGGGCATCTCCCTGGCCAGAATCTTCGAATACGGCCGTCAGAGAGAACTGTCGCATGCAAGGGCAGCGCACATGGGCACCACGCTGCAGAAGCTCCAGCTAACACTGACAACGGCAACAATAGCCCAGATCGCCAGCCGCCAACAGCTGAGAGAAGACCCCAACGACGCAAACACCTCAGCTCAGTGGCAATCAAGGATTCCAGGGCCTACTGAATGTAGGTGGTGCGGAGGCATGCGCCACGGAAGACGAAATTACCCAGCCCAAGGCACCACGTGTGGAGCATGTGGCCGGAAGGACCACTACACGAGAGTCTGTAGATCGTCAGGGCAAGCACAACGCCCCGAGCCTCAATAAGACAGAGGTGCCCAAAGGGAAAAGAAACAGGCGAATGGTTGCTGCGTCGAAACAGCCAACTCATCTACTGACGGAGAAGACGATGACGACGGCGACACAACGAAAGACAGAGAGCGGACAACTGAGAAGGGGGAGAAAAGTATACCTAGTCTCGGCACTCGAACACAGAGGTGCAGCGTCAACAAAGAGGCAAAGAAGACGAAAATGCCTAGTGGCCATACAGGGCCAAGAGACACAAATGACAATTGACACTGGGGCATCAGTAAACGTAATGCCGGCAACCATGGTCCAGAACCTATGCCCCCTTCCCGACCTGAAGCAAACGGACTTGCTTCTATTTGCCTACGGGTGCAAGACCCCACTCCCAGTGGTAGGACGGTTCCGAACAACACTCAGCAGAGACGACCGGATGCTACAATATAAAGCTCTAAATCAGTACAGCCCTGGGCAGTGCGGCACAGAAGAACCCCATTCCACATGAGGGGCCAAGTTGAAAAGGAACTGCGAGAACTGGAAAAGGCAGGAATCATAGAGGAGGTGACTCGGCCGACACCGTGGGTATCACCCATGGTGGTCACAAAGAAGCTGAAGCAACTGGGGAAGGTGAGGATCTGCATCGACATGCGCCTTCCCAACACGGTGATCAAGCGGGAATGGCACATCACCCCCACACTCGACAAAATGATCACAGACCTCACAGGGTCGAAAGTCTTCTCCAAGGTTGACCTCAGTGCTGGATACCACCAGTTAAAACTGCATCGGGACTCCCGACATTTATCACAACTTTCTCCACACACCTGGTCCTACGGCGATACAAAAGGCTGAGTATCGGTATATCCTTTGCAACAGAGGTTTTCCAACAGGCCATCCAAGAAGTGATACAAGGCATCCCTGGAGTACTCAATGTCAGCGATGACATCCTCATCCATGCCAGCGACAGACAAGAGCACCTGCGCCGCCTCGAGATGGTGCCAGCAGGTTGGAGACGGCAGGGCTAACCATCCACCAGCAGAAGTGCAAAGTCATGAAGGAGGAAATCACTTTTTTCAGATATGTGTTCAACAGCGCAGGGGTATCGACTGACCCACAAAAGGTTGCTGACATCAATGAAGCATCTCCCCCTACTACACCCACTGAGGTACGCAGTTTCCTGTGGATGGCGACATACTATGGGAGGTTTATCCCTAACCTAGCAACAATGTCCGAGCTGTTCAGAGAACTCACAAGATCCAACACAAAATGGGTTTGGAGTACCGACTGCCAGGAGGCATTCGAGCGGATCAAGACATCTCTCTCAGCTGAGACAACAATGGCTATATGGATGGAGATTCAAAGCATACACGGACCACAAGCCCCTCATCCCCATATTCACAGGATCCTCTGCGCACCCCCCGGTCAGGATCGGGAAGTGGCTGTTACACCTGCAACAATATGAATTTGAGTTAACGTACCAACCTGGTAGGTTCACCAGAACAAAGTCAGGCCTGCAGCCATTATTCTTGTCATTTTATAACATAAGTGTAGCAAAGTTGAATTCTAATATGGCTCCCCGCGGCTCGCTAGAGGGTTCAATCGATTGGAGGTTTCCATTTAGGTCCTGGTTGTTTATGCTATTGCTAATTACCGAAGTGCCACTGCCGATTGCGTCAATGTTTTAAAAGAAAATGATGCAGATACCCCTTCTTTAATACGAGGCCTCATTACATTTTAGTGGCACTTTTCCCGCCCTTCGATGCAGAAGGATGCTTTAAACAAGTATATGCATGGAAGGCCAGAATCCTTTTATAGAGCTATTATTGTATGTTTACAAGGAGGCCGTTCCCGTGTATAACCTTTATTTTTAGATCTCGACAGTGCTACGGCAAGCCCAGAGTTTGATGCCAAGGTTTTATTAGTAGCAATTTAAGTCACAGTTTCCTTAAATGTTGTTTTCGTGTGTCATGACTTTCACTTCTTCAGAATTTCCATGGCATGCTTCAGAGCACTTTGTTAAAAACAGTGAATGCTTTTTCTCCAGAGGCGTCTTTCAAATTTTCGGGGGCATATCCTCACCACACCGTCCTGTTTTTTAAATGACTCTGCGTGGCAAGCGCTGCAGTGAACTGATGTATCAGAGCTTTACCGTGCAGCGGCAGCAGATCCTCTGTTAAAGGAATGGTTCGGTCAAAAAAATGTATTGCCCCTACGGGTCGGCCATGTGTTTTTAAGCCTAAGTCGCTCGATTTTAGAAACATTTCCTATGGACCTTACCTGAGTTTTCGTCCATTAAACGCACGCGAAAACAGGCATCAGGGAGCTGCCATTTTGTGATAATCCTATCATTTCCCCCATCGCCCTGGCTGACCTGCTTTTGCAGCACTAAATCATATCCCCCGCCCCTGAGCCTGACATTATCAAAACATTCATATTCCACGCCTCTCTCCGTGACGTTACTGTGCTGCGTAGGCAAACGCGCCCAGTCGTCTTCTACGCGACTTCACACAGAACCCGGAAACCAACACAGATCAACTCACAACACAGCGCGCCACAATTCGGAATATGAAACTGTACTTTAAAATCAAACAGCAACACGGTACATTTGGTAAAGTACATTTATTTGACATTAAATGTTTATATATTCAGCAATTGCCATATGAACTCCGAAAACCATTTATTTTCTTTTATCTCTATCCTCAAATCCGTAAAAGTTTATCGTGAGTCACGCGCTGTTCCTTTATGGTACACAGGGTGTTGGTTTTCGTTAAAAGAAGCACTTTTGTCGCATGTTGAACCGCAAGGCTGTTCCATCAAGTAGGCACTAGGCCAGCGTAAAGGTTGATATGTTGCTTCTAGCCGCTAGTACCGCGTAAGGGCATATGGGCCCTTGGCGATCGTCCCATAAAATCATCAGAATTGTGCAGTTGTTTACATTAAGCTGCAGCTGGCGGTTGAAAAAACCATCTGCCGGTGTCTGAAACTGGTGGCAGTAGCAAAAGGGAAGGATATACCTGTTTTGAAAACATAAAATTTATAATTAGTCTCGCCAGCCGATCTTTATTAATATTATTCATTTTATTTATTACGGCCGAACTGAAACTATTTGCTTTCAAGGATAGTACAATGGAGTATGTTCGGCTCTAAAATCCATGCAAAAAGTAACAAAATAAATCGAGGTTAGTACACAATGAGAAACAACTTTTTGTCTACATGTGTGTGGAATGTGGACCTGCATGCCCATGTGCCCGCTACAAGGACGATCCCACAAACGTTTTCCAGGCTCTTCATTCATTCATTTATTCATGCATCCATTCATTAATTCTTCATTCCGGTATAAAAGCGTCTAAAGAGAGTTACTTACATTATATTTGCAATTTCCATTGTGTCTCTGCGTAATGCAGTCCTTAAATCCCACTGTGCTCTTGACAACCATTTTTCGTATACTGAACTAACATGAAACTCGGTCTAGTTTCAGAATTTTCTGCCTTATCGTCTCTTACGTTATTGCACCCCCCACCCCTTCAAATGAAGTTCTTTCGGCATGGTCCCTGTCTCTCAAGGTCAAAAAACAATAGAACCTTATACTGCCAGTGCGAGTTGTGGGCCACTTCAGGGCGCGAGCCCTTCACTAGAAATGAGCATACATTCTTTCTTTGCAACATCCCGTAGTAAAGCCATCTGTGAGAACTTGAAGTTTCGAATCCATCTATGTACAGCGCCTCAATGTGCAAATGCGAACTGGCTTCTCTCCCATCTGCAACGGCTCGCTTGGCGTGTTCTAAGGCCCCCAATTTTGTCCTCGTTGTCTGCGAGCTTTGAAGCCCTAAAGAACCATAACTATTGAGACTTTTAATTTTTTGGGGAAGGTCAGGGAACGTATAAAGTACCCGAGGAGTTGAGTTGAAAGTGAGATTTATTGTTTGGTTGTTTTATTATTTGCAATACGCAAGCCTCCCCTCGGTTAACAGTGCGCAGCATTTACAAGAGATTGCGAAAATTAGTTACATCAACAAAAATATATACATACACACATAGACAAGGTCAGCAATATGAGGTGAATAGAGAGAGAATTCAAAGATGACACCCAGGTTGTTCGGCACCCAGGATGGTGAAAGTAGGGGTTAGGGTTAGCGTACTTTGTATGCACACTGTACAATAACATTTATTTACAAAAAGACAATCGTATTACAATTATTTAAACCGGGATTTGTACTTCACAACCAGCTCTCCTTTGGGTGGACATTGGACAGTGGCAATGTTAGGTGGCAATGGATCAGTCCTCTGCACAGAAACGTTCAAAATTCCATATCTGTGCTTCTCTAATACAGCAACAATAAGGCTTTTGACAAAGTTGAACTCCATTTCCTCATAGACTGGTTTGATCACCCATTGCTTACTTCTTTTTGAAAAGGCCTTAGTGTAGCGAGGCATCCTTACATTACCCGTAGTCCTAGATTGTTCACGGCCGATTTTCTCGTTATGGTCCAAGACGGCAAGTAGAGTCCTATGTCTCATGCCCTGTATGCTGAAATGCAAGCGCTTTGGCCTGTACTTTAGGCACATATTGTGGAACACCTCCAAACCTCCTGTGTGACAGAATTCTGTCAGTCCCCTCAAATCTCTTATAGAGTTTTATCGAAAACAATCTTCTCAATGGCTTTGTGTGTCGGTGAAGATGGATTCAACCACTTCTTCTTCCGTGCCTCCACTGGGGACAAAGGGCCATGTTCACATTGGTGGAAATGTAGGTTTTCTGACCAGCGGTGCACGTTGGTACAGTGGTGCATCAGTGACCGCCATTTTTCAAGTAGTATTTCCACTGACCCTTCACAAGTTTTGGAGCTCCACCAAAGATGGTTGCTGATAGACTGGGCCCACTCTGAAATACTTTTTTTCCCCTGCAGCCAAGATTTTCTTATTGATCGATTTAGCAAGATGCCATACGTCAAATTGATGTTTAATATGTGGGAACTGCTCTTTCATTGTCTTGGCAGTTGAAACGTGTCTGTCCGTGGCTAAGAGGTTGATGTGCATTCCCCTTGATTGCAGATATTCCACTGAGTTTATAAATCCTAGTTTCTCCATGGCCACTGAGGATGTACATTGTGTTACCTGCACGACCACCGAAATCACAATTTTCTTACTATCCATGTCCTGAAAGTGGTAGGTGCAGTACTTGGCAGAAAATCCAGGGCTGTCGCACTGTCCATCACCGGCTAGCCTGAATCGTTTGCCTTCGAATGTACTTGCTAGAGACAATTGTTCAATTTTCCAAGCATCACTAATGGCCGGAAACAGATAATCATGTTGGTATTTGTAATACTGCGTTTTTTAAATGAAATGGAGTCCCACAAACTGAAAGAAAGACTCTAACTTTCTAAAACTGGAGCCACTAAAAAGTAATGCAGCTGCACACAGTAGATTGCCTGCTGGCAGTTTCCCCAGCATCGGTTGTGCAGACCATGAGAATGTATGATTTAATCTACAGGTTGCATGTATTGTGACGTTACTGCCTTGTTTTTGACGAGTCACATGAATCAATGGCTTCCCACATACTTTCCCTTTGACGGAATGCCCACATTTCAGCATACTTATAATATCCATCAAACAACTGTCGAATACTAAGTATTTGCCCTCTTTCATTAGACTGTCATCCTGCGTCAAAGTTGTTTCGGCCTGTGACGTTGAGGACATATCACCACATTTGAAAGAAATATCGCTGCTATCAAGTTCTGATGCATCGGTGAATGCTGCTGCTGGTTCATTCTCTGTCATTTCAACATCTGCTACTTCAACATTGATGGGAAAACACAACAATGTCGACAGCTTTTTTGGTGGCAATTTTTTGGCGGGTGTAGATTGTGTGAATTGATCTGCGACTACTTCAGAGCTATCTTCAATACATCCAGTATCATGTCGTTGCAGTGGTGCGGTCGTACTGTAGCAATGGTCCAATACAACTTTGCTGGATTCTCCTGACACATTCAATTTGTAAGGGGATTCAATTCAACACTACAGCTAAGTCAACGCCTAGTCTATAATACTGAATGAAAACCCTTATTGATATATCTTTAGGTCCAGTTCATGCGTTCTGGATGACTACCCCTATATAACACCCCTCTCTTGGAATCCCCCTGACCCAACTGAGCCAAGAAGTAGTTCTGTTTTGCAAGTTTAAAAGGTTTATTTGATAAATTAAAATATATATATATATCACACTTTATAATAAATTAATAATTGACTAGCACACTTAATCTGATATGATAAAGATTAATAACGGAGAATCTGGCACTAGCACACTTCTCTATAATCAATAATGAGTTGACATGAAATGGATAAGGTAGCACACTGGTAAATAGGAACAAAAGTATAATGTGGTAGAGGATGCTTTATGTAAGCTCAGGTGGATGCAATATTCAATGAATGCAGTACAGAAAATACTCAATATGATTTCAACCAAACAATGTAATCACTTTTCTCTGGCAATCCCCTCCCCCCCTTGATGCAAGGCAAGGAAATGGAAGGAAAACACACAGTTCTCAGAAATGCAATCAATGTAAATCAGTTCACCCCAGCAAGCTTAGACTACAGAAGTTTGAAAACACAGGCCCAATGCTTTGATATGTGCTAGCAATGGATGAGAAATATGCTGGAAATGCTTTTTAATTCCCTTTCAGAGGTTCAGGGTGAGTGGTTTCTAGTTAATATTAGTCCAGGCTCACACTAGCAATGAGGCAGGGATAGTTAGCAGGTTAAACGAATTTCTGGCAAATGGAAGGCAAGCAGCAGCAGTTTTTACATGTGAAGAAATTTGCAAATCGCGGCAAAATTCGCGGATGCGCCGAGCGCTATTACAGAGGAACCACAAGGACTATCTCTATCGTTTTGGGGTCCTAGGAAAGCCTAGGATCTCATCTTCCAAATGAAAGTTACTGCAAGTCTCTAGCACAAACGGTCGCGGAGATATGAGCGATTAAATAAAGGTCGTTTTTGGTTTTGCAAATTTTAAAGTTCAAAATGACAAGTGGCAGATTTTGCAGCTAAAATGACAGGTGACAGCTAGGAGGCAGTTCTACTTAGGTTAAATAGATTGAATTATATGATTTTAACTAGGAGATTGGTTCTGCACAGTTTTCTAGGTACTCACACTATATTCTTGAGTGAAATGGGCCTCATCACGGATCTGGTCAGGGTTTTAGACTGGCCTCTGGTCTCTGCACTTCACAGTATCGGGTCAGCTCTCTCTGGTTCTCTGGTCTGGGTCTCTAGTTCTGGATAGATTGAAGTCTCTAGTTTGGCTCTCTGGAGGTTTGATGGAGATAAGTATGGATTTTTCCGGCAGAGCTTCCAGCGGCAGATGGATTTTAAAAGTCCCTATCTGTCCTGTCTGTCTGCTTTTATGTGTTTAGAATGTGGGTGTGTTCTAGCATCACTGACCCTACCTCCTTCTCAGCTTCTAATTGGTCAAACTTCCATTTATCATTTGATTGGGGAATGAACTGTGAGTCAGAGGGATGTCATTTTATGGCTTGCAGATAGTCCACTCCTCCGTCAGATTGCACACATTCTATATTTGATAATAAAAGACATATTTTACAGTTACACAGTTGCTTGAAATTACATATACATGGTGTGGCTGAATTTAGCCATGTCTCTGTCCAAATCTGCTGTTTCTAAGAGCTTGCATTCAGAAATGGCACATATTTCACTTTTTAACTGGTTTTGCAATTTCTGACATTGACCCAACTTTACATACATGTGCGCAGGGAGTAGGGACATTAACTGATGAAGTTTCAGATTTTTAACATGCATACATTTAGAGTAATATCCACTTTTCCGCTAAAACCCCCCTGAACACGCCACCGGGTCGAAAAACCTCTTAAACTGTGGGCAGAAAAATCACAAGAATTATGGTATCATTTATAAAATTTTCACATGTCCGCTCTATGAGTTATTCATCTTTTTAAAGTTATGTTCTGGCTCCAAAGGGGTGTGGTTTACCCTCAGCACAAGGTTGAATTTCTGGTTTTTCCAGTTCTGCCAAGCCAGCTTGCTCTCACAGGCAGTGCCCCTCCCCTTTCCTCAGGAGGAAGCCACTTTTTACGACCATTTACGACTCCTGCCAATAAAACCTTTGCCTGAGCCAGGACAGGGCTTTGTTCACTTTCCTGCAGAGCACAGGTAATTCAATTATCAGATAGATGGCATATCCTTAGTGTGAGCATCAAAAGGGCAGCTAGGCCTGGGAACACAGCTGTGACTCAAGTTTCACTCCTGATGGGGGTAGTTGCCAGGCAGAATTCAGTTCCTTAAGCCAGGTTTCAGATAAAATGTCACTTTTTGTTCCCCAGTTCCTGCATTCAAATAAAACTAAACATTTTCACATATGCAGCTAGAAGGCTGATTCTAAGTTTAAAACTATGACATTTAAACAATTGCAACCTATGTGATACTCAAAAGTAGGTCACTCAGTCAATTTAAACATTTAGATTTTAGTGTCTTTAAATCCAGTGCAACTTAAACTGCTGACTCCATAGCTCAGCCAGTTTTGTTATAAGCATTGTTCTGGGCTCTTCATTTCCCAGATTTTGTAGGCACACAAAACTCCATTCTACCAAATGTCTGCTGGTGTTCAGTGAATATTTTGCACATATTGCAATGTTTGAAATAGGCACTTTGGCTTGCCTTCAGAGAAACACAGGGTGGTTTTAAACTGCCGGCTTTTGGATAGTGGTGAGTACTGGTACTGCACCCATTTTTGGGATTTAAGAAAATGAATTCCCCACAATTCTAGGTTGCATTTGGCAATCAGCATTGCCATTCCCAATGGTTTCAGACTACTGTGCGGGTAGTCCAATGGTGGTTTTAGGCAGTGTCCTTCTGTGCCCATAACATCGGCAAAAATGAGTGGCAGCCTATTCTTTATGCATTTCCCTGTGCATTTTCTGGGAAGCTCTGGCCATCATGATGTTTTCCATGTCAGTACTGCACAGTTTTGAGGTACGGCTCGGATGCATGGGTAAATACATCCCACAAGCCCCCCTCTTGCGATGGCCATTCTATTTCACGAATGGGACTCGCAAGACCTGGGATGTTTCCTCATCTTCTTCCAATAGATGGCACAGTTCAGCATCTTCTTCTCCATCCGGTACTGATCGATCGGTTCTCCTCGCCGGTCCTGATGGGAATATTGGGCGGTCCACTGGGCCCATTGGATCTTCGTTCCTGGTCTCCGGATCGCCCTCCTTGGCCCGTCTCCAGGTTTTCTTTCTCCTAGGACGACAAAGGAAGAGCGGCAATACCTACTCATAGACGTTTTTCCACCACTGTTGAGATAGTGGGGCAGCATATGCATTTCATCATAACGAAACATTACATTCTTATTTTGAAAAAAAAAACAATATAACTAAGAGACAGTTTCATGCAAATCACAATATTTTAGAGACTAGATGTGGTATGTTTTATGATTGGAACTGAATTAGTCTGAGACAGTACCCGCTAGGATTCCAGAGGATTCCTCCAGTTGTTGCAGAGCGTGCCTGGGATGGCAACACTTCAACTGGTTTATGTGGACCCACTTGTCTTCCCCTGCTGCCAAAGGACCTTTGGGGATGTGGATTTTGTAGGCCACAGGGGAGATCTTATCGACGATCTCAAAGGGTCCCTTCCATGTAGGCAAAAATTTGCGCTGCCTGGCCTGGTTCCTTTGGAAGTTGTATAGATAGACCCGGTCCCCCACCTGATATTCCTTCCTGGAAGTTTTCAGGTCATAGTGGGTCTTCATGCTATCAGCTGATCTTTCTAGATTCCGCTGAGCATAAGCAAAAGCATGTTGGAGGTGTTTCCTTAAATTCTCTACATACTCATGAGTAGTGGAGGCATTTATCAGTGTCTGCTCTTGGGTCCTGTAGAGCAAATGCTGAGGAAGCACCATCTTGCGCCCAGTCATCAACTCAAATGGTGACATTTTGGTTGCAGATGAAGGGGTAGATCTGATGGCCATTAGGACCAGAGGTAATCGGATATCCCAACTTGGCCCAGAATCTGCCACAAACTTCTTTAATATGCTCACAATTGTCCGGTTATATCTCTCTACTGCCCCAGAAGAAGCTGGTCTATAAGCAATATGCAGCTTTCTCTTGACCCCCAGTATCTCCCACATCTTTGTCATTACTTCACTGGTGAAGTGGCTACCTCTGTCTGACTCAATCCTTTGAGGTAGACCAAAACGGGAAAAGATGTGGTTAATCATCAAGGCAGCTGCAGTTTCTGCCTTGCAGTTTGGGGCTGGGAGACATTCCACCCACTTGGTAAACAAGCATGTCACAGTCAACATGTACTTATTCCCCCTAGCCGAGCGAATCACAGGGCCTACAAAGTCGATTTGTAAATCTGACCATGGCAGTGTCATCCCCCGCTTTTGTAAAGGTGCCCGGTGTGTGAGGGATGTCGGCTGAAATTGTGCACACACAAGACAACCCTTCAAATATTGGTTGAGGTCCTGGCCCATGTGTGGCCAGTAGGCAACCTCTCTTAAGATTTCCAATGTTGTGTGAAACCCCCTGTGACCGGCAGTGGCCGCATCATGGGCGTGACTTAACATCAGGCTGCGGAATGAGGTAGGAACCACCCACTGATCGTGGCCAGCTTTGGATTTCCTTACCAGCAAACCGTCTTGGATTCGGAACATTTTTGGACATTTCATCAACACTCTTAGGTCCTCTTTCCCAATGTAATCGGTATCCGTCAGGGGAAAGTTCTCAGGGTCCTCAAGGTGCTGGTAAAATTTACCAATAATTGGATCCCCCTTCTGAGCAGTAATCAAATCAGCATCAGGGGTCTCCTTACTCCATTGTGCAATTGAAAGGTCGTTGTGAGCATTTGTCTGGGACCTAGTGATAGCAGTGACCTGGATTTCCCCCAACAGGGACTCAATCTCAATTAGACCCCCTTGGATGGCCCCGGTTTTGGCCAGCTGATCAGCTAAGTCATTTCCAGTTTTGTCTGGTCCCTCTACTTTGGAATGACCCTTGATCTTTTTCCAATAGATGGTCATTCCTTTCGAGGTGACCAGATCATCAATGTTTTGGATCAACTTCCCATGTTTCAAGGGTTTGTTGTTAGCACATAACATGCCTCTGGTTTTCCAATTAACCAGGTGCTCCACGAACCCGTTCCGTACATAATCCGAATCTGTGATTATGACCAGTTCGTGGAGTTGATGTTGGACAGCAGTGAGGATGGCCTGATGCACAGCCATCAATTCTGCCACCTGACTACTTCGGGGACCAATTTTGTATCCAGCGGAGGGTTCTGGGGACTCATTCACCCATGCATTCCCTACGCCAGCCACCAGTTCTTTCTCCCCGTTGTTGTCAACATGGTAAGAGCATCCATCCACATACACAGTGGACATTCCCTCACACTTGTCTTCTTCAAAGACTTTGTGGGGGGAATTAAGGTATGCCTCCATGTTGTCCTTTATTTTTAGACTTTCGTCCTCAAGACAGTTTTCTCTGGCACAATCATGCAAGTCAGCCAGACCTTGCGCGAGGGGACTCTTCTTGTTTTGGCCATATCTGACCTCCACAGGAAAGCCTTGCATTGACAGAATCCAGGAAGTAATTCGGGAATTACTCACATTTCCGGCCCGGATTCTGTCACTTTGGAGATATTGCAGAGGCTGGTGTGGGGTCTCCACTATGATGTGTTCCCCCTGGATAAACGGGCGGTAATTCTTCAATGCCCACACCGTTGCCAGGAGTGCCTTCTCACAATCGTTGAATTTTTCCTCCACAGAGGATAAAGTTTTGCTCGCATAGGAGATTACTTTATTGACCTTGTCATGCTTTTGATATAATACTGCCGTCAAGCACGTATTAGAGAACCCTGTCTCCAGGAAGAACTCCTTGTTTCTGACAGGGTAAGCTAGGCAAGGCGCTTGTGAGAGGCTTCTCTTGAGTTGTTTTACTGCCTCGGCTTGTTCTGGACCCCATTCCCACTTGACCCCCCCCTTCAGGAGATGAATCAGGGGTTTGGTGATCTCTGCGTAGCCCTCAATGAACTTTCTGCTGTAATTAGTCAGTCCAAGGAGGCTCCTTAGTTCCCGCAGAGTTGTGGGGTCTTTCAGTTTCTGGAGTGCTTCCACTTTCTTTTCCTGGGAACAGAGACCCTGAGGAGTAATCTCATGCCCCAAGAAATTAACACGGGTTCTACACCACTGGGCTTTCTGAAAGGAAAGTTTTGCGCCGGCGGCCCTCAACTGTGTCAGAACATAACGGATCTCCGCTATGTGTTCCTCCACAGATGAACTTTTGATGAGGACATCATCTACATAAGCCAGGTTACCCCTTGCACCCAAGTCAGGCATGGCCTTGTGTAGAAAAATGTTGAATTCATTGCCGGAGTTGAGGTATCCGAAGGGAGTCCGGGTCCATGTGTACTGCTGGCCCCCAAAGGTAAAAGCCAGCTTGTATTGGTCCTCCCTACTGACAGGCACAGTCCAGTATCCATTGGTCAGGTCTATTGCAGTGAATACCTGTGACCCCTGGATCTGGGCCAGCCCTTGGTCAATGTAGGGCAGAGGCCATCGGGAAGTATGGACCCGTTTGTTGAGCTCCCTGAGGTCGGCACAGAGTCTCCACTGGCCGTTTGGCTTCAATATTCCCAGCACCGGATTATTGAAGGTGCTGTGGACGGGACGGATTATTCCCGGGACTCAAGGTTCTTAATTATTTCAGTAAGGGACTCCATTGATGCGAGAGGCAAGCGATATTGCTTCACAAACACAGGAGTCATGCCAGGGTCCGTGGGGATTGTTGTTGTGTGGATGTCAGTGCGACCACAGTCATATGAGTCTACCGCAAAGAGATCTTGGAAATCCAAGAAAACTTGTTTCAACTTTTGCTTTTGTTCCAGAGTCACACAGGCATCAGCTAGGTTGACCCTCTCTTCCACCATCTGCCTGAAGCCTGGAAAGACTTCTGGTTTGGCTATCTCCGCGGCCTCCTCCAGCTGGGTGGAGAAGTCCCTGGTCAGAGTGCTGATTTGGACCGGAGGCTTCAGGTGGGAAAGGCAGCCCTCATGGACCTGGAAAATCACCTCATCCCTCCTGAAGTCACACGTCACATCTTCCTTACCATAAGGGCAGGAAGTGTACACCAGGAAGTTCCCCCCATGCCGGGTAAAGATCCTGTCTGGTGTTGTATTGTCATCACTGTCACTGTCAAAACAGTCCTTGGGGATTGGTCCTAACAGTTCATTTACTAAGTCGATGGAAAAATGTCGGTCATCAACCGCCATTCCAATAATGGTGCCTGCGGCTAGAGTAATACTCTTTAAGTCGCTGTTATCCACCTCTATTGGAATGGTGTCATGTTCTATGTTGACTAATGGAGTTGGGTTTACCCCCAACCCTTGCTGTTGGAGAGAAGCGTTTAGATGTATGTAAGCATCAGGGTTTTTCAACTCTTGTCCCCTTTTAACTTTCACTTCCAGGGAGAATTGTCGGGTCCTTTCTGGGATGGTGACTTCCTCTTTAACCTGAATTTCAACTGCATACGGTAGCAATTGAGCTGACCTAAATGCTTTTTCCGGATCATCAAAGCCCAGGGGATTATCCGCTAATCGGGACCAAGCTTTGAAGTTTATTAGGTCCAAACTAATGGCAAAGCGATTGAGAATGTCACTGCCTAAGTAAAAGGCGGCAGTGACGTCTGGCACGACCCAACAATTATGGACTATGCTCTTGTTGCCAATGGAGATTTTGAGCATACACCTTCTTGGCAGGAGATGTTTTGAATTGGGTGCTTCCAGGTCCATTTCCCATTTGTCTATCAGTTTGAAGGTGGGAATGGCTGGATCTTTTGGAAGTTGGCGAAACATGGCTTCGCTGATGAAGCTCTTACCGTTGTTCACACACACTCGAGTGAGAACAGAGTCCTTCCCATCATTTAACTGAACAGGGATGAACAACTGCTCTCCAATTTGCTGAATATCAGCCAGGCTTTGAGCTGATTTCACATCTTTCTGGACTATAGGAGTGGGAGTTTCAGATTGTGGATTGGTATAGAATTTCAGAGTGTTTCCTTCCAGCGTGGAATACCACCTTAAACTGGAAGGAAGGTTGATTTTCAGAAATAGAGAGGACCCCCCATCACTAGTCTGTTGTCCTACTGCTATTACTGTCACGTCTGGAATCTGGTTGTTCTGGAAGTGAAATTCTACTTGGTCAGATTTTTGTTCAACCATGTGGCATGTGCCGTTTAAACTAACATGGTTGACACTCTGTTTTAATTTTGTTGGTCGGCTAGTCTGGGTCCAGAGGACCTTGTGTACACAATCTATTAGGGGTGACAACCTTCTCAGGAGGTCATTCCTAGTAAACAAGGGGTGCCCTCCGGGGTCACAACTATGACCGGGTGTTTCAACTTATGTCGCCCAATTTTAATGTCCAAGTCTGCAGTCCCCTCAACGGGAATTTCCTTCCCGTCAAAGTTCTGTAGTTGTCCCGGAAGAGAGGTGAGAGGAATTTGGTAATTCTCTCCCCTTCCTGCATTCAGTTTGTCAAAGGCCCTTCTGGACAGAAGGGTAGCTTGAGATCCAGTGTCCACCAGTGCCGAGATTGTACCCTGCCCCTGTACTTGTACCGGGGCATAATATCTTCCCTCCTTCTCCTCAAGGGGGCACAGGTAATGTACATTTTTGGACAACTGGTGGGCTAATTTTCTGGTTTTGGACATTGCTAGCGAAGAGATTTGGGCAGAATTCTGTGGAGAGCCTTGGGAATCTGAAAGAAAAATTTGGCAACTGGAGATCAGAGCCATTGTGGGTTCCCCTGGTTCCGGTTCTGGGCCGCCCCCCCCTTTTTGGAGGCAGTCACCAGGATGGGTTTGAACCAGGGGATTTTCTTGCTGTTGGTTCTGGGATGAGATGGTGGGCGGCGGTAGCTCAGTCTCCACATCTCCCCAGTCTGGATTTGCATCCCTAGGGACCCATTTTTCTTTGGGGGGAGTTCCCCCCTCTCTGAAGGAGAAGATCCTTTTCCCAGGATCCTCTGAGGATCCCTCTCCCTCAAATTTGAAGATCTGTACCTCCTCCTCAAACTGAGTCTGTTTGGGTCTTTTGTTTCTCCTACCCCCCCTCCGCTCCTTAAGAGGCAGACTTTCAGGGGCAAGAGATTTCGTTTCCGGTTCCTGGGTTTCCAGGGGCTGTTTACAAGTGAGGAAGGAAGCTTCCTCCAAGGCTTTACACCCCCCTTCCCTTTGTGCCTCCTCCCTGGGAACCGGTGAGTTATCGGGGTGCTGCCCCCGTCATTGTTCTGGAGCACCAGGTCCAGAGTTGGGTGCGTTCTGCGCCGGCACGCCCATCTGAGGGTTCTGCTGAGCCCTCAGTATGTGACCCAGATCCCGCGCCATGTTTTGAACCTGGCGCTCTAACTGGGAAACCCGCTCAGGCTGATACGGGGCCCTGTTTTCTCCCCTGGGCTGATCCCGGGAAGGGTAGCTGTCCCTTCTTTGGTAGTACCCCTGGTTGGGAAGATTTGGGTACCCCTCCACCCTTGGCCTCCCCTCTCCCGGATTCAGTGGTCTGGGCTCAGGGAATTGGGGAAAGAAGGATGGATGGTTTTGGGGCTGAAAGTCGGGAGGATATCTGGGGAGAAAGTTCTGCCCAGGGTTTGGTAAATTTCTGCCCTCCTGTGGGAAGTTTGGAGGGAAGTTCCCTGGGTTAGGTGCTTGGCTGGATCCCCCCCCTTGGGCTGGAGGAGTCCACACATAACCCAGGATGGGTCGATTTCCCTTGTAACGGGGACTTACATAATCAGGAGAGCGAGGGACCCCATTTGTGGGGCTGCCTCCTTGGCTCCCGGTCTGTGACTGACCCGAGGACCTCCTGGGCCTAGCATTATTAGGTGCAGGTAGGTTTTTAGGCCCCCCCATCTCCAAATCCAAAACGGGGGTGATCTTTACCTCTGCCACCTTGGCAGCAGCAGGGGTGCTGTTGGCTTTGGGGTTTTTCTGGGCATTACTTTTGCTATCTACCGGTTTCTGCACCTCATAGATCCGGGTAGCCTGTTCAATGACCCAGTCTAAGGATCTTTTCTCGTGAAAATCCCTCACGAGCTGGGTCATGATGTATTTGGGCAAGGCATGAAAAAATGTATTAACGAATTCTCGACTGTCTGTGCGCACCCTTCTGGTGGTCTGCGCAAAGGCACGTTTCAGTTCCTGCACAAATTCTTGTGGGGCCTGATCCTCCCCACATTGTAAATTGTAGGCTGCCTTGCGAGCCTCTTGAGGATTTCTATGAATGGAAAAATGTTTCAGGATGGCCGCCTTATAGGTGGACCATCTTAAATGATTTTGGTCCTCCAGCCCCGCAAAGAAACTGGAGTATTCCGGGGAGAAGGTCCACTTTACATATTGAATACAGCTTTGGCTGTCCTTCAAATGGAAAGTCTCCATCATTTGTTCAAACAACTCTAAGTGCTCCCAAACAGAATACTTAGCGTTCTTATGGTAAGGCGTGATGACGCTCCTGATAGCCTTAATCTGCTTTAAAGGGTCCTTAAGCAAGGCCCTTTTTGTCTTATTGGCCCTTTTGGTCCGGGTAACCCTTGTCCATTCTTCCTCGGACTCAGAGGCACTGCTCCCAGAGGTTCCCGTCTGTTCTTCCAGGTTTTCCCGGATTCTGCGAGCCTGGGAATGGCTGGCAGAATGTGGGGACCTGGTCTCCTGTGTCCTGCGCAGTTCAGAGGAGTCTTCAGATTCCTCCTTGCTGCCAGGATTTGCTGGGTACCCCCCCCACTGACCTAACTGGGCAGAGGTTTTCAGGATGCCCTTAATGGGCCTATTCTCCCGGGGTTCCCCACTGAATTGCACCATGCTTGGGTGCCCATACCCGGATGCCCGCCCCTCCATTCCTGGATGGTACTGGCCTATGAGCCCCATGCTTCTGGCTGGATAGTAATCTGCCATCCCTGTGGCCCTGTGCTCATGTGCGCCAGGGGACACAGGGTGGCAGAGTCCAGGGACTGAGAGGTATGAGGGCCTCTGGTACTAGGGCTCCTGAGGTTATGCTCCGGAGTTTCCATTTCCCAGCGAACCTCATCTCTATCCGCCCCTGCTCCCTGTTGCAATGCAAGAGCCTGCATTTGTGCCTTCAGTTCCTCAGTTAAGGCCTTACTCGACTCTATCAGTCTCTCCTGCATCGCTACCTGCTGTTGGAGCCTATCATTGTGCTGGCAGATAGCTTCATTCTCTCTCTGTGTTTCCTGATTGGTCCTGGAGCACTGGGCCAGTCTTTGCTGCAGGAGGGTTACCTCCTGAGCTGTGTCCCTATTGGCCTGCTCCTTTCTTGCTAGAGCATCCTCCACCCTCCTGGTGTGCTCTAACAAGTTCTGGTGTTCTTTTTGGAGGTCACCCAGTCCCTGGTGGGCCAGATGATTTTCTTCCATTTTTCTTTTTAGATGGCAGACTTCCTGGCCTATGGCGTCTCTTTCCTGACTAAGAGCCTGCATTTGTGCCGCCAGGTCGTCCCTCTGCCTTTGGAAGGTACCAGCTTTCTGGCGCTCCTGGTCAAACTCTGTCTGGGTATCCAAGTCTTTCAGAATTAGTTTGTTGCCCTCTGCCTTCACTCTATCTAGGTGGCCTTGCAGGGTGACTACCTGCTCAGCACATACCCTGTTGAAGTCCAGTTGTTGCTCCAGCTTTTTCTGGTTTTGCAGTAGGGAGTCCAAACCTTCTTGGTATTCCTTCTGCAAGGCCAGAAATCTGGTATTCTGTTCTACCTTTTCCTGTTGCAGCACATCCATATCCTTCTTTATTTTAATGATGTGCTGCCTACTATCATCTTCTGACTCCTGGCTCCTCTGCAGCCTCTGCTCAGAAGAGTCCAGATCAGATTGGGCCTTCTGTAATGCCATCTGTTGCCTATTTGCCAGATTTTGGCTTTCAGCACATCTATCCTGCATGTCTCCCATATATAGGTACAGGTATGCTGCTATCCTGGCAATCTTATTGTGTTCCTCTTTGGCTTTAGGAGCCATATATAGTTCACTCAGGGCCACATGTAAGGGACCCTGATCTCTATATATCTCTGACCCTGTTTCAGTGACCTGTTGTGTGATGGCCTGCAACCACACATCCTGGCCCTGTTCGGTCCATTCACCTCTCACAAATAGCTTATGCAAGAGGTGCTCTCTGGCTATTTTCATGTCTACTAAGGTCGTCATTCTAGAGATTGGTCTCTGTCCTGACTCACAGAAGTTTGTATTTTATTTTTGCAGAACAGAACTTTTCTTGGAGTGTCCCTTTTGAGGAATGCTTCACAGCGTAATGCAGCGTGGTGATCCGACCGGATGTATGTATCCCGTCAGTTAGCACACTGTATTAAGCTGCACAAGTGGTAAATCTAACCCAACATCCCGGCTCGAGCCCCCAATTTGTAAGGGGATTCAATTCAACACTACAGCTAAGTCAACGCCTAGTCTATAATACTGAATGAAAACCCTTATTGATATATCTTTAGGTCCAGTTCATGCGTTCTGGATGACTACCCCTATATAACACCCCTCTCTTGGAATCCCCCTGACCCCACTGAGCCAAGAAGTAGTTCTGTTTTGCAAGTTTAAAAGGTTTATTTGATAAATTAAAATATATATATATATCACACTTTATAATAAATTAATAATTGACTAGCACACTTAATCTGATATGATAAAGATTAATAACGGAGAATCTGGCACTAGCACACTTCTCTATAATCAATAATGAGTTGACATGAAATGGATAAGGTAGCACACTGGTAAATAGGAACAAAAGTATAATGTGGTAGAGGATGCTTTATGTAAGCTCAGGTGGATGCAATATTCAATGAATGCAGTACAGAAAATACTCAATATGATTTCAACCAAACAATGTAATCACTTTTCTCTGGCAATCCCCTCCCCCCCTTGATGCAAGGCAAGGAAATGGAAGGAAAACACACAGTTCTCAGAAATGCAATCAATGTAAATCAGTTCACCCCAGCAAGCTTAGACTACAGAAGTTTGAAAACACAGGCCCAATGCTTTGATATGTGCTAGCAATGGATGAGAAATATGCTGGAAATGCTTTTTAATTCCCTTTCAGAGGTTCAGGGTGAGTGGTATCTAGTTAATATTAGTCCAGGCTCACACTAGCAATGAGGCAGGGATAGTTAGCAGGTTAAACGAATTTCTGGCAAATGGAAGGCAAGCAGCAGCAGTTTTTACATGTGAAGAAATTTGCAAATCGCGGCAAAATTCGTGGATGCGCCGAGCGCTATTACAGAGGAACCACAAGGACTAACTCTATCGTTTTGGGGTCCTAGGAAAGCCTAGGATCTCATCTTCCAAATGAAAGTTACTGCAAGTCTCTAGCACAAACGGTCGCGGAGATATGAGCGATTAAATAAAGGTCGTTTTTGGTTTTGCAAATTTTAAAGTTCAAAATGACAAGTGGCAGATTTTGCAGCTAAAATGACAGGTGACAGCTAGGAGGCAGTTCTACTTAGGTTAAATAGATTGAATTATATGATTTTAACTAGGAGATTGGTTCTGCACAGTTTTCTAGGTACTCACACTATATTCTTGAGTGAAATGGGCCTCATCACGGATCTGGTCAGGGTTTTAGACTGGCCTCTGGTCTCTGCACTTCACAGTATCGGGTCAGCTCTCTCTGGTTCTCTGGTCTGGGTCTCTAGTTCTGGATAGATTGAAGTCTCTAGTTTGGCTCTCTGGAGGTTTGATGGAGATAAGTATGGATTTTTCCGGCAGAGCTTCCAGCGGCAGATGGATTTTAAAAGTCCCTATCTGTCCTGTCTGTCTGCTTTTATGTGTTTAGAATGTGGGTGTGTTCTAGCATCACTGACCCTACCTCTCTCTCAGCTTCTAATTGGTCAAACTTCCATTTATCATTTGATTGGGGAATGAACTGTGAGTCAGAGGGATGTCATTTTATGGCTTGCAGATAGTCCACTCCTCCGTCAGATTGCACACATTCTATATTTGATAATAAAAGACATATTTTACAGTTACACAGTTGCTTGAAATTACATATACATGGTGTGGCTGAATTTAGCCATGTCTCTGTCCAAATCTGCTGTTTCTAAGAGCTTGCATTCAGAAATGGCACATATTTCACTTTTTAACTGGTTTTGCAATTTCTGACATTGACCCAACTTTACATACATGTGCGCAGGGAGTAGGGACATTAACTGATGAAGTTTCAGATTTTTAACATGCATACATTTAGAGTAATATCCACTTTTCTGCTAAAACCCCCCTGAACACGCCACCGGGTCGAAAAACCTCTTAAACTGTGGGCAGAAAAATCACAAGAATTATGGTATCATTTATAAAATTTTCACATGTCCGCTCTATGAGTTATTCATCTTTTTAAAGTTATGTTCTGGCTCCAAAGGGGTGTGGTTTACCCTCAGCACAAGGTTGAATTTCTGGTTTTTCCAGTTCTGCCAAGCCAGCTTGCTCTCACAGGCAGTGCCCCTCCCCTTTCCTCAGGAGGAAGCCACTTTTTACGACCATTTACGACTCCTGCCAATAAAACCTTTGCCTGAGCCAGGACAGGGCTTTGTTCACTTTCCTGCAGAGCACAGGTAATTCAATTATCAGATAGATGGCATATCCTTAGTGTGAGCAGCAAAAGGGCAGCTAGGCCTGGGAACACAGCTGTGACTCAAGTTTCACTCCTGATGGGGGTAGTTGCCAGGCAGAATTCAGTTCCTTAAGCCAGGTTTCAGATAAAATGTCACTTTTTGTTCCCCAGTTCCTGCATTCAAATAAAACTAAACATTTTCACATATGCAGCTAGAAGGCTGATTCTAAGTTTAAAACTATGACATTTAAACAATTGCAACCTATGTGATACTCAAAAGTAGGTCACTCAGTCAATTTAAACATTTAGATTTTAGTGTCTTTAAATCCAGTGCAACTTAAACTGCTGACTCCATAGCTCAGCCAGTTTTGTTATAAGCATTGTTCTGGGCTCTTCATTTCCCAGATTTTGTAGGCACACAAAACTCCATTCTACCAAATGTCTGCTGGTGTTCAGTGAATATTTTGCACATATTGCAATGTTTGAAATAGGCACTTTGGCTTGCCTTCAGAGAAACACAGGGTGGTTTTAAACTGCCGGCTTTTGGATAGTGGTGAGTACTGGTACTGCACCCATTTTTGGGATTTAAGAAAATGAATTCCCCACAATTCTAGGTTGCATTTGGCAATCAGCATTGCCATTCCCAATGGTTTCAGACTACTGTGCGGGTAGTCCAATGGTGGTTTTAGGCAGTGTCCTTCTGTGCCCATAACATCGGCAAAAATGAGTGGCAGCCTATTCTTCATGCATTTCCCTGTGCATTTTCTGGGAAGCTCTGGCCATCATGATGTTTTCCATGTCAGTACTGCACAGTTTTGAGGTACGGCTCGGATGCATGGGTAAATACATCCCACAATTTCATTTTCTGGCCATTGAGCATCCCGAGTCTCAAGACGCCACGTCTGAATTAATAGTTCCTCCAAAGCCTCCATAGTGTAAATGGTCTGGCAAGCAACATCTCTCATTCGCTTCACTGTCTGTGTATGTATAGTTCGTAGACCCACGGGTAACTAGAGGACAGATTGGAAAAGGGATGTTCAGTTTAAACACAAGATAAAGTATAGTACAATTGACTGGAAAAAAACATAAAATAGTCCCCAGCGCAAGAAAATGTCTAAAGTTATGAACTGTTTGTAACTAACCTTATTTTTGTTTCTTTTCTTTGCAACTTTTTGGACTCGACCTTCAACATCTGCACGCTGTTGCTGTGATTCGTATCCGCATGTCTCCCCTTCCTCTTGCGCTGCAACGACAATATTTTCTGTATCCGCATAGACAGCACGGAATGAGGCTCCATCGACTCCCTGAAACATACTATTTTCATTATTGTGTATCAAAATATTGTTAGCATAAAGCACACGTGAGGACAAACACACATGTACATCTCAATAGCCAAACACGATTTAAACATTGTGTGGATCAATCAAACGACAAGTATTCGAGCTTTGATGACCTAGTTCGATGGAGCTGTCAGTATCCATACCTCTGGCTCTGCATGGACTGCCACGAATGATTGTATTGAAGAGGAGGCATCAGCAACTCCCTGAAACACATTACTTGCGTTAGTATAGTTTTCAATATTGTAAACAACACACACTTGGGGTCGACGGCACAGGTACATATAAAGAGATAACCACAAATGTTGCATTGTCTAAAAGAATCAAGGAATATTTAAATATGATCAGATTTAATCGACTTATTTCTCCGATTTCTTTACATCTGCATCATCTAAATGGGATCTTGTGATTGTAGTGGAAGCTCCATCGTCTCCCTGAAACACAGTACTTGCGTTAATAGGGAAGAAAGTATAGCAAATGGAATCACGTTATATGATCACGCTCGATGGAGCTGTCAGTATCCATACCTCGTGCTGCTGAAGACTATCTAGGGCTGTTGTCAATGTGGTGCGCACTTCCGAAAGCTGTTGCGCCGATTTGTATCCGCATGGTCCTGCTTCCCCTGGAATTACTTGAATGTCAGGCTCCGCATCAAGTGCGTGGGTTGACGCTTCAACAACTGCCTGAAACATAGTATTTGCATTAGTAAGGATTACAATATTGAAAACACAACACACACTTGGGGTCGACCGCACAGGTACATATCAATAGCTAACCACGAATGAAACATGGTGTAGAACAATCAAACGACAAGTGTTCCAGTCCTGATGATCATGGTTGATGGAGCTGTCAGTATCCATACCTTGTGCTGCTGAAGAACATCTAGGCCTGTTGTCAATGTGGTGGACGCTTCAGCATCTCCCTGAAAGACAGTACTTGCATTAGTATGGATAACACTAATTATAACTGAAAACAAACACCAGGGGACGACAACTAAGGTGTATATCAATTGGAAAGCACTAACCAAACAATTGGTAAAATAATCACACGTTACATAAAAACTATTACTTGACATGCATAAAACAAGTCTGTAGCGGAATAGTCAAGTATGATTACCTGATACGTGCTAGAAGTGGTTGATAACAGCGAGCACGTCACGGAAGTAGAATGTTCTTGCTTCAGATTCAAGGGATAGTCAAGAAGTTGTAAAGGTAAATTATTGTTTGATAATGAAATGCCAATATTTAAAATTGCCATGTAAGGAGACAGAATACTTGCGTAATGCGCAATATAGCACATTTCCCCGTGCCCATATATAGATTTCGTTTGTGGGTTTTGAAATCTAAAAATAATATATTGATAAATGTCATTATTCAAAAAGCTATACACTCATATCAATGTCGAAAGTATTACAAATTGGAAACAAAACCTAAAATATCAATGAATCCATTCGGCTACCTACACACTACCGCAAGGCCTAAAGCAACAAACGGACACTTGACTCACCAGTGGCGGAATGTGGACGAGTAGAGTGGGAATAGCATTTGCGAGCCGGCTGCAGATGCGGTATCGATCACCCCTCTTGTCCTCAAAGACTTGTTGGACTCTACTTTCCAGCTCATCCAGTGGATATCCGCAATGTCTGACCCATTCTCTTATTCGATCAACAGTTTTCGGGAATATATGCATTGTAGTGCCTTCAGATTTAGAATGGGTCTTCGAAGGGCAACCGCTAATCGAACAGGCAGGTATTGTTGAAAATTCTGAAAAGTAAATATCAAGATTATTATAAAACCTTGATGAATAAAAATGTCATAAAAAAGTAAATGAACCATACCATGCTCAATGCAAGGTTTGTTTTGGTCACCGGAACTATACCAGTTCATCATGTGCGGCTTAGTATTTGCATAAGTTACAGAAATGTTTTAAATTATGTGACTAAACTCTGAACATGTGACTCGTCCCTTGGATGTTCTGTCTTGCACGAAAAGGAAACATGCTTACATTATAGACTGGACCCCCGAAGGATGCAATTCGATGACAATTGACACAGATGAAAATAAATAGATATATTGATAGCATAACAATTGAAACTCAAGTCAATAGCAATGAGACCAATGACCGTAGCTCTATTGGGTACTGTAATCGCAAATAGATGGAAATGTAAAAATGACAGAAATATGACTAGGATACATGGCCTTACCTTGACCAACAAACAGTTGGATTGAGCAGGCCGAGCAGTATGTTGCAGGAGAACAGGTAGATGGCCACAGGTAGCACACTGACGAGTTTGCTCGAAGCGGTCACAGATAGCACGACGACGAGCAGATTAGCATAGATCTCAGTGCTTCTCAGGTAGAAGGTTCAGCAGTTGACTTGCAAAGCACAAAGATGTTCTCATGAGACATATCAAGTGGTTTATTAATTATTAGAAACAGGGGTGTGTTTGTGAATGAATGACGTGTGTATGTCATGGTATTATATGGTTTGCAGGGGGGCGGCCTGCCTCAGGGGAGGCCTGCCTGAAGACACGGGGTCTGAGCAGGCCATGTGAGCGATGGCCCCTGGGCGTGGGATACCTTTTGAAGTGTACATGCTGTTTGGCACCTTGGCTGTTTGCGCCCGTGACAGCCCCCCATGCCAGCGCTCATCCCCGGGTGCAAACCGCCTTTGATAGAGGGGGTAGGATGGATGGGCCTGGGGCGTGCAGATAAGGCACAGGAAGACTGCTGAATGGAGACATACTTATGTTGATTGCAGGGGGGCGGCCTGCCTCAGGGGAGGCCTGCCTGGAGACACAGGGTCTGAGGAGGCCATGTGAGCGATGGCCCCTGGGCGTGGGATACCTTTTATAGTGTACATGGTGTTTGGCACCTTGGCCATTTGCGCCCGGGACAGCCTCCCATGCCAGCGCTCATCCCCGGGTGCGAACCGCCTTTGATAGAGGGGGGTGGGATGGATGGGCCTGGGGCGTGCAGGCAAGTGTGTGGGAGCGAGGGGCCATCAGGCCCCTCTCATTCTTTACTTCTCAGTAGAAACTCGTACCAAGTGCCTCCAGTAGTGGGTTCGCCCCTTGCCTTTATGTGATGTTAACTTTGGATGACATTCGCGTAGATGGGACCACTGAGCAGGACACGGGGCATCCATTTTTGTACCCCCTTTCCACTCCATCTTGGTGACCAGGCCTCACTGCGCAGAGCACATGGCCCCCACCCTCGTTCCCACTCTGACTGGAAAACTCCAGAGGTATTTGCAACAGCTGATAAATGTAACACATCACTCTTCCTCTGAGATCACGGTCCTGCATGTGAATCAGCCTGAACTAAGCACATAGCTCGTTCATCTCCACAAACGTGTCCTTGCCCACGCACCCTCGCCAGTGGAAACTTACTGCCATTCTGACCCTGTGTCCCTGCAAGGTATTCTCTTCATGTGCCAGACCACTGACCACGCCATGATGCCCACCTAGCAGATCCCCAACTAACATTAGACCCCTACTGCAGTATATCGTTGCCTATCAATAACAAATGCCACATACCAGAGATTCTTGTGAGCACAGACCCACACTTCAAACAGTGCATTATAGTGGTCAAGACCCTTAACCTAAGGCCTGTATAATCCAATGTTAATTGATAGTATAGATATATGTGTGACTTTTATAGAGACATAACGGACTGAAAGACTTTGAACAAGTGTTATTTAGTGCATGCATTATTGAGAAATCGAAACAACCGTTGTTAAAATATATGTGGTGTTTTATTTTGTATCTTATTTTGATGACACAAAAATACAAGACTTTAAACATTGTACAGGTCAGGTTGCAGCACAGCGAGAGAAAATCCCCTGTACTGACCGCTGTCACTCGGGAACATTTCTCTTATGGCACGAAAGGCACAGGCGGGTATCACTCTTCGAACGCGGTGTTCAAGCCTCCCGTGAAGCCACCATGTAAAGGAACGATAGGCCACCAGCCTGTACCACCTGTGAAAAGGAATGAAACAAACTGTTTTTAAATGACCAAGATAAGTTTAATAAACATTTGTTGTCAATGCCAATTCTTGTAACTAATTTTCTTTTCCTTTCTTTTCTTCTCTTCTTTTCTTGTTTTGTATATTCTTCTCCGATGTATCCTTAGTTTTTGAACACTATTAAGATGGAATACATTGATCATCCTTGTGAACTAAGGAAGAACCATTTGAAGAAGAATGGACACATGGAATAATATCAAGACACTTTGTATTGCTTGTTCATAAGTGCCTTTTGAATATTTATATGTGGAGAAATTACATGTCTATATTTTAGAATTTATTATCTAATCTGTCCTGTCCTGAGGAAGACGACTGTCAAGCTTTCTCTCTCTTGCTAGGGTGAGAGACAGAAAGCTTAGACATTGTTATTCAGTCGTCGAAACCACCTGCGTTAGATACCAGTACAGCCCACGAGACGGTTAGGAGCTGTACCAGGTACTGGTCGTTGACTACTTTGGTCAGATTGGAGACAAGTATTGTTTCTGTTTTAGTATGTATTGATGCTATCCTACTTGTCTGTTTTCAATAACAATTGGTTGGTTTGATTAGGGGACAACCTCTTTTACCCCGCAGAAAATATTGATTACCCTGTTCTGCGTGGGTGGGTTGCCCTCAATATTTCTTTTGCCTTTTCTCTATAAAATTTTGTGTATACTTTTTCATTTTTTCCTTTCCCCCTTTTTCTGCCTTAATTTTGGTTATAAAAACCGTTTTGATTATAGATTGGGCACCAATTTGGGATTCTAGCTGTCCTCTGATGCTATGCACTTTTGAACCACTTTATGCACAGTATACTCATTCTTACATCTTAGGATAGCCACCTAACCAATATGCACTTTAATCGGATATGTGCAGCATTGATTATATGTGTTTATGCTGTTTCTATCATGTGTATGGTAATTGAATATGTGTTTATTAAAGATTGATTGAATAACTTTTTATGCTCCTTGACCTGATCTATCCCCACATTTAGCTCCTTTACAGCCAGCAATTTATTCCATTGATTTATTCTATGGTCTCATTCACATGAACCCTCTCCCCCCTTTGTGGTGTGCTTTGCTTTGGTTTTCCCCTGGGTTCATGTTGTTGGGGACGCCTATTCTGAATTACACAATTCTTGTAACTAATGGCATTCTGCTCGGACAAATGCTATCTAGACACTGCACACTATTGAACGACTTTCATGCGTTACAATGATATGTATACGTAATTTTGGATATAGTAGAAGACCATGAAATAGGAGTGGCATGACAAGCAGAGTATACTTACTCGTTACTCGGATTACGAGGACGAACTGTTGCACGAAGTTCGTGCATAAGCACCATCATTATCCTCAACACGGACCGTGTGAGGCAGGCTGCCCTGAAGTCTGGCAGCTCGGTGATGCATTGCGGTCATGGCTCGCCTTCCGAAATGTAGGCCACGCATCCCGAGTTTTCACAGCAGCAGCAGTTCCCGTCCTCGGTTGGCATTAGCTTGCACCGATTGCATGTGCACCAGGTGGAAACACCGTCCATGCGACTAGGTCCAGGCTCTTCAGCTGTTGAATCATCCTCCCAAATGCCATCCAAAAACCCATCGTTTTCGCGTGTTTCCCCTTCCAGTAGTTCCTCCTCGGTATACTCGGGCTCGTACATGTAGGGCATTATTGTAGCCATTGTGTGTTAAACAAACTAAAATAATTTATAGGGGTGGTACTGTTATCTGTTCAAACGGGCTACAAGCAACGAAGGTAGCTGGCCAGAGCACAGAAACGAGTCACAGAATACTCAAAGTAACACAGAGAGAGGAATGGAATCGAAAATCTGCTGCTGTGTGTTGTGAAACGGTCTGTTTATACTTATTGAGGAAAGAGGAGTCCTGCCATTTCCATGGCGACACGTTATTAGCTGAAGCGCAGCGAATGTTGACACGAGACGTGCTTTGGCGTTGTGAAATGGGCGATACGCGTCTGCTGATGACAGGCTCAGGGGCGGGGGATATGATTTAGTGCCGCAAAAGCAGGTCAGCCAGGGCGATGGGGGAAATGATAGGATTATCACAAAATGGCAGCTCCCTGATGCCTGTTTTCGTGTGCGTTTAATGGACGAAAACTCGGGTAAGGTCCATAGGAAATTTTTCTAAAATCGAGCGACTTAGGCTTAAAAACACATGGCCGACCCGTAGGGGCAATAAAACACTTTGAGCAAACCATTCCTTTAAAGGAATTGCAGACTAGATTGGCAGAGCCATCCAGTCAGCTCCCCCAGCCCACTCAATGGAGGCTCCTAGCCTGGTCACGCGTGTCAGTGGGCGATGCAGCACAAACTACTTAAGCCCTGTAACTGCTTCCCTTGTGCTTCTCTCCATGATAAAGCAACACAAAGAGGTGATGGCTGGAAGGTTTAGAATTAATCTTAAACCTCTTGCATTTGCTATGGGCAACAATCCAGACCATCGTTCTTCGCCTGCCGAGCCATTAGAAAAAGGGGAGAGACCGTAGGGAAATCGGGCATGGTCCCACGCCAAAAGGGTCAATCCAGCCCAAACTGCTAGGTCACATCCCTTCTGCACAAGACCACAAGCATCCCCAGACATGTTTTGGTGTCATTAGGTGTAATCCGTGAGGAGTATTTTGGGTCTCTAGGCCCAGCAGGCACAGGACCCACGTCTGGGCATACCGTCCCACTCAGGGTGACAAAGCAAAACAAAGAGGTGATGGCTGGAAGGTTTAGAATTAGTCTTAAACCCCTGGCAATTGCTTGGGGCAACGCTGCAGGCCATTGTTTTCACCTGCCAATCCATTACAGAAAGGGGAAAAGACATATGAAAAATCAGGCTTTGTCCCACCCCCAAAGAAGCAGTCAAGCCCGAACTGCCAAAGGTTCAGATTCATTCTAAACCTTCCAGCCATCACCTCTTTTGTTTTGCTGTAGTCAAACCCTGAGTGGGACGGGTATACCCAGACGTTGGTCGTGTGCCTACTGGGCCTAGAGACCAAAGCTATTCCTCACTGATGACGCTCAAACATGTCTGGGGATGCTTGTGCAGAAGGGATGTGACCTAGCAGTTCGGCCACAGGGGGAGGAAGGATAGTTCAGGGGCAACGTGTTTGTCTTGGAAGCAGTTACGCCGTCCTCTGGTCACACCCCGTGGACGAGCGCCCATAGGTCTACCGTTCCTTCCCTCTCTGGTTCTGGTCCACATTCCTCTTCTACCCCCGTATCTCCACTCTCGAAAGCAGTGCGGCAGCGGCGGCGGGTTATAATATACAGGAAGGGCACACAAAGGCATCCTGTTGGCTATGGGCATACAAACCTGTTACTTTAATCTCATCAGTGGCAGCTACCCTGGCGTCTCGCAGCCGGCCGGAGGAGCCGCCGACTCCTCCCGCTGCATCGTCACACCTCCAGAAAGACCCAGCCGCATATTGATACTTTGGGTCACGTGATGAGGAAACTTGCCGGATTGCGCGTCATGTGACGGGGCCACATGACACTCCTCTGCCCATTCAAAACCTGAGAGGGAACGCTCATTCAGTGCTTCACAGCTGATCCATTTGAGCACTGTTCGGCGTCTTCTTGTATTTCTATCACGGTACTGGACTACGGACTGTTTTCCTGGATTCCTCTTGTCAAGCTCTTGGTCATCGTATTGCTCCGCTGTTTCAGGACCCTTTGGACTCTTTTTTGGATTCCTTTGGATTGCCCTGGGCTTTGACGCACACGGCTGGTCTCGACCTTGGAACTCTTCACGGACTGCATACGGATCTCCAACTCTACCCGCCCACGCAGGTTTTTGCAGTGCTATACCATCTCAATTGCCTTCCAGTGTGACACCTTGCCCGCTGCTGCTTGTCGCACATTGCAGCTGCACGGAACACCTCCATTCCATTTGTGCTATTCAGAACCCAGACCCCTACATCTTGGTAAGCCCCTTGGTATTCATTTACGCTCTGTTTTCATTGTTTCGCTTGCCATTGCACTTACCCATTGCTTGCCTTACAGCGGTCGGGGGTCTCCGGTGTTCCTGGTTCCTGGCATTTCAGGCACTCGGAAAACCTGTGGCCTCAAGGATCGCTCAGGGAGTTATTTGTATCTTCCTGAGTGGTACCATCAAGTCATAACAGACTGTGAAGCCAATAGGTCGTCCGGATTATGGAGGCATCAGCTGGGGACCCCGGGGCCGCTCTGGTGCAAGCTCTCACCACCTTGAGAGCCGATATGGCCGCAGTCACCATGGCGATACACCACCGCCTTGACTCCCTCCAGAGTGCTCGCCATCCTTTACCCTCTGACCCTGAATTTGGGGATACCACGCCTCTGACCCCTGGCCCTTCTGCTTCCCCTTCTGTCATCACACCAGCGATAGCTCCCACCCCTTTTCCATTGGCACCCCCTGAGAGGTTCCAAGGAGACTCCAGAAAGTTTCGTACATTTTTGAACCAATGCAAGCTCCACTTTCTTTGTAGACCCTTGGCTTTCCCTGATGCAACCACTAAGGCCGCATTCATGCTTTCCCATTTGTCTGGCATCGCTGCCACGTGGGCTAATCCACTACTTGAAAACGATAATCCAGCCCTTTATGACTTCGACCTCCTGGTAAATAAAATGTCCAAGGTATTTGACACCAGACACAAGGCTCAATCCAGGAACTTAGAGTTACTTGATCTCTCTCAGGGAAGAAGCACCCTCATAGAGTACATAACACGGTTCAACCAATTAGCGGCAGAAACATCCTGGCCCGAAAACAAAAAGGCTGTGGTATTCTATAGGGGTTTAAGTAGTTCCATGAAAGACGCCTTGGCAGTGGTGCCGTCGCTTCCGACTTTGTTCCCCCGATTTGGTCAACCTAACACTTCAGGTAGACGCTCGACGCACCGAGCGTAAGGCAGAAGCCGGAGTCCCTGGTACACAGGCTCCAGTACCATCTGACACATCCAGCGAACCCATGCAAGTAGGCGGGATATGCAGCCCTATAACTGTGATGGAACGGGAAAGGCGGAGAACAGACAACGCCTGCTTTTATTGTGGTCTCAATGGGCACTACGTCAAGGACTGTCCACGCTGTCCAAAACATAAGAGTCGGGGTTTTCCGACTGCTCGTCCCTGAACAAGGGGGCCAAGACGAGCTCTTCCCAGTCCCCCTCTTATTCTCCTCCTGCATTTGGGTCCATTAGACCAGTCACAGTCCACGTTTTGTTAAAGCCCACTCCTGGTACCATACACCCGGTTCAGATTGTCATTGATTTTGGGGCCACTGGTTGTTTCATCGACATACAAATGGCCTATGCTTTGAACCTCCCGTTAGTCACCAAGGAATGTCCAGAGCCTGTGCATGCAGTGGATGGTACTTCCCTTGCCTCTGGTCCTATTCGGCAACAGACTGCTCCCCTGGAAGTGGTCATCCAGGAAATACATAGGGAAACACTTGCGTTTGACCTCATAACCACTCCTCAGTTTGGTATCATTCTTGGTATTCCTTGGTTGAAGAGGCATAACCCGCTAGTCAATTGGGGTACCGGCCATGTCCATTTCAAATCAGAAGTAGGCCAGCATTTTTGTCTTATCGAGAGAGAGGAGTCGATTGTTACACCCGCTAGCGCGTTGGGTGCAGTTGGGTGCAGTAGCACGTCTGACCTTAACTGTGAGTGATGAAAGTCAACCATCCGCCTCACACGTGGTCGGTGCTGTTCTTGCCAACATACCCCCCGTCTATCACGATTTCCGGACAGTCTTTGATAAGGGCACTGCAGAGGGACTGCCTCCACACAGGCCATAAGATTGCCCCATAGATCTGGTCCCCGACGGTCCGATTCCCAAGGGCCGAATCTACTCTCTCTCGCCATCAGAAGATCAGGCTTTGAAGGATTATGTACAGGAGGCACTATGCCTGGGCCACATCCGGCCTTTTTCCTCGCCTGCTGCATGCCCTATTTTCTTCGTTCCAAAGAAAGAGGGGGATCTCTGCTCTTGTGTGGACTATAGGCGTTTGAACGCCATACGCCATCACTATCAAGGACAGATACCCGATACCACTCATCTCTCCACTTCTGGACCGGTTAACACATGCCTCCATATACACCAAATTAGACCTCCGGGGGGCATATAACCTAATACGTATTCGTGAAGGTGATGAGTGGAAGACAGCGTTTTGCACCCAACAGGGTTTGTTTGAATACGTGGTGATGCCCTTCGGGTTGTGCAACGCCCCCGCCACTGCCAACGATTTATGGACAAGGTTTTCGGGGACATACTGGACACTTATGTGGTGGTCTATTTGGTCGACATTCTGATCTTTTCCTCCTCTTTAGACGAGCATATCCTTCATGTCCGAGAAGTCTTATCCCGCCTGCGCAAGAACGCGCTATTTGTCAAACCGAAGAAATGTCAGTTCCACACAAGAGGTTGAATTTCTAGGTTTCCACATTTTACCGGGTGGGTTAACCATGAATCAGTCCAAGGTACGTGCTGTTCTAGAATGGGCGGTCTCAACATGCTTGAAATCCTTGCAGTCTTTCCTTGGGTTCGCCAATTTTTATCGCGTTTTATCCCTGGGTTTTCGTCTATAGTGGCCCCACTAACAGCATTAACCAGTCCACGTGTTCCGTTTATCTGGACCCCAGAACATCAGGCTGCTTTTGAATCCTTGAAGTCTGCATTTACCTCAGCTCCAGTCCTGCAACACCCGGACCCGGAGTTGCGATTTGTTGTCGAAGCAGACGCTTCATCATTTGCTTTGGGAGCAGTGCTTTCGCAACCCTGCCTGACCACTGGCCATCTACACCCAGTGGCATATCACTCACGCAAGTTTACTTCTACTGAGTCCCACTATACTGTTACGGAGGAGGAGCTCCTGGCGATCAAAGACGCATTTCAGGTATGGAGGCACCATTTGCTGGGGGCCAGGCATCAAGTCACTGTTTACACTGATCACCGGAATTTGCAGGACCTTGCATCCCTCAAATGCATCAACAGTCTGCAGGTATGCTGGCATCTGTACTTTGCAGCCTACGACTTCTTAGTTAAACATCGCCCTGGTGTATCTCATAGCGAAGCTGATGCTCTATCCCGTTCTCCTGGGGGGGTGTCGCTTCCGGTCTTTCCGGAGACGGTGCTTGACCACGGTCATATAGTATGCATATGTACACCTTCACCTCCCCTATTGTCAGCCATACGCCTCTGGGTCTCTCAGCACCCACAACAGTTATCGGAATGGGATCCCGTTTACCACAACGGTCTGCCTTTTGTTCACAACAGACTACTCCTACCCACAAGTGACACCCGAAATCTAGCTATGGAATGGTCTCATGATGCTGCCATCCATTGTCACCCTGGGCAACAGCGTACTCTGGATTTTTCAAACGCTGGTGCTGGTGGCCTTCGATGTGGCGTGACGTGGAGAACTATGTCAACACATGCTCGGTATGTGCCCAATGTAAGTCACGTAGGGGTCGTCCCTTAGGATTACCTCAGCCATTACCTATACCTCCAAGACCCTGGCATACCATCACAATGGACTTTGTGACTGACCTTCCCTGAACACAGGGTTATGGCACGGCGTAGGTTGTGGTAGATACATACACAAAAATGGCCCGCTTTATACCTTGCTCTGGGATACCCTCTGCACCTGCATTGGCAAGTCTTTTTTTAAGTCCATTTTTTGTTTATTCGGGCTCCCTACTGTTTTGATATCTGACAGGAGTTCACAATTTACGTCCCGTTTTTGGCGAGCTCTCACCAAACTGCTAGGTATTGACGCCCGGTTCTCCTCTGCTTACCATCCGGAGACAGATGTCCAGATGGAGAGGGTGAACCAAGCCATGGAGCAGTATTTACGCTGCCTGTCACTGCAACACCAGAAGACTTGGGTGAATCTGCTGCACCTTGCTGAATTTGCACATAACAACACACTCGACTGTCTGCATGACCACTGGGACTAGGTACTGCCCCCGCATGACACTGTTCCTGCTGATGCATATGAAGCTTTGTAACGTTAACTGTAATTCTGCCATGATTGTAACTACTATTTTGATTATATGTCATTCTTGTAATTACTGTTGAAGACATGCGCCCGGTTGCCTTCGGGCCTGGCTGCGCTAAACAAATAAAACAAATACAAATACAAATACACTGCATTCCTCCACTGGCTTCTCCCCATTCTACTGCCTCCATGGCCAGCATCCCCGTACACTGCCCATCCCCGATTTCGCATCCTCTTATACCGCTGCTGCCACATTCTGTGTCCGTGACTTAGCCACAGTCCATGCCCAGACCCTTGACCATTTACAGGAGGCCCGGGCATCCATGAAGGCTTCGGCCGATAGGAGGAGGGTTGAAACGCCCGTTTATCATGTAGGGGACCATGTGTGGCTGTCCTCACGCCACCTGCACTTACCTGGGTGTCGCAAACTCCTTCCCAAGTTCGTTGGCCCGTTTTGGGTATCTGCTGTCTTGAATCCGGTCACCTACCACCTTTCTCTTCCATCAGCCTGGCATATCCACCCAGTGTTTCACACCTCCCTGCTTAAGCCGTGCCCTGGTCCCACTCGCCTGGTCTCTCCCCCTGCTCCAGTGTCTTTGGTCGACCCTAATGAGTATGAGGTTGGGGGCATATTGGGCTCACGTTTTCTCAGGTGTAGGCTGCAATACCTGGTGGATTGGTTAGGTTACAGTCCTGAAGATCGCTCTTGGGTTCCTGCCCGGGATGTCCATGCCCCTCGTTTGGTGGCCCAGTTTCATCGGGATTTTCCTGCTAGCCCACGGGGTCGTGGGCCTTTGGGGTGGGGGCTCTGTTACGCCGTCCGCTGGTCACACCCCGCGGACGTGCGCCCATAGGTCTATCGTTCCTTCCCTCTCTGGTTCTGGTCCACATTCCCCTTCTACCCCCACATCTCCACTCTCTCAGGCAGTGCGGCAGCGGGTTATGATATACAGGAAGGGCACACAAAGGCATCCTGTTGGCTATGGGCATACTAACCTGTTACTTTCACCTCATCAGTGGCAGCTACCCTGGTGTCTCGCAGCTGGCCTGGATGAGCCGCCGACTCCTCCCTCTGCATCGTCACGCCTCCAGGAAGACCCGGCAGCATATTGATACTTTGGGTCACGTGACGATGAAACTTGCCGGATTGCGCGTCATGTGACGGGGCCACATGACACTCCTCTGCCCATTCAAAACCTGAGAGGGAACGCTCATTCAGTGCTTCACAGCTGATCCATTTGAGCACTGTTCGGCATCTTCTTGTATTTCTGTCACGGGACTGGGCTACGGACTGTTTTCCTGAATTCCTCTTGTCAAGCTCTTGGTCATCGTATTGCTCTGCTGTTTCAGGACTCTTTGGACTGTTTTTTGGATTCCTTTGGATTGCCCTTGGCTTCGACGCACAAGGCTGGTCTCGACCTTGGACATACAGATCTCCAACTCTACCCGCCCACGCAGGTTTTTGCAGTGCTATACCATCTCAATTGCCTTCCAGTGTGACACCTTGCCCGCTGTTGCTTGTCGCACACTGCAGCTGCACGGAACACTTCCATTCCATCTGTGCTATTCAGAACCCAGACCCCCTCCATCTTGGTAAGCCCCTTGGTATTCATTTACACTCTGTTTTCATTGTTTCGCTTGCCATTGTACTTACACATTGCTTGCTTTACTGTGGTCGGGTGGTCTCCAGTGTTCCTGGTTCCTGGCATTTCCGGCACTCAAAAAACCTGTGGCCTCAACGATCACTCAGGGAGTTATTTGTATCTTTCTTAGTGGTACTTGTGGACAGAGGCCCCATAATCGTCACAACCATCAAGTCATAACAAAAGCAAGACAATGCGGTGCAACACAGGTTCGAATCCCGATCCCGCGCTTAGAAACCACTCGCTGGTATTAAGTGTGTTTTTATCAACAATTAAATAAATAAAATAAAAAACAAGCAGTCAGCTTTCAGAAGACTCAGCACAGGATGCTGAATACAGAAACAGCCAAAGTCTCACATACCGTGTTGCAGCTGTCCAATCTGGTATAAAGTCCTGCAGTTCACATACTTTTTTTGTTACTGTTAGTATTGTGAGCAATGAAAACAGTAGAGTGCAAATTCCATTGTTCCCTCAAAAGGATTTGTTGCGGAATCACTGTAAGACATGTTGCAAATTTAACATTCTTGTGCTACCATAATGCTTTGCTCTTATGCAAATCTCCAGGTTTTGGTTTTGTGAAGAGATACTGGCCCTTATTCATGGAATTATTTGTGTTGTAAATCGGGACTTTGCTCTCCAAACCATGCACAAATAATGCCTGTTTGTCGATTCATGCAATCGATGGTTCTGGACTTTTTCATACTTTAAGAGGGACTTTGCGCAGGCTCAGCACTTCTCTGCGATCGGCCGAGTGCATTGCGCAAGACACCTCGCAGAGCGTGGGCATGTCCTGCGCATAGACAGGAGTAGGGGGAAGAACACACAAAATGGGGAAGAACAAGGGAAAATGTGGGCGTTACGAGGGACAGCCCACAGGCAGGCCATCGCACGCCCACAGATGCACATGACCAAGTGTATTCAAGGATTTGTCCGTGCAACCTCCCATCAGGGAAATGTCCACACAAAGCATTTGATCGAACCGCCACCTAAAAGCAGGCGTACAGACACTTGTGCAATGTAATTACTGTGCAGAGGTAAGTTTGGAGGTTGGATTTAGGGGTGTGTGCATGCAGTCGGGTTTCCGATCGGACTTAGGGCTGCGTGTAAGCAGTGTAGCAGGTTGCAGGACCGGTTTGAGGGTTTGCATGCATGTATCCCGGGAAATGACGATTTGTACGAGACGTGGTACTCATGTTGAGGGGGTGCTGGGAATAATTATGGGGGACCATGTGCAACCATGCCGGGGTGCTGGCCTGGTTGTGGGGGTTCACAGGCATTTTTTCCAGGGTACATTGCATCATGCACGAGGAGTGCACAAAGGTCTGTGTCCATGGCTGGAATGGCTCTGCATTTGGGCGTGTCGTGGGTGTTCTGGCCGTTACTTGCGCATAGTGTTAACTTTGTGTGAACAATCCATGAATACGTGTAGCACGCAGATTTTCTTCTGTGCGATGGGCCACACAGTCGTTCTCAGCATGCAGGCTTTGTATTTTATTTGTATTTAGTTTATTTATATAGCGCGGCGGGCCCAGGGGCATTGTGGGATCTATGCACCCTTTTCCATGAATTGGGCTTTCTGTGTTTTTTTACTTGACCTATGGCCTGGCCTGGGGCCACGCCCCTGAGCTCCTACCGCCCACACAGCCCCGTCCCCTCCAAGGCGGAGAGAGTTCACCCAGTAAATGTTTTCCCTTTCCGGCTCTGATTTCCCCAGGGCTCCAGTACTATATAAAAAAGTGGGGGGGCGGTCACGCATGCTTTGGGAAGTGACGTGACAAGAAGTGAACATAGGAGACATTTCTTGGTGTTTTGCTACAAACTTCTTCTGGTCTTGTGGGTAAGGATGTCATCTTTTAACCATGCAACCTGGTTTGAGTCCCGGCTGCATAGCTGCACTCTTCAAGTGTGTATACATTTTTTTTCCTTTTAAAACATTCCTTAAAAACACAGGGGGATGGCATCCGCCCGCATGGTCCCTTGCCTTGAGCCAAGAGTTCCTCCAAATTGTAGGTCTATGGAGGGCTTCACAACACAGTGCAACTCACCACAGGCCCACCCTTTCTCATGCATCAGTGATCAAGTGGTGACTCATGGTTTGGCACACCAGAGCTTGCATTAGGACATGGAAATCCTGTCTCTTTTGATCCATTGGTTTAATCTGGCCAGTTATATAATTGTTGCACTAAGACGTCTTGGTTCCCTCTCTGTCACAGTAGGTTTTCACAGATGTTGGCATTTTCTTTCACTAGTAAAGTCTTTCAAAGTGCTTGACCCATGATTTAACTTTCTTTTTTGCTAGGAGCCATCAACAATGTGGCGGCTGTATTGTGATTTTCAGCCCCCTCTAAGTGTGACACTATTTAATGATCCAGTTGTCAGTTCTCCTATTGTCAGAGACAGGAAAGCAACGGTGGTGTTGCTGTGTCTTAGCCCTATTGCCAAATCAGGCTGACAGACAATGTTGAGTCAAGTGTCTAGTTTTGGTCCTATTCATCTTGTGAAGGGCCATTCAAAGATTCTCATAATTTCATTGTCTTCAGGACTGACTAGTAGTGGCACACCTATTGGAGAACCGCCAGAGAGGTCTTACCATCAAGCTGCCACCCAAATGCTGAATTCTCCATGTGTAAGTGTACGTTCAAGGTCACATCCTTTTTGCCCAAGAAAGCATAGATTTTTCTTCAGGATTACAAATCACTAGCAACAAAAAGTCCATACGTGAGGCCGTGTGAACCATCTCTAAGTAGGAAGAGCAAGCGAGGTTCCATTTTGGACTCCACAATTACCAGTTAACATGTTCTGTTGCCAGACTTCCTGATGAACAAACTGTGGGTGCTACAAGTGCAACATTGGCACCATGTAGGAAGGGATTTGCAATCTCCTCTCCCACTGATGACGTTTTTTCCAAGTGTTACCATGGTCCATCTCCAGTACCAAATTCTCGGATTCTTGATATGCACATTACGGTTGTTGTAGTCAGAAGAACATCCATTGTTTAAGGGATCTGTTCTGTGTGCCATAGCCTCTTCCTTACATCATGGAATCCAAGGCAGTGAGGGCAGTACTTTGCTTACTTGTCTTTAATAATGATTAATTCCTAGATTCTAGGTAAATTTGGAAATAGGGGGCATCCCTCTATAGGGATGGGACAGACCATGTTAATGCAGTTAATATGGTGTGCTTGTGACAAATCATTGTGTGTTTAATTAGCATCATACCTGGATATGATATGGACACAGAAAATAAGATGGATGTCTTTTTTTACAGGATAAATGCTCTAACCAGATTGACATTTCACCTTCAAACCATCAAGCAGATGTTGTTCACAACACCTATGTGTTTGCCACATGCAAGACAGGCAATGCTCTCCTCCTCCTGAACTTCTTTTATCAGAAGTGCAGCCTTCCGGCCAATCCAAGAGCTAAGGTGTAGCTGCGGACTCTCGAGTGGGTACCTTCCCAAAGAACGGGTCATTTAGCCGTTTTCGTTCTCACAAAAGGGCGCCTATGGGCTATTTTTTGATTGTTTAAGGGCTTAGGTTTAGTCACCCTAAGTTTCCTATGGTCATCCAGACATGGACCTCTTGCTCACTGTGCTCAGAGAGGTACAGCTCCACCTCACTGATGAGGCCCAACAAGACTGAAACACGTCTATGGCGTTGCTGTTGGTAATCTTGTTCAGAAGAGAATTGCCATAGCATTTCAGTGCTGGACTGTCCATGTGGGCGGGACAAAGACTGATATGCAAATGGATAATTCCCTTCTGTAAAAGGTACAGTGAGCTGAAGTGTGGCTGCGGACTCTGGAGTGGGTACCTTCCCAAAGAACAGGTCATTTAGCCGTGTTCATTCTCACAGAGGGGCGCTTGTGGAGTATGTTTTGATTCCTGACAATTTTGTTTCACCTCTGTATTATTTACCAAACTCTGATAACATTTCTTCTTCTTCACACCTCTTTGGCTTAGTCAGTAGCTGTTTAAACCACCTCTTGGTATAACTATCTTTACACAAGGGCCATATTCTTCACTTGACATTTAAAGGCTCAGTGATCTTCTTTTGGCTTGGGCATCACTTGTTGTGTGTAAATGTCCTTCTCATGAGTCTTCATTGGCTTGGGTAATAGTGGTTTGCATTCTCTTTTAACATATTGTCCCTTCAGGTGTTTGCCTTATACTGTAACCCCATATGTTCCAATTACAGTCTTCGGTTTGGAGGTTTAAGTTGTTATCTTGCCAACACATTGATTTTAAATCAGCTTGATATTGTCATAAATTTGTAGTACACTTCTTTATGTCAGTTCAGCATTCAAAATAAACAAGGTTTGGATATGGTGAGCGGGCACCTCAAAGTGCTTCTGGGTCACAGTTCTGCCGTGAACTCACTGGTTTTAGCGTGTGCGTCTGGCTGCCCTGCGACTTCCAGCTTCTCTGCTCTGTAGCTTCTATGAGATTCTGCAGCCTCCCTGGTACGGTTTCCCGCAGTTCGTCTCTTTCCCAGCATTCAGGTGCTCGTCCGCAAATACTTCACAACGGGAAAAGAGAAAAGTAGGTGCGCTTTCCGCTGTGGAACCACTGCAGACGCAAACTTGAGCCCCAGCGACGCTCTCAGCAACGGCATTCACTACTTTTGCCGCTGTCGTCCCGGCATCTCGGCTCCTACATGATTTCTTCCTGCTGCTTTGTCGAGAGTGCAAACTCCTCGACCCACTAGTGCTACTACCCTCCTGCTTCTGCTGCTTCTTCTTCCACCATCTTGGTCTAATGGCCTGCACCTGAGGGGCCTTTAATGCCTCACATCTACCCTCAGGTGTGGGTCATTAACATGAATTTGCTGCACTTTGCAACCCTGTGCTTCTGCAGCTATCTTCCTCGTCCCAGTACTATGGGGAGTCTGGGACTTGAAGTCCCTAACATGAAAACCACTTTGCACAATGATATTCTCATCACAAAATAATGTTCTTCCTCCATGTATAGTCTTAAAGGAGTATCACAAGGGATAAAGAATACATTTGGCCTAACAGTATAATGAGATTTTTCAAGATGTAAATTGGTGGCCTTTAAAGACTTCCCTGCATCATTTTCCTAGGACTTAGAGGGTTTCTTGTTTCTAAAAGTGTTGGAAGTTTTGATGATTGGTTATGATTGTCTTCATTCATATTCTGATAGGTACCTTCAGGGAATAATAGCTCTCTGTGAGCAACATGCCACTACATGTACCGGCATGAATGATATTCCTTTCCTTGAGGAAGATGACTGACTTGTCTCTTCTCACAAAGTTATCCTGTTAACCCTGGGCCCTTCTCCTCCCAGGTGATCCATCCCTGCTAACACCGCCCCCAGGATCAGGCAGAGTCTGCCTTTTCCTGGCCCACTGAGAGGAGACTGTAGGTAGGGTTTTAGTGAGGATTCTGTAGGATTCATCACATAAGCTACCGCAGACGCTCGTATCTCTTGCAGAAAAAATATTCAAGCAAAGGTTAATCAGGTTGAAGTTTATGAGTTCATTACACAGGGAAACACTAGTAAACTGTGGAGCTCTACTTCCCACAGTTGACAGTGCACACATGTGAACATGAGATCCAAGAATACACTGACCCCAGTTATTTGTCGAACATGTGCACCCTCAAGGGGAAACTGCACAACCAATATTGTGGTTAGATGATTCTGTGGAAGCTCAAACAACCACATTTGCTAATGAATACTCTCACAATCCTGGGAATGGTTAGAGGGGGGGGTCGAACACAGAGGGCCATTTCCCTACAGAAGGGAGGGAATATGGCAAAAAGGGGTGGCAATCAATAAGGAGCATAGGCATGAATAAGGACTGTTGTGGAGGTAAGGGAAGCTGAGAAGAGGAGGAGGCTGATGTATAGGAATCCAGAGGAGTGGGGGGAGGAGCGACTTGCCATAGTGGTCGAGGAAGTAGCTTGGTGTAGAGGAGAGAAGGCAAAGGAGGTGGGGAACAGCAGGTGAAGAGGTGGGGGTAGAGACAAATCCAGAGGAGGAGGTTTTGAGACAATAAGAGGAGATGGTATTGAATCGGTACAGGTTAGTGTGACAGCAGGATGATGTCATATTAAATGAGAAGGTGGTGACACAACTGGAGGAGGAGGGTGTGAAACAATAATAGGAGGAGCTATTAAATCAGGAAGAGGTGGTGAAATAACAGGAGATGGAAGTATTGAATCAAGCGGTAGCGAGAGAACAGGAGGAAGTGGTAGTGAATCAGGAGGAGATGGTGAAACACCCAGAGGAGGGGATCTGAGACACCAGGTGACGGTGGTAGTGATCCTTGAGGCGTTAGCACAACAACAGGAGGAGGTGGCACTAGAGAAGAAGAAAATGGAAGCAAGCAGATAAACATCAAATGTGAGGGTGGTGACACACTAGGAGGAAAGAGCTGTGGAGATATGGGTGGAACAGGTGGAGAGGAGGAATGGTCAGATGGCTGAGACAGAGTGGGCTGGTCTGGTGGTCTGAAGGAGATACAAGCACATGATGAGTTGGCGATGGCATTTGCATTGAAACACAGTGTAATAACATAGGAGGAAAGGGGGAAGAGGTGTGTCTCCGAGGAATGCAATTGTTCCAGAGTCATAAGAAGAGTAGCTAGAAGGGTGTGTTCCACCTAGATCAGAGCTCGAAGCATCTCACGCAGTGCGGTGAACCAGCCAAAGCACAGCAGGAAGCCCTGGGGCCTAACCTTGGTGTCCCTCAGCCTCATCTCAGTAGTTGTCAGATCTGGACACCAGCAACTTGCTGTTATTAGAACAGGATTTTACAGAAAAGGTGACAAAGGAAGACCAAAGGCTAATGCACACCAGAGAAGAAGTTCAGAGGACACTAAAAACACCCCAGAATCCAAAGATTGTCACAGGAAACTACTCTTTTGAGACTACTGATAACACCCCCCAACCCCCAAGATCTTCATTTGGTTTGCTTGCTTTGCGACCCAAGGAGAAACCATCATGTTTTTTTTTAAAGTTGACATCTTTTATTTGTGTTTTCTTTAATACACGCACATTAAAATCCTACATTTTGGTACATATATCGCGTTGATTCCCACTTGTCTTCATTGCACCACCCACAGACCTGGCTGCCGACACCTGAATGGCCCACAGAGGTTCTCTGCTTATCGTCTTCAAGGGCAGTAGGAAGCATTCTGTCTCCTAATCAAAGGAGGCTCTGCTCAACATGCTTTCTTTGACAAGAAGAATGAGGGCTAACATCTTCTCCTTTTCATAAAAGAAGAAATGCTCAAAACGATTCTCGTGTCTCAGGTACCGCATGCTTCCCTCAAGTTAAGTGGATGTTCCCATTTTACGTGAAGAAAACCTATTACCTATTGTTTCCTTTATCTCTTACACAGGTTTCAAAAGTTTTCTGAAGTTAATCTCATTTCCAGTACAGATCCCTTCCAGCTGACCGCAAGGCCATTCATCAAAAATATTGCTGATGTGCTGCGGGGTATCATAGATAACGATGTGCAAAATGTTTTTTTGTTAGAATAACTGTCTGCTCAGGAAAGAAATGAAGATCCTTTCTCTGCAGTTTATTGGTCTGTTGTCTGTCTTGTCGATGGGGAAAAATGTGAGTCAGGCCATTCCTCCACTACTTAAACCTGTCTTGGACACAGTCCAAGGCTGATCATTTCCCCCTCTGCAGGTAAGGTCAGCTATCAACTGCTCCATTATGGGGTGCGATGACAGCGGCTTGGTGCCTTCCAGAGGCATTCTGTCTCACAGCCTCATCAATGTCTCCAGTTTCACATGCTGGCCTGAGGCAGATTCTTATTCAATGGTGTCTCATCTCAGTTGTGTCGGAGTCAGAGGCTCTGTCAAAGGTCTTGGCTATATCTAGAACAGTCGGCATACCCCTTGCATGGCGGCTGGTGGAATGACCTCTGTCTTCCATTGGCTGAACATCGAGATGAAAACCAATGCATTGTTGAGATGAGACGGCACCTGAAGGCCTAAATCAACGCAGGGGTGTTTTAAATTGTGTACTTTAAATGTGGTATTGCTTAGTATTCACACTGCCTAGTGGCAGTCTAGGGGTGATACAGGCAGAGGCAGGGAAGAGAGGTTGGGATTGATGGTCCAGTGGGGATCAGACAGATTCTGACCAGATGTGGTGGTTAGACAGTATCCAGTCAATTCCGCCTTTTTAGGAAAAAGGGGGAATTTGAAATCTTTGTAGTACATCTCAGAATCAGACACAAAGAAAAGAGGAGGAGAACTCCTGAAATGGGGAAAGAGTTCTTGTGGCATTAGGCGTAGAATATTTGCCTGTGTGTGACAGCCTTAGCATTATAACAAAGATTTTGTTTCCTACACAACAATAGTTTCCCAGTTAGTGTGGAGAAGTCCACATCAACATGTTTACATAAACAAGCAAGCCTTGATGCAGCCATTGCAATTTTTCAGGGAGGGAATGGGACTGTAGAAATGGTATCTCCCTCGTTTTTGGCCACACAGGAAAACTTAGAGACGCCTGTTGGTTGATCAGAACAAAGGCCCCTACCAATGGCCCCTAACGCCTCATGTATGCAGAGCGTTATGTCGATATGAGGTTTTCCAGCCGTGATCCACATTGAAGTGGCAATTAACAGAAAGAGATGCAGGTGCACATCACTAAACAAGGGAAAGGGACACCAAAAGAATGCCTTTAACCTGGACACGTCAAGTCTGACACCAGATGCCCTCCTCTTCCATTTCTTAATCGCCCCGTTCATAGGGAAAGTGGTTAAGAAAATGGTTCCCCAGAAGTCAGGAGGAACCCAACCCAGAAACTAGTAATCCATATTTTGCCTGGGGTGATCAGAATCTATCCAGATTGCAGGACCAGAAAATATACCACTTTGAAAGGCGGAAGAGGAGTACATGAATAGATGATCCAATTCATTCTTTTTTGGGCCCTAACAGTGGGATCGTAGGTACGCTTCAGTGTCCCTATGTGATAGCCACAGAACTTCCCCACACTGCGTGCCCGTATAGAAGTTCGGATCAGAGTGCACCCAGACTCTTTGCTATTGTGCCTCTGAGCCAATCCTTGAGCTTCGCTTTCTAATTCAATAGGTTCTTGCCATCTGGAGGCAGTGCAACGCGAGAGCGATCCTAGGAGTTGATTTTGTGTTAAAGGAGTTGAACAAGGTGTCGAATACTCAAAGTCTGGACGACTTAAGAAGAAAGAGTGGACTAAGTTGCCTGTCCCGAGGCAAAATTAGCAATCTTACAGTGGCACAGTAATGCCATAGAAGATTCCCAGCACATGTCGAATCACTGTGGCCCACAATTCTATTTGAACTTGACACTGTTTGCCCAACATGTGATGCTGATTACTCGTATTCTTTTAAATTCCGCGAACCTTAACACGGTTACGTCTAAATGCCAGCGGGAAATCTAGTTTGCTACTTTTGTGAGGCAGAACTAGAGACAAATCGTACATTTTTTACTTTCTTGTCATAAATACAATGTAATTAGGAGGACTCTCTTTACACCTGTCTTGCAGGCAGTGCAGGCCAGCCCTATTGTTCTTTCTCTTGACAGTTACCTCAGTGGGCACGTGGGCTCTTTTGTCTTATGTCCAGCGGGCCTTGTATCATAGCAACAAACCTATTGATAACCATTTAGAGAGTTAACGAGCGCAGTAGGCTGGTACACGCTCATTGATTGACACATTTTTTCCTGAGTGTTTTTTTTAGATTTGTAACTGTTTACTTCTTTGAAACTACTGTAAAGGTTTTATGAATCACACGTATGCAGTCTTTGGCTTTTATTCACATGTAAAATGTTTGTATGTGTTATTATGCTGCTTTAATGGGGCGTGTGCTCCGAATATAGTTTTGCAGATGGTGATGATATTAAGACTGATTTGGAATTGTTCACTGGAATTTTCTGGGATTGTGCGAATTGGCAATATACTGGCATTGTCAAACTGTGAGTATATTCAGATTGCCAAAATGGGAGTATACAGTGCTGTGCTAAACTGGGAATAGACTACTGGGATTGTATAACTGCATGTACTGGGCCGCTCCGCTAGAGACATGACGTAGGGAAATGAGATGTGTAATATCCATGCTACTAGGAAGAAGAGCACGAGAAGCCAGCATGAGAAGCCGGGAGCGTGCCAGAGACATGACGTAGGGAAATGGAATGTTGAATACGGGTTGAAGATCAACTGCTGCCAGCCCGGGCTGAAGGATGCACAATCTCCCTCCTCCCTAATGTTTATAACTACCTATAATAATAAATAAAGCTCACGTTAACTTACTCCTTAGTCTCTTCCTGTTTCACCGCCGGACACTTCAAATGGCGACGAGGAATTCATTTCACACCATCCAGCTGACATATTAGGCCGCTCCGCTCAGGCCCGAGCGTCGCAGCGGCCCGAATTGTCTAACGGTAACATTGTGAAATTGTTGTATATACGGAGTAGCTTAATGTCGTGTTGATTTGCTTTGACTCCACCAGAGCTCTGTGAATTTTTTTTCAATTACGACCTTTCACTTCCTCTTTTTCCACATGCATGCGTGTTGAATGCCTTACTCTTAAAGGGACATACATACTATTTTGTCTGCACAAACCAAACAATGTGAGAAAGGAAGGTGCTGCAAGCGTTTGAGCCCTGTCACATTTGTGGCGCTCATGTTATTCAGGAAATGTTGTAATTGAAAAGGAAACAACGCTGTTTTCCCAAGTAATTCTGATGTCAAAGCATTTAGAAACAATATTAGTATACTGAGTTGAAGTTAAATGAACATTTAAGGGCACATTTTAGTCAAACAACCAGTTTATTCCGTGCCTCATTGACTATTTTACATTCATTGAGGGGATTCATCCTGCATTATTTTAGAGGAGCTTCAGCACTCTGTTTGGCACTATATTAAACCACATTAACGATTGGTGGATTATATATCATATACAGTGGGCAGTGATGGCATTTAGTAGTGTGCCTCCTCCAGCATTGTTTATGCCTGATACAGATGAACCCATCATTCCTTGGAAAAGATGGATACGGTCCTTTGAACATTATGCGGGTGTGGTGTGTGGACCTGATTGCAGTGCTGACAAGAGCAAATCATTATTATTGCACTGTTTAGGACCTGCTGGTCAGGAAAAATATGAATCCTTACCAGAACTTACTGCTGATGAAGATCTAGACATTAATGAGTATGAACGCACAGTAAAGAAAATAAACAAACACTATGAAAAAAAAGTAAGTATTATTCTGGAGAGGTACAAGTTTGGCAAAAGAACACAGGAGGAGGGAGAAAGTGTTGAAAAATATGTGACTACTTTACGCAAACTTGCCAAAACCTGTAACTTCAATGAACAATTAGATGAAAGGCTAAGAGACCAATTCATGTTGGAATGCAGAATTGCTAAAGTAAGAGAGAAGCTATGGTCGGAAAATGATCCTTCATTAAATATTGTGCTTAGAGTAGCAAAAGAAGTGGAGCACACTGAGGAATGTGTGAAAGAACTGGAGAACAAGATGAAATCTGTCAAATTAGAGGCAAGCAGTCTGAAACTTGCTAAATTAACATGTGACAATGCCGATGAAAAAGAATCCATAGCTATGGTGACCAACTCCAGAATAAAGAAGAAAGTGTACAATAAGTCACATCAATCACCACCGGACAGAGGGAAGCACAAACTTAATCAGAAAAACATTCCAAGCAACTACTGCAGGAAGGAAAATTCCAATATCAACTCAAGGAAGAAACGTCAAGGCAGATGTTACGGATGCGACATTGCTAATCATTGGGCAGACAATCCCAAATGCCCAGCATTGAAGATCATATGTAGTAGTTGCAAAGGAAAGGGACACTATTCCAAGTGTTGCAGATTTCGCAGCATGTCTACCAACTGGATAGGTGGGAATTCAAGTAGTGACCGCAGTGATCAAGACGAAGGTGAAGAATGTGTATTTGTGGTCGTGGATGATGAAGATGAAAAAGTATTAGACAGTCCCAAAGCTAAAGTTCATCTTGATGGTGTCGAAATTGACATGATGATTGATACAGGAGCAAAGTATACATTAGTACCACAACAACTATGGGATAAAAAAAGGCATGAATATCTACATGCGACAGATATTAAACCCAGGGCATATGGTGGTGTGAAAATAGATACCATAGGATGGTTTTGGGGAAATTTGAAATTTAAAGGAAGAAGAGCCAATGGAAAGATCTACATCACTGACTCAGGTCAAACTCCCCTATTAAGCTGGACACATCAAAGCAAATTACAAGTGAAAATTGATTCCATTGCTGAAGAATCTGTGTTTGCTGTTCAGGATGAACTGAATAAACGGAAAAATATTCCCGAAGTGAAGAATTACACTCCTCAAGATGTCATGACGAAGTGTTTCGTGAAGGGATCGGATGTCTTCGGGGATATGTGCATGAGATAAGACTTAAATCCAATCATATGCCTGTAGTACAGAAATTAAGGAATATTCCTATATCCATGAGAGATGAAGTCAGGAGAGAGATTACACTCATGGAAAGTCAAGGCATAATTGAAAGCATAAACGGCAGTGAATGGGTGTCACCATTGGTAGTTCTCAGGAAGAAATCAGGAAAGCTACAAATTTGCATTGATATGAGAGAACTTAATAAATGTATCATACCAGACAGGCATCCTCTGCCCAATATTCAAGAGCTTATATCTACCATTGGGCCTTCAAGTCATTTCTCCACTCTTGATCTTACGTCAGTTTACCATCAAGTCAAGTTACACGAGAAATCGAAACATCTTACGGCATTTATTACACCAGATGGATTATACCAATTTAGGAGGATGCCGTTCGGTCTCGTGTCAGCAGCATCTGTCTTTCAGAAGATTATGCATACGCTATTTGAAAGAGTGCCAGGAGAGATATTTTTCCAAGATGATATTTTGATTTACGCAAATAGTAAAATACCTCATGATGAAAGATTGAAATATGTGTATGGAAAAATTTGTGGAGCAGGAATGACTTTAAGCAAAGAGAAAAGCAAAATTGACCGTTCTGAAATTGAGTATTTAGGGCATAAGATATCAGCCGAAGGAATATCTCCAAAAGAACAATTGGTCAATGCAATAAAGAATATGCCCAGACCAAGTAATAAAGAAGAAGTACGTACATTTTTAGGTATGGCAGAATACTACTCTAAGTTTGTCCGTGATTTTGCTGTACATACTGTTCCTTTACGTGAAGCCAATAAGAAGAAGAATTTTAATTGGAACAACGAATGTGAGGAAGAATTTGAATTTATCAAAACTGCAATTGATAAAGCTCCAGCATTAAAAAATGTCATTAGTGATAAGAAAGGCATAATTACCACAGATGCTAGCAATGTTGGATTAGGAGCTGTCGTCACTCAGGAACATGAAGGGCGAGAGATGGTAATCGCATTCGCTTCAAGAATTCTTAAGGGTGCTGAAAAATCGTATGCAGCGATAGAAAAGGAAGCCTTGGCAATAAAGTGGTCGGCAGAAAAGTTCAGAAGCTTTATTTGGGGTCGTGAAGTGGAGTTCCGGACTGACCACAAACCGTTGGTTCATGTTATTATGTCCAAAGGATTGGACAAAGTATCCAACCGGATCAGAAGATGGGTGATACTCCTTCAGGAATATAATTGCAATGTAAGATATGTACCAGGTACAAAAAACATTACAGCCGATTGTTTGTCACGTTTGACTAATATATCAGAAACTACAGATGAGGATGACAATACTGAAAATGTTCTTAATATTGAGTCCACTTCTATTTCAAGGACGGAATGGAGTGATGCCATAAAAAGTGACAGTGATATGGGCAATCTTAAAGGATTGATATGCAGTCAAGCTCCATGGAACAAAGCGTTGTTTGAGAAAGCCAATCTCTCAGAATATTGGCCTATTGCTGATGAATTGCATATACATAGAGACATAGTTATGAGAGGAGACAAGATAATCCCACCTACCAGCCAGAGACGAACAGTCATGGAATTAGGTCATGATGGCCACCAAGGGATGGTGAAAACCAAGCAACGCATAAGAAATGACTACTGGTGGCCAGGTTGCGACCTGCAAATTGAGCGACATATTAGGGATTGTATCCTTTGCAACAATAATGATGAAAGTTGTGTGGGAGTAAAACAAACGATGGTTGTAACTGAAATACCGGATAAGGCATGGAAGGATGTGGGCATGGATGTGTTAGGCCCAGTGTGCAGTGCTGGTGTACAAAAATACTGTCTAGTAGTAATTGACCTTCTCACCAGGTGGGTTGAAGTACTTATCGCACCCAAAATCACAAGTTATACTGTGATCAAATTCCTATCTGAAATATGTGAGAGGGAAGGTTACCCGAGTAGCATCATGACAGATAATGGTACTCAATTCAGGTCCAAAGATATGAAAGAATTTTGCAAAAAATATTCCATATTACATAAAAGGAGTGCCATTTACCATCCTCAAACTAACGGTACTGTGGAGCGCTTCAACAAAGTGTTGAAACAGACCATTAGGTTGGCATGGTCTAACGGCATGGATTGGGAAAGAGCAGTTAAGGAGAGAATTGTTGCACATCGATTCACACCCCATTCGACTACGGGTCTTTCCCCATTTGAGTTAAGTAGGGGTAGAAAGGCGCACACCAAATTAGCGCCTATGTGGTTAGACAATGAGAACAATAGAGTCAACAAAGACTCCTTACATTCAGATGATATGGACTGGATAAGACTTGCTACCAATTATAATCATTGCATGTTATGTGGGTTCCAATCGATGATAATTATGAAAATGGTGTGGGAACAGAGAGAACATTTCATTGCACTTGGCATTACTCCGCACGTATTTTTGAATACAAAAGATGCTGAGGAATATCTAGAAATTCCTCTTGCAATTGAAGCTATAAAAGAGATACCGGTACAAAATACCTCACAGCTAAACATTAGTGAAGATACTGTGAAACAATTGTTAGTGCTTGTGGCAGCACTAAATGGAATTTCAGCGGTGGGTGGTACTACAAATGGGCCTTCAACAAAAACAAATGAAGATGCGTCAGCGTAGCATGGGTCCTCTTGTGGTCACTTCATGGAATTGTTGTGGATTATCGAATTTCTATCATTGGTATGGTAAATTCGACTTAAAGAAATGTTCTGAAATTATTTTGCTGCAAGAGACGATGCATACGTCTATGTTCAATGTTGCTGGATACACCTACTATTCTATGGATGCGACTAGAGGCCCAAAGGGTAGGCCCTCGGGTGGAATAGCCATACTCGTTAATAACAGATGTAAATTTGATGTCTCTTTGTTATACAAAGATGAAAGTATTGTAGCAATTCAAATGAATCCAGACAAAACCCAGGACTTAGTGCTGGTGTTCATTTGCATATATTGGAACAAAGTTCGAATAACATGGGATAAGATTGTGGATACTATTGATGGAATTCTAGAAGATTTGTTTGTGCGCATAGGTTGTGCAGGGATTATACTGGGTGGGGACTTTAATGCCTCGTGCTATGAGAATCAGAGTATGCGAAAGAGAAAAGGAAAAAATAGAGCTCCGGCTTCATGGAAACATGGCCAGAAGTGGGTGGAACATCTTTTAGGATGGGATCTTCAACTTGTGGAGCCTGAGGGTGGTCTTGACCCGATCTCATGGAAACGTGGTGATCGTAATTCTTACATAGACCATTTTTTCATATCTTCCATCTTACGTAAGCAGTGTGAACCCACACAAATTTTGGATCTTGGGTATGGGGATCACTCTGCCATATGTATCAATCTGAAGATTCATAATTGGAGTGTTTACTCTGAACCAGCTTTAAGTTTGATAGAGGTTGATAGGCCTGTCATATCGATAAGATGGAGTAGGAAGATTTGTTTAAGACTAATTAACATGATCAAGGAGGATGCTCGTTTCAGATATTTTAGTCTCAATCCAAGGCCATTCGATAATTGACTAGAAGTGGAACTGAATAGTTGTATTCAGGCTCAGTTGATACGTATTGCCCAGGAGAACGTGATATATCCTGATGCACTGAGGCATAAGCATACGTTTGATCTGAGAATTTATAAATTAAAGATTGAAAAAAACATAAAAATAAGGAATTTAATTAGAATGAACCTTGGTTATGCTACATATCAAGTAGAAAAGAAACGGATAATCCTATCTTATAAGAATCAGATCAGAGACCTCAGGCAGACAACTGCCATAAGAGATAATCAGCATATGATGTATAACATCTTGTCTCAAGATATTAGGAATACTTGGTCTCTAATCAGAACTATATCTACACCAGCTCTTTCAATGGAGCCTTCGATTTTGCCATCAACATGGGTACAATATTTTACTAAAAAATTTGAATTGCCAAATAGATTTGTCAGTGATCAAAATGTTGATTTTTCGGAACATATTATGGAGTTGTGTCCGTGGTCGATAGAGGATATAACCAATGTTATAACTAAACTGAAGGATTCTAAGGCATGTGGTCCGGATGGGATCCCGGCATGTGTGGTAAAGCTGGACCCAATGTTCTGGGCTGAAATTTTTAAATCAAAATTTGAAATGATATTTAGCACAATAAAAAATTCCTAGTTCATGGTATTCGGCCATTATTGTGCCGATTTATAAGAAAGGTCCCACAACCGATCCGCAGAATTTTAGACCATTTGCGCTTACGGATACTTCATATAAAATCTTCTCTCAATTAATCCTAAAAGAATTACAGAATTATTTGTTCCGCAATGATGTATTATCTAAATTCCAAATTGGTTTTCGCAAAGATATGGGGTGCCCTCTTAATGCGACCATACTTTCGTATGTGCAGTGTCAAACTAGTAAGGGGGGAAGAGGGAAGGTATATATGGCTGCACTTGACTTGAATTCAGCATTCGATACAGTAATTAGATCTAAACTATGGGAGATCATGAAATATCTGGGGATCCCGGTACACTTAGTGGCTCTGATAGCCATGCTGTACTCAAAGACGAACTATAGGGTACGGCGGGATAAGACCGGAAACCTAACACAGGCAATTTCTACAGAGATTGGATTAAAACAAGGATGTTGTCTAGCAGCGGTATTATTTAATCTATACCTCTCCTATATGGATATTATTTGGAAGGATGGAATAAATTATCCTGTCTGTCTGAGTGATTTAAAACTGAATTGTATCTACTTCGCGGATGACTTATTGATTCTCGATAGAACGCCTTTTGGGCTACAGAATAAGTTGGATGTATTATTCTTGTTTGCTGAAGATCATAATCTAAAAATAAATCAAACCAAATCCAAAATTTTAATATTCAATGATGGAAACAAAAGAATCAAGAAATTTTCTTGGTCAATTGGGTCTATAGAACTCGAGGTGGTGAATGACATACGATACCTCGGATACACCCCGACCGATCAGAACTCCAAAAGATGGTGGGAGTTATTGCTTAAGGAAAAAATGAAACCTCTCACTGCTCAGATGTGTATCCTTTACAGAAAATATTGCAAGTTGTCGATAATACCGATAAGACAATTCTATCTGTTAAAAATTGAGCCAATTATTTTGTATATTCTTGATTTATGCACTGTTGAGATTGATGACATATTGGACAGGCTTCAGGGCGCATTGTGGAAAAGGGTGTTATGTCTAGCAAAAACCATACCTAATGATATAATCAGACATGAGCTTGATCTCTTGCCGCTCTCTGTGAAAAGAAATTGGAGGTTGCTTAACAACTATAGAAAAATGCTGAGTCCCACTAGAAACTCACTTTACGTAGATTTACATGAAATGATTAAATTGGAAACAATACCTGTTCTGCGTAAATTTGTAAGGAAAATGGAGACAATCTTGGAAGAGTCGAATATTTCAAAGGAAGATTTAATTTTGAGTCTGCCACGTAATAAGCAAAAATTCCAGCGATTGAACTGGTGTTTGCAATCTGATCGCATTGGCAGATATAAAGCATTTAAGGAATATGCTATGTTTAGAAGAAAAATGGGGGCTATGCTTAGATACCTTATACAATTTCCTTGTCAGGCTGCAAGAAAACTTTACATGCGCTTTCGATTAAACCAGTTCCCGACATTGGATCGAATAGGTAGATGGAGTTGGAAATCAGAACATTTTGAGAACATGAGCTTAGAATGTAGATTCTGTAAGAATGACGGATCTGTGGAGTCCCTCAAACATTTAGTGCAGAATTGTGTTTATTTTAATAATATCAGAACGGTCCATTTGGGAAAACATTGGAAATCTGTGATGGAATGTTCGAGCCTCTTTTTTTGGTCCAAGTGTATGTGGGGGCAAAGCATTAATCTTTTAATTGGTTTAACTAATTTTCTTGAAGTTGTAATGCAAAATATTACCAGGTTAAATGAATTGGATTGATACCCCAAAGGTGGTTATAAGAATGTCTTATCCGGAATTGAATTTTAGTGATGAATGCTGTATAACTGTGACTATTGTGGAATGAAATAAAATGTTTTAACAAAGATGAATTTTTAAATTTTGTAATATTGTAAAGGTTCCTAATGAATCAAACACAATAAAATAAAAAAAAAGACGTTGGATTGGTGTGTGACAATATAAGAAGTACGCAAATGAAAAACAAAAATGTTTATGATGAAAAAAGACCCATGGGCAAGTATGATGAAAGTACTGTGGCAGGGAAAATGGTAAGAATTAATTTACCCCCTGGGCTCAGAGAAGGTTCCTGTAAATGGTCCAAGCCCATCAGAGTGTTGGAAGCATGCAAACACTTTGTCAGAACTGAGGATGGCAGAATCTGGAATGTTGAAAGAGTATGGATATGTGGTGACAACAAACACTCTGGTGGTGACAGAAGTAGAATAATGATGAGGCAAAAGGAGGGAAGGAACGAAGATCAAAGAGAAGTAGAGAATAAGAAAGTTCAGAATGTTGTATGTGAGATGAAGAATGTGCAAGAGATGAGATCCAACAAGTCTGAAGTAATTTCCTTGCCCAGTCGCATCAGCGAGATGTCCTGCAGGTCCAGAAGTGGGAGAACATATCGCAAGCTCAGAAGGATGGAGGACTTTGTGTGAAATTGTATATAGGCTAGTGTCAACACCATTGTTGTTTCATTTTATTGTATATAAAGGAAGGGAGATGTGTAATATCCATGCTACTAGGAAGAAGAGCACGAGAAGCCAGCATGAGAAGCCGGGAGCGTGCCAGAGACATGACGTAGGGAAATGGAATGTTGAATACGGGTTGAAGATCCCACTTCTGACAACAAAAAATGAGGTATGAACCTCCTGTAGTAGCCTATAAAGCCCAGGAAAGCCCTCACTTGCCTGGGATTCGAGGGAAAATGTAGATTTTTTTATAGCCGCTAGTTTTTCCTCTTGGGGTTTTATGATGCCTTGCCCAACAAAATAGCCCAAATACCTTTTATGGAAATTAGCCATGTAAGACTTCTTAGGATTTACATGAAGTCCTGAGCTTTGTAGTAGTCGAAGAACTGTTTCCAGATGCACAAGGTGATCGCTCCATGATTGACTAAAAATAATAATATCATCCAGATGCGCTCCGACAAAACTTTCATGTCCTCTAATAATTGAGTTCATCAATCTTTGGAACGTTGCAGGCGCCCCATGTAACCCAAAGGGCAAGACTGTAAACTGAAACAAACCAGAGGGGGTGGCAAAAGCGGTCTTTTCTTTATCATAAGGATGGAGCGGTATTTGCGAATATCCTTTCGTTAAATCTATGGTCGTTAAAAACCTTGCCTTTCCCAGTTTATCCAGTAGATCTTCAATCCTTGGCATAGGATAGGCGTCAAATTTTGAGATCTCATTCAGCTTCCTGAAATCTAAGCAAAAACGAGTGGACCCATCTGCTTTAGGGACTAAAACTACTGGTGACGACCATTCACTCCTGGAGGGTTCTATGACTCCTAACTCCAACATTTCTTGGATCTCTTTGTTGATTGAATCTAGCTTCGCCTCCGGAATTCTGTAAGGTCTGATCCTGACTACCTCTCCAGGACGAGTCTCAATGCGATGGAAGGCTAATTTCGTCCTCCCTGGTAAGCTGGAAAAGGTTTCCGAATATTTCTTGTTAAGCATTAGGAGTTCCATCTTCTGTTTTTCCGACAAATTTTCATTTATATTTAACGCCTCCATTCCCAGGTTTCCCTTCAATTGCGGGAACTGTTCCATAGGTATTTCTTTAGTGTTTATCATTGCTATAGACGTCCCTGGGTCAGACCATTTCTTAAGTAGGTTTATATGATACGTTTGGGTTGGAAATCTTCGATAGTTCTGTCTTACTCTATATATCAAAGGTCCCAGGACTTCTTCGATCACATATGGCCCCCTCCATGCCGCCAACATTTTGTTTTCAGAGGTTGGTAACAATAACAACACCTTATCACCTTTCTGGAAGGTCCTCAACTGAGTGTTTTGGTTGTAATAATATTCTTGCTTGATTTGATTCTTTAACAAATGTTCTCGTGCAACCTTCTGCAAGGACTCCACTCTTTCTTTAAGCTGGCAGGCATACTCTGTTAAAGAAATCTCCTGACCGGGATCTTCCTCCCAACTTTCCTTTAAAATGAGTAGTGATCACACTGGTCTCCCAAACATCAGTTCAAAGGGAGAAAACCCGGTGGAGGATTGGGGTGTGTTGCGCAGTGTGAGTAATATCCATGGTAAAATCCGATCCCAAATCCTTTCTCTAGGGTCCACTGATTTGCGTAACATCTGCTTAATTGTCTGATTATATCTCTCTACAAAACCATCCGTTTGGGGGTGGTATACAGCCGTTTTCAAGTGCTTTATCTTTAAAATCCCACAAACCTGTTCCATGACGGCGGACATAAAATTAGTTCCACAATCTGTGATGATTTCTTTTGGTATACCTACTCGACTGAAAAAGGGTATCAGTACGTCACAAATGGTCTGAGCGCTGGTTGTCCTGAGAGGGAAAGCCTCAGGATACCTAGTTGCATAATCAACAACCACCAAGATGTACTTATGACCTCTAGACGAGGGTGCTAAAGGGCCCACAATATCTAACCCGATTCTACTAAAGGGTTCTAAAACAATTGGCATGGGTTGAAGTGGAGCTTTTTTCACATTTGCTCGATTTTTTTTCTGACATTCAGGGCAAGTCTGGCAAAATCGGGCTACTTGTGTATAGATTCCTGGCCAGTAAAATCTCCCTAAAATTTTCTGTATGGTTTTCTCGTTCCCAAATGACCTTCGCCTAATTGTAAATGGGCCACTTCCATGACTGTCTGGTAGTACTTACTGGGAACTAATACTTGTTTAGTGATAATCCCATTCTCATCCCATTCTCATCCTTACTATATCAATAGTAAAAACCCTTCTCGTTGAAGAAGAAGGGACCTCTTCCTGACACTTCATCCCGTACAGTTGCCCTTGCATTGGCCAATAGCGGGTCTAAATCTTGGGCCATGCGAAAACTATCGCCACCTTCATCAATCTTCCAGTCGACCACTATCGGGAAAACATTTCTTTCTCCCCATTCTTTCTTCAACCTTCTTATAGTAGCTTTGGTTTTCTTTTCTTTAGTTGGGGATATTGGAATCTCCTTGTGAGCAAAAGGGGCATCTTGCAACCAACTCTCCTCAACCTTTTTCACTATTCTGGCAAAGTTCGGTACATCTGACCCAATCAGAAGTGGCTCTCGCCAACGTGGAAAAATGTGTGATGAATCCGCTCTGAAATACACAGTTCCCTCGTCAGGCGCTGGCTCTGGCAATATCAGCATAAGCAGGATAAACAGGGCACTCAAAGGGTTAAATGTTTCTGCCAGCTGGGGAGGTTAATTGACAGGCTTTCTAACCAATCACAGCGGGGATTCAAGTGCTGAACTTTTGCTTTGTTTCTCTGTTGGTTGCTAGGAGACTGGTGAAGGGGAGCTGGAAAATGACAGTTACGAATGGGCTTACTAAAAAGCTCCTGCTGAGAAGAAACAAGTTAAGTTATAAAGAAACGAAGCTTATTTTGCGCCGTTGCGCCTATTTCAAAGTGTGTTAATGAGCCCGTGAAGCGTTGGACTGAAACGCTAAAGCGGGGTGCCTGAGAGCATGACCTTCACCGAAGTGATGAGCCGACGTCCGAGATGAGAGGCGGTTTTGTTTTGAAGAGGAAGAGCGGAGAGCCAACTTCCAGCACGGGAAGAAGGTCGAGAGGGGAACACGCTCGATCCGAGGATCGTATTGTTATTGCAGAAGGAGAGGTGAGGGGCGGAGTCCACATGGAGACGCCGCGACGAAAGGAAAACTCCAGCCGAGTGAAGCCGTAGCCGCTGACGGGGAGAAGATAAATGAGGTGAGAGGCGGGGCCCCGGTGACGCGGAGCGGCCGAAAACAGCTGATTGGAGGGACAGAGTGTTTTTTTCCCCTCGCAGCGACGAGGTAAGGTAGATCAGAGCGGGGAGAAAGAGAGGGGTTGCCACTCCCCGAGCATATGACCCAGCTGAATAGACATTCATATGGGGGGGGGGAAGAGACATTTAAATACTGCAACACAGGACGAACGTCTCTCTGGGAGTGAAAGAAAAAGGAAGACCAGAGTATGAGAAGAAAAGCACAAGGATAATTCGGATGATAGAAGAGAGTTTAGTAGAAAGATAAAGAGTGGCTGAACAAAGACAAGTTGAAATTTAAAGACTAAAGATACTGCTAAGCAAAAGACAAGTAAAATAAAAGGAAAAGATTAAAAGAATACCGAGGCCAGAAGAAATAACAAAAGAGGTTAAAGAAGGAAAGGAATTTTAGGCTAACAGAGACTGTGAGGAGAACTGTAGGTCACTATAGAGTATTAATATAAAGACTTACCTGAGACAATCCTCTGCCTTGCCGAAATACTTTCAAGTCAGAATCTTTCGAGGAGAAAAGACGTATCCTTTTTTTTCATAAATACAGGGAGAACTGAAGTTAATAAACGTTGTATATGTTACAGAACCATCTACTTTCCGTCTCAGCGTGATCTTTTCACAAAACACAGAGAACAGCAGCCTTACATACTGGCATTGTCAAACTGTGATTATATTCACTTTGTCAAAATGGGAGTATACAGTGCTGTGCTAAACTGGGAATAGACTACTGGGATTGTACAACTGCATGTACTGGGAACGATGTATACTGAACAGAATGGGCACATAATGTGACTGTGCAATTAGGCATAGGTAAAACTGGGAATATACTTGGGCTGTCAACTGGGATTTTACAGTGTATGTGTATGTGCCCGGATTGGCAAATTCAATATATACTGGGATTGGCAGACTGTAGATATATTGGTTTTTGTTAGAGGGTATTGGAAGTTCCCTTGGATTTGGCAAAATAAATGTAAAACTGGAAACATACTTGCATTGCGCAAACTGGTTGTTCAAGATTTAATGTACTTGGGTTACTCCAACAGCAAACTTGATAATATGTTTTCTTTGTGCAGACTGTGTATAGACTGGAGTTGTCCAAATGGGAGAATAACAGTACTTTTCAACCTAGGAATTTACAAGAATGCATAGCTGGGCTCAGATTGGGATTCTGCAAACGGTATTCTCAGATTGTTGAAGTGGCCGCACACTGGGATTGGGCAGGAAATATGCTGGGATGTTTAAAACTGGGATACACACAGATTTTGCAAACTGGACCTGTGTTTGAATTTTGTAAACTATGTATATAATGGGATTGTCTATGTGGAGGTCTACTGAAACACGGTTAAGTGGACATCTACTGGGTTTGTGCACTTTGGATCTATGTTGAGGTAGTAAAAACTTGAATTATTGCGGCACTGGCAACCAACAAGTATTGAAGTGTCAAACCAGAAGTGTACTGGAAACCGGGAGGATAGCTCAGCGGCAGCGTGCGCGTCTTGGAAGCAAGACGACACGAAGCAGCAACAGGTTCGATCCCCGGGTCCGCGCTTAGAAACCTCTGGGTGTTTAAGCGCGTTATAAATACGTAACTAAGACAAAAAAAACACAATTACTGTAACAGCGCCTCGATGCCTGCGGGCTGTGTGAGCGCTTTATAAATGTAAATAAATAAATAAATAAATAAAACCAGGCGTGCACTGGATACTTGAATGGGGCCATATACGTCATGGTATACAAGTGGGTAACTCTGCAATAAACAGTAAATATTCTTATGGCTATCACATTCTGAGTGTGCTGAGATTGTCCAGCTGGTACTTGATAAGCAGCGCGCAGAGTGTGATTGTCACACTGGGACCACACTGTGAATGGGCTCATTTGGAATATGCTGGCATTGCTTAACAGGCAGTGCACTAGGGTTGGTAAACAGGGTAAATACTAGGTGTGTCATGACGCAGCAACATTGTGTCTTGGTTTTAGCACATAGTTCTGGCCGCTGGTCTGTGGAACAATCACCCCACTCACATAAGAATGGAAGCAAATTATATCCGCTTCCTCAAACAAGTGAAAACCCACATCTTTAACTAAGCCACCACTCACCTTTAGGCCTTTTTGTTATGCACGTCTTGTTTCGTGTTTTGTCTTAATCTATGTCTGTACCTTGTGTCCGTGTTTCTGCGCCCCGAGGCTTGCGAGCTTCCGGCGCAATACAAATAAACAAATAAATAAATAGTTCTGTGGAATTCTGGTGCTTTGCTGACAGGAGAGCTCCAGGATAGAATGCATGTCTTCAAACTGCAGAGTTGAACATCCCTGGCCTGTGTGCTGGTTGTGAGGTCGGGGCTGCAGGGCGATTTCAAAACAGCTTCAAGCAAAATGTAAATCTTGTACTGACTTCATCACATTATTATTATTTAATTCTTATAACGCGTCAACATGCCCAGCAGCCTCAGGGTGCCCATATAACAAACAAGTACAAAACAAGCAGTTTTTGCAGCGGTAGAAGAGAAGAAGGAAGTAGTGACATTAGTGCCACTCATTCTGGCATCAGGGTAAACAGAAACGTTTTTGTTTGAACACCGAGAAGAGAACGTGCTCAGGGATTCAGGGATAGGGGAAGGACATTCCATTTTTGGGGGCTTGTACATCAAAAGTCGTCCCACCAAACTTCACAAGCTTAAAGCGTGGTTGTACAAACATTTGAATATCCGTGGACTCCAGATTACGCCTGTGTTGCTCGGTTACAAGGCGGCTCATAAGGTATTGGGGAGCCAGGCCTTTCAGACATTTGTATGACAGTGACAGTAGTTTGTGGGTGATCCTATGCACAACAGGGAGCCAGTGCAGGGTTCGGAATTGAGATTCAATGAGTAGGAGCTAAAACCAGCTCCTGGGTGACAGGCCTCACCCGGTAGGAAGGAGCTACCGCAAGGCGACCAAGAGCTACCAGAGATGCTCCTTTAACTTTTTGTACATTTTCTATGAACCATTGTATTGAAATGCATATCAGATATGTTCTAATTCTTCTTTATTAACATTCTCAAATATTCAGTTAATATCATATTTACATGTTTGGAAGGCACCAGTTGGTCCAAGGAGCCAAAGGTAGCTCCTGGTAGCTGTTGGTTGCAAGCTACCCAGGCTCTACTGTGCAAGAAGCAGGAGCTAAATAGCTCCCAGCTCCCCTAAATGTCGAACCCTGCAGTGCAAGGCTCGTTTGGATGGTGTAACATGATCACACCTAGATAATCCGTGGATGGCTCGGACGGCTCTGTTTTGCAAAGGCTGGAGAACATTAATATAAATTAGCGATGATAGGAAAGCGCCACATAGGTGTGAATCAGCCACGGTTGAGATCCATTATAGAGCCACCTGACTGTAATGAATATTTGGTAAGTTCTTGACACTATGAAAATGCTGCTTTGCTAAAATTGATACAACCATTTCCCCCACATTTGAATGGGAGCTGCTGTCTGGACAATACCTTAGTTAGTGTCTAAGGGGATAGTGACATCAAAAAGAGAGTTTGGCTAGCACTGATCAGAACACTAGGGTTCAGTGTTATACCACATGTGTGAGACACAGTGCAATTGTAATATTGAACAATGGAGAGTTGTCACAGCATGGGCTCGCCAGAACACACAAACGAAGAAGTGTTCTATAGAGTGTTATGAATACCATGTTGCAAAATCAGACCCTAAAAAAAGGGTAACTTGTGACGCAAGAATGCACCTTTATCAGCAAGCCGTAATTATTATCGCTCTATGAGCAAATAGCTGAAAAGACTTGAATCTGCACTCCATTGGGGATTGTGACGCCACCTCGAGCAAGGAAGAACGATACAAACTGAAGAGGGAAAATGGGACGATCCCCTTCCCTGCCTCATTCCTTCCATGTGCCGGAGAGCCCACTTTATTCTGGGAATTATGGCAAAAACCTTCTGAGTATATATGCGTGCACCTAGTTGAACAAAATACTGGGCTACCAAAAGGAAGGCTTATTATTACACATCCCTGGAACAAGGGGTCTCTGCATTTTCTGCAGCTCCACATCCAAGCCCTCAATCAGGGGGACTGGAAGAGTCCAAAGAAACCACCAGTTCAAGCATAAGGAACACGATGCAAGGGTCAGAGTTTTAGAAAATAACCAGAGCAGAAGGACTTACTTAAAAAATTGAGAACTGTCAGTTCCTGGTGAGTGAAGTGACCTCTTTGGGACACATTGTAATTGGTTATTTATAACATGCTTAATACCCAGAGGTTTCTAAGCGCGGACCTGGGGATCGAACCTGTGTTGCTCCGCATTGCCTTGATTCCAAGGAGAGTGTGTTGCCCCTGAGCTATCCAAATGATTTGTGCAAAGAATATTAGGCCAACGAAAGATCCATCAGGCATGAGTGCAGCTACACAACAATATGAACTGGCTCTGGAAACATTGAAGGAACACTTTGGAAGTAAAACCAACGCAGGGTTGGATAAGTATACTTTTTTTTTTATAGGAGGGCAGTCTGTGATTACTTCCATTGCTGCATGAAGTAGTTCCACGGAATGGTAAATGACTATCTCAGGCATTAACCAATGATAGTCACTTCAGATCACATCCAATCAAAAGCGAAGGCAGGCAAAGAATCGTAGTTGCAGAGAGGTGAGAGAAACTGCACGGTTAGCTTAACTGGCAAGCAAATGTGTAATAATAGTTCAGGGAAAAGGAAAGACTGACACTTTGGTACATAGGGAAGACGAATAGACCAGTGCGGCAGCGCATATGTGAGCATCGCTCGTGTTTGAAGAACAAGGTGCCCGATAAACCCCTTGTTGATCATTGTCGGCAAAAAAAACCACACATACACTGATTTTAAATGGTATGTGATTCAAACTATAAAAGCAAAAACCAGAGGGGAGGGACAGAGACCTTGAATTAAAAAGACTAGGGCAGAAATCGATCCAGGGAATGGATTGTATGAAGAATGGTCTGAATTCGGCTACAGAGTGGAGCTTGTTTTTCTAAATTTACCTGTAAAGTCAACATTGGCCAATAGGAAGTGGGTGTTTTTCAAGTGCCCTAATTATCTGGATGTATGAGAAAAGGAACACTTGTGTATATATATATATATATATATATATATATATATATATATATATATATATATATATTTCTGACAAATGACAACAACAAGTAGATAGATGTGTCTGAGACACTAATGAAGCAAGAAATATTATGTTGGGACCTATACAACAAGAGTGATCTGTAGAAACACCTACCTGTATAAGAAATAACTGTGTCATAGAATATTCATCAGCAGTGAGTGAAAGAGTCCGGTAGCGCACCGGCACGATACTAATAGGAAGAAACAACGCAGGTAAGCAAACGAGGGTTGCAGAGCCTGTGAGGGAAAGGGCATTGATCCCAAGTACCGGCAGTGCGTCGTGTGACCATATGATACATATAGCACCTATCCAAGTGGAGGTTGGGGTTATAGTCGCGGTAACACGTGCACGGCACCTGTTCATTTAAATATACTAAAGTAACAACCCCAAAGGGGGTAAGAAAGATATGGTGCTTTATTCATAACCCTAGTACTGGATATGTTCGAGTTGAGTGACACCAAACGAACATTAAGAGAAAAAGTAATAGAAAAAGTGTGTGTAGCTGCCATTCATACATTTTAAAAGATAAACAAACTACCAATTCGGGATTGACAGTATAGTGGGAAGTAGAAAATCCCTGATTTTCGAATTGCTAGTAGATATATACACCAAATGAAGTGGATACTATATAATATATATGAATACTGCACATATTGAGCAATAAGTAAACTGCAGATGTGGTTTGTTTCATAGGTATTCCATCTGAAGGAAACCTTTCGACTAATCGTGAACCATATGATGGGTATATCACCGTCATTCGAATAAGGTATGAGATCCCATTCAGAAAACAGTAGTGAAATGTATTATGGAAATTATACAATAATGAAATACGGGTCATAATGAAAACCCTATATGTTTATGTAATAGTGACACATTTGGCTCCAACCAATCTAAGTTGATGAGCATCAGTCCCTGTTCAAGTCCACTCAAAAAAGGTTAGTAGACACACACCCTTTGTATCTATGTCACTTAACACATTAGTCTAATTAGCCCACTGATTTAGTTTTATTGCTTTAAATTTTATAGATGCACGATGAAATAAGGGTTAGAAGATCTACCAGTCACATACAATCCAATTAATCACTTATTCTGAAGAAGGCCTTTATAACAACATTGAAGAACCCAGCACAGGATGGGGTTAATTCTGTAAAAACATAGGCCGAAACGCATCGACATACTATCCTGGCAAAATGTTTTCTGAAAAAAGATTATTGTGTATATAATAAAAAAGGGAATTGTCTGTTAGTTCTGAAAATGGTACAATAGTTCTTCAACTTGATGGCAAATCAAGAAAGTCAATAATGAGACAACCTGAGAAAAAAGATAAAAAGTGTTTGTGTATTTTTTATGGATTGAATTAACTGTGAAAAGCAAATACATGTATTGCTATTTTTCTAAATCCGGGCTATGTATGGTCTCATAATTTTTTTAATGTAACAAAATGTGAATCAAAGGTTGTGTGTACTGTTTTTGGAGAATAGGAGACAGGGGTAGTTTGTGTTCTATATCTTTTTTCTACAAAGGCAGGAGGAGACTAATGAAAGATCCAAAGGTTGTGAAGCTGCTTGTTGCCCTTATTTGATGAAGCATCTAATAAAAGCTGGTATAAACCCACATTACCAAAGTCAAGGAAGAAGCAGAATAAAACCTTATCCTTATCAGTATTTGGTTACTTATGCAGTAGGGAAACAAGAGTGGCAAGAAGGCTGCCCTTCTGGAAAAGGTTATTCAGTAGGAGGGGAGCAGAACTTGCAAAGGTTTTGGAAAGTGCAAAAGAGTCATAAAGCGCACTGTATTGCGCCAAAATAACATAAAATAAATGCTGAATGTGTATTTTCTGGTACTCAATTTATCAACCTCGGAAGGAGGAAAGGCTGAGTTGACCCTGCTGGGATGAAAACCTGCTGCGGCAGGCTGCACACAGATATCAGGGGAGAGCGCTTAGCTCGCTGTGCTATCTGACCGACAATAAATATGGCCAGCAATAGATGTGGAAATGCAGTCTTCCATTTTCGTTATACAATGTTGCCGCTTGCAGCATTGACTTCAACACAGACCGGTCTTCCATAGGTCTCCCCAACTCACCGGCTGTGTTGATCTCTCAGGCGCTGCATTGATCTTGGAGCCAAGAACGGTACCATAGCGGCTTCTGTTCCTCTCTGACTGTGAAGGTATCTCTGACACACAATCCGGTATCTCTGACACACAATACAGGATTCTTCAGCTTGGTTTCCTGGCCTTATGCTCTCTAATCTGAAGGGTTATGGAAAGTAACGATTTCTCGCCGAAAAGGTCAAAGGTATCTCCCTCCTTGTGTATACTTCTTGGTTTGCCGTCTTCCTTTGTTCAGCTGTCGTCATGGAAGCACTGTTCCTTTGTGTACTTTGCCTCGCTCAGAGTGTGCTCTCGTGCTCCACCTTTTATCTCTGTGGGGAAGTTTAATGGAAGTCAAGTGTGAGTGATTACCAGTAATTACCTGACCTTGCCTGACCATACTAGTGGGACATGTCAAGTACAATGCTCGGGTGTTAGTCTGTTTTCTCCCAGAGCGGGCTGTCCATGTGAAAGTGTTCGTGAAGGGAGTTTCTAAAAATCCTTTCGGGTAGGATGGGGTAAAGGTGTTACAAGGAGGGGGATACCATGTCAAACCATCAGGTGACCCACTCCCACTCCCTGAAGACCCCTCACCCAGGTGATCCTCTCGCACTGGTCCACTCCCAGGGTCTGGATCCAAAGGCGATAGCGGTGCCCTGGCCACCTGAGAGAGAGACCCCCGGGGACTAGCGGGTGAGGCACCTTGTGGTTTCTCACAGTATGTTCTTATATGGGAATACTGGCCCTTATTGGTGCAGCCAGCATGGAAATGTATCGGCACAGCCAGCCTGAACATGTTTTTACACTGTCATTTATTACAGGCAAAAATATCATGAAAATGAATTGAGAAACGCTCATGTGCACTAATGGTAAATTGCATCTATTGGATTTTGTATTAGTTACCCTACAAAACCAATTACAAACTGTCTGCCTTTTTTACCCCGTTTTCACTTAAAGTTTGATGTAAAATGCTACCTTTTAACCTATTATTTAAACAATGTTCTAGGTGAGATCCCTCAAACCTCCCTATTTTGGTTAGGGCTACCTCTCCATGCTCGGTAGCTCTGGCATATTTGGGGGAAATATTTAGACCCTCAATTAAAGAATTCACCTCCCACCAATGTTGGTAACATTGAATGTAATATTAAGTGGTCATCAATTGACTCAGGCATAGTTATACCTTTATTATACAACTAGTGGAAAAGCCTGTGTAGACGGGCTAATGTGCCTGAAGGAAGACATTTTCAGAGTGTAAATATATTCAGTGGTGTATGTTAACGTAATTAATGTAAATAGAAATAAAATGTGTAAAGGATCTGGCTCCTTTTACGTGTAGGAGTAGTAACCAACGCCAATATCTCAGAGAGTTTGTTGAAAGCTCAACATAGTACATACGCCAATTGTTGTATCTGCTCTTCATTGTCTTGGATTCCATGTATGGGGTTTGAACTCAAATATATAATGTTGAGTAATACAATTTGCGTGCAGCATGATTCGAAGTAGACATGAGATCATAAAATAAAGTAAATTGAAGTAAAATAAAGTACATTAAAAAAGTGATTTATTTTGTTAGAGAAATAGTGCTTAATCAAATGAATTTCTGTTTATAGTTTTTTTTAAATGCCTATATTTTCTTAGTGTATGCAACTTGAAGTATGCTGTTAAAGTGGTATCCCTGCATTGGGCCTTTTTGAAGCTAATTGTATGCTATCATTGTTGAAATACACATTTTGCTTGTCTGGAAAATGAACTTGAAGTCTTATTGTTGTATGCGTAAGGCAACAGCTCCCGCTAGCGGTGATAACAGGCAAAGTGGTCAGGAAATACACATTTTGTTCACCTGGAAGACAAACTTGAAGTCTTATTTTTGTAAGTGTAAGGCAACAGCTCCCTCTATTGGAGATGGCAGGCGAAGCGAGCAGGACGGCTTCAGACAAACATACATCTGGCCTTTTATTATATAGTATATAGCCCTGGATTCTCAACCAATACCTGGCAACTCTCGCCTACTACATCACCTTTTCCTGCTCAACTTTCCAGTGCTATGCTGATGACACCCAACTCGTTTTCAGGCTTCCTTCAGCCTCCTCCTCTCCTTCCCTCATCTCTGATTGTCTAATCGCCATTTAGAATTGGTGTGCTGCCAACAATCTGTGTCTAAATGCCATTAAGACCAAGTTCCTCCTTATTGGTACACCATCTCCATCCTTTCCTCTCACTCTCACTCTCTGACCGGCCTCCCTTAGCCCTCCTCCTACCACACCTGTACGGCCAAGAACCTCAGGGTTATCTTTGACTATACACTTTCATTCTCCGCACACATCTCTGATGTCTCCAAAAGGTCAAACTTTTTATTGCACCGCCTTAGAGGTACTCTGCCTTTCCTCTCCTTCCCTCAGAAGCTCACTGTCTCCCAAGCTCTGGTTCTCTCCAGACTGGATTACTGTAACAGCCTCTTTCTAAATCTACCTGCCTCCACTCTCCGCTCTTTACAATTAATCCAGAACAGGACTGCAAGACTTGTCCTTGGCCCCAAGCCCTGGGATTGTATCTCTCCAGCCCTGAAATCCCTTCATTGGCTCCCAATGGATGCAAGGATTAAATTTAAAACCCTCTGCATTGTCCGCAAGGCTTTCCGGGACCTGGGTCCAAAATACCTTCAACTATCCCTCTGTAAATACCTCCCCTCTCAAGCCCTTCACTCCTCTACTTCTAATTCTCTCAGGGATAGTCGTTTTGCAAAGAAACAAGCTGGGGGTAGATCTCTGTCTTCTGCGGGTGCCTCCCTTTGGAACAACCTGCCGGCCACCTTGAAACATGAGGAAAACCATCTCCGGTTCTGGAAGCATCTCAAGACCTTCCTCTTTGCGTCTGCCTTTGCCCTCCTTCTACCCTGTTGATCGTTTTCTTCTCTTGGCATCGTGCACCTGGCCACTCTCTGTCATTCGGGCCCAGGTACCTGCTCACTTTGCCACCCTCCTGCACTGCCTCCAGGCCACCCTCTGCACTAGGGTTCTGTATCTGTACCCATACAGCCCCCCTCCCACTGTTATTCTGCACTTATCAGATATACCTTATCTGACCAACTTTCAACTGCCACTTGCTGGCTGCACTACCATGGTTTTATCACCCTTATTTATTTATTTATTGTATTTAATACTTATTCTGTTTTCTCTCCTCTGCTCTGCACTTTCCACTCCCCCCTTCCATGCACTTTCCCCCTTTCCCATGCACTTGCAATTTCTTAGATGTCACGGGGCCTAGTAAAATCGCTGTTTTTATTGTATGTTCTCCTTGTTCCCCTCCCTTTTTGCCTGGTCGCGCTCTGAAACACTTATGTACGAGCGCAATATAAATAAAATATGATTTCATTTCATTTTAGTATGATGATTTGATCCAGCTATTAACCTGTTTTATAATTAATTAGTATCTCCCATGTTTGCCAGCTTATAACATGCTCTTAGCTTTCACAACTACATATTTGATTAAGTCCCCTGACTTATCGTCAGGGAATACAAGAGCGATTGATAAATTGTTTGATAAGGAGTGCATCTTATCCAAAAGGCTGTTGTTAAGAGAATTGAAATGGGAGGTTGATTATTATAGATATAAATGATTGATCAAAAATAAGAAATTAGTGATGTATGAAAGAAATTAGCAGTCATTGTTGGAGGCTATTTCAAGCAAGAACACACAAGACATTTGGAAATGTGTGTCTGATGACACTGTGGAAGGAGTGTGAGCTTTAAAGATATATATTGTATACCGCATACTGATTGTGATGTCCCTTCACATGAAGCCTAATGAGATACTAAAACAAACCATATAATTGTGTTATGTATTTCCATTGATGAAGTCAATATGGCACTTGATAGCCAGTAATGTGGCACTGATCTCCTTCCAGGTTGATTAATTTATTGAGCAACCGAATATATGGATTCCTCCCTTATTTAAGCCATTTAACCATTTTAATGTCGTGAAGTTTGCCTTTCCTGACTCCTGCCAATCAGCAACTATTGTGCAAATTCTTAAGAAAGGTGATAGGGCAAATACTGCAAATCACAAATCAATATCCCTAAATGACTGTAAATCTGTAAATGTATTTACAATATTTGTTTAAATAAAATTGTCTGCTGGTGTGCTTAGAATAGATTTATAGCACACTTGCAGGCTGGATTTAAAAGGGGTATTTCTTTGGTGAATAGAGCATTCTAATCAATTGTGACTATTCAGAAGTTTGACCCCCTGTATTTATTATTTGTTGGTTTGCATTTGCCTTTCCTACTATTTCATGCCTCATTCCTTGCCTAGCACTTGGGAATGTGGGCCTACCACGAGAGAGGCTTCTTGGTATACTTTCTCGTTCCAGATTGACTCTTGATAGGGGCAGGCGGGAACAGCACCGTGAAACCTCTAGATCATTCCCCACAGATATGAGCACGTGCCTGGGATGCATGCTGTCACCTCCTTTGTTTTCACTGCATTAATGATGTTACGGACGAGCAGCCACAGATTTCTGTTGATACACCTAGTGGGCAGTGGCGGCTGGTGAGTTTGAAAGCTGGTGGGGCGTAAAGATCCCCGGGTGAATTTTCGGCACGAGCGCGTGCAGCGTGCAAGCCCACACCACCCAAGTGGGGTGGTTCTCCCCCCCGTACATTTTTTTGAAACTGGCCTCCAAAATATGCTATTTACTGTCCAAAACCCACCGAAATATGACATAAAAAGCATTAGGTTTTACATACTAATGGTGGGCATTATTCTTACGTGTGCAAGTGTGGTGGTGTATTTTACAGCAGCTTGTAAATTTGAGAATAGTAGGTACTATGGTGTATACATAAAGAAATTCATCATTAATGGTAGCAGCTGCAAAATGGTGCAAGTGCCTGGGCATATAATAGCAGTGCCTGGCAAATGCCTAATAATTATAGACAGGCCAAAGCTGTTGGCTTTGCCAATGCTTGTTTTTAACAGTCCTTTAGTGAAAGACATGTATAGCGCTTACAAATCGAGTGGCAGAAGACGAACCTGGTTAAAACATTTTTATTACACCAGGTCTACAGCTCCATCAAGTCATTAACTCTTAGAAGACTGCTTTAAAAACACAGGCAGGCCCTAAAGTATGAAGGTTAATGGTAAGGCTTGAATGAATCGACTCGAGCTCATAGAATTCCCATGAAGAGGAGTTATGGGCGGGGAAGGGAAGGTACTACGAGGAAATGGCTATAGAAATTAGCATGGCCATGGGAAGTCAATGGGAGGGCAAATAAACAAACAGCACCAACAAGCTGTGTGTCCCTCCATATGTGCCATTTCTCCCTATCTGTACGCTAATGCACACGTTTTGCCTAATAGGTGGTGCAAATAGCCCAAACTAATAAGGCCACCAGTTCATACAATGCGGATTATGCCGCAAATGCCATGCAAACGTGACGTCACTCAGTCATTGTCTAAGTATGGCTGAATTATGTTCTGCATAAAGGAGGTCTCTTACCTGTAGGGGTTTCCCGTGTACTGTAACAAGATGGATGAGAGTCTCAGCAAATTCCTCTGCAATGCATGCCTCCCAGTCCCGGGAGCTGGCAGTGACCCACCTCTCGGCAGAGTGATGTGGCTTTTGATCCCCGTGTACAAGAACTGATAGAAGGGGTCAAGTCCTAAAAATAGAAGTGGGGGGACTCATCTGCAAATGCAGTGGGTTGTGCTGTCACCAGAAATGACCATATCAAGGTGAAATATGCACATTTCATTAAATTGGCTTTGCATAACCATCCAAATTGCACATGACGAATGGCATTTGTCTTTCATAAAATCAATACACACACAAAACCAAGAGAAGATATTTGCTTCTAATAGTGTTTTTGAAAACGTTAAAAGGTGTGCATATTTTAAACTCCACAAACCTACACAAATGTTTTCTCTGGAACTTGCAGTACCGAAATGGTACTGCAAGTTCCAACGATAAAGTCCAATGTCCAACATTATAGTGTAATCGCGCTGGGTGCCCTGCCATGCATATGTCCATGAAGGTCCTTTGCTATTGCAGGGGGATCTCCTTCCTACATTCATCGCCACTCGCCACCCCTCCACCCAATTTATACTACCTTTGTTGACATACATTTATGGTAGTAGATGCCACGTGCTCAGAGGAGATTGGGGATGGATAGTACAGAATTGTTTGTCTAGCAAAGGTGCTAGAAGTGGTTTCGCGAATGGGCTCAGGCAGGATTAGGGGCTAGGAGATGGACTGTGCTCAGAGGTGTGCGCCCATAGATGGATTTGAAGACAATGTGGAGCATATTCAGGGAGGGGCCGTATGGCAGAGGAGGAACGCATGAAAGCAGCTCTCGGAGAGTGCATAGTTCTGGGGGCAGTGATATAAGAAAGTAAGTTACTTAAATCATCTCTGTTTATTTTTATAGCACACACCACCACTTCAAGCATATTTGTCTCGTGTAACTACAGGTAGATAGCGAGCAGTGGCGAGTTTTCCATCTCTCTCACGGTGACGAGAGAAAAAGGGAAAATGGTGCTGGCTCAGTTACCCATTGTGAGCGTTAGCTCTGCTTGTCACTCTTGAGAAATGTTCTCAAGATAGAGGGAAGATGGCTCTTTCAGCACACGGGAAAAGAGCGACATGTGAAGAGAAACTGAAGGCCTGATTTACAAAACGTTTTCCAATGGAATTGTGCAATTGTAAAACACTTTTGTAAATTAGGTTCTGGCACTCATAGTCAGTGACTGGTGAATACATTTATGAGGACAATCAAAGGCAAAGCAACCCTGCACAACTCCCTTGGATAGCATTGGACCCTTGGGAACCAGAGGCATTGCTGGGGGGTGGGGGGAAGCTATAGCCCCGTGTCTTTTGGTTGTAGCCCCAGATAGAATCTCAGGGGCTTCAACCAAAAGGCTAGCTAGCCCCGAGTCCTGACAATCCCGACATCAGTGTAGCCCCGGATCTTTGCCAGACCTAGCAACACCCCTGTGGTGTCGTGTCAGAGGTTAAAGTGAATTTGAAAACTGGAATGGATGCAGGTACAGGGCACAGAAGGAAATCTCCTCACTCTCTGAATGCAACTATAATTCTTTACAGGGCAACTGCGCTCTCCTGATAATTGCACAATTTGGAAAGACATTTTAAAGCATATTTTAGCAAGTTTGTGTGGCGACTGTTAAACAGATGTCTCATGTTTAATTGGGATAGGAATTCATGGAGAGAGGATGGGACTGACAGTGACTCTGGAAACATGTACTTTGTGTGTATTTACTTGTGTGAGGAGCTTCTCCATGCAAAGAGGTGAAACTCCTCAGGAAAGACAATAATTGTTGGTTACAAATATCACCCCAGTAAGCTTTTACTCCTATGCTCCCTCTCTGCTTGTGCTTGCCAGCACCTTTATATGCGCAACACACCCTTTCCATTGATATTGCCATTGTGCCCCGGGTGACCCTTAATTGAGAGTTGAAAAAGTTCTCCAACTCTCGTGACACGAGTGACCTACACATGTACAGTGCCTGTGTGATAACGAGGGGTGCCGGTAATGCACCAGTACATCCAAAGCACGGGGGAGTTATGCCCGTGCAACAGCCCTGACTTTAAAGGAGCTCAACCCATAACGTGCCAAGAACTGTGCAGTGTCCCATCCAATGAACAACCCAAACAGGCCCTGCTTCGCTTCCTACGTGGCCACATGACAATCAAACCTTTCCTAATCGTCCTCACATTGTTATCCTTATTGTCATTTTACAGACCTGTAGGTTAGTCAAACTTCATAGATTTAAAGCAAAATAATTTCCACACTTATATTAATGTAGTCTAATACTAAACTCTGCGTGTATTCACCCAAACACCTAATTTTCCCATTATTATATGTACATATAATTTAAGAATAATTATACACACAAGGTCACTGGGAATGTACCTTTATTAATAACCAACCTTCATTATAATACATAGCAAGCAGTAAGTTTGTTCGCCACATATAACAATGCATTACTTCTCAATATGCTGCACAGAAACAGAATGCTTTCAAGAAATAAAAACGTGTGCTTGTCTTACGAAATTCACTCCCTTTACCTGCCATAAATAAAAGCTACGAGCTCCAAAACCGGACGGGATCAGCCCCGTTCAGGCGGGATGTACATTTCAGTTACCAACAAAGCATGTTTACACAAAATATTAACTCCACACGCCATTATGAAATCCGAATGTAAACCAATTGCAACCTTTATTGACAACCATATTTAATCGAATCCAGGCATCACATAAATTCATAAAACCCACTTCGAAATTATTATCACAGTTATTTGGCAACAATGCACAGTGCCATAAAAACACAGAAATTGCTCAGCCCTGGGAATCCTACACTTATCGCAAACAAAGCACCATGCTATGCTGAAGCGTATGGGAAAGCTGGCCTGCTGCCTGGCCTGGCTGCGTGCATGCCGCTGCAGTGCACGCGACGCGCACACACAAATAGATGATTGTTATTCAGTTAAGTAACTGAATAAAAAAATCATTTTTATTCTGTGCAAGCGCCGATGCAGCAGGGCAGGCCGGCCAGGCCTGCCAGGGTCCGATGCAGCAGGACAGGCCCAGTCAGGCCTATCCCTGAATCAGGGCCCAGGTCTGCCAACTGCCCCACAGGTCCCAAGGTGTTTCCAGCACAGGACGTTGCTGAAGACACCTTGGGGTCCGCAAGCAGTCGGGCACCTCTCTGACACGGGCACACCATGCACAGCACAACAGGCTTCTTTCTGAGTCGGGCTGGGCACCTCTCTTGTCAAAGACGAGAGAAGGGCACTGCCCGACTCAGAAAGAAGCCTGGCTTCTAATGCAGGCAACCTTAGTGACACAAGGCCCTTGCCTACACGGTCCCTCCAGTCAGCACTGAAAGACGTGTAGGCCCTGGCTTGCATGTCTTTCAGTGCTGACTGTGTAGGGGCCGTGTTACACACACGCCCGAAACAGGGGGTACTAGTAACTTACCGCAGGCAAGGGCTCAGAGCTGTCTCTCTCTGGTCTCATCAGGTCTTGTCCACTCGTCGCTCTCGTCGGGAAGAGAAGTGTGAAGGTGGTACAGGCGCACGTACACACCCTGCGCCACCTGCATAGATACAGTAATGTCATTGGCTGTTTGCCAGCCAATGCAAGGTTTGTCATTGGCTGGAAAACAGCCATTGACATTACTGTAGCTAGGGGGAACGAATTCAGTGCGCTGTTTGCGCACATTTTATGCTGGCGGGGCCAACCCTGAAGCGCCCCGCCAGCCTGCTAATTAAAGGGGCTACGTAGAGTGCGTGGAGCTACAAGCTCCACGCACTCTACTATTAAAAAAGAAGAGTAAATTGGGACGTGCCCCGCTATGAAAGCCGGGCCCAGCCCTACACAGTCACAGACATACACATAGCCTAGCCTTGCCACAGCGCCCCCGCGCTGTTGGCAAAGGAAATGCACCTTCTAGAACCTAAAAGAGATTCAATCAGAGAACTTCTCTGATTGAATCTCTTTTAGCTTCTCTCTTTCTTTCTGGGGGGGCGGCGCCCGGCCGCCCTATGATAGCAGCCGCCACTGCTAGTGGGAGGTCACTCATGATGGCTTTCTTTGAAGATGATGCTGTTCCCCTTTCCAAGACATCGGCAGGGATTCAGGTATTATTAGATGAATGTTTTGGTATCTTTAAAAAGAATTGGACTAACCAATAACGCTGACAAAACAAAGTGCATGGCTGCAGCTGGGAGTCGCACACTTAATGTGAACTTGCACCTTGATCAAAAAAAGAATTAAACAAGGGATGTTCTTTGATTAATGGGGCTTGCTTTCGTGATGATGGGCAATGGTGCAAGCAGATTAATAAAAGTAACATTGTCCTTGCTAGATAATGTTACTTTTATTAACCATCTCATTTTCAAAATGCCTTGTTGTCAAATGATTAAACCATCATTGAGTGGCAGCCTCTACATTTGGGGTAGAGATATGGGCCATTGTAACACTAGCTGTTTGGCAAGTACAGAAAGTATGAAATGAAAGTAACTAGTGGACATGCCCTCTTATATTCCTAATGTGCCTCTCCATTTGCAGTCAAGTTCTTTTAGCATTTCTCGCGTGATCTCAATAAACCATTACTTTTTTGGGTTATATTATGGAGTTTGCCATTGTTGGGCAAATACCAGGAAGTTCTGAATGATATGATTAATAATACCTGGTGTCGCTTCCTTAACATGGATCAAGATACCAAGTGTAGATTCTAAGTAATTGGCTTCCAATCTATAAAGTACTCACCGAAACAAATTAATGCTCACACTGAAGAAGCAAAAAAATCTGTTATTCGTGATTGGCTGTTTGTAGATCAAATTACTTCCTGTACCAAATTACCTATGACAATGAACTACTTGGATTATAAACTATCTTAAAAAGAATGGGCCAATTTGTCTGAAGAAAATTTTCATTTTGAACAGGCATCTTGCTACTGAGTTCCTTTTGCTCTAGATGGCAAGAGGACGGTAGTAATAATTGACCTAACTACCACAGTATTAGCAAGGATGTGGCTCATTCCGTATTGTTGTGCCCGACATACCAACACATAAAGTGATTTTGGTAAAACCAATTTTGAATACAATGGAGCCTTTTATCTCTGCAGGTCCTGTAGTGATATAAGGATCACAAATTCTGCAATGAATTATCTGCAAAGGTGCTTGGTTGCGACAACAAGCTATACTTAATACCGTTGACTCATTTTCTGCTGTCTTTTTGTCATAATCCAAATGTGCATTATCGAATGGTTTTTCACTGATAATATGTATTTTTAAAACCTGTTTTTTCTTTTACATTTATTACCTTATTTTTATTTGACGAATTATGGATTTTATAGTTAGATCTTAGCATAATAAGCAGCAGCTGCTCGTTAGATTAATTTGTATGATATTGTGTGTATATATTTATATATATTCAGTGAAAAAACTTTGTAAAAGGGACGTTATGGTTCCAAGTAAAACCGAAAAACCCTTGAAATTCACAAGTTATGGTAAGCTAAGCAACCATAACTCGCGCCACCACCGTGCACTGCTAAGACTAACACCAGGACATCAAAGATGACATCACAAATGTCATTGATGACATCACTGATGACATCACATGTGTATGCACTTTTCATGAAATATGTGTACAAGGGAATCTTATTATGATGTTGCGAAACAAGTGTCAAGGGTCATTGCAATAAATATCATACCCTAATTAGTGCATTGAATGATGCATTGATATAAATAGCATTCTATTATGGGGTTCTATCTAGTATACTAAGCTACTCATACAGAAACATAACATTGTGTGCAGTGTACAAGATGAAGGTATAATAATCGTAATGTTAATATGTCGAATAATGAACTAATAATTGTTTTCTTAATAGATTTTTGTGTACTGTGAAATATGTAATAAGTAGCTAATAAAACACATGTATTACATAATTGCATTACTATAGACAAAACACAAAGACACAAGAACACATACCAATATGGGTATATACAGGGAAAGTGAAGTTAGCAAAAAAGCACAAGTAGTAGCAGAAACAATTCATAATTTAACTGATTATTTTCATGCAAATAAATGATTGCTCTGTTTCAAAGCTGCTATTTACCCTAGGTATAGGTATCACTTGATGTGATTGGACCCTAAGGAAAGTAGTGTGAGTACAATGTATACAAATATGACCATATACAGGGTAAGTAAAGCCATAAAAAAAACAACAGAACTATCAGAAAGTGCTCATAAGTCTATTGATTATCTTTATGCACAAAAAGGATTGCTGTCTTTCAAGCTTGTGTCTTCCCGTATGTATATGTTTCATATGATGTGACTGGACTCTAAGGGAATTACTGTAAGAACCTACTTGAAGGATACGTCTACAAATAAAATAAAATGTTTAGTTTCTGACTGTTACTGAAGAAAACCATGTGGCCTAGATATGTCAGAAAAAAGAAAAAAGAGTGAGCCAGACATGTGATGTCATCAGTGATGTTATCAATGGCATTTGTGATGTCATCTTTGATTTCCTGGGTGTTAGTCTTAGCAGTGCATGGTGGTGGTGCGAGTTATGGTTGCTTATCTTACCATAACTGGTGAATTTCAAGGGTTTTTCGGTTTTACTTGGAACCATAACGTCCCTTTGACAACGTTTTTTTACTAAATTTCATAGGTTTTTAGCAGCGCAACTTAACCATAACGTCCCTTTAACAAAGTTTTTTCAGTGAATTTGAACGTTTTTTAGCAGTGCAACTTAACCATAACGTCCCTTCAACAAAGTTTTTTCACTGAATTTCATTGGTTTTTAGCAGCGCAACTTAACCATAACATCCCTTTAACAAAGTTATTTCACTGAATTTCATAGGTTTTTAACAGCGCAACTTAACCATAACGTCCCTTTAACAAAGTTTTTTCACTGAATTTCTTAGGTTTTTAGTAGTGCAACTTAACCATAACGTCCATTTAACAAAGTTTTTTCACTGAATTTCATAGGTTTTTAGTAGTGCAACTTAACAATAATGACTTTGACTTTATATACATGCCATATGGAACTGACTGAATCTCTTCTACTGTACTTGATGTCCGCGAACTCATTTAATGTTCGCGGACATGTTCGAAGAACAGTACCACTACCTAAAAACTCTGGGGGGGTATGTTTGATTGTTATATCATAACATAGGAACATTTAACAAATTCAAAAAGGAGCACACAAGCACATTATATGTACTAATACATAGGAAATGTAACCCATATATACAACACACTAACCATTCATTTAAATTCACTATGTTCTAAAATGGAATATACCACAAGAAGATAAATCGGCTTCCAACATAATTACCTCACAAACACGACAGAACTGAGAACAAGAGCAGACTCACTGAGTACATAGGACATATCTTACCTGAAATAGTAAGTGTACTTAATTTTATTCATATATTTCTAAACTTCCTGTATTAGATAAAAAAATATAGTATCTTTTTTTTTTCTCTCACAGAAATGTCTAGTACTCTGGAATGGCTAGAGGAGCATTTCCCACATGAAAAAATGTCACAAGAAATATAAACCATTTAATTATTATTATTTTGTATACATTTAACATATATATATATATTTTTGTACAGAGCATACCAAAATAGAAAAAACTTCAGAAAAACCTGTTATGGATAACACTTTACACATTATAGAAGATAAAATGGATTTATTGTTGACTAATTTTAATAATTTGAAAACTTTTGTGGAAGATAATTTTAAACCAAAATCCTCGTACCATTGCCCCACATGTACTTGTCCCTCCTCACCATATCCCAGTCAATTATCCCCAAGCCCTCTCCATAACCCAAAACGGTTTGATGAGACCTCCATCCCTTCTTCACCTAATAACAATCATGTTGAAACCCCTAAATCTCCTGTTTTTGTTTCTGTTTGTGACTCACCTTCTCTGTCATAATTATTAATATATGTTAAATAAAGTGTAATTTTTATATTGTGTTGTAAATAGTTTCTTTTTTTTTTTAAACAATATAGGTGTAAACTTCAAATACCCCATCTTCCCTCTTTCCATGACATCCAAAAAACTATGCTAATTTAAATTCACCTACTGATTAACTACTCTACTCTTTGACCCATGTTCCCACTTTTCTCGCTCCCTACTTATCCTTTCCCTCTTCTGTCACTCCTTAATATGGTTCCAGCAATATTATTACATTAATTGTTATTTCCAAATGCCCCAGTGGGCTAGGTCCATGCTTTACCTACAATAAATGAGGGTGCGGGCTTTCCAAGGCGGGAATGGCCTGGAGAACACATTTAACTGCAGCGCAAAGGCTATTACAGCCTAGGAAATACTGCATTCTGGGCCATTATAGGTATTTTCACCCTGGGCAAGAGAAGGCAAATGCAAGGCCATTGCGGTGCAGCCAGGTAATAGTTGAGGTTTTCAACAGTGGTGATATTAAGAGAATCTGTGTTACTATCACATTCAATCATATGGCGGCAGTCAAAAGTCTTGTCATTTTGGTGCCGTATGTTAGAATTTTGTTTGGGACGAAAATGCTTTTTTGGGGTAAGCATTGCAATGCATTCCCTATTTAGCGCTTTTCTTGTGATAATCCTATGCGGTGTGTGTTGCAATGCACGGTCTGGTTCACACGAGTGGGCATGGTGGCTTTGAAGATGTGCACTGGTATTCCTTTTCTTTGGAATCAGTTGGCCTTAGCAAAACGGTTAAGGCTCTGATTCCAAAGAATACGATTGGCTAGACACAACTTGCCAGATACTAATATATAACGCAGCAGGCTCTGGATAATGTACGTGTTAAAGCTCTGTACATTATAAGGATTGTGAAGGTCACTGAGATGCTCTGTGACCATAAAGAGGAAATAGGCCAAATGCTGAGTTCCTTTGCAAGGTCGCAGAACCCCAAGGTCACGTGTAGTATCCCTTTAATGGGCAGCTTGGTGCATTCTCATTCCTCATAATAAATACATGGTCACATGACCTCTTGAGTAACTAAATTCTGGAATCCATCTAGAATCTCATAAATTGGAAAATCACACCGATATACAACTTGTTACGAACTAATATTTTAAGCAGTTTAATTTTTAAAAAATCATTTAAAACACTGATTTGTAGATTGGAATACGTGTTATCATGCAGTTAGGTTCCTGCTCTGCTGTGGTGTCACCCAGCAGGGCCCAAAGTAATGGCCATATATGTCTCCTTATTTATTCACTAATGACTGTAAATAGACATCCATCCTCAGCTGGACAAATCAATGTTGAGGACAAATTCAAAACAGGTGGAACTGCAATAATTGCAAGCATCCTTTCGGGTTCTATACAGCCTCAAGATCACCATCAATCAGAAAAAAACACACTTCATCAGTTGAGAAGACCCACAATGTATGCTGAAGTATTCAACATTGAGAGATGCAAGGTCTATCTGGCGCCCAACAAGGTGCAAGCGTTAGGGAAGATGATGTCTTGATTGCAACATCATGCAGTGCCCTCTATGTAGGAGCTAGCAAACAAGTTACTAACAAAATACAGATGCTACAAAACAACGCTCTCAGAGCAGCGCTCAGCATTCCCAAGAGAGAACACATCTCCAACATTAGGAGAGCCCATAACTGGCTCAACACAACAGATAAAATCCTGCTCAAAGTAGCCTCACTAACACACAAATGCCTCAACAACGCTGCCCCCGCTACTTAGTCGATAGAATAAGTAAACACACCTCCAACAGACCTACTAGAACCTCCAACGCTAATCTTCTCACAGTTCCCTGATTCAAACGCACCAAAATGGGTGGCAACAGCTTCCAGGTGAAAGCAGCACAACACTGGAACTCCCTACCACCTTCTCTAAGGATACCCCAAACCTACACACACTTTAGACGTAACTACATACACTGGATAAAGAACAATGACCGCTAATTCCATTCATCCCACCTCACTGCTACCTACCTGTAAATATGTATATTTTTAAATCCGTAAAACTTTGCCTTTTTCATGACTGCTTCAATCATCTATTATCCACTGCATTTACTGCATTGTATCCATACAACCATTGTAATTACTGTACTGCATTGTAACATGTAACCAAGCTGCGAATAACCTTGTTGCTCCTGCGCCCTAATACTCTCGGGTCTGGTGCGCAATACAAATAAATAAACTAAACTAAACACACTTACCGACAAGGTGTTTTACTGATCTGTTAGATAGCATGTCCTTTAACAATGACTGGAAGGTAAGCCGGCAGGACCCAGGGGGAATCGCCCTACTCTCTATGGTGGAATTGTTCACTAGAACTGCTGTATCTGAAGGAAATGCAAAATCTCACTGCTTTGCAGCCAGCATTAAAATTCAAAGATCACTGGAGAGGAGGCTCATTTGGTGAGCTAGTCCTGTATATTTCCCTACATTTTGACTTCAGCCCTTATATAGGGGAGGATCAAGACGTTCAACCATTTCTTTGATATCTCTTATGCCAACGCCTTTTACAACAGCACTTCTATCAAAAGCTTCATACTGCAGTCTTTAGGTCTTGATTGGCATCTAAGCCTCGGCATTGCATTTCAGTGCTTGCATTCAGCATTTTAGATTCGATGTTTTCATTCGTTACCCTTGTGCGCAGTTTAAGATGATTACCACATTATTTGCCTTAAAATATTCCCGGTGCAATCGTTACTTACTCTAGATTCCATGGCCTTCCCAATATACGGACTAATGTCAAGGGTTTGTTGAAAACAAGTGCATGCCTTGAAATCCCAAAGCATTTTTATTTGCGCCTTGGAGAGGTTTTTCCTCTTCTACTAACCTTTGCATGTTGGAGACGTTATTGGAGCCTGATAAGACGGTTTTTTCAAATCTCTGCTCTCATTCCTTCGGTTAGAAGACTCTGTAAGATGTCACTCGTTGCCTTATGCAGTGATTGTCTGCTGCTAGGCACAGTGCCAGGCCAGCCTACCTGTTTATTCACAGTGAAAGGTTTGATCTCTGAGGTGCCCCTTCTTTTAGTCTCTGTGTCCTTCACAGCTTGCTTTCTTGTGTTCTGTTAAATCAGGGGACAGAGGAAATGAATGTCGATTTGCTCGCTCGAACTTGCTAGGACAGTTCTTGCACTAGCAACGACAATGTGGACGACTTAGTCTTCAATGTGCCCTTTGTTCGCTCATTTCTGCAAGAGTTTTGCACACAAAAGGGTTTTGTTTTGTAGTGCTTTATACGGGTCAGAGCAGCGGCAGCAAACACCAAAATAGTTCCTGTCTTTGTAAAGAAGTGTTTGTGCTCCGCATGGCGTCCCACGGTTGCTTTCCTCTCTGCACACTCGGTTACGTAACTGGTACCTGCTTGTCTGTTCTTGTTTGAGCTGTTTCAAGGAGGCGCGATAGAAGAAATGAGTTCAAGCCAGAAGGGGAAGCTTGAAACAGAAATATGTGCACCTGAACTTGTGCACACAAGAGAAGAAAAGCACCTGCAGAAATATGCAGAAACAAACACCCAAACAGGCAAAACGTCACACGTGTAAAATTGCGTGTCCATACACATACATGGGCTAACATATACATTAGCGCACTGTCACAGATGGCCTGAAGAACACACCAACTCTGAAAGACAGTTCAGGGTTTTTATTGAAATAAAGGATTAGGGGCTCAGTCAGGGCCATCCCTCTCTTTCGCCTCCCCCAGGTGCCTCCCTAGCGCAGGCTTCCCTAAACCTCAGGGTGGTCACTAGAGCTTGGTAATCCATACTGACTAGCTGTTCGTGATAGCCTGAGGAAGAGCACCCTTTCTCTCGCCCTCCCACTGCGCATCAGCTAGGCGAATACTAACCCAGGTCCCACAATGAAATAGTGAAAAAAGAGGTGCCTTCCAAACACCCAGGTCCCACTTGGCCCTTTCCTTGCATGCTTTTGTGCTCCTCACCCTGATATTCTATCCTCCCTTTCCCTTCCTTCTAGTCTCCTCCCTTTTCTTCCTCCCACTCTCCTTCACCTCTCCCGCTCTCACTCTGTGTCTCTGGTGTCCTCTCCCTTCCGCCTATTCTCCTCAGCCCCCAACAAAAATTCTACCCTCTCTGCACTACTGCTCTCCCATCCACACTACTACTACTCTCCCCCTCCACACTACTACTCCCCTCTGCACGCTACACTCCACGCATACCTTCTCCCACAGTCGCTCTCCTTTCACTCCCAATCACCTTCCCATTCACTTTCATTCACCTTCTACTCTTCCTCTCTTTGTTTTACTCTCTTACCTTGCACATATTCTAACACCAAAGTATAACTTTCTTCCACCAAACAATTCCTCACCTCAGCAATACTCCTCCATGCTCCTCTACACTCTCTTTCCACCGCTAGGCATTTTTGTCCTCTTTCTCCTTCCTTGAGCTTACCAGAACAACCCACAATGCCTTGTTTCCTGTAACAAAAACACATGTTTCAGGCTTTTAATCCCACCCCCTTTTGGTCCGAGGTGCCTCCCATGGGAATGGCAGCACGCTCCAAGTGCAGCCATTGTCAAAGTTCATATGCCTGCCCTTCTTTTCTGAATGGCCGCTCGTTAGAATCTTATTTTCTTTTCTGTTATTGTATAATGGTTAAAAACAAATTTAACCTTGTTGATACATACAATAGAAATAAAATACAAAGAGTGGAATTCAACAAAATTCCCAAAACATACCCGACAAATTTAAGATTCAAATTATTTAACAGTAAAGTATTAATCAAATTTGAATCCATGAATTATAACATTCATCCCTAAAATCTACAGAGGGATTAAAACTCTCCTAGGTTTATATATTTAAGAAACCGGTAACAGCTATAAAAGTAGATTCCTCAGCAAGACAGGTTAACCAAATATTTTCTGGCTCACTAATAATTGAGAGCCTTTTCCAAACCTTTCTAAACTGTGTTGTGCAAGTACTCTGTAGCTCCGGGCAGTAAATTATCAGATGCTTCAGTGTTTCATAGGATAAGGGATCTTTACAGAATCTGCAGTTTCTCAATTCAGCCGGTAACATCTTTCTGCAAATTTGGATTTCTCTGGTTAAATACAAATTCTACCTGAATCACGAGAACTCAAGGGTTACTGTGAGGGGTCAGAAATGAGAGACAGTCACAAAGTTGTAGTTTTCTCAATCTGTCCCTATCCTAACGGGAATGTCCCTACCGAGCAAATGAAAACTTAAGAGAAGTCACCTTGTGTCCAAACGTATTTGACCCTCAAACTACATATGCAACCAAAGTGCAAAAGGTACATTTATCTGTTTTCAGTTCAACAAAAATGTGTAAAAGTTCAAACTTATAATTTCCGCAAAGCAATCATTATGGCGAGGGTTTGATTCCCTTCCCCTGAATCAATTCATGAAGACTTTTGAAAGAGTTTTGTTACAACAGTGTTCTATTCAGTTCAATGGAAAATGCCTTTTTCTTCCAACACGTCTTCAAATTGATAAAGAAAATGTCTCTTTCGCAATACCACTTGTTCAAAACCAAAGCAACTGTTTCATCCACAAAGTACTCTTCCTGATTGATGAAAACTATTATTTAGAAGGATTTAACAACCATCCTTTCAGTAGAATACTTTTGTCAGGACAGCACAGCAAATGTCTCTTATTATACAATCGTTTTTCAGGATGATAAAGTAAGTATTTTCTTTCCACAACACTCTTCACCACAACCAAGTTTCCTTCTTTGATATGATATGATATGATAGGTTATTAATAACATGCTTAATACCCAGAGGTTTCTAAGCGCCGACCTGGGGATCGAACCTTTGTTGCTCCATGTCATCTTGCTTCCAAGGCGAGCACGTTGCCGCTGAGCTATCCTCCTGAGGCTTTAAAGCAACTATTCCTTTCCTGGTTTACTCACCTACCAGGATTGACTTCAACTTCATACAACTTTTTCCATTCCTGGTTAACTAGCCCGCCAGGATTAAATTCTATTTCAGACAACTTGTTCCTTTCTGGTTTACTCTCCATATTTCATATGAGGAGAATTGTACAATATTTGCCTGTTTTTATAGTTTCTTGGCTGGTGGCAATGCAGGTTCCAGATTTCCCCAAACTGATATCTCACGGGAGGGGAACTGTTCCCTCTTTGCTCCTTTATCTCTTCTTTATAGTCTCTTGGCTGGTGGAAATGCGGGTTACAGGTTTCCCCAAACTGATACCCCATGTAAGGAGAATTGGGCCCTTTTTTCCCTTCTTTTCTACTTAGTTGGTATTCAAAACTGTCTTTTAATTTTAACTGTTCTTTTAGGAGCACCCTAGCATTACCTCTATCCTTAGACCAATTCACTGGCTTCTTTCTGTGTCTCTGTGCTGCGGTGCAGTCTTGATGCTGGTAGGCCTTCGCTAAACTGTCAGACCCTCTGAGGTCCAATAAAACCTGCGGCTGCCGTTGCCTACCCGGCTCTTCCCGGGAGCTCACCAGTTTTCGACAGGCCTCCTTTTACTCCGGTACACTGGATTAGTTCTCTGTGGCTAGGGAGCACCTCTCCCTTTCAGCTGGACTTCTTACCCTGCTGCCATCCTCCACGGTTCCACTTCCCACTTCACATACACTGCAGCACCCCATGACTTCTTCTCCAGCGTCGGCCTCGGCTGTCACTTCCATTTCTGCTTCGCCTGCTTCTCTGGCTTTCCTCGCTTCCTTAGCTTCCGTGGTTTCTCCGTCTTCTTTCACCAGCGTGTGAAGTCCAAATTTAAATGTCCCACTCTCTTGATTAGAATTGAAACAAAACAGACCTACGGTCTTCTTAGCAGCACTAGTAATCACCATTAGCTGTTTGCTCCTCTTCTTCGTCCCAGTACAATAAGCATTATGGGTCTTGAAGTCCATAATGGTTTTAGCGTTTCAAAGGCTATTTTGATTCAATTGTTTGTTGAACGGAAGGTTATTAAAACCAGGAGATGTTTTGTGAATGATCTGTTCAGTGATATTGGGGTTAAGCCTTTTATCCAAGACAGAACCATTAAAATCAAGGGGCATTACATGTGACTTATAGATTTCTAAGGTGGAAAACAAATACTTTTTAGGTGGTCTCTCATATACTTTTCTCTGGATTTCAACTTGGGAGGGATTTACGCAGTGACAGCATGTCAGCAAATGTTTGGGATTTATAGGATCTTCATCCTCTCAGAAAGAGGAACACAGCGTCTCTGCTTAGGGAGTCACCCTGATAGCCATCTCCCCGCATAGGATCCTCCCTCGTTATACCACCCGCAGGGTCATGATCAGGTAGCGTCTGCCTTACCCCAGCCACATGGGAGGAGACTTTAGGCTAGGGAGTAGAAATGACTCCATAGTATTCATCACATTAAATTGATACTTGGACTCAGCTGTGAATAAGATGTTAAAACTCAGAGACCCTTATTCTCATGTATAAGGTGACCTAGAGACTTGAAAATGTGGAAATCATCAACAGTTCGGCACCAATTGTTCGTGAATAAGATTTTTTGCACCCTTTCCGGATCGTGTAACAAAACCTCCAATTTAATATCTGAATTAGACAATTCCGGCAAATGAATGAACTGCAGGATTAGTACCCAATTGCATCACTGCACCAAGGTCATCATAAAGGGTATTCTCCAAGGGTGTTGGGAGTGTATGATATGACTAGTCATTCCTGGTGTAACATATGCTGTTCTAGCATATTTTAAAGGCCAATAACGGTCGATAAGGTCGATAATTGATAGGGTCACTTCTGCCCTTCTTCATAAATATCGGAATTACTGATGATCGCTACCAGGAGGGGGGCGTAGGTCCCTGTGTATTATTAATGGTCATTGAAAAGGCTAAAGGTATAGGTAACTGTCTTCTTTTGAATTTGAAAGGCATATTTGTATCTGATGGATTGAGAGGTATGCGCACAGGGCTTACACAGGGCTCTATGAATTGTCTTTGTAGACGAGTAATTGTCAACCTTGTTACATTGCAGAGTCCCAGTGATGGCATAAGATTGCATAGTAGCATAATTACTGCACATATTTTCAGTTTTAACTCATGAGAAGACATTCGTCCTACAGCATTTCGGTCTTTAGGGACTGAAACATTGAGCCAGTAATTAACTGTTCATTGACCCTGGAACCACCATGCCCTGTGTGAGGAGAAGTGGGTGTGGAAAGAAGTAACCTGAAATTATTCCAAATATTTGAGTTCAAGGTGAAGGTGACTGTGTAGAACCATGCTCATTCTGTTTGTTAAAATGATAGCTGTTGTTAAAGTGGAAGGGCACACAGGGGTGCACTTTTCCACTTGGACAGCAGAGGGTAACCTAACACTGATGAATTGCATCACCTGAGTACGGAAACATACCTAAGCATTTTATAGATTTATAGATTTGAGATATTTCCATCGAACCCCCATCAAGTTCATCTCAAACTCGAACCTGATGGCGGCCGTGGGAGTGCATTTGGAATACACATGACTTTTCTCCAAAGAAGCCCCTCCAGCAGACCAATATACTCCAATACCCAGATTTGCAGAGTTTCCAGACCGTACGTCACCTTGAGGATGACTTTACCCTCATAGTACTTTAAATTGGATTTAATAGAAAATCTACAATATTTTGACCTTAACTTACACATCTTTATTTTACACGTGAGGTATTCCTTTGTCAATTTTTTATTTGGAAACGTAACAAACGGAAATGCCAAGTATAAAATATTGTCAATCAGCTCTGGCTTTTCCTGCCCCAATCTCCAAGTAAACAGGGACTGCCCATATGTTTTACGTATCTGAAGCACCTTTGTCTTGGACTGATTAATGACTAAATGGTTATCTTCTGCATAAGAGGAAAAGGCTTTAATCAAGCATTGTAAAACTATCAGTGTCTGATCAAACACCAGAAGGTCATCATTGTATGCAAGCCAAATAAGTCTGATTGATGACAACTTCGGGGGTGTAAAGCCCATTGGTTCTATTGCCTCATCAATTTCTGACAAATAGAGGTTAAATAGGCAAGCAGCGAGAGTGCACTGACAAACAGCCCTTTTACCAGCCAGATTCACGTTCAAATTAACGTTTAGGCACTCTCCCCTTGTCCCGATCAGGACTATTTCAAATCCAGAAAGCAACATATTATGGTCACTCCAGTCACTGTGGGATATTCCAAAAATACACACAGTTATCAAAAAGCATGGAATTGACAAACATGTAAGCGAGCACTGGGGAACTGTCTCCTCGCTTCCATGTTGGACGCCACACCAAATCCCCCTCAGGAGAGCCATTCAACATATGGAGCCCAAGAACAGGAGCACCAGATCATCCGTTGCAGCTCTTTGTTAGTCATTCCAGATCTGACAGGTGGGCACCCCAATGTCATAGGGCCTCATTACAACCCTGGTGGTAGCCGTGCCTGTAAAACAGGCACGGCTGCCGCCAGAGTTGCATTTTTTCTGATGCCCAGAAATGGCCAATTACCGGGTCATTGCAGCCTTGCCAGACCCGGTATTTGCCCATTGATGGCGCCGGAAAAAATTCTTCCCCATTCCCATTTGAACCCCGTAGGGCTCAATGGAAATGGGGAAGCTGGATGCACAGGCATCAACGGTGCCTGTGTATCCGAAATGCTGTGCTCGTGGGTGCCTTTCATTCCGCCTGGTCAGACCTGGTGGAATGAAAGGCACCTGTGAGCACAACTCAGAGTTTGCCGGTCCGGAAACAACGGTCAACCAGGAGGCAAGAGGAATTCAAGTCGCCAGCTAATAGGATCCAGCCCATCCCAACGTTGCTCACCCAATCAACAGTGATGGTTGACAATGATTCTAAAAATGTACTTAGCGGGGAGACAATCCCATGCCAGTAAATATTGCCTAGTAAGCTCTTTCTAGTACAGGCATAGGTAGCTCAAATTAACCTCAACAACCAAGTCCTCTTGGCAGTTAACCAGGGTCCTAGTACAGAGTATTGGATGCTAGGTCTAACCAAAGTTAAAAGGCCTCTAGAGGGTCTACCACTCAATCCCTTACAAATTCGGTGGTGCAAGCTTTGAAACTTATGCGCCGCGGGAATGGAATGCTCTTCCACTCAGCATAAGATCCTCATCTTCTCTGGCGGTCTTTAAGAGGACAGTTAAAACCCTCCTCTTTAACTCGGCAGATGAAATCTCTCTCCTCACTCCTCCCCGTCCTTTTGCTCTGACATATCTGCTTTTTATGCGCCCACGGCGTGTAGCGCCTTATAAGAATTCAAATAATTAATAAATAAATAAATATGAAGGTTGAAAGTACGTTCTGTATCCATCGATTACAGGACACGCAACCAACATGGTTTCTTCGATGAATATTATACCAACTCTCCTAATATATTTACCAAAAGGCTCATTAGTGAAAAGGAAAGTGTGCCCCGTAGCGTCCCAACATAATGTTAGCATATGACCATCATCACCTCCGCTACCTAAACACATGTATGAGGTCCATGTACAGTTACTTATGCAATCAAAATGATCAAGGCCACTACGCCTCCAGACCGGTTAGGCCTGGGCTTACAGATAATCTTGTAGTTATCAGGGAGGAGAGTGTCAAAAGCAGTGACAGAGCTGGCAGTGAACCACGTCTCAGTGAGAATGTCAAGGTCAAAGTCTTCAAGAAGGAGACAGATATCAGAGAAGTGTTAAACAGCAGAGGGTAGCTAGGTGAAACTAGGTGAATCTGGTTGCCACCCTTGAAGGTCTTCTGAGGAGGGGTACAGGGATGTGGTATGCCCGTCAGGGGTTTAGAAGGGGCAAGAGCGGTGGCAGACAGAGGTGTGGTCGGAGAAGGGAGGAAGTTGATGAGAGACAGAAGACACCTATCAAGAAGGAGAAGGATGGGCTGAGAGCCCTGGGCCACGACAGTGCCATTCTAATAGACATTAATGATACACGTAGAGGATAAGAAGCCTGCCCATCTGGTGCCCCCATTAATGGCTGATGAAGAGTAAGGGGAGAGGACAGAGACCATGTGGGGAGTCCTTAGGTCCGGAGAGGGAGCAACAAAGAGGATGTCTGTGACAGTCTGCCTGGAAGAAGCATTGAAGTAGGTGTCAGCAATGGGTGGTCCTGTGTTGGAGACCAGGAGATCTTTTTTGAACTTTTTCCTTCCAGGCTTCGAGTGAGAGGTAGGTGATGGAGTAGCAGTTAGAGTAAATAGGAGAGATGGAGAGCATCATGGAGGGAGAGGGCAGAGAGACGTAAAGAGGGAGAGAACAAGACTGAGAAACTTCACAAGCATAGAGAAACTGCACAATGCACAATGAACTCACCAGGCGTCCTAGTAGCAAGGCAGTTGCATACAAGTCAGGTACACAAGATGTCACAGGTCGTCGAAAAACAGGATGGGGTAGCTTGATGCAAGGAGAGTCTCCCCTTATTAGCTGCTTCGGGCAGCAGGGCCCCACGGTTTTCCAAAGTGGTGTGCACTGTCAGGAGCCCTCCACCCTAGGGGCCACTTCATCATGCCTGCAGCCAGTCAGTCAGAAGGGATGAACCCTTCAAGGGTCTCTACCCAGTGGGGGCGTGATGTAAACCGTTCATGCCAGATTTGGTTCTACCGGCAGTGATCAAGCAGCAATGGCCATCTTCTGCCACAAGCCTTATTCTGTGTAATGCTGGGAGTGGTTATTAGGGTCCAGAGGCCAGCTGACTGGACCAGCAGTTACCATAAAAATCAGTTATTTCAGCTATCGTTTGTGTCCGGCATCAACCAACCACCTCCTCAGTGCTTCACCAAACAATATCAAGATTCAGTAGAAGGACCTTCGGTCACCAAGGCACCTGTGAAATCCATCTTCAGCACAGGAAGACCGCTTGGTTCCTGCGCAGTATTTCAGGGCAAAGGTAAGGGGGACCCAGCATCAGTCCCAACAACCAGGGGAGATCTTGCCCCGCAGCATCAGGCTTGTTTGGCAGCCTATGCAAGGTCCAGGCAGGCTTGCGACTTAAAATGGGCTCCGACACAAAACAAAGAAAGTGTGCCCCATTCCGGTAACCACCTAATAAAATGACCACCAGGTATCCTGGGGGCGTTCTGTCACAGCCGCAGAACTGAACAGAGGCCGTCCGTCACCCAGGCATGCTCCTTCTGCTGTTAAGGCCTCTGCTCCCACGCATCCGAACAACCAACGTAGTCCGCCACCCAGAACTAGGTTGCTAATGCCTTTAGTGCCGCCCCTTGCAGCACGTCACTGGAGCACCTAGTACCTCCCAACATCCAGTGAAGCATCACCCCTCACCTCCGCCTTCGACCAATCACTTCCGCGCTAAATGCTTTTCCGCTCTTCCACGGTCTCTGTGCCCGGTCTCCGCTGGTTAACGGGGAACATGAAGCGAATGCCTCAGCACCCCACTCCTCCGCTGCTCTGCACCGCACAGGCTCTTCAAGCCGCTATGTTTCCACAGTCAAGCCCGCGCAGCCTTGGGTAAGGCGGTCAGGGTCGGTGCTTCCCTCTGCTCAATCCTTGCCCAGATTCACCAGAGTCAGCGTTCCGACAGCGAAAACCATACATATAAGGAAAAAAAAGTGGATCTGTGTATGAACCCATGCTGAGGAGTCCTCCGCTGCTCGGCACTGCCCCGGCTCTTCAAGCCGCCATGATGTTTTCCCAGTCGGGGCCTTGCCACTTTGTGTTAGGCGATCAGGGTCAGAGCTTCCCTCCCCTCAAACCTCACCTAGAATCACAAAACTGCTGCAGAAGCGTTCTGACAGCGAAATCCAAAAATTCAGGATCCCACACACAAAATGAAAGGATCAAAATCGGATACATGTAGGAGCCCGTGATGAGGACGTCCTCCATTGCGCAACTGGACCTGAGTCTTTTACTTTACTCTGCTACTGTGTGCATGGTTTGGGATCCTTCTTTGTGTGTACAACTACCCCATGTGACGATTTGTGCCCTCGGGCGATCTCCGAGTTGTGCTTCTCTTTTCTACTTGGTTCTCTCTAGCGATTGGCAGGTGGGTGAGCTGGTGACTAGTTCAGGTGTGTAAAATTGACTTCCTCAGCATTTCAGGGCACCGCAAATGTTTGCTTTGTCAGGGTGTATTACCATGTAGGTTCCCGAATCCCAGCACATGCAGGCACTCGCGTGCACTTCTGGAATGGGGAACGCCACCAGCAGGTCTCCACTTTGCTCCTTGATTTCTTTACCACCTGGAATTTAAGCGTGAGCATCTTTGCAGACATTGGGCCTCATTACGACCCAGGCGGTAAGTTACCGCCTGGGTCGTACCCTTACCACCATGGCGTAAACTACGTAAAAACTACGTTTACGCCATGGTGGTTGGCGGATTTACCGCCCCATTCCAAGGTGAGTGGGGCGGTAAATCCCCATTTCCCATTTTACCCTTCCCCATTCCCATTTTTGCCCCATAGGGCATAATGGGAATGGGGAAAGGCGCTAATTACGCCACCGTAAACTACGGTGGCGTAATTAGCACCAAGGTCCCTTTGCGGCATGGGTTTTAACGCCTGCAAAAAGCAGGCGTTAAATCACCATCCCGCAAAGGGACCTTGGAATCAGGCGTTAAGGGTCGGCGCCGTTTACGGCGCCGTAAACCCCTTAACGCCTGGGTCCTAATGAGGGCCATTATTTTGATGCTATAATTCCCAACCTATGGAGGATAACAATACTGTATAGGATCCGTATATGAGGGATGGTCCAACCCAGGCCATTGGTTTGAGGGGCGCCAGGGAATACTCTTCATACTGCCCACCATGCCCAACGTCACATTGTAGTGGTGAGACCGACACCCTGAGTCACCCCGATTATGGCAGCTAGGGCTAGGCGGGAGACAATGCAACATTGCACACCGCTCCCAAATGTTGAACCAGCTTGGAACTAAGCTCAGCCCCAACTAGTTTAGCTGTGTGCATTGTTGAGTAGTACAGTGGACGGGAAACTGGAGAATTGGCTACGGTTCAGAAAGGTTCTGCAGCGCAGTTGCTACTTCTAAAAAATGGCAACATGTTGTAACATCAAACAACAGGACAAGTTCTTAAAACTACCCAACCGGGAGTGGGGAATGGGTACTTGTTTCATTAAACAAGATCACCTGCAACGTTCCAGCTTTGAGCTTCGCGGTAAGGGGTTTCCTTCATTGAGCCAGCTTGTCACTCACCTGTTGTATCCCAAGTAAGCGAGACTGGCGTATCTGGAAGGCGTGAGTCTACATCTTGATGGATTCCCCAACCTATTATTTTAAACAAGAATCGCAGAGAAATGAAAAGAGCCACGTGTAAAAGGCATGTTCTTTTTTGCCTCGTGTGGTCATTGGGACTTCCCTAATATCACCCGGATGCGTATCAGCCCACCACCAAAATGGAGGTCATTACGACCTTGGAGGTAGCCATGCCGCTTTATGCGGCATGGCTATCCCCATTCTGGGTACCGGGTCCGGGTTCCTGGAATGGGGAAATACTGGGCCATTCCGACCTTGGAGGACCCGGTATTTCCCCATTCCAGGAACCCATCCCCATTCGAGCCCCCATAGGGCTCAATGTGAATGGGGAGCATGCTAACAACGGGTCCGTTAATAACGGGCCCGTTGTTAGCATGCTGGACCGCTCGCGAGACCTGCTAAGGACGCCTGGTAAATGAGGTGGTAGGGGGTTAACGGGGCTGGCAGCTCTACCGGCCTCGTTAACCCCCTACCACCAGGGTTGTAATGACCCCCAGTGTGTCCAGTAACTTCCACCACACCCCGGTGAGCACCATCAACATCTTGACAGGATGAAGTAGGCTATGGCGATTCGCTCCGTCAGACACCTGAGAAGACACCTGAGAGATGTTTCCCCATACTGGGGACTCTCTGTTGCTTGTGTTCTGCAGCTACGCGTCCTTTTGTCTGTGCACCCTTTTTGAATCCTACTCTGGAAATAGCATCGATGTCCATTTAACGATTCCATGAGTAAAATGCGGTACACGAGCTCACCCCACATTCCATCCTCAAATTCTTTTGCAGCAAAGTCGACCAGTTGGGTGAACATGCTGACTGGGCTGGAACCATGTCTGTTCTGGCTCCAGCACCATCTTGTTTTAGATGTTCTTCAAGCTAGGTTCGCCGTTTTTTTTTACATGCACATACACAAGGCATGTTTGCATGTAGTTTGAGACATAGGACAGAAAGGTGCTTTGCCCTGAATCACACCGTTACTGTCGTGAAGTGCGCAAAAGTCCCGATTTGACCTGAGGTCCACAAGGGTTAAAGTTCAGCAAGTTAACCACTAAAGTGCTGTAGGGGAGTCTCTGAAAGAATGCAAAGAGGCTGCAGCGGAAGAACTGTTTAACGGGTTTATTGCCCAGCACACGTGACATGTACTCACACTGTATGTCAGAAGTCTGCATCCTGTGGCTCTCCAGTTGCTCTGGACTACGACTCCCATAATCCCTCTTCCTTGAGTGCGGTGGCTAGGTCTGTACAAAACATCTGGAGAGCCGCAGGTCGCAGGCCCATGATGTATGTCACTTCATGTAGTAGCCAAAATCACCCGTTTCAGATTTGAGGCCATTTAGTGGGTATAAAATACGTTTTTGTTGTGAAAAAGTTCCTGATGTATTTGCCCTGCCCTCAGATGAGATTTGTTAAATGTGGATGATATTATCAGTCAATGGTATTTGGGTAGGGTGACCAGACGTCCGGGTTTTCCCGGGACAGTCCGGGGAAATCACCTGACGTCCCGGGGTCCCGGGAGTTTTTTTAGTTTATAAACCCCGTCCGGGGTTTTGATTACAGACCTTTTTGCTGTTTTTTTTTTGCCGGGCCCCGATTTCGAAATCCCGAAATCGGGTCCCGGCGCAACTTTTCCTGTGAGAATGGGCCCCCATTTCCTCCCCCTTCCCCTCCCCAGCGCTCTCCTCCAATGCGAGGAGTGTGCCTGTTAGCACACCCCCTCCATGACCCCCGCAACGGGCCAACGAAATAGAAGTAGGACTAAAGTCGAATGTGTATTTTCTTTAGTCCTACTTCTATTTCCATAGACCGTCCGGGTTTTTTTTTTAGAAAATCTGGTCACCCTATATTTGGGCCCTCGCTCGATTGTCTCTAGGATATCATTTTTGGAAGCACATTGGAATAAAACAAGGGCCCTCCCTTGTGCTTTGTTAATCTTAGGCTGCTGCCTCGCTTCCTCTCGCCTCCTCATGGCAGCAGAGAGAACTGTGGCTATGTTGGGGACACGTGTTATAAGTATTGTTGTGAACTTAAGTGTTGTAAAAAGGTTGTGAATACCACTGCGCCTAAACAGAAAAACTGCCAAAACATTCTGCGTAGAATATTACACAGGCAAAGGGATTGGTGGAAAGCGTAGTTTATGGCTGGCGTGCTTTTGCTTTATTGTTCTTGTAATCACAGTGAATTGTTATTTTTCTCTATTGATACGCAATTGTATCTGGTGGAATTTTCTAACAACTTTTAAAGGCGTGTGTCCAAATGTGTTGCTACTTTATCAAAATCTGTAACTGTGAATATATGTTGAACCTGAAGCCCAGGAGACCAGCATTCGAATTCTACCCTAGAAGATTTATCCTGCCATCAAGATTCCATCCACAGCCTCTGAACCAGGGGCGCATGCAGCATGGTGGGGGCAGGGGGCAAACAATCGGGAAAGTCCTCAGTTATCTGGAAGAGAGTCTCCCAAATGTGTGGTTCCTGAAGGGAGAGGGAGCTCATCATCCCTCTTCTTGGATTCCAACACCATGATATAACGACACAACGGGCATCTGTGGCAACGGGATAACTTCCCTGCATCCCAGTCAGTCGAACACTAGCCTCCATCTTAGTCCTAGCTCATGTTAAATGTTAAATGTTAAAGGTATTTGTACTGCACACCTTCACCAACGGAATTGGTCCCCAGGTGCTCTGGCGGATCTGTAAATGATAAGGGGGGGATTGGTTAGTAGGGTTGAAGAGGGAGTAGGATAGTGAGAGGAGTGGTGTTCTGTTGGCAGCTTCAACTCGGTGTACACCGGGTGCTGAGCTTTGGTGTGGGTATTGGATCAGTGTCAGTCCGCGTGGGCTGTTGCTCCGGCTTATGTGTTGTTGCAGTGTTGTGAAGTGCATGCGGCTTGTTGTGCGAGAGGTGGTTGTGTGAGTTTTTTGCGCCAGATAAGTATGCAGAGTTTGAGCTTATATTAGTTAGTGGGTTACATGACCTTTAGCATTCTAACATTCACAGTTTTGTCTAAGTGTGGCACTTGTTGGCCTTCACACGTGGGCATGCCTACATTCACAGTCTTTTCTAGGTGAGGTGCAGGCTAGTGTTTAGAAATCTCTCTAGGTGTGGGCATGCTAACATTCCTAACTTAATCTGGATGTGGCGCAGGTTGGTGTACACAACTCTAGGTGTGACACCTGCTAACATTCAAGTTTCATCTAGGCGCGTGCGTGTTATCCTTCAATCAATCCTATCTAGATGCGACGCAGGCCAATTGTCCACAATTCTAAGTGTGGCCTGTGCTAGTCTTCACGTTTAGCGTAGGTGCGGGCATGCTAACATTCAGAGTCCCATCAAGATGTGACGCAGGCCAACATTCACAAATCTAAGTGTGGGCATGTTGACATTCAGGTTTCACCTAAGTGCGGGCATGCTAACGTTCAAGGTCCTATCCAGATGCGACGCAGGCCAGCATTCACAATCCCATCCAAGTGCGGGCATGCCAACATTCAAAGTTCCATCCAGACGCGACGCAGGCCAATATCCATAGCTCCATCCAAGTGTGGCCATGCTAACATTCACAATTCTATCTAAATGCGTCTGCCGGTCTGGATATGGTCCGTCTGGTACGTACAAGTGGGCGAGTCACTAGAGGGCTTTCGTATAGGTCTAGGTATGTGATCAGTCTCTCAAGCCTTCCTTTAGTGGCTATTTTCTATGATATCTTATGCTCCGTCGAGTGGTTGGTTCTTTGGTTTGAGTGTTTGTCCAATTTGAGAGAGGCCGAGGTTGGAGTTATTTTCATCGTTGTTTTAATGTCTGCGCATTCTAGTGCGTCTCCGTTGTGGTTACGCTGTGAAGAGCCATGATTTGAGGAGTTTCCTGAATGCTAGGTGGTTTGTTGTGTTCCGTATATTCTTAGGTAGGTCGTTCCAGGTTTTGGGTGCCTGGTGAGAGAAAGAGGATCCTCCAAGTTTTTTTCTGTTGTAGGGTTTTGGTTCCAGGCGTATGTCGGTGCTTGATCTTAGTGTTCTTGTCGGTTGATGTAGGCGTAGTTTGTCGCTTAGGAATTGTGCGCCTTGTTTGTGTATTGCTCTGTGCAGATGCACATGCACTTGAACTTTATTTGCTGTTTTAGTGGTAGCCAGTGTAGTATTTGTAGTGCGGGTGTGATGTGTTCTCTTCTGGGTAGCTTGAGGAGGAGTCTGGCTGCTGCATTTTGTATGCGTTGCAGTTTTTTGAGAAGTCGTTCGGGCATGCCCAGATATAGGCTATTGGCATAGTCTACTCTGGACATGATCAGAGCGATGATGGTAAGTGTTTTGTTGGTGAACGACAGGAACGGTAGGATCCTTTTTGCTGCTCGCAGGAGGAAGAAACATTTCTTGAATACCGAGTTTACTTGTGGCTCTAGAGCGAGGTTATTATCCATCAGGACCCCTAGGTTTTTTACAGTTGATGATGGTTCTGGTGTGGTGCCGAGCTCTCATGTAATCATGGTTGCTAACTGGCCTGCAACTCATGGATCTAACCCATAATTGCAAGGTCCCTTGCGTTAACCTTGCAGCCTCCCATTAAGCTGGAGTGCCCCGGTTGAGAGGTCTCACTGTGAGGCGGCGAGTGGGTGTCATTCAAAGAAAATCCACCCTCACCTTCTTCCACCCTCCCAATCGCTCTGTTACCCTGCCTTGCCCTCCTTTCGTTCCTCCGATACTGTGAATAATGCTTATACCTGGTTTCGTGTAGTGATTGCTACTCTTTTCTACCACAGTATTGTCGCTCCGTGGCTTTGTAACTAATTCATGTTCCTGATATCCGAGTCAGTGGTACCAATTTTCTTGACAGCTGAAGAATGAAAGGTGGAGACAGCCCTGCTAGGATTCCAGCATATGCTGCAAGCATTTCCGTGGAGACCCTCGTATCTTTAGCTTGTCCCATAGGTTAAACCCACTTAACCATCAGATGTAAATGTATTCTTTTCTGCACACAAAACAGTAATCTGCATGCAATGTAACTGCTCAGTAGGAACATTCTTAAAGCTCATTTTCAGTTTTTTACAGAGATGAAAGGCCCGATTCATGGAATTATTTTTGTGTAAAATCTGGAACTTGCATGTCAAACTGCTTGCAAAACACTGCTTGTCCATTCATGGAACAGCCTGCGTGGGACTTCTTCAGGACTTGTGTGGAGTTTGCGCAGGCTCAGCATGGCTCTGTGAGCAGCCGAGTGCCTTGCATGAGACTCCACAATCCACGCAGGGGGTTGGCTGTGTGTGCCCTGCGTAGGGTCCAGAACACACAAAATGGGGAAGAACAAGCAAGAAAGTGGTCATTATGAGGGACGGACCACAGGCATTCCATAGCATGCCCACAAATGCGCACGACAGTGTATTCATGGATGTGACTGTGTAATCTCTAGCCTGCGAAATGCCCACGCAGTGCCCTCGAAATCTCTGCCACCCGGAAGTAGGCGTATGGACTAGCACAGAGTAATTATAACTCTGGAGGTGCATTTGCATGTCGGATTTAGGGGTGCATGCATGCAGATGGGGTTCCGTTTGTAGTTAGGGGTGCGCGTATGCAGCGTAGTGGGGTGCAGGGACTTTTTATGGGAGTATGCACGCAATTTGACCCGGTATATACATGCTTTCCATGAAACTGTATGCATGTCCTTGGGGTGCTGGTTACAGTTACGGGTGAACCTGCGCACAGGCACCCGAGATGCAGGCCCACTTGTGGGGGACCCCACGCACTGTTTGAAGGGTGTGTGTATTCGCACCCGGGGGTGCACCCAAAGGTAGCTGTTCTGGCTGTTTTTGCTTTGCATGGGGACTTGTTGGGCGCATTCCGGGCACGACTTCCGTATATGGTTACTTTGCACTGACAATTCCATGAATATGCAGAGCGTGCCTTTTTCATTCTGCGCTCAGGCTCGCGCATGTGTCATTCTCAGCGCGTGGCAATTGCGGGAGGAATGTACACTTTTCCATGAATCGGGCCTGAAATATTTTTGGAGGCATTATGCTCCTATTCTTCTAATTTTTATGGCACATTTCCACTGGTCTCTCCGAGTTTCCAATGTGCCATTGAGAGAGAGAGAGCCCATGTAAAAGGACCAAATGAATTGTGTAAAAGTCCACTATGTGTATGTGTGCCTGCACTTCATTTGAACACAGAAGGTGGCTTACCTATGTTTTTTTTTTCTTAAATATGTGCGATTTAGCTGCTTTAAGGCGCAGGTAGTTTTCCTTAATTAGTCATACCCACAATCCGGACACTCTGTGATGTTGCTCTGGTTTCCAGTTACTTTTTATGTGTGACATGGAGTATCCTCTAGGAATGTTGCATGATACCTGTATCTTGAAGATTTCGGGTGACCCAGATCTGATTTTGTTACTTTATTTTCCCGTGACATGATTAGAGCATTATCAGGGCAGTGCCTGTTATTCTTTTCTGGCCAAGACTGTACATTTAAGTGGAAATGAGACAACCAGGTTGTTAATAGGAGGGCTTTATAACAAAGTCGAATTGGACAGGTTCTTAAAGATACTCTTGTGATATTTTGAGGTATTATGTGGATGGGTGCAGGTCGGAAGTACCCATTTCCTGTGTGCAAATCTGCTTTGTATGCATTTGGTGGAGAAACTTGGGTGTATGTTCTCTATAAGGATGAGCCCAATATCTGATCGACTGCAGCGGTCTGAGTCAGGTTAGTCGCTGATGTGATGCCATTAGCCATGGCAGATATTAGCCATGGTATAAGTCATGACTCTGTGAGTGTTGATGTGCTAATGACTCGGTCTGCGGTGGCCGCGCGCGCGTGTTTGTGTGTGTGTGTTTGTCGTAAGGTAAGGATATTTTAGCGAGGAGTCGGTTAGTCAGGGGAAGTGGGAAGTCAGCCTTCACCTGGCAAGGCAACCTGCACTCCAGCCATTGCCCTCTTGCTGACAGTTCTCATTTCACTAGCCCACATGGCCACTGTCAATCTCTCTTTCTCCCTCTCTCAGCTAGATGCTTTGCATCCCATGTCATGGCATTGGATTTTATACTCGCTATTGCCACTGCAATTCCAATTGTTGATTACCCAGAGTACTCACCCACTCTGAAGACTGATCTGCATACATGATCCTACTTAAAGACCTCCTCCTGCAGCGTTCACCTACCGCAACCGGACTTTAGTTCTGTTTGCGTAGATGCGAGCCATGCAAACATCTATGCCTTTTTGAAGTTTTCCGAAACCCCAAACATGCGAGCTTATGTGACGTGCACCTGATATCTACAAAGGTTAACCTCTGTACTTTCCTGCTTGGTACACACGCACCTCAGGGCTCGACAACAGAAGTGTGCACAACCAACACAGTGCCCTTTGTGCTGCCCCCACCCGCCTCCGCACATCCTTTCGATGTTATTTCCCTGGGAAATGGATGCGCCCTTAACCAGCTTATCTCCATATTCAATAACCCAATGTGCTTGGCTTGCATGACTCACAGGGCCTGAAGCAATAGCGACAAATAGTGCCAAAGTATGGTTTCATTTCTACTTTCTCGTCAAAGCATTATCCGAATAAATGCTCGAAGCAAAACAAGTCATTGCATGGTTGTTCTATCTCCCATATTATTTATCAATTTATGTATTTGTTGGTGATTTGTAAGGCGCCATCTGCAGATGCAGCCAAAAATACAGTTGTATTTTAAGGTTTTCTCCAAAAGCATTGAATGGCGGCATCTGCCTGTGGCACATGAATGGAGAGCGGTGCTGTGTCGTTGTGGGATGAGGGCTGAATGGAGGGCGGGGATGTGCCTGTAAGAGCTTGCTGGGGGGGGGGGGGGGGGGGGTGCCTCTATGGGTGGGGTGGGGCTGTACCTCTCGACGCACCGGCGCTGGAGGTGGTTAGCAAGTGGTGCTATGCATATGTGCGCATTTGGGATGGATTCTGAGTGTGGGCAAATTCCTGTGGCAGCGGGGGAGTCACTGCAGTCTCTGTGCGCTGTGGACGGCTAGATAGGGCATGCATGTGTGGGGACATTGCTGGGGGTGGTTTCATGCCTGTGAGGAGAGGATGGGTCTATGGGCCTCATTACGAGTTGGGTGGTATTCTGGCGGTAAATCCGCTGGAATACCACCCAACAGAATTACTGTTACAGCACTTGTTCCAGCGGGATTACAAGTGGTGGAGTTAATCCCCATTTTTTGAGAGTCCAATGGACCCTATGGGACATTTTTGGTGGAACTACTGCCGGCGGAATTACCGCTGTGGTAATTCTATGGATTTCCAGTGGAAAGTGGGAGGATTTACCTCCAACTTGATGCTGGAGGTAAATCTCCCACTCCACGGCCATACTCGTAGGACGGTGGTGTGGGAAAATAGGTGGTAATTCCGTTACCACCATTTTTTGACTGCCCGACATACTTGTAATGAGCCCCTATGTCTGTGCAGGAGTGGTGGCTGAGAATGGGCTGGATGCCAAACTGTCTGTTGTGGTTATTGGTATTCCTGCATGAGGTCATTATGAACATTGCAATCTAACGGTCTTTATGGATAATATTACATCAAATGAATATTGCTAATTCGCTGCCGATCGATCATTATAGCAAACGCCCTCCCTGCTCATCTCTCCCACGGTCCCACGGTGGCCCTTTTTCCTAGCTCTGTCTGATGGTCATTCTTGCTAATCAGGTCTGACGTTGCTCTTGAAGGGTCAATGATGCTGGCCATCTTTCCTAATAAACTTGAGAAGAGGATGGTTACAGAGTTCAGGTCCTAATTTAACAATGGTGTCATGGTATAGAGCCTCACCAAAATGCCTTCAAATTGGGATGCTTGCTTACTTAGTGAGCCCATGCTTCTTTAAAAAGTGGAACATGTTTCACAGTGATTGGTGGTTTTTGGGGAACTTTTGGGGGGTGGGGAGGGATTCTTCATGGCTGCCCACAGAGGAGATGAATATCTGCTGAGAAGATGACGAGAAGCACCATTTGGAAACGCCCCGTTCAAAACAATTCAGTCCGATGAGTGCCAGCTTTGTAACCCCTAAGTCTGCTGGACTAGAGAGCAGGATGGGGTAGCTAGCCATGCGGCAAGCAATGGCCAGGTCCAGCAGCATCAATGCCCCGCCACACAAACACACATGCATCCATTAAGTTATAGAAATGCCCTGCCCTGTGGAAAACCACAGGCTGGGCCACTCAAGGGAAGACCCTCAGCTCAGTGACGTGTGATTGGTTTGTTATAAACAGGCAGGCAATCAGTAAACTGTGTGAGCGTCCTGCAATTAAGATCACTCCCAGGTGCTGAGCCCCTTGGACTATCTTCCACTACAGCTGCATTTACCCTCCCCAAATAGCCAGCCTGAAACCAAAAAGGTGTCCTATAAGCCTGTGTGGTTTTAGGTGTCTTCTACCCAACCCCCCAACCCCCCACGGTATTCCTCTTTGCTGCGTTTCCTGTCTGAACCCAACGAGTCATAGGGCAAAACCTACCTTTTGTCTAACACCCCTTTTAAGGTGGTCCCACATTGTGAGGGTAGCGGAAAGCCTAGTTGGGGTTCAGAAGAACAAAAGGCTGAGTCAAAGGCTACCTCTCCCTGATAGCGCCAGAGCAGTTGTTGACAAGATTCTAAAACCTATTGTAACATAATTAGATTACACTAGTAGTGCACAGAAATGAGGTAAAAATGATTTTATTCTAAAAAAAAATAGACACATTGAGAACAATTAGACAATTCCAATTGTGTTTAAAAATTCAACCACGATTTCTAATGAACAGAGGTCAGATACACTGTGGGTTTGAAACATGACAAATGATTTGATGTTAATGGTTGTTTATATGGTGCTAGAAGCATCAAGTTGTTATAATATTATGTAATGAGCTATGATTGAATGTATGGCTCATATGGGGGCTTGTCGACACTGTGTTAAGTGTTTCAAGTTCGGGTTGTTAGAAGACTATACTGTGGTCAGTGGGTAAAGTAGTAGTTCACAGAATAGTTCCGAACTCTCATCAGGACTTGACATCTTTAGAGTCTTGGAAGTGGGTAGAATATTTGTTCAATAAATCAAAACATCATCTAAAAGCAATATAAACAAAGAATGTCAGTGGGTGTTGGGGTTTGCCATTACCATGCCTGATCTCCAAAGCCATCCCGCTGAGGGAGCGGCCCGCTGCCAATCACTCTAGATCAGAGGTGCATCTCGTCCGACAAAAGACGAGAAGGCAATTACAGTGCCAGCTGGAAAAGTAATTTTATATAGTTTAAATGTTACCCGACATTCTGTTGACGTCCCTAAATGCATCAACAAGGGAAATAATTGAGTAAACCTTAGAAACTACGAATTGGCTTCATTTAAGGCCCACCAGGCCCACCGAGTTTATTTATTTCCTGCCTGTTCATAGCTCAGCGGGCAAACATCTTCGGGGTTGCCCCTCCCTAATCAGTGCCATGGGTCCCCTTTTTCTGTGGCAGCAGGCCTTTTTTTTTAATTAATTGACTGAGTGTGTTCCCTGCTTCTGCTGGTCGGCCCCTTCAACCATGACCCTGGTTCCAGCGGAAGTGCTCTTCTGCTGAACAGTGCATCAATGTCTTCATTCCCTCTATGAACTCGTGCCCCCATGGCCCGCTTTCCCTCCATTGTATCTTGTATTCTTAATAGGGCGAGGTCTAATTAAACTATGATATGATAGGATGAAATCTGTTTTCTCCTGGGTCTTCCTAATGAAACAGTAGGTGGGAGGAAGGGACATGCTGGTAAAATCAGCCTGGATTAGCATTAGTGGATGGAGGGTGGGGCGGGCAGAGTGGGGATTGTTCTGAATGACATTTTCCAGGCTCTATTTGTCATCGTATGTGCTGCTTCTTGGGCCTGTTTTTAAAGGACTGGCCTGGCATGCAGTGTTGGGGTTGCGTCCTTCACATGCAAGACATGTTGGACATGGGACTTAACCAACTCCAGCAGTTGCGGCCTTACAAAGCCTCAAACTCTTGGGACATCTTTCAATTTCCCTACAGGCTTCTGCACCCGAGCATCTTCTCTATATGAAAAGCTAGAATAGTGAACCTTGTACATTTGAAGGCCCTGCATTCTGGTTCGAAGTTGGAAATCAAGACCCCAAGTACCAACATGCATTGCGGTATACAGTGCAGCAAATGGATGAAATGAAAAGATGGTTCATGTAGTCCTTCAGTTGATTCAGTCTGCAAGAGCAAAGCACTGTGGTGGCAGCTCTTACCCCAATTCCAGATATGGGAGCATTGAGGGAAAGACAGCTGAGCCGCGCAGCTCGCCAGGCAGCTTGTGAAAAGGGGGCAATGGTGGCACTGGATGAATACATGTTTGTACACGGTCAGCACAGGCAAAGCATTTCTAAAAACCCGGATTCAGAAGTGTAAGGACAATTTAGATGTATTTATTATGATGCTGTTTCAAAAAATCCATCCCAGTGTTGCTCGAATAGAACACATCCTCATTCTGGCATAATAGTGTCATGTATTGTAAAAACATTGGCATAGATTTGTTGAGTGACATATCACAAGGTTTTAGGGCAATGTAAATGCCAGCATGATAATGTGTTTTACTTTGGCAACAATGGCACACACGATTCTGTTGAAACTGGCATGACATTGGTAATATTCATAAACTGGGGCAGTTTGAAACTGGCTTTGTAATGCTGAATATAGCACGATCATTTTAAAATTGATAAATTGGCATATTGAACTGGATTATGGCACTTTTAATGAGCTGGCCTGTGGTGGCAACACACTTTAAATTCTGATTGTATGCTATGTTCTGGCAGTTCTGTTGGTATTTTTTTCAGTAGCATAGGAACAATCATGTGCACAAAATGATAAATAGCCTGGTGCAATATTTAAAACGGGTGTAATTTCTAATAGATGATTTGCAATTGTCATGTTTCCTAGTGTGTTAGTGGTACCTTGTGTCTGGCACATTGTCAGGGGTGTGGCATAAATCAGGGTTCAAAATTTAGAGTTGCTGGGATCTATTTAGCTCGTGCTTGCAGCCTAGAAGACTCTGGTTAGCTCGACACCAATGCTACTAGGAGCTATGTTTGGCTCCGCAGGCCTACGGATGCTGAACAAACACACCTAAGTAAATGTAACTTTGTTCATTTGCCGCAATTTATACATATACATTACTACACATCTGTATGACATTTAAAGCTTATGTGGTGATAAATAATGCACCCAATGATATGTGTGTACCTCATGTGCAAGTTAGATTGGCGTAACGCTATGTACTAGCTCCTTGTTCCCCACTGGTAGCTCCTGGTCACTGGTAAATGCTGGACACCCAGGATCTGCTTTTAGCTCCTGCTTATCCAATCTGAATTTCGATCCCTGCATGAATGTATATTGGACTCATGTGCACCAAGTATTCTACCAAGTGCACTATTGTGTGACTGGCACATGCATGATTTGCTGAGGCATAGTGCTCTTGGTTGATCTAGCATATGAAGCATTGTAATATTTCAGTTGTTCCTCTATGGAACTGGCTGTAAACCTGTAGGCCTTTTAGGCAACAGCACCCAAATGTGAGCTGTAAAAGGCACCCTTTTGAAAAAAAGTTTCTTCTTCACATTGTGAGGGCAGAGCCCCACTAAGCCTTCAGGACGTGTTTGCCTGGCCCCGCTGTCACCATTTCAGGGAACACATCCGTGTCCCATCACTTTAAAGGTTGACCAGCCTGCAGGTTTAGTGACAAACTTGAGCTGGGCCATGCCAGGGTGTCTTGGTGGTTGAGACAGTAGCAGATTCAGGAAAAGAACGTGGGCGGGGCTTTCTTGCCCCCTCAATGCACTCATCTTTAACACAGGTGAACTGCATGCCCCCCGTTTATCAGAACATACATTTTACTTAAATATTTCAATCAATAACTTCTGATGTATTTGCTTCGAAACTAGTCCTCAGCATGTTTCAGAAGCATTTGCTTCCTTTATCAAGTGGCACATTTCAAGCGCTTAGAAGCAACATAACCAGCATTGAGCTTTTCAGTACTCAACAGCATATTCAGTCTATCCACCAAACATGTTTTGCACTAAGCGCACATGCCAGGTTAAACTTGGTCATTTCACCCCACCGAGCCGACATGCTCAATGCAAATACTGCATGCAGAGACCGACCCGTGCAGGCGTGTACCCTGAATGAATATCAGAAGTCAACTGCGAGGGAATTGGGATTGTTGTACCACAACACAGCGGTATCCTTACATATTATCCCCACCAAAAATATCGCTGTACATATGGTCGTTTGTCTCCCCATAGGAAATATATTTGGGGGGGTAATTTGTGGGAGCGGGGTTTGCGGGGGTGTCCCACACACATTTTAAAATGATGCATGGGTTGCGGGGGTGTTCCCCGCAGGGTCCATGGCTCAATATCGCCGCAAAAATATGGCAATATTTTTGTATCGCGATATTTTTGCGTGGACATTAACACATGGAACCAACACAGCTGTGCACCAAACGTGTAATTCTGCGATACCATGGTAATTATACCAAGGGGCACAAAATCAGGTTGCAAGTGGCTACCAGTCATAAAAAGGTCACTTGCCAACTCAATTCTACACATGCACACAGCACACCATATCTTACTCGCCAAATATCACTAGCCAATGGCTAGTGGTGAGTGCATGTTTTGCACCGTGATTACACATTCTTGTGCAGTCTTCCTTTTCCTCAGGTAACGCAGCTGTTTATTCCACCGCCAGAGATAGACGCTTTATTCTGCCACCGAAAAATGTAGCATTTTCTGCTTGACCCACGTCTAAAAGGAAATTAACAAGTAGTTATTCGCCTTGGTACCTCTAAGTCTGTTTTTTTTCTGCCTGCAAGGCAGACATTGGGTATTCGGTGCAGTTTGTCCAGCCTACTCCTGGCTTTGGCGTGAAAGAAATGTCCCTCCTCAGGCTCAACTCAAGCAGCAAGTTCTAACTCTGAGATTTCTGGACTTGCTTCTGAAAGGAGTGATATCGCCGCTTCCCGGGAACAACAGTGGTTGGTGTTTTGTACCATCCTTTCTTGAGTGGAAAAGATTTCACAGATGTTTTGTCCTGTGCTGCACTTCAAGGTGGTAAACACAGGCGTGAAGCATGCCCCATTTCAGGTGCAAACAGAGCAGGACTGGACCCCTGACGAGTGTTCAGGACACCCATCATTAATATTCATGAGATACATTTGCATACAATGATTCTAAATGTGTGCACATTTTGCTCATGAATATTAATGAGGGATGGCCTAAAAACCCATCAGGATTCCGGCCCCCAAGGCTTGGAGTTGGACAACCCTAGCTCGTGTCTGTGTCTGGCTGTAGCTGGACGGCATTACCCATTCAAGGTGCTTCCTTTTGGTGTGAAATCAGCACCCCGAGTATTTACCAAGGTGATGGATTCCTTGGTAGGTCTGTTGCATGGAGGGCGAGTGTTAGCAGGGGCAAACATTTCGAGTTGCAAAATGCTACTCAGGCACACAAGTCACTTAATTGCTGGCATGAGCGCTGCCGGTTTTCCACATGCACACCCCATTCCATTTCTCCCTCCAATGGGTAGCTAGGATTGCACACTTTGTGGCCTGAGGTTAGTATATCCCTATTTGGACAGCTGGTAAATGCATGTTGATTCATATGAATACTGGCTCCTAGGGTTGTGAGTGGTGTGTTCATTGCTTATATTATTTAGTCTGATAATAAACAAGAAATTCTACCTTTTTTCTTTTCGGTTCATTAGGAGCTGGGTATAACTTAGCAGTAGTATTGTATTGTATTGTACTTTTCATTCATATAGCGCCTTTTACCATTATAGTCTCAATGCGCTTCTGGTGGGAATGCCCTCGGAGAACCGAAGTCCAGAACGTCTGAGGTCAAGGAGTAAGATTACAATGCATGTGTGCATTTGGCCAAACAAGGCTTAGTGAGGCTGGCCAGGCTCCAATATAGAGAAACCCATGAGGTCAGGCGTATGGATGGGTGCTGAGGAGTGGGGCCAGGGGGTGGCATGAGTGCTAGAGACTCGCTCTGTGTTCAGCGTACCCGAATTTGTCATAAGTCTGTGCTGCATGCTGACGTTAAAGGTGTTGAGGCATAGTCTGGTGTAAGTAAGCAGAATCTGATGACTGTGGGTAGCAATGCCTGCGGCCAGTTTCCACTGAAGTGGTGCGTTATACGTACCTAGTAGTATCAGTGGTGAATTAATTAATCTGTCATTTGTATAGCGCCTTTCATCATAATTATGGTCCCAACGCCCTCGGAGGGACCAGAGTCCAAGTTTGGGAACATTCGGGGGAAGGGGGGTGCTATTAAGCGTGTGTGCATTTCAGCCATTAAAGTTATGTGAGGGTGGCCAGGACACTGCTAGTCACTCAGGTCTGAATGATGTGTGGATGGGCGCAACAGGAGGTATACTATACAATAATCAGGTGGATTGTGTTTAAGGAAATTATGTGGGAAGCTACAATTCGAGTTTTTCGTTAATGGTAGCTTCATTCTTATGGCAGAGGTGTTGTGCACAGCTGTTTGTGTTATATGTGAGGGCACAGTGTGTGGGATGAGCCTGTGCCTTCCACGAAGCTAAGAGCGTGCAATGTGTGGGAAGAGGAAATGGTTGGTTTTTTATGTTACATATTACTTGTAGAGTGCACGGTCGCCAATAAAGGCATCATGGCGCTGTCTGAAGTAAGAAAGGGAAGGAAGGATTACATTAAAAAAGGTACGTTTTCTGTAACCAACAAAATGTAAGGTGTTCTTTAGTGGCTTGCAATGTTTGAGAAAGGGAGTAACAAAGAGCTGTGGCTGCCATTGAAAAAGAGCGGCCGCCGAGGGGAGACAATCAAAAGCGAGGTACAGAAATCCGACAGGCCTCAGCTGAGCGAAGGGTACGCGCAGGTACATACGGGTGAAATTTAGCCTGTATGTATTCTGCACCATCACAATAATAAGATTGATGAACCAAGCAAAGTGACTTATATTGCACTTGTTTGGCTACAGGGAGCCAGTGAAGATGGCGAAGCACGGGAGAAATGTGGGAATGCCTAGATGTCGAAGTCGCAACTCTGGCAGCAGTATTTTGCAACACTTGCAAGCGCTGCAAGAGATAAGCAGGCTGAGCCAAAAGAAGGGCATTACAGTAATCCAAGGTAGATAGAATGAGGGAGGAAACAACTGGAGCGCAACATTGAGAGGGAAGATAGGGCAACATTTTGCGCAAGGTTTTGAACTGAAAGAAACCTCTTTGACAAATGGCACCTATTTGAAGGTCGGCGGAAAGAGAGGAGGATATTTTTACACCCAAATTCTTCACAGAAGAAACAGGGTAAGGGCAGGGACCAAGACTAGGGGGCCAAAAAGCTGATGTCCAGAAAGCTGTACCAGAAGGGGGGCCCACCACCAACACCTCATTGTTCTCCCTGTTCAGCTTAAGGCGATTAGCTGACATCCATTCACCCACAGCTTCGAGACAACCCCAAAATCTGGTGGTAGTATCGTGTACAGTGAGATCCAACCGAAACAATTGTGTAAACAACAATACCTACATCATGGGTTCCATTAGGGTACCATGCCCAATTGGGCTAAATGCAAGGTATTGCTGACTGACACAAATGGATCAAACGCAAGTTAAGGCTACTCGACCGAATTAGGCTAAATGTGCAATATGGCTGACTAATTCAAATGGGCAAAGAGGCAGGTGAGGCTACCCTAGACAGTTAGGCTAATTGCGAGATATGGCTGACTAAGCACAAATGAGCTAAATATGAAATATGGCTGACATCATATCTAATACAAATGGGCTAAGAGCCAGGCGAGGCTACCTTAGTCAATTAGGCTAGATGTGGGATGTGGCTGACTGAGCACAAATGATCTAAATGGGAGATATGGCTAACTAATACAAATGACTAAGAGCCAGGCAAGGTTACCTTATACAGTTAGGCTAAATGTGAGATATGGCTGACTAAACACAAATTAGCTAAATGCGAGATATAGCTGGCTAACACAAATCAGCTAAGGACAAGGCTACCTTAAACAGTGTGGCTAAATGCAAGATATAGCTGACCAAACACAAATGAGCTAAATGTGAGATATGGCTAATACAAATGAGCTAAAAGCAGGTCGAGGCTAGCTTTAGCAGTTAAGCTAAATGCAGGATATGGCTGACTAAACACAAATGAGCTAAATGCGAGATATGGCTGACTAACAAAAATAAGTTAAGAGAAAGGCGAGGCTACCTTAAACAGGCAAAATGCAAGATATGGGTGACTAAACACAGTGTTTGATATGACTGACTAATAGAAATGGGCTAATAGCAAGGTGAGGCTATCTTATGCAGTTAGGCAAAATGCGGGATATGGCTCACTAAACACAAATGAGTTAAATGCGAATTATGGCTGGCTAACACAAATGAGCTAAGAGCAAGACAAGGCTACCTTATACAGTTAGGCTAAATGTGAGATATGGCTGACTAAACACAAATAAGCTAAATGCGAGATATGGCTGCCTAATACAAATGGGCTAAGAGCAAGGCGAGGCTAGCTTATGCAGTTATGCTAAATGCGGGATATGGCCGACTAAACATAAATGAGCTAAATGCAAGATATGGCTGCCTAATACAAATGGGCTAAGAGCAAGAAAGGCTAGCTTATGCAGTTAGGCTAAATGCAGGATATGGCCGACTAAACACAAATGAGCTAAATGCAAGATATGGTTGACTGACTGCAAATGAGCTAAATGCGAGATATGGCTGCCTAATACAAATGGGCTAAGAGCAAGGCGAGGCTAGCTTATGCAGTTAGGCTAAATGCGGGATATGGCCGACTAACACAATGAGCTAAGAGCATGCTGAGGCTACCTTAAACAGTTAGGCTAAATGCGAGATAAGGCTGACTAAACACGAATGGGCTAAATGCGAGATATGGCTGACTAACACAAATGAGCTAAGAGCATGCTGAGGCTACCGTAAACAGTTAGGCTAAATGCTAGATAAGGCTGACTAAACACAAATGAGCTAAATGTGCAATATGGCTCACTAATACAAATGGGCTAAGAGCAAGGCGAGGTTAGCTTATGCAGTTAGGCTAAATGCAGGATACGGCCGACTAAACATAAATGAGCTAAATGCGAGATTTGGCTGACTGAGCGCAAATGAGCTGATTGCGAGATATGGCTGACTAACATAAGTGAGCTAAGAGCAAGGCAAGGCTACCTTATGCAGTTAGGCTAAATGCAGGATAAGGCTGGCTAAACACAAATGGGCTAAATGCGAGATAAGGCTGACTAAACACAAATGAGCTAAATGTGCGATATGGCTCACTAATACAAATGGGCTAAGAGCAAGGCGAGGCTACCTTATGCCATTAGGCTAAATGCGGGATTCGGATCACTAAATACAAATGAGCTAAATGTGAGATGTGGCTGGCTAACAAAAATGAGCTAAGAGCAAGGCAAGACTACCTTAAACAGTCAGGCTAAATGCAAGATATAGCTGACTAAACACAAATGAGCTAAATGCGAGATATGGCTAATACAAATGGGCTAAAAGCAGGTCGCGGCTAGCTTTTGCAGTTAGGCTAAATGCAGGATATGGCTGACTAAACACAGTGTGCGATATGACTGACTAATAGAAATGGGCTAAGAGCAAGGTGAGGCTATCTTATGCAGTTAGGCAAAATGCAGGATATGGCTCACTAAACACAAATGAGCTAAATGTGAATTATGGCTGGCTAACACAAATGAGCTAAGAGCAAGGCAAGGCTACCTTATACAGTTAGGCTAAATGTGAGATATGGCTGACTAAACACAAATAAACTAAATGCGAGATATGGCTGCCTAATACAAGTGGGCTAAGAGCAAGGTGGGGCTATTTTATGCAGTTAGGCAAAATGCGGGATATGGCCGACTAAACACAAATGAGCTAAATGCGAGATATGGCTGCCTAATACAAATGGGGTAAGAGCAGGGCGAGGCTAGCTTATGCAGTTAGGCTAAATGTGGGATATGGCTGACTAAACATAAATGAGCTAAATGCGAGATATGGTTGACTGAGCGCAAATGAGCTAAATGCGAGATATGGCTGACTGAGAGCAAATGAGCTACATGCGATATATGGCTGACTAATACAAATGGGCTAAGAGCAAGGCAAGGCTAGCTTATGCAGTTAGGCTAAATGCGGGATATGGCTGACTAAACACAAATGAGCTAAATGCGAGATATGGCTGGCATCATATCTAATACAAATGGGCTAAGAGCAGGTCGAGGCTAGCTTTTGCAGTTAAGCTAAATGCAGGATATGACTGATTAAACACAAATGAGCTAAATGCGAGATATGGCTGATACAAATGGGCTAAAAGCAGGTCGAGGCTAGCTTTTGCAGTTAGGCTAAATGCAGGATATGGCTGACTAAACACAGTGTGCGATATGACTGACAAATAGAAATGGGCTAAGAGCAAGGTGAGGCTATCTTATGCAGTTAGGCAAAATGTGGGATATGGCCGACTAAACACAAATGAGCTAAATGCGAGATATGGCTGCCTAATACAAATGGGGTAAGAGCAAGGTGAGGCTAGCTTATGCAGTTAGGCTAAATGCGGGATTAGGCCGACTAAACATAAATGAGCTAAATGCGAGATATGGCTGCCTAATACAAATGGGCTAAGAGCAAGGCAAGGCTAGCTTATGCAGTTAGGCTGAATGCGGGATATGGCCGACTAAACATAAATGAGCTAAATGCGAGGTATGGCTGACTGAGCGCAAATGAGCTAAATGCGAGATATGGCTGACTAACACAAGTGAGCTAAGAGCAAGGCAAGGCTAGCTTATGCAGTTACGCTAAATGCAGGACAAGGCTGGCTAAACACAAATGAGCTAAATGTGAGATGTGGCTGGCTAACACAAATGAGCTAGGAGCAAGGCAAGGCTACCTTAAACAGTTAGGCTAAATGCAAGATATAGCTGACTAAACACAAATGAGCTAAATGCGAGATATGGCTGACTAACAAAAATAAGCTAAGAGAAAGGCGAGGCTGCCTTAAACAGTTAGGCAAAATACGAGATATCGCTGACTTAACACAGTGTGCGATATGACTGACTAATAGAAATGGGCTAAGAGCAAGGTGAGGCTATCTTATGCAGTTAGGCAAAATGTGGGATATGGCTCACTAAACACAAATGAGCTAAATGGGAGATATGGCTGACTAACACAAATGAGCTAAGAGCATGGTGCGGCTACCTTAAACAGTTAGGCTAAATGCGAGATGAGGCTGACTAAAAACAAATGAGCTAAATGTGCAATATGGCTCACTAATACAAACGGGCTAAGAGCAAAGCGAGGTTAGCTTATGCAGTTAGGCTAAATGCGGGATATGGCTGACTAAACATAAATGAGCTAAATGCGAGATATGGTTGACTGAGCGCAAATGAGCTAAATGCGATAAATGGCTGACTAATACAAATGGGCTAAGAGCAAGGCAAGGCTAGCTTATGCAGTTAGGCTAAATGCGGGATATGGCTGACTAAACACAATTGAGCTAAATGCGAGATATGGCTGACTAATACAAATAGTCTGTTGCACATGTGTTGCGTTTGATTTTGAGACTTAATCTGTAGTTTGCATAAGCATCCAAAAGTTCTTCTGCTTTTAGATTGGATTCTGTAGATTGAAGGGAATTTCCATAAAGTTGAAACATAGGTGTTCGATCACTCCGCACTATCTGATCCCCTTCTTGACCATACTCTGTGGATGCTCCATCACGCCCAAGCGCAGTAGAGCTGAGCTGCAAGATAAATTAATGCAAGGTAAACAAAGGTGCCTCTAAAAAAGAAATACTTCTTTGCTGCCACTAGATATATCGTGAGTTTTTGGAGCTCTGGTTCTAACTAAGTTATATTTTGGTCCTGGCAACCACCCTTTGTTGACGTTCAGATTGTGACTTTTCACAAATGCTTCAAGCATTGCTAGGGATTCAGCCATAGGCCGTGCTGGAGGACGGGAGAGGGTGAGAGGTTTTGGGAAAGGGAGTGCACCTTGTAGCTTCTATCCAAGAGTGGAAATCCGAAATATTATCTACATGACCATGAAGGCCGCGAAGGAGGCTGTTGGGGCAAATCTAAGAGAAGTATCTTGCAGTTGTGGAACAGGTGGAGTTTGCGTGTGTAGAGGTGAGAGGGCAAGGAGATGTAGAGAATCAATGGGCAATGTCGACAAGGCAGCCACAGATAGCTCTCAAGACACAAGGTGTCCTTCAAGGGGGGAGGGGCTAAGGGAGGGAATCATGGAAGCGGGAACTACGCATACGATATGGGCATTGAAGGTGCCAACAGGTGTATAAGCAGGCATGCCATTCAGCCTCATGAGGGAGCTCAGCTGTGCTATGGGTGGTGCAATGCCCGAAGAGGAAACTAAATTAACATTATTTTCAATTTTATTTTTAATATTTATGACATTGATCATATTTGAAGATCATTCAGTATATTTTTGTTTGTCGCAATGCTGGAAATCCGGTGTTGGGTATTATTTTACAACTATATTTACATAACTGCTAACAAATGTTTTTAAAAAGTAAACCCCAAAAAATATTATGTTTGTTTAGTATAAAGAGGATTGCACTATTGAAATCTACAAGATGAGCAAACATGCTTAGGGGACTATGTCCAAAAGTCAGTGAGTTCCTTTGGGAACTCTGTTGGGCTCCCCAAGGCTACACATATTTTAAGGAAGGAATCACGGGCAGACGTTATTGTGTCTATGTAGGCAGACCAAATTTGCATAACTTTTTTTGTATCATTATTTGTGTTATTTGGTATAGAACAGACCTTTAACACATTGATTTTCAAACATACTATTATTATATAATCAATAGACAATAACAATTATTCCACTAAAATATAAACATCGAATACCTTAAAATCACTTCATTAATTTATCCTGAATGACTTTCCACAAATTAAAAATCATGCTACAATAGATCAGCCTACGGTCAAATAAAACCAAAAAACATCTACGCTTATAGAATTTATATCATGAGCATAATTACATTGCAGTTGTTCATAATGAGTTCAATTTCGTACATGATGTCATTAGATGGCGAGTGCTCTCTTGCGTTGTATGACACAATCTACAAGTTCTCTTATATCTGGGTATTCCTGCCAGGCTTCTGTTATCAAAAGGGTTGGTAGACAGTGAAACCTCAGTTTCATTATGAACTGACATCATTCCTTGTCTCCAGATTGTTTTGCAAACTCTCTACAGTTCTTTAAGGACGATAAATGACTAATATTATTGGACCACTCCCATTCATGGTTTTATTTGTTAGGTATCTTCTAATTGGCTCAATAACTTTCCTCTGAGTTAGGATCCCAATTAATTTGATCATGAAATGTCTTGCATGCCTTCATACACGCACGCAGAGTTAATGTATCATGAAAAGGTTATTTCCTTAGTAATTGACGAAAATCACCAAGCAATGTGTTCGGTTTACTCAGCAATATTTTAATAGTCATAGGCCCTCATTACGAGTTTGGCGGTAACCATGCCGCTATTGGCGGCATGGCTGCCGCCGAAATCGCATCGGGGTCCGGGTCCTCGGAATGAGGACTTACCGGGCCATTCCGAGGTCAGAAGGCCCGGTAATTCCTCCCTCCGAGGACCCGGACCCGGTTCTTCCCCATTCCCATTTCAGCCCCCATAGGGCTGAATGGGAATGGGAGAAAGAGCAAACAACGGGCCATTACGAGTTGGCCCGTTGTTTGCTCCCTCTTCGCCTCGCGGGACCCGCTCTGCACGTCTGGTAAAACCAGACGTGCAGAGCGGGTCCCGCGAGAGGAACTCGGAATCGGGCGGTATGGGGTTGACGGCACCGGCACCTTTACCAGTGCCGTTAACCCTGTACCGCCTGACTCGTAATGAGGGCCATAGACTTCATTTACTCTTACAGTGGGTGCTCAAGGACAATAAACCGCGTTCTAGCCTTATTGCTTCCACCAGAGCCCCATTTCCAAATCCTAGCACCCTACGTCACACTCAACCCTCCAGAATTGTGTTACTTAATGTGCCAGAAGGTAGGGAGGCCATTAGGCTAATTTGTGGCAAATTTAAATGGCCTATCTTATAGCTAAAGAGGAATGGGCGTGCACAGCGTGGTAGGATTTGAAAACTTCAGCCAACTCCAATGATAGTACCAGGTTTTGGAGGTTTGCTGCTCAGGGCTGTAGTGCACCTCACCTGAGAAGACCAGAGATAACCAAAGCCTTTAAGGTTTTTGTGGCTTGCGCACAGCAGTATATAACCCTCACCTGATTTTGCCTGACATACTGAAGATTGAGAATCTTAAAATTATGTGGGTAAAACTGACTTAACTTACTAAGTAAATATGCAAATAATTCGAGAGATTGTTCAGGTTACAATAGCAAACCCCTAAACAGCTTCAAAGAGTTATCTTTAAAAGATTGAGCTCACGCATCACACAGAAAATAGGTGATTATGCATTAATCCTGAACTTAAAGTTGATAGAGCCCTTGCCAGCACTACATGGGGCCACTTCAGTTGCAAAAAGTAGGGACAGCATTTGATTAAAGACTCTGCTCTTGAGCACAGGAAGCAGCCATAAATGACTAACAAAATTATGCTTCCGGCAAAACAAAAGAAAATGCAACTTTCATCTCTGCATAGATGCACAAAATGGGCAAAGTTGGACCATATCGAAATTGCCTTCCAAGAATACTAAATTCTCATCAATAAGAAAGAGGTCAAAACACAAGCATGTTTTCCGATGCCTCTCTCTCCCAATAGGGATCCGTCTAAAATAGGTCTCCGTAACCTCCCGTTAGTGATTGCAGTTATTATTTTTAAACATCTACTACAATTCCCATGCGCCCACACATTGAATATGGTGGCAGGTCTGGTGGGAGGTGTAGTCCACATCATCAGCCAAAGTATTCATCCTAACATGACAGGGAAATGCCCGAAGCCAACAGGCGACAAGTATGTGAAACCCAGGGAACTCTGGGATTCCCCAGGTTATCCCTACACCACAAATCTGCTAATATTATCAGGGCCCAAATGGCATAAGGATACTATGGGTAGCACACCATAGGAAAACTGCTTTCAAAGAGGCCTTTTCCTCAATAAAGAAATGGCCTACCTCATTGTGTGTCCCCTAATTTTGGGCAGATCTTGGTAACCCAAAATTCACTTAAGAAAAGAGTCCTCAGCCTTCTGCAGACAAGCATACAAATTATAACCGCATACATCCACCCCAAAGAGACCCATTCCCTTGGATTCTGCTAAATATGTATGCAAAATAGTCTCCATTGTTAGGGGGCTTATAAAATGTGGAAATTGAGAGTGTAGGCTGCAGCTCTTAATGTCTAATATGCAAGTTGGATCTCAAAATGTATGCAAACTCTGTACGATGGAACCCACTTGTCCTTTGTAGGTTTAAGCCTTCACAGGATAAGTTACATGACCCAGTATTTGAATTGTTGGTATGAATGGGAAGCTCCATTTCCTTAATAGAATACCCAGATGTATAAATTAGTTCCTAGAGTGCCCTGGGAGTTCTAGCTAATAATAAAGTATCATCATCGTATGTGAACAATGGTATGGGTAAGGACCCCACAGCAGGACATCCAGATATTTTTTAACAAGAGTATTTTCCAGGCCGATGGTGTAGAGAGTGGATAGGAGTGGAGGATGGAGCATGGAACCATCCTTGCCTCACCCTTATAGTGACCGGGAAAGACTTTGTGACTTTGTCCTCTAGGCAGAATTGCACACAGGCCAAAGTATATGATGGAATAATTGCAACACAGTCAAAATAACTGGAGGGCACCCCAGGGCCTCCAAAGAGGTCCATAGCTTTGCCCGATTCACCTGATCGAAGGCATCCGAGAGATCCATAAACGCCAGGTACATTGGCATCCCTGCACAACAGTACTTAGCAACTTAAAAATAAAGGTTTATATCTGCCCAGCTGTTCCAAAGCCGTTTCTGAACACTCCATGGGTAAGTACCAAGATGTAATTATCGTCCACCCAAGTAGATAAATACAAATGTTCATGCTTACCAAATTATTGGGGCGTTGTGTGCAGGAAGAACATTAGACTATAAGATTTCGGAGTGAAACAAATGCCTTTTTTATAGATACTAGCTATCAGGGCATGATGCCAACTTGCAGGGAGCTCATTTTTTATAGATAGGACTTATCATGGCATTCTTATAGCTCGCTGGACTCTCGCCCAAGAACCAGATGCGAAGTTACAAATCCTGGTAAGTAACAGGGCCCTCTAAATTGGCCTTAAAGAAATCCGCCAAACGGCATCTGGGCAGCCCTCTTCCCTAGGGCCTGGACATTAATAACCTTACATATATTCTTCCTCCAATGAAAATTCTTCCCAGGAACTGCAATAAAGTGTGTTATCTAGATTGTCATGAATTTGATTTTTGCTTAACATTTGTGATATTAAAATAGAGCATCTGCATTCTGTTGTTTTTTATATGTATATATGCTTGATTTCAATTGGAATTTTTCTCTGATTTTATTATTCATGCATAATGGATTGTAGCTTACATTATTTTGTATCAGGCATTGTGTACTATGGGTTTTTACCAGAAACAATCATTTAAAAAAAAACAACAAGTTGATTGATTTGTCCACTGTTCCCAGCCCTGTGTAAAATTGTACTGGATGTCAGACACAATTTCAATATGCAGGGCCCATTCCTCCAGCCTTATTCAGATTAAATGCCTCTAGATCTTTGCTGAGCAATGTGTCAGTGATATAGGTCGTTAAGATTTTGCTAACTTTCTGCTACCCCACTTTACGATCTGGACGATAACAGCTCTTTTCCAACTGGGCCGTATGATGTCAGTCACTGACATTCCATTCATCACCTTGTGCAGGAAGGGAAACGAGGAATCCATGGTAGGTTTAAAAAAGGTTTGAACAAACCTTTCACCTGAAATGTGAAAGTCGGAAAGTACATTTGAGCCAAGTCACATATTCCACAACACCGCCTCGTAGCCATCGCTGGAAGTTAACCTCCAGTTCTGAGCCACACAGCACAGCCATCTTAGACAAGAAGCCTCATCACGAGTTTGGTGGTAACCCTTGAATGCGGCAGTAGCGCTATTACCGCCGCATTTAAGGGTTTGGCAGATTCCCCCCCAGCTCTGAGCTGGGGGGAAATCCACCAAAATTTTGTGCTATTACCGCCGGCTGGAAATCCACCGGCGGTAAGAGCGCGAAAATTCCCCATTGAGCCCAATGGGGAAAGGGGAATTCCCAAATGGGCTCAGTGGGGAATGGGCAATACCCGTTCCCCCAAACCCATGATCCGGCGCTATTAGCGCCGGGGGTTTGCAGGTAGGGCTATTAACACCGGCGCTAATAGCACCGGCGTTACCGCCCAACTCGTGATGAGGCCCAAAGACAATTTCCTGGAGAAAAGGTTTGCATGTGGGCTAATTTACAATGTCTTGTTGTTGTGGCTCAGAACTGGAGGTGAACTTCCAGCCATGGTGGCTACGAGGTGACAATGTGGCATGTGTGACTTTTGCTCAAATGGATTTTCCTACATATATATATATATATTTCAGTGAAACAACTTTGTTATGGTTACAAATAAAACCGAAAAACCTGAGAAATTCGCCACTTATGGTAAGCTAAGCAGCCATAACTCGTGCCATCACCATGCACTGCGCTAAAACTAAGACTCAGGACATGAAAGATGACATCCTTGTCGTTGGAGCATTATGGGTGTGTTTACCGGACACCATAATTATTGCCCTGGGTCTAAAAATTAATGAAAGAATCCTTCTACCAGAAATGTGAGCGTAGAATAGGTCATGTCATCTAAACCACACATGCCACAGCACTACCTATTAGTCATCCCTGGAGGTTCACTTCTAGTTCAGAGCCTCTGAGCAATGCATTTTGGATATGCAAATTAGCTGAAATGCATGCTTTTGCTCCAGATATTTTCTTTGTCTTATACGGAAGTGCTATTTTATACAGTTGTATCAACCCAAGTCAGACAGCTTTCCAGAATGCAAACAATTAGTCGCGTTTCACCTGGGATAATCAGCATGGTATGCAGTCTGACATTCTTGTATTTAGAGCATCGGGCTACATTTAGGAAACATGCTTCCTCACTCACAGAAAAAGGAGTTAGCCTCATAGAGATATCACTGCTGCAATCCTCTTGAATTTTCCTTTTTTTTTTAAAAATTGCTTGCACGGTTTGGTTTGCTAACGTCGTTGTCCTACTACTTTTTATGGAAATACCTGGCAGTACGTGGGAGTTTGATAACCAAACCTTGGACATGTGTGCACTGGGGCTTTTGTTGGCTTTACTAACTATATGATAGCAGCACCTGCCAAATGAACTGAGTCCCAGTGGACCTGACAACATTGTATTAACCCCCGGGTATGCGATAGAAATGGGTAGTCATTAATGTGAGCACCGGACGATAAAATGCCAAGGCTTATGCAATCCTGATCTTTTGGCTTTGTCAATGTTTTCTTTTTGTGAAAGGGTATGGCTGTCAATCAATATTAATCTCACCTCTGACTCTCCTCATTCATGGCTGGCACACTAATAGCAATAGCTGCCAAAAGGACCTGGCTAGAGGCACAAAATCAGATAGGAAAATGGTGCCCATCCTCTAGCTTAAAAGTAATTAGGCAGAGATTTATCGTCAGCTCTGCGCCCCCAAAAGTAGGACATATATATACATATATATGGCATAAGCAGACATGAAATAATGCTGAACCATATCTTCTCCAATTGCATAGATAAAAATATAAGAGAATTCTCCAAGATTGTTTCATTTTTCAAAGAATAATTGTCAGAAATGACTCACAATTCACCGCAATTCCTCAAGCAAATGTCTGAATGCACCTGTTAAGTGCACTTTACATTTGCACCCATAGAATAGTCTGGGCCAAAAATTAGCACCTACATTATTATGTACCAAAGCCATCATTTAATCGCGCTCACTAATGCATTCATTTTCCCTGTGCAGAGAAGAAACTCTTTAAAGAGATGGTGTTACTACCATGGCACTCGTGGTCGGTCGTCTTATTTGTCTCGTAGATTATTTTAGTAAATGCTAAGATATTTTCAGTGAGATACAATGCCAAAAACGTTTCAATGAACTCTTTAAATGCTAATATATTCTATCAACTTGTACAATTTGCTAACAGTATTGCTGTACTGTTTGTAGAGTGTCTGAGTGCCTACCGTGGTGATACAGGCCACTGTGTTTTTTATCAGTAGTGTACTGTTCATGAAATCACATGATTTAAATCTTGAAGGTTTGATCTTGTTGGGCAAACATGCAATTTAACACTAAAATCAGCACCACTTACAAAAGACATTGCTTTGTGTGTTAAAGGTGGCATGAGGGGGTTTCAAGAAGACCCACCGGAAGTCCATAATTCTTTTCAAGTCTAGTTGAATAGAGATATAGAGACCATCTCAAAATGGTGTTAGAGTGATCATGTTATGAATGTTGCACCATTTTCTATTGGTGTTTCAGTGCACTGAAGCTTTTCAGTGGTGTTCCACTTTATCTCCTTCAACAAATCTATATATGTGGGTGTACTGGGCCACACTCTTCTCAGCCACCCCTAAACCCACATCAGAAACCCCAACCCATGTTAATCTATGGCACAGAGTGATTTGAGAGCAGGGCTTGAATGACGGTGCCACGTTTCCACTATCAGCAGCTCAGGGTCCACTCCTTTGAAATATGTATACTGTCACAGTTTATTACATGACAACACGCCGCCCAGGGAACTCCTTCCCCTACAATGAATGTGGCGCACAATACAACGCTTTTTATTTTTAGTATACTACAGATTATTTTTTGAGTAGTTCTCCAACCTGTCTCGCACCCAACCTCCACAGAGACCCTGTGTCACAATGGACTAGGAACCAGGCCGGTGTGTATTAATAAGATATGTATTAATTTATTATTTAATGAAAAAGGAAAATCAACCAATTACACAGCCACCAATGTTGTGGCAACACAAAATGCAATCATCTCTTCAAAACAACCAGGTTAAGATATACTAATACAGTTAATTCCGGTTTTGTAATGGCAGAACAGAAAAAGAACAATTTACCACAAAGTGATAGCACCTACAGTTAAGCACTCCCCCTGCAGCACTCACCCCAAACATCAATTGGACTTGATTCCTTTGAATGGAAGGCAGTGGCAAGGAGTAGGAATTTACAGGGAAAATCGGTTTTGAAGTGAAGCCCACCACCATAAGATGGGAAGTCAGCAAAGAAAGGGAAACCCCATTTTTGGAACAAAATGGAAGAATGGGTTTTCACTATTTCTTACAACTGATAGGGGACAGAATAAAAGAAAATTAGAATTGCTTACACTTAGGAGACAGGCAAAGTTTTAGAGAACACTAATCATCACACCAGGAAAAATAGAAATAGAGTAGGAAAATCGTTTTTGGGAGAGGGAAAGCAAATACAAAGGGAAAATACGGTGTAAAATGGAAATGAGTATACACTGAGGCTTACAATGACAGGTAGGCTCTGGGAAAGGGGTAAGCTTACAATAGGAAACTCGGTTTTCAGTTACAAGGACAGAAGCACATAACAGCTAGACTCCTGGGCAAAGGGATTTATCTCACAAAATAAAATCGGTTTTGGTTCAGAATGATAGGTGCAAAGAGTATATGACACTGGCAAATGAAAATTCGCTTAGCAGGGCATCATTTAAACATAGGGACAAATTCGTTTTTCAGCTCACAAGGGGAATAATTCTTTTGGAGCAACACTTTAATGACTATAACAATTAATAAAAACACTGGGAACAAGATTGTTGGTTTCGAATTTCAACAATTCTGATCAGTGAAATTAATTGGGGGAATTAATTGATTTACTTACAAAAATATTAAGGATTTACACAGGCAAATGAGGGATTGTTCAATGGGGAAGTGCTATATACACACGAAAACAAGAGATCCTTCTATGGGGAGATGACTGAACTACACTGGCAATTGGGGTTTTTAATGGGGAAATATTGGATGGACTGCTACAAAAAGGAAGGGCGTATGCAATTTAGGGCTGGGGTTATTGCTAAATACATAGCAAGCCTTTGTTTAAGATTCAGGAAAGTCAGTTGGATCTCAGGACACTCTGGAAAAATAGGGCAGAGGGTCTGGTTACTCCACTCTCAAAGATGGTAAGTTTCAGCAGCCTTCTCTCTGTCCTCCTTTTTCTGTCTTTCCCGGTTGTTGTGTGTCTGTCCTGAGTCCTAGTACAGTCACCCTTATATAGCAGAAATGACATCACTACTTTTACAATCTAGGGGAACTACCCTGCAATCATCCCTGCTGCTAGGATTGGACAGCTCCCATCTCTCTCTCTCTGCACCCAGTCAGGATTGGACTAGGGGAGGGGAGCACCATCTGTCTTTTTCCATTTGTCATCATCCTTTGTTTTCCTTACAACTTTTTGGCAAAAACTAGTTATGTATCATAACTTCATAATTGTACTAGCCACTGCCATATGAAACATATATTCTGTTTAAGCTGATCATGGGGAATTAGATAAGCCGACCGGCAAATCCGTACGATGTAGCATGGCCATGTGTCACTTTTTTTGTCATTTTCATAAAATGTACAACAGTTATTAATATGTAAGTTATCAAGCATGTTCCTAGTTTAATTTTCCATCTTTTCATCAACTCTCATAATTGTCACATATTCAGATCAGCCTGAAACCTAATCTAACTGGCCATTGCAGTTCCCAGAGTCCTAGGAAGATGCTTTTTATACCTCTAAAATTGCCTGGAAATTACATGAAAAATGGCATGAAAACAAAATTAATCCTCAGTCTGTTTGCTGTGCAACATGCCTAAAATGTAAATTGTCTTTTAAATTAACTGGGAGTGTCTCCTGTTCAACAAATGGGAGGGTGGCTTCATCCCCCACAGCCATCTGTTTCCCTGGGCTCGCCTGTGCCAGAGTTTTTTTTTATCAGTCTCCCTGTTGTCAGTGTGGGCTCTTTTGAAGTGGGTGCAATGAGGGCTCACACCTTTTTTTCATGCTTCATTCAGCCAATGATGAGTTTTCCTTGAACTGCCTGCTTTAACTGCCTTCAGTGTCAGCCAGTCTGGGGAACAGTGGGCTTTCAACGCCTGCAGCAGCAGATTCTATTGCAGGGCATCATTAGATGGGAGATGTGGCATCCAGGGTTGGAAGTGGGGCTTTTCATTGTGAAGTTTTGACCTCAACCAGAACCGTTTTTTTCCCGAAGTAAGTGTCTGTTCACATGTTACTGGAGTTTTGTGGGTGAAACATAATATACATTTGCTTTGGTCACCCGACACATCATGTTTTGCTTTCCTGACATTTTTCTGTGAGCAGTGATATCTTTTTTTCCATTGTGGCTTTTTAAAGCCGTTTTTATTTGCAAACACATGTGCAGGCCATTTTTACTTTTAATGTTTACAAATCCTGTTTTCCATGTCACATGATTTTTTAACTCCTCCTTCTCTGGTGGATTAACTGCTGCTTGTCCATTGATAATGATAGGTAAGCCCCTTTCCACATGGCTCTCAACTTTACATGGAATGAAAGAAAAAAACAGGCCGTTTTTGGTGAAATGTTTAAATTCCTGCCCTTCATGTGACAGGGAAAGCAAAAGCCAGGCTGTTTTTGCTTGCAGTGTTTAAATGGCTGCTATTCATGTAAAATGGACTTCTGTTTGGGGCCTTTAAGTGCACCCCACAATACATAGATACATAGATATGTGTGGTTATCTCTACTGAGTGAAGCACAATGTTTTTGGGAAAGGGTTGTAATTGTGGAACATCTAGAGTGCTTTCAGAGGGATGTTGTTGGTGTTGGTGCTCCTATAGCAATGTGCATATGTATTGCGTGAGGCACAGTGTTTCAGAGGGAAATGTTGGAGTTGGTGCTGTCGGAACCTTAGGGTGTCTCGCTGTCTAGACCCCGGGGACCTCTTGCTCCAGACCCTAGCAGTGGATCAGTGTGGGAAGATCACCTGGGTGAGGGGTCCTCTGGGAGTGATAGGGAGGCATCCGATGGTGAGACGTGTATCCTCCCTTTCTGGGGCATCTCTACCCGACATCCCCCCCAGCTTTCATCAGATATTCCAAACTAAATCCCATCCTACGTCAGCACTTTCCCTTAAAGAGAAGAAGGCGAAAGCCTCATGGGAAACCAAAATCCATTTATCCACAGCAACACATTTATTGCCCCCTTTCTAACAATAACTTTCCCTCCCTTTCTGAGGGACACTACAAACCCCATAATCCCTATTTTCTTAAGGATGGATCTCTTGACAATTATTCAACTGACCTCTTTTCAAAGTCTGCTAAACACTACATTTCCCAGAATCCCCTTTATTCATTCAGCTACTGGGAAGAAGAAGAGTCAAACAGGAGTAATGAAGATTACCCAAGGGAAGGTATACACATCAACCATATCAACTTTATGACAATGTCCCGATAATGAGGCCAGGCAGGGTCAGGCCTCCCTCTACAATCATTCCCACCTGAAACCTGTGAAGGCTCCCAGTCAGTAGAAAAGGCAGAGCACACAGGCACAATGTGAGCGAGCTGGGGATGCTGGAGGAAGCACAGAAGCCAGGAGAGAAGGACTGCAGTTGGAGAGACCCTGGAAGGCCTGGAGGAGTACTGTCAAACTACTGGGCCTGTGAGTACAGGGGAGGCTGCAGTATGGCGAGGGAGCTCTAACTCCAGGGAGCCAAACCAGGGGCAGCTGGGGTTACTTGGCAGTGCCCAAACCAGAGCTCCTCCCCTGGGTGAGACAGAAAAGCTCAGGCTTTGAGAACCTGAACCAGAGTGTGTCATCCTGTCTACGGGGGCAGCCTTTCTCCGTACTGTCCAAAGTGGGGAGGAGAGCTGACTAAGCCACCTTGATCATTTATGTTATAACACTGACTTTCCTTTGCACACCCATTCCCCTTTACACAATGTATGTATAAGAGATGGGGCAGGCATTACCTTTTTTTACATTACCTTTTTTTACTATAGGCCATTTTGATTTGACATACACTGACTACAACTGTGTTTTCTTTATTATTTGATCGTCGAGAATACTCCCATCTTAGTTGTAGGGCAAGATAGGTGTTTTCCAACCCCATCAAAAACTTTAATTAAGGTTTTGAACTTGCAGCCCTTGTGTCTGTCATACTATTGATACCATGCCTGCCTAACAGTGCTTCTATACTCAGTGAGGCAATGTGCATCTGTGTTGTGTGGGTGAGATTGTTTTGAGCTTTGAGAGGGGAGTTGTTGGTGTTGGTGCTTCTTTACTCAGTGAGGCATTGTGCATCTGTATTGCATGAGGCAGAGTGCTTTCAGAGGGGAGTTGTTGGTGCTTCTATACTCAGTGAGGCAATGTGCATCTGTACTGCGTGAGGCAGAGTGCTTTCGAGGGATGTTGTTGGTGTTTGTGCGCCTATACTCAGTGAGGCAATGTGCATCTGTACTGTGTGAGGCAGAGTGCTTTCAGAGGGACATTGTTGGTGTTGGTGCTTCTATTCTCATTGAGGCAATGTGCATCTGTACTGCGTGAGGCAGAGTGCTTTCAGAGGGACGTTGTTGGTGTTGGTGCTTCTATACTCAGTGAGGCAATAGGCATCTGTATTGCGTGAGGCAGAGTGGTTTCAGGGAGGTTGTTGGAGCTTCTGTACTGTGTGAGGGAATGTGTCTCTGTATTGTGTGAGGCAGAGTGCTTTTAGAGGGACATTGTTGATGTTGGTGCTTCTATACTCAGTGAGGCAATGTGCATCTGTACTGCATGAGGCCGAGTGCTTTCTGAGGGAAGTTGGGTGGGTTCTTCTATACTCACAGAGGCAATGTGCATCTGTACTGCATGAGGCAGAGTGCTTTCACATGGAAGTTGTGTTGGTGCTTCTATACTCAGTGAGGCAATGTGCATCTGTATTGCATGAGGCAGCATGCTTTCATAGGGGAGTTGTTGGTGATTCTATACTCAGTGAGGCAATATGCATCTGTACTGCATAAGGCAGAGTGCTTTCTGAGGGAAGTTGGGTGGGTTCTTCTATTCTCACAGAGGCAATGTGCATCTGTACTGCATGAGGCAGAGTGCTTTCACATGGAAGTTGTGTTGGTGCTTCTATACTCAGTGAGGCAACGTGCATTTGTACTGCATGAGGCAGAGTACTTTCAGAGGGACGTTGTTGGTGTTGGTGCTTCTATACTCAGTGCGGCAATATGCATCTGTATTGCGTAAGGCAGGGTGCTTTTTGGGGTGAGTTGTTGGTGCTTCTATACTCACTGAGGCAATGTGCGTCTGTACTGCGTGAGGCAGAGTGCTTTCAGAGGGAAGTTGTGTTGGTGCTTCTATATTCAGTGAGGCAATGTGCATCTGTACTGCGTGAGGCAGAGTGCTTTCAGACGGAAGTTGAGTTGGTGTTTCTATACTCACTAAGGCAATGCGCATCTATAATGCGCAAGGCAGAGTGCTTTCAGAGGGAAGTTGTTTTGCTGCTTCTATACTCAATGAGGCAATGTGCATCTATAATGCGCGAGGCAGAGGGAAGTTGTTAGTGTTGGTGCTTCTATACTCAGTGAGGCAATGTGCATCTTTACTGCGTGAGGCAGAGTGCTTTCAGAGGGAAATTGTGTTGGTGCTTCTATACTCACTGAGGCAATGGGCATCTGTACTGCGTGAGGCAGAGCGTTTTCTGAGGGATGTTGTGTTGGTGCTTCTATACTCACTGAGGCAATGTGCATCGGTACTGCGTGAGGCAGAGTGCTTGCAGAGGGACGTTGTTGGTGCTTCTATACTCACTGAGGCAATGTGCATCTGTACTGTGTGAGGTAGAGTGCTTTCAGAGGGATGTTGTGTTGATGCTTCTATACTCACTGAGGCAATGTGCATCTGTACTGCGTGAGGCAGAGCGCTTTCTGAGGGAAGTTGTGTTGGTGCTTCTATACTCACTGAGGCAATGTGCATCTGTACTGCGTGAGGCAGAGCGCTTTCAGAGGGAAGTTGTGTTGGTGCTTCTATACTCAGTGAGGCAATGTGCATCTGTACTGCGTGAGGCAGAGCGCTTTCAGAGGGAAGTTTTGTTGGTGCTCCTTTACTCACTGAGTAAATGTGCATCCCTACTGTGTGAGGCAGAGCGCTTTCAGAGGGAAGTTGTGTTGGTGCTTCTATACTCAGTGAGGCAATGTGAATCTGTACTGCATGAGGCAGAGCGCTTTCAGAGGGAAGTTGTGTTGGTGCTTCTATACTCACGGAGGCAATGTGCATCTGTACTGCGTGAGGCAGAGTACTTTCAGAGCGAAGTTGTGTTGATGCTTCTATACTCACTGAGGCAATGTGCATCTGTAATGCCGAGGCAGAGTGCTTTCAGAGGGAAGTTGTTAGTGTTGGTGCTTCTATACTCACTGGGGAAATGTGTATCTGTACTGGGTGAGGCAGAGTGCTTTCTGAGGGAAGTTGTGTTGGTGCTTCTATACTCACTGAGGCAATGTGCATCTATAATGCGCGCGGCAGAGTGATTTCAGAGGGACATTGTTGATGTTGGTGCTTCTATACTCAGTGAGGCAATGTGTATCTGTACTGCGTGAGGCAGAGTGCTTTCAGAGGGAAGGTGTGTTGGTGCTTCTATATTCAGTGAGGGAATGTGCATCTGTACTGCGTGAGGCAGAGTGCTTTCAGAGGGAAGTTCTTGTGTTGGTGCTTCTATACTCAGTAAGGCAATGTGCATCTGTACTGCATGAGGCAGAGTGCTTTCTGAGGGAAGTTGGGTGGGTTCTTCTATACTCACAGATGCAATGTGCATCTGTACTGCATGAGGCAGAGTGTTTTCACATGGAAGTTGTGTTGGTGCTTCTATACTCAGTGAGGCAATGTGCATCTGTATTGCATGAGGAAGCATGCTTTCATAGGGGAGTTGTTGGTGATTCTATACTCAGTGAGGCAATGTGCATCTGTACTGCATAAGGCAGAGTGCTTTCTGAGGGAAGTTGGGTGGGTTCCTCTATACTCACAGAGGCAATGTGCATCTGTACTGCATGAGGCAGAGTGCTTTCACATGGAAGTTGTGTTGGTGCTTATATACTCAGTGAGGCAACGTGCATTTGTACTGCATGAGGCAGAGTACTTTCAGAGGGACGTTGTGTTGATGCTTCTATACTCACTGAGGCAATGTGCATCTGTACTGCGTGAGGCAGAGCGCTTTCTGAGGGAAGTTGTGTTGATGCTTCTATACTCACTGAGGCAATGTGCATCTGTACTGCGTGAGGCAGAGCGCTTTCTGAGGGAAGTTGTGTTGGTGCTTCTATACTCAGTGAGGCAATGTGCATCTGTACTGCGTGAGGCAGAGCGCTTTCAGAGGGAAGTTGTGTTGGTGCTTCTATACTCACTGAGGCAATGTGCATCTGTACTGCGTGAGGCAGAGCGCTTTCAGAAGGAAGTTGTGTTGGTGCTTCTATACTCAGTGAGGCAATGTGCATCTGTACTGCGTGAGGCAGAGCGCTTTCAGAGGGAAGTTGTGTTGGTGCTTCTATACTCACGGAGGCAATGTGCATCTGTACTGCGTGAGGCAGATCGCTTTCAGAGGGAAGTTGTGTTGGTGCTTCTATACTCAGTGAGGCAATGTGCATCTGTACCGCAGGAGGCAGAGTGCTTTCAGCGGGAAGTTGTGTTGATGCTTCTATACTCACTGAGGCAATATGCATCTGTACTGCGAGAGGCAGAATGCTTTCACATGGATGTTGAGTTGGTGCTTTTATACTCACTGAGGCAATGTGCATCTGTACTGCGTGAGGCAGAGTAGTTTCAGAGCGAAGTTGTGTTGATGCTTCTATACTCACTGAGGCAATGTGGATCTATAATGCCGAGGCAGAGTGCTTTCAGAGGGAAGTTGTTAGTGTTGGTGCTTCTATACTCACTGGGGAAATGTGTATCTGTACTGGGTGAGGCAGAGTGCTTTCTGAGGGAAGTTGTGTTGGTGCTTCTATACTCACTGAGGCAATGTGCATCTATAATGCGCGAGGCAGAGTGCTTTCAGAGGGACATTGTTGATGTTGGTGCTTCTATACTCAGTGAGGCAATGTGTATCTGTACTGCGTGAGGCAGAGTGCTTTCAGAGGGAAGGTGTGTTGGTGCTTCTATATTCAGTGAGGGAATGTGCATCTGTACTGCGTGAGGCAGAATGCTTTCAGAGGGAAGTTCTTGTGTTGGTCCTTCTATACTCAGTGAGGCAATGTGCATATGTACTGCATGAGGCAGAGTGCTTTCTGAGGGAAGTTGGGTGGGTTCTTCTATACTCACAGAGGCAATGTGCATCTGTACTGCATGAGGCAGAGTGCTTTCACATGGAAGTTGTGTTGGTGCTTCTATACTCAGTGAGGCAATGTGCATCTGTATTGCATGAGGCAGCATGCTTTCATAGGGGAGTTGTTGGTGCTTCTATACTCAGTGAGGCAATGTGCATCTGTATTGCATGAGGCAGCATGCTTTCATAGGGGAGTTGTTGGTGATTCTATACTCAGTGAGGCAATGTGCATCTGTCCTGAATAAGGCAGAGTGCTTTCTGAGGGAAGTTGGGTGGGTTCCTCTATACTCACAGAGGCAATGTGCATCTGTACTGCATGAGGCAGAGTGCTTTCACATGGAAGTTGTGTTTGTGCTTCTATACTCAGTGAGGCAACGTGCATTTGTACTGAATGAGGCAGAGTACTTTCAGAGGGACGTTGTTGGTGTTGGTGCTTCTATACTCAGTGCGGCAATATGCATCTGCATTGCGTGAGGCAGAGTGCTTTCTGGGGGGAGTTGTTGGTGCTTCTATACTCACTGAGGCAATGTGCATCTGTACTGCGTCAGGCAGAGTGCTTTCAGACGGAAGTTGAGTTGGTGCTTCTATGCTCACTGAGGCAATGTGCATCTGTACTGCGCGAGGCAGAGTGCTTTCAGAGGGAAGTTGTGTTGATGCTTCTATCCTCACTAAGGCAATGCGCATCTATAATGCGCAAGGCAGAGTGCTTTCAGAGGGAAGTTGTTTTGCTGCTTCTATACTCAATGAGGCAATGTGCATCTATAATGCGCGAGGCAGAGTGCTTTCAGAGGGAAGTTGTTAGTGCTGGTGCTTCTATACTCAGTGAGGCAATGTGCATCTGTACTGCGTGAGGCAGAGTGCTTTCAGAGGGAAATTGTGTTGGTGCTTCTATACTCACTGAGGCAATGGGCATCTGTACTGCGTGAGGCAGAGTGCTTGCAGAGGGACGTTGTTGGTGCTTCTATACTCACTGAGGCAATGTGCATCTGTACTGCGTGAGGTAGAGTGCTTTCAGAGGGACGTTGTGTTGGTGCTTCTGTACTCACTGAGGCAATGTGCATCTGAACTGCGTGAGGCAGAGCGCTTTCTGAGGGAAATTGTGTTGGTGCTTCTATACTCACTGAGGCAATGTGCATCTGTACTGCGTGAGGCAGAGCGCTTTCAGAGGGAAGTTGTGTTGGTGCTTCTATACTCACTGAGGCAATGTGCATCTGTACTGCGTGAGGCAGAACGCTTTCAGAGGGATGTTGTGTTGGTGCTTCTATAATCAGTGAGGCAATGTGCATCTGTACTGCGTGAGGCAGAGCGCTTTCAGAGGGAAGTTGTGTTGGTGCTTCTATACTCACTGAGGCAATGTGCATCTGTACTGCGTGAGGCAGAGCGCTTTCAGAGGGAAGTTGTGTTGGTGCTTCTATACTCAGTGAGGCAATGTGCATCTGTACCGCGTGAGGCAGAGCGCTTTCAGCAGGAAGTTGTGTTGATGCTTCTATACTCACTGAGGCAATATGCATCTGTACTGCGTGAGGCAGAATGCTTTCAGATGGAAGTTGAGTTGGTGCTTCTATACTCACTGAGGCAATGTGCATCTGTACTGCGTGAGGCAGAGTACTTTCAGAGCAAAGTTGTGTTGATGCTTCTATACTCACTGAGGCAATGTGCATCTATAATGCGCGAGGCAGAGTGCTTTCAGAGGGAAGTTGTTAGTGTTGGTGCTTCTATACTCACTGGGGAAATGTGTATCTGTACTGGGTGAGGCAGAGTGCTTTCTGAGGGACATTGTTGGTGCTTCTATTCTCATTGGAGCAATGTGCATCTGAACTGCGTGAGGCAGAGTGCTTTCTGAGGGAAGTTGTGTTGGTGCTTCTATACTCACTGAGTCAATGTGCATCTGTACTGAGTGAGGCAGAGCGCTTTCTGAGGGAAGTTGTGTTGGTGCTTCTATACTCACTGAGGCAATGTGCATCTGTACTGCGTGAGGCAGAGCACTTTCAGAGGGAAGTTGTGTGGGTGCTTCTATACTCACTGAGGCAATGTGCATCTGAACTGCATGAGGCAGAACGCTTTCTGAGGGAAGTTGTTTTGGTGCTTCTATATTCAGTACTGCGTGAGGCAGAACGCTTTCAGAGGGATGTTGTGTTGGTGCTTCTATAATCAGTGAGGCAATGTGCATCTGTACTGCGTGAGGCAGAGCGCTTTCAGAGGGAAGTTGTGTTGGTGCTTCTATACTCACTGAGGCAATGTGCATCTGTACTGCGTGAGGCAGAGCGCTTTCAGAGGGAAGTTGTGTTGGTGCTTCTATACTCAGTGAGGCAATGTGCATCTGTACCGCGTGAGGCAGAGCGCTTTCAGCAGGAAGTTGTGTTGATGCTTCTATACTCACTGAGGCAATATGCATCTGTACTGCGTGAGGCAGAATGCTTTCAGATGGAAGTTGAGTTGGTGCTTCTATACTCACTGAGGCAATGTGCATCTGGACTGCGTGAGGCAGAGTACTTTCAGAGCAAAGTTGTGTTGATGCTTCTATACTCACTGAGGCAATGTGCATCTATAATGCGCGAGGCAGAGTGCTTTCAGAGGGAAGTTGTTAGTGTTGGTGCTTCTATACTCACTGGGGAAATGTGTATCTGTACTGGGTGAGGCAGAGTGCTTTCTGAGGGACATTGTTGGTGCTTCTATTCTCATTGAGGCAATGTGCATCTGAACTGCGTGAGGCAGAGTGCTTTCTGAGGGAAGTTGTGTTGGTGCTTCTATACTCACTGAGTCAATGTGCATCTGTACTGAGTGAGGCAGAGCGCTTTCTGAGGGAAGTTGTGTTGGTGCTTCTATACTCACTGAGGCAATGTGCATCTGTACTGCGTGAGGCAGAGCACTTTCAGAGGGAAGTTGTGTGGGTGCTTCTATACTCACTGAGGCAATGTGCATCTGAACTGCATGAGGCAGAACGCTTTCTGAGGGAAGTTGTTTTGGTGCTTCTATATTCAGTGAGGCATTGTGCATCTGTACTGCGTGAGGCAGAGTGCTTTCAGTGGAAAGTTGTTAGTGGTGATGCTTCTATACTCAGTGAGGCAATGTGCATCTGTACTGCGGGAGGCAGAGTGCTTTCAGAGGGAAGGTGTATTGATGCTTCTATACTCACTTAGGCAATGTGCATCTATAATGCGCGAGGCAGAGTGCTTTCAGGGGGAAGTTGTTAGTGTTGGTGCTTCTATACTCAGTGAGACAATGTTCATCTGTACTGTGTGAGACAGAGTGCTTTCAGAGGGAAGTTGTGTTGGTGCTTCTATACTCAGTGAGGCAATGTGCATCTGTACCGCGTGAGGCAGAGCGCCCTCAGCAGGAAGTTGTGTTGATGCTTCTGTACTCACTGAGGCAATATGCATCTGTACCGCGTGAGGCAGAATGCTTTCAGATGGAAGTTGAGTTGGTGCTTCTATACTCACTGAGGCAATGTGCATCTGTACTGTGTGAGGCAGAGTACTTTCAGAGCAAAGTTGTGTTGATGCTTCTATACTCACTGAGGCAATGTGCATCTATAAAGCACGAGGCAGAGTGCTTTCAGGGGGACGTTGTTAGTGATGGTGCTTCTATACTCTCTGGGAAAATGTGTATCTGTACTGGGTGAGGCAGAGTGCTTTCTGAGGGAAGTTATGTTGGTGCTTCTATACTCACTGAGGCAATGTGCATCGGTACTGCGTGAGGCAGAGTGTTTTCAGAGGGACATTGTTGGTGCTTCTATACTCATTGAGGCAATGTGCATCTGAACTGCGTGAGGCTGAGTGCTTTATGAGGGAAGTTGTGTTGGTGCTTCTATACTTGTTGAGTCAATGTGCATCTGTACTGCGTGAAGCAGAGCGCTTTCTGAGGGAAGTTGTGTTGGTGCTTCTATACTCACTGAGGCAATGTGCATCTGTACTGCGTGAGGCAGAGCACTTTCAGAGGGAAGTTGTGTTGGTGCTTCTATACTCACTGAGGCAATGTGCATCTGAACTGCGTGAGGCAGAGCGCTTTCTGAGGGAAGTTGTGTTGGTGCTTCTATATTCAGTGAGGCAATGTGCATCTGTACTGTGTGAGGCAGAGTGCTTTTAGTGGAAAGTTGTAAGTGTTGATGCTTCTATACTCAGTGAGGCAATGTGCATCTGTACTGCGGGAGGCAGAGTGCTTTCAGAGGGAAATTGTTAGTGTTGGTGCTTCTATACTCAGTGAGGCAATGTGCATCTGTGCTGCGCGAGGCAGAGTGCTTTCAGAGGGAAGTTGTTAGTGTTGGTGCTTCTATACTGAGTGAGGCAATGTGCATCTGTACTGCGTGAGGCAGAGTGCTTTCAGAGGGAAATTGTGTTGGTGTTTCTATACTCACTGAGGCAATGTGCATCTGTACTGTGTGAGGCAGAGTGCTTTTAGTGGAAAGTTGTAAGTGTTGATGCTTCTATACTCAGTGAGGCAATGTGCATCTGTACTACGGGAGGCAGAGTGCTTTCAGAGGGAAGTTGTGTTGGTGCTTCTATACTCACTGAGGCAATGTGCATCTGTACTGCATGAGGCAGAGCGCTTTCTGAGGGAAGTTGTGTTGGTGCTTCTATATTCAGTGAGGCAATGTGCATCTGTACTGTGTGAGGCAGAGTGCTTTTAGTGGAAAGTTGTAAGTGTTGATGCTTCTATACTCAGTGAGGCAATGTACATCTGTACTGCGGGAGGCAGAGTGCTTTCAGAGGGAAGTTGGGTGGGTTCTTCTATACTCACAGATGCAATGTGCATCTGTACTTCATGAGGCTGAGTGCTTTATGAGGGAAGTTGTGTTGGTGCTTCTATACTTGTTGAGTCAATGTGCATCTGTACTGCGTGAGGCAGAGCGCTTTCTGAGGGAAGTTGTGCTGATGCTTCTATCCTCACTTAGGCAATGCGCATCTATAATGCGCAAGGCAGAGTGCTTTCAGAGGGAAGTTGTTTTGCTGCTTCTATACTCAATGAGGCAATGTGCATCTATAATGCGCGAGGCAGAGTGCTTTCAGAGGGAAGTTGTTAGTGCTGGTGCTTCTATACTCAGTGAGGCAATGTGCATCTGTACTGCGTGAGGCAGAGTGCTTTCAGAGGAAAATTGTGTTGGTGCTTCTATACTCACTGAGGCAATGGGCATCTGTACTGCGTGAGGCAGAGTGCTTGCAGAGGGACGTTGTTGGTGCTTCTATACTCACTGAGGCAATGTGCATCTGTACTGCGTGAGATAGAGTGCTTTCAGAGGGACGTTGTGTTGGTGCTTCTGTACTCACTGAGGCAATGTGCATCTGAACTGCGTGAGGCAGAGCGCTTTCTGAGGGAAATTGTGTTGGTGCTTCTATACTCACTGAGGCAATGTGCATCTGTACTGCGTGAGGCAGAGCGCTTTCAGAGGGAAGTTGTGTTGGTGCTTCTATACTCACTGAGGCAATGTGCATCTGTACTGCGTGAGGCAGAACGCTTTCAGAGGGATGTTGTGTTGGTGCTTCTATAATCAGTGAGGCAATGTGCATCTGTACTGCGTGAGGCAGAGCGCTTTCAGAGGGAAGTTGTGTTGGTGCTTCTATACTCACTGAGGCAATGTGCATCTGTACTGCGTGAGGCAGAGCGCTTTCAGAGGGAAGTTGTGTTGGTGCTTCTATACTCAGTGAGGCAATGTGCATCTGTACCGCGTGAGGCAGAGCGCTTTCAGCAGGAAGTTGTGTTGATGCTTCTATACTCACTGAGGCAATATGCATCTGTACTGCGTGAGGCAGAATGCTTTCAGATGGAAGTTGAGTTGGTGCTTCTATACTCACTGAGGCAATGTGCATCTGTACTGTGTGAGGCAGAGTACTTTCAGAGCAAAGTTGTGTTGATGCTTCTATACTCACTGAGGCAATGTGCATCTATAATGCGCGAGGCAGAGTGCTTTCAGAGGGAAGTTGTTAGTGTTGGTGCTTCTATACTCACTGGGGAAATGTGTATCTGTACTGGGTGAGGCAGAGTGCTTTCTGAGGGACATTGTTGGTGCTTCTATTCTCATTGAGGCAATGTGCATCTGAACTGCGTGAGGCAGAGTGCTTTCTGAGGGAAGTTGTGTTGGTGCTTCTATACTCACTGAGTCAATGTGCATCTGTACTGCGTGAGGCAGAGCGCTTTCTGAGGGAAGTTGTGTTGGTGCTTCTATACTCACTGAGGCAATGTGCATCTGTACTGCGTGAGGCAGAGCACTTTCAGAGGGAAGTTGTGTGGGTGCTTCTATACTCACTGAGGCAATGTGCATCTGAACTGCATGAGGCAGAACGCTTTCTGAGGGAAGTTGTTTTGGTGCTTCTATATTCAGTGAGGCATTGTGCATCTGTACTGCGTGAGGCAGAGTGCTTTCAGTGGAAAGTTGTTAGTGGTGATGCTTCTATACTCAGTGAGGCAATGTGCATCTGTACTGCGGGAGGCAGAGTGCTTTCAGAGGGAAGGTGTATTGATGCTTCTATACTCACTTAGGCAATGTGCATCTATAATGCGTGAGGCAGAGTGCTTTCAGAGGGAAGTTGTTAGTGTTGGTGCTTCTATACTCAGTGAGACAATGTTCATCTGTACTGTGTGAGACAGAGTGCTTTCAGAGGGAAGTTGTGTTGGTGCTTCTATACTCAGTGAGGCAATGTGCATCTGTACCGCGTGAGGCAGAGCGCTTTCAGCAGGAAGTTGTGTTGATGCTTCTGTACTCACTGAGGCAATATGCATCTGTACCGCGTGAGGCAGAATGCTTTCAGATGGAAGTTGAGTTGGTGCTTCTATACTCACTGAGGCAATGTGCGTCTGTACTGTGTGAGGCAGAGTACTTTCAGAGCAAAGTTGTGTTGATGCTTCTATACTCACTGAGGCAATGTGCATCTATAAAGCACGAGGCAGAGTGCTTTCAGGGGGACGTTGTTAGTGATGGTGCTTCTATACTCTCTGGGAAAATGTGTATCTGTACTGGGTGAGGCAGTGTGCTTTCTGAGGGAAGTTATGTTGGTGCTTCTATACTCACTGAGGCAATGTGCATCGGTACTGCGTGAGGCAGAGTGTTTTCAGAGGGACATTGTTGGTGCTTCTATACTCATTGAGGCAATGTGCATCTGAACTGCGTGAGGCTGAGTGCTTTATGAGGGAAGTTGTGTTGGTGCTTCTATACTTGTTGAGTCAATGTGCATCTGTACTGCGTGAAGCAGAGTGCTTTCTGAGGGAAGTTGTGTTGGTGCTTCTATACTCACTGAGGCAATGTGCATCTGTACTGCGTGAGGCAGAGCACTTTCAGAGGGAAATTGTGTTGGTGCTTCTATACTCACTGAGGCAATGTGCATCTGAACTGCGTGAGGCAGAGCGCTTTCTGAGGGAAGTTGTGTTGGTGCTTCTATATTCAGTGAGGCAATGTGCATCTGTACTGTGTGAGGCAGAGTGCTTTTAGTGGAAAGTTGTAAGTGTTGATGCTTCTATACTCAGTGAGGCAATGTGCATCTGTACTGCGGGAGGCAGAGTGCTTTCAGAGGGAAATTGTTAGTGTTGGTGCTTCTATACTCAGTGAGGCAATGTGCATCTGTACTGCGCGAGGCAGAGTGCTTTCAGAGGGAAGTTGTTAGTGTTGGTGCTTCTATACTGAGTGAGGCAATGTGCATCTGTACTGCGTGAGGCAGAGTGCTTTCAGAGGGAAATTGTGTTGGTGTTTCTATACTCACTGAGGCAATGTGCATCTGTACTGTGTGAGGCAGAATGCTTTTAGTGGAAAGTTGTAAGTGTTGATGCTTCTATACTCAGTGAGGCAATGTGCATCTGTACTACGGGAGGCAGAGTGCTTTCAGAGGGAAGTTGTGTTGGTGCTTCTATACTCACTGAGGCAATGTGCATCTGTACTGCATGAGGCAGAGTGCTTTCTGAGGGAAGTTGTGTTGGTGCTTCTATATTCAGTGAGGCAATGTGCATCTGTCCTGTGTGAGGCAGAGTGCTTTTAGTGGAAAGTTGTAAGTGTTGATGCTTCTATACTCAGTGAGGCAATGTGCATCTGTACTGCGGGAGGCAGAGTGCTTTCAGAGGGAAGTTGGGTGGGTTCTTCTATACTCACAGATGCAATGTGCATCTGTACTTCATGAGGCTGAGTGCTTTATGAGGGAAGTTGTGTTGGTGCTTCTATACTTGTTGAGTCAATGTGCATCTGTACTGCGTGAGGCAGAGCGCTTTCTGAGGGAAGTTGTGTTGGTGCTTCTATACTCACTGAGGCAATGTGCATCTGTACTGCGTGAGGCAGAGCACTTTCAGAGGAAAGTTGTGTTGGTGCTTCTATACTCACTGAGGCAATGTGCATCTGAACTGCGTGAGGCAGAGCGCTTTCTGAGGGAAGTTGTGTTGGTGCTTCTATATTCAGTGAGGCAATGTGCATCTGTACTGCATGAGGCAGAGCGCTTTCTGAGGGAAGTTGTGTTGGTGCTTCTATACTCAGTGAGGCAATGTGCATCTGTACTGCGTGAGGCAGAGTGCTTTCTGAGGGAAGTTGTGATGGTGCTTCTATACTCACTGAGGCAATGTGCATCTGTACTGCATGAGGCAGAGTGCTTTCAGAGGTGCATCTTTTAAGTGGGATCTGTGCCTCATGGGGGGAATCTGGACTGCATGAGGCAGAGCGCACCATTTGACATGCAGATCTGTTGAGGTTCCTGCATTGAGGGTTTCTGAATAAGATTGAGGGACCATTCTTGCGGCTTTATTTCTTTTGTGTGAGGCACAGAGCATTACTCCGGGGGACTATACTTAGCATACGAGGATACTTTTGGGCACAGGTTGGCTGGTACATGCCTCACGTATTTTGATATTTCAGCGGACGCCATTTCTAGTACAGTTTGTCTTTCCAGAGAATGATTGTTTCGGGTCAAGTTGATCGAATTTATGGAGTGGATTGTCACTGTTGTAATGCAAATGTATGTGCGTGTTTTGTTTTTTAAATAGTGTACTTTCGCAATGGCTGTAAGTTCTCCTGTCTTCCTTACCTTGACTACGGCGAGGAGAGGGCTGTGAAGCTCGCTTTCCGTGTTTCCAGCATGGCAGTGTAACAATATGTTCCACCTAGTGACTGCAGCACACAATGAAGGGCACTGTTCCCTGCTCGAGAGCCCACGGGAATATTTTCTGTGACCTAACAGTCGCGGCCCTTCTGCTGCACTTCCTTCTGGGCCGCTCCCCTACACACCCCGATTATCCCTCGGCCCATGCCCATGCTGACCTTCCACCACTCCACTCGGCTTCCCGTGACCTTCCGCCCACTCACTCGGAATATCTCGGCTCACGCTGGGACGTGCACGGGGCGTGTGCGCCACGGGTCCTGTCCTGGGGACTCTTGGACTATTTTCCAGCTGTAAATTGACACTGTACTCTAGCGCAGAAATGCCGCCAGAAATACGTGCCTTTCCCTCAAAAGGGGTATTGTGTGTCCCGGGGAAGGATTGGGGGCGTGGGATGGGAGAGGTTACGCATAAAGAAGAAAATGAAAAAAGGCCTTCAGTTGAATATTCTCAGGGGGAAGAGGCAAGTGTCCAGTTAAAGACCCAGGTTGCGACACAGAGTATCCAGGCAGCCCATGTGTGGTCTTAGTGAAGGTTTGAAACCTGTCCTTCTGATTAAAATAATGGAAGGGGCGTGGCTGGTTCAGACAGTGAAGTGAGCTAGACAGTGGGATAGAAAGAAACTCCTTGTATAATGTGCTCCACTTTGACACAGACCAAGCTCTGTCAACGCTGTGGATACAGGCAACAGGGCAAAAGAGAGGAAGGCCCTCCCCTTCATAGCGAAAGGAAAGAACAGTTTCTTGGTAAAGTTATGGCACAGGAAGCAACATATAAGGGAGGACTTTGTTGGTCCAGGCCCTAAGATCCCTGTTTCAAGACTTGTACACACAGGACATGTCCATAGTGAAGGCCTGGCTCTAACCCACATAACTTCGTGTTTTACATGACAAACATTCTTAGAACAATAGCAATGCTGCTAATAATGTATTGCTAGCGGGTCCCCTCTGCACATCTGGTCTGGTCAGGCGTCCAGAGCGGGACCCGCTGCAGAACTCGTAATGTGGCGGCCCGGAATGAACGGTGCCGGTCCCTTACCGGCCCTTACCGGCACTGTTCATTCCGCGGCCACCAGCCTCATAATGAGGCCCATTGTCATGGGCGTTTAATCAATGATTACACAAAATCCATTGTCCTTTGTCCCCGAAGTACAGTACTATCAAGAGTCAGAATTTGCAGCCTGGAGTAATCTGCAAACAATTTTTAATGTTCCCTATCATAGACTATAGAGTGATGTCTTGCAAAAAAAGTATCTGATGATTAATGTAATGTGGTTTGTATAGTGCAACGTCGCAATTTTGGAGACCTCTTGGTGCAAGTGAGCCTTAGGTATTTCTTGACCTATTTTGTATGGCCATTGCCATTTGTGCTGTCTGTCAGGCCTTGGTGTATCCGCGAATCGCAACGGCTGGATTCGGTTGCAGCAGCCAGAGCCTGTGGGGCCAATCAACATGTCCAAACTTTGCAGGTGAGATTAGGCAGCCCGTGCCTGGATTCAGAGCTTGCACACGGATTCCTCTGGGGTGATGATGTCACATGGGATTCAGTACTCTTGCAAGGATGCAGGCGAATCCTTAGATGGATAGCGAGTTTGTACTACTATAGAAGTATCCAGAAGCTTCCTGTCTCCATGAACCTGCTGCCTCTGTTCTACTGTTGAGAGCTGCATCTTCAAACACCCCTTCAGCACATCCCATTCTGAAACGGATTCAGTGGGCGGCTGGCTTGCTCGCGCCTCAACAGGCCCGTGAAATACTTGAGTTTGTACCATAGTCAGTTGCTACATGGGAGGATGTGATACATACCAAATTGTGCCAGAGTCAAATGTTAGGGAAGCTGGGCTTTGGGCTGAGAACAGTGAAGTGTCAGACACGGCTAAGCCAGTGTTGACATTAGAAGCCCTAATTGCAAGCTCAACTGGTGTTTCAATGCTTGGAGTATGTTTAGGCCTTGCCGGTGTGCTACTTCTTGTTGCGACCGGGTGCTGTACTAGACTGCCCCTCATGATTTATGTATCTGCCAAAACTGCAGTCGACGCTGCTTCTGCTGTAAGTAATGTAACTCTTCAATGCCTACCTCGCCCCATCCCAGGTTGGGCTGCTGGCCTTGAGAACATCTGATTAAGTGTTGCTTATTGTCTCGAACACCTGACACCGAGAGCATTTTCCAAAACTTGGTAGTGATTATCTGTATGATCTTGCACCTGGCCTAAATGGTTGACGCAAGCCGTCCCAGTGCAAATTCCCAAGTGGTGTGTTGCATTACACACCAATCACCCTGCCACTAATGCCAATTTCTGAGTGTTTAGCAAAACCCTGCAAACAATTTGTCCCAGCACACCACATATTTTTCTCTCTTTCCCTTAAAGTGTGCTAAAAATGAAAGAAATTCAGATGCTCATGTCAGCTATTGGGTTAAACCAAGTTGGGTGTGAGCATTTGTTTAATCAAGCTGACCCAGCATAGATTTCTCTTGCGTCTGCACAGATGAAATATTGTCCCACACACCCAATCACCAGGACACTAATTCACTGCCGGAGTGATCCTCAAGACCCTTCAAACAATTTTTTTCCAGCATTCCCCCAACACCTTTCCTCTTCTGTCAAGTGTTAATTTAAACGAAATTCAGCAAATGGGTTAAACCAGAGTTGTCCAACTCCGGGCCTCGAGGGCCAGGATCCTGGCAGGTTTTCAGGATATCCCTCATTAATATTCATGAGAAAAAATGTGCATACATTTACAATCATTGTATGAAAATTTATGTCATTAATATTAATGACAGGTATCCTGAAATCCCAAGATGGATCCGGTCCTCGAGTTGTGTGTGACCGTGCATTCAATCAAGCCACTGCGGCACAAAATAAGCAAGCCAGTGATGAGTTTGGCAGACCTAGTGAAATCCGCCTCAAGCACAGGCCCAAAGCCCTAGCCGGGCTTGCCTTTTCTGCCTTTTTATGAAATACAGACAAAGATGTTTGCAAAAAATAGAAAATGGAATGATTTCGGTTTCGCACTACCTACAAGCAACAGTAAACTCTGTACCTAAAATCCCTTCCTAGAGCTAAGCTCTCCAGTGCTCAAACAGCAACAGATAGAACCCACCTCCCTCTCTTAATGATCCCAGTGACTGCTGAGAGCTCTAGATGCAAGGTGCTTATATAGGCAGTCAGATCTGGCTGCCCAAACTCGATGACCCGAATCGCTTAAAAGTTTGAGAAGTTCGGCACATCCTAAATACAGTAGAAATTCCTGTGAGTTGGGGTTCACCCTAACTTATCTATCCAGTCTTACCGTCAAGAAAACATGGTGAAGGTGACATATCAGTATTTTAATAGTGCTTTGGAGCATCTCTGTAGTTGTTTGCAGCACAGAACATGGACCAACAAACAAAAACCAATGCAGGTTCAGACAGATGTGTGAGTGCATTTTTATCGGACCAGAACAGGAATTGAATTTGCTAAGAGCTCTAAGGTGCAAAGGGCAACTTAGAGCTGAACATTAAGGAGGCAAAAAAATCAGTGCATTATGAAATTGTAAGGAAAAGTCTGTGCCAATAATCTCCATCTTTCTCTTTAATAATGGTTTCTGTGTATTGCTAATGAAACATGCCGATGAAACCATGTGAATTCGGTCAGCCCAGCACAGAATGGATTTGTAGACGTTCAGTCAGTCGCAGGCAGATTCAGAAAGGGTTTGAGATAACAGTTTGCTTTTGAAAAGACACATGTCCAAACAATGTGAAAGATAGTGAGCTAAAGACTCTGGGTAAGTCCCTCGTAACCAGGACTAATGTCTGGCAGAGGGACTCCCAGGACCCCCCTTGTTAAATCTGCATATTTAAGTAACTTTGGGTCTCACTTACTAGGGGAATCCAGACGTGGACCCCTTGCTCACTATTCTTAGAGAGGCACAGATCCACCCTACTGATGAGGTCCAACCAGACCGAAACACGTGTCTGGGGTTTCTGTTGGTACTCTTGTTCAGAGGAGAATTGCCTCGCATTTCGGTGCTGGACTGCCCCAGGGCAGGACAAAGACTGATATGTTTGGGATATTTCTTCTCTGTGAAAGATAGTGAGCTAAAGACTCTGGGTAAGTCCCTCGTAACCAGGACTAATGTCTGGCAGAGGGACTCCCAGGACCCCCCTTGTTAAATCTGCAAACAATGGAATATCCACACACGTTATAATAAACCCTTGACAGACCAAAGTCCACAAATAGACCCAACCAGAGAATTTCAGGAGCTGACGGAGCATAGCTAGGTAGCAATTATGGTTAGAAAAAGTCAAGCAAGGCTGGAAGGCTTGACACAAGCATTACGTGGGGCCCAAAAAAGAAAGTAGGCAGGCAGAAACCAGAGATGTAGGAGGTTTTTTGTAAGAATCTTTTTTTTTTATCCCCCTAAAATAAAAGGTTAAAATAAACAAATGTTTTGGCACCACAATTAATTTACTAGTATCATTTACGGTGTAAATAAGTGGCTCCTACAATAATCATAAGTGTTCTTAATGTGTACAGTTTACAAATTAAGCATACATATGATTATTGTACGAGACACTTACTTACACCATGAATGATACTACTACATTAATTGTGATGCTATTTACACCATAAATGAAACTGCTAAATTTATTGTGATGCTAAAAATTGGTTTACAACAATCATAAGTATGCTTAATATGTACATTTTACATATTAAGCATTCACACGATTATTGCGGGAGCCACTTATTCAAGTATTAAATCTCATCTTTTGATTTAAAGACTTTGTTGGGTTACTTTTTTTAAGCCATTGCTTTCTCTGGAACACATAGGCATTTAGGAAACAGACATACAGCAAGAAGGGCGACTGTGCGGGTAGGAGTAATGAGGAGTGGTGAGTACCGACCATTGTATTGTTATTCTTTAACATGTTTGAATACCAAATACATAGCAATCATGGTCTATCAAGGTTACCTAATCGTTCATACACAAATGTAGCCCCCTAGAGGATATTCTCTCTTAACACGGTTGGAAGAATGATTGTCATGACTAATGGCCATATCAGCCTTAATGAGGAGATTGAGTGGCCTTCCCTCTGATCGCTAATCTCTGATAGTGGATTGAACATTGTAACCCTTCCCCAGTGCTTTTCCTATTACGCGCTACATGATATGATCATCTTTTAATTTTGTAGTGTCTGTCCTCCCGCGCGCTGTTCTGGACTGTGGAACTTATGCAGTAATTGAACTCCAACCAAAATGCATGCTGCGGTCCTACACTTGCTTCCTTGCAGCAATGACATAACTTACATTTTCTCTTTCATTTCCTTTGCAACATGCTGTGCAACAGCACCAGCTGAATTAGTCACGCAGGCTTTTCACAAACCTTAACCCGACGCACTGCCGGTAGCTATATTCCATGTGGGCTGTACTCAAACTAGCTCAGCCCACACTGCATGCAGGTGATCCAGCCCCACACTTCTGCTGCTCCTAGCCTTAAAGAGCATGATTCTAGACACAGGAGCCTGGACAGTTATTCTGACTGTGCTCCCTTTAACTTCCTTACAGAATACAGAGTAAGTAATGTCTTGTATATTAATCAGATTGGCCATTGACCATACCTTTCACAGACCTTAATGCTTATTGCCCATGCGCCTGGCTCTCTAATTGCTGGTTCACCCCTTCATGCCTTTTCCTACTCTCCTTTTTTGTTTCTGCATTCATCTTTACATATACACTTCATGATACAGTCACTTCTGACAGTTGGCTCAGCATTCCTGGACTCTGTCCTTAGGCATTTGCAGGAGGCATCTAAAAGCCTAACCTGCCAATGGAGCCTCCACACTTCAAATAGCAAGCTCGAGCTCATGTATAGGCCTTCACACAACCATGCTAATTCTAGTTCCACCTTCCTATGTACTAGGGACTGCTGCCAACGCTGGAAAATGCTGGCAACCATGAGATGTGGCATGTTCCCTTTATATGATCAGCATTCAATCTGATCCGCTGCGAATGGCGAGCAATGCATGCCTACCTCCACAATCACACGCCTTCTCCCTCTGGATACTTATTATTTCTAAGCGTCAGTCTGGGTCTTGTACCCCACTCCTCCTTCTTTTTGCCTCTCACCTTCTCGTGTTCTAGTGATTTGATTTGATAAGTAATTTATAACACGCTTAATACCCAGAGGTTTCTAAGCGCGGACCCAGGGATCGAACCCATGTTGCTCCGTGTCGTCTTGCTTCCAAGGCGAGCACGTTGCCCCTGAGCTATCCTCCCGAGACCTGGTGGGGGCACAACTCATAGCTTTCCAGACAAGTTGGGCAAACTAAAACCCCCTATGCTCTTGAAGGGCACCTAGAAAAGCTTATTAACATAACATGTCCTTTCGCTGAGCGTAGCCGCACCAGTTTCTTGGCACGTTGCATTAATCTTCTCTCCTGTAGGCCTCTCTGCAGGCCAAATGACTCCCAACTCAAACATTAAAATGTGTGATATACATCGCCTGTGACTGTACCCCACCAAACCAAATTCAATTAGTTTGGGCATGCACCTTAATATTATTGCGCAGTCCCTGACCCGTATTCCGCCATGTCTTCACAATTTACAAAGACGGGCATAGAAATGAAGACAGAGTGCCTATTTGGTGATAGCAATGTATTTATGTTTCATTTATGCATTGGTCTTTCGGGTGCTGTTATTAAAAGAAAGCAAACAAAGGGACTACATGAGGGAGGCAAGGGTGGGGAGTACCAGGTGTGTAGACCTTTCACATAGTTGTTCAACTCTCTACATGTGTCAAAGAATAACCATACAGTGCCTTGGTTAAGGCACTCACTCTGTGGAGACTGACATTTTGCTATACATAAAAATATGTTACCATTTCTAACTAGCCCTTTAGAAGACCCACAGACTGTAACCCGATAATTTTGTTTTAACACTTTGACTAGGATTTTAGAACAACATGTCACAGGGCCTCATTACGACCCTGGCGGAAAGTGACTGACCGGACCGCAACAGCGTAAATAGCGTTTCCGCCATTGCACGAAGGAGCAAAGTGCGGCCAATCACGACCCATCGGGCACGAGCATTACGCCATGGCGGAATCCGAAAGGCTGCGATGGCGGAAATGACCCCAAAACGGCCCTTACCGCCGCCGTACGCTGCACCAGGTGCAATACCGCCACCCATCTTAGCGGTCACCGTAATGAGCGGTCACCGTAACGAGCGTGCACCGCAAATTACGGCCACCGTAAATATACGGAAACGGAAGTAAAAGCATGTGGCCGGAACGGGAAACAGCACGCCGCACAACTATAAAATCCGAATCCCAACACAACCATAAAAAATCCGACCCTGACACACATCCCAACCCGTTAGCAACCCCAGTTAAAAAAATAAATATGGGAAAGGTAGCCAAGAAAGCGTGTGACCGCAAGCGGCAGGTACACTTCTCCCGAGAGGAACTGACCGTGCTCACCGAGACCCTCCAGGAAAATTCCGCCGTCGTCTTCTCCAGTCAAATGACCAGGACGGCCCTTGCCAACAAGAAGGCCATATGGGCCCTGGTGGCACAGCGCGTAAGTGCGGTGGGGACAACACCCCGCACGCCACAGCAATGTCGCAAGCGGTGGGACGACCTGCGGATCCGCGTACGCAGCATACTTTCTGCGAACAGGAACATCGCCACAGCTACCGGGGGGGGTTCAGAGTCGCCCATCAAGTTGACCCCCTGGGAGGAAATCTGCGCCTCCACCATAGGAATGGAGAGCATAGAGGGAGTCGGAGGGATGGAGAAAGGAGTGCCGACATCCGGAGAATCAGGTAGGTTGGCCAAGAGAAACAATGCGAAATCCACAAACCACGAACATGTGCAGTACCATGTGACCCCATAGTGCAATACATACTTTGCCCTGACAGCGCCCTCTAAAAGTCAGAATGAACAAACAAATCAATCAAGAAGCCATAAACAACCCCTACATGTGCAGCATGCACCCCCTAACTGCAGGCAGCCAAATGAATGCATCCTCAATCCACACGAAAATGAGACCACCTCCAAGGCCCAGTCCCAAATCAGCCTCATGTACCACCCCAATGCATTTGATACGTTGCCATTCCAAATCCGACAGACCCATAACTAACGCTCGCCCCTCTTTACTCCACCACAGGGTCCGATACCAACGACGAGCTGCAGGACACCCCTACCAGCACGCCTGCAAAGAGGGCCAGGACCAACGTCCCAAGAGCCTCCACCTCAGGTGCAAGGATCAAGACACGGCACCAGCAGGAATCAAGTGGCAGCACACTGGAGGGGACTGCAACAGGCACCCCAGCAGCCAGCAAGTCCACAACCCCAGCACCACAGGTCCCCCCAAAGAACGTATCTGATGGCACTGCCTCTGGTGGTAGCAGCACCATAGGTGACACAGCTGTCATGCCAGCATGCTCCGACACGGAAAACAGTGCTGGCGACGTAGGTACCATCCATGACCTTTCCCAATCCCCCTGCATGTTCCATCCCCTACACCATGACGAAACCACGCAGGGGCACCCTGAAGACGACGACTGGCCAACCCCCACAAGTCCTGTGCCAAGGCAACATGTGTTGAGCAGCCCCCCTGTCACACCACCGCAAATGTCCATGGCCCAGCAGAGGCAACAGTCCCTCGACCTGCTGATCGAGCAACAGCAGGAAGCGTCCACGCTACTCAAGGACCATGCAAATGAATGCGGGGGTTCCAGGGCAGCCATGGAAACATCCACCGAGACACTCAGGGCACAAATAGAGAAAAGTAGTGAGAGCCTCAGGGGAGAAATGGAGAGAAGCACCGAGAGCCTGAGAGCACAAATGGAGAAAAGCACCGAGAGCCTGAGGGGGGAACTGCATGCGACGTCCAAAGACGTTTGTGCTGAACTTGCTGCTGTGCGCCGTGTGCTCTCGGAGCTCTCACAAACCCTCAGAGACATGCATGGACGCGAGCAGGCAGAGACATCATCCGTGGCAAGTTCCGTCCAGGGCAGCCCCCAACGCAGATCTGGCAGGAACCTGCGCTCCACGGGCAGGGGTGCCCCTGATACCCGTAGAGGGGGCTTGCAATAGCGTCTACCCACGGACAGCATGCATATTTGGACACTGGTGTTGGGGGGGGAGGTAGTAGGGTGGAGGGGGTGTGTTGGGCTTCACTGGGTGGCGGGTCCATAGGGTGTATAAATCAAATCACATTAACAATACAGCACCTCATTATCATCTAATTACATGTGTGGACATTGATATTTGCGTACGAGGCCTTCATAGGCGTACAGTCCACAATGTGCCTGTACTACACACACACAGTGCCACAGGTCCCCTTTCCGTGTAATAGGCACCATGCGTGGTTGCTAGAAGCATGCATCTATGATGCTCTGTCGGATTGCACGTACATCCTGTGCCTCATGGACTCCTTGAGGTGCCTCCACATCCCCACCCTCATCATCATCATCATCTTCAGGTGCATGCAGTACAGCGTCAGGGGGCATGGGCACATTCCTACGTATGCACATGTTGTGCAGCATGACACATGCCATGACCATCTTAGAAACCTTCTCATGGCTGTACATGAGTGCCCCGCCAGACCTGCTGAGGCTGCGGAAACGAGCCTTCAGTAGGCCGAATGCCTGTTCAATGACCACACGGGTACGTGAGTGGGCATGGTTGTAGTCCTCCTCATGCTCGTTCTGTGGGTTCCGGATTGGTGTAAGGAGCCATCTCTTCAGTGGATACCCGGCATCACCTGTATGAGACGAATAAAGGGTGTCAGTGGAATGATAGTGCTAAGTAGCCCCCCCCCCCCCTGCAAGGTCATTGACGCATCAAATGGGCCACGATGTCATGCATGGAATGAGACTCACCGAGTAGCCAGGATCTGTGCCCTGCGTGTCGCTCCATGTAGCGTGGTATTCTTGTGTTCCTCAGGACCATAGAATCATGGGTAGATCCTGGAAATCTGGCACAACAATGCGTAAAAATCTTGTTGGAGTCACACACCATTTGCACATTGATTGAATGAAATTGCTTCCGGTTGCGGTACTGGACCTCCATGGCATGTGGGACAACCAATTCAACATGGGTGCAGTCGATGGCACCAATGCAACCCGGGATGCCGCCAAGTGCATGGAATCCCACTTTAGCGTTGGTAATCTCCTGGTACGTGCGTGGTAGTGTGATGTGGTCGTCGGCGTGCTTCAGGAGGGCATCGTGCACTTGGAAGAGTGTCCGTGAGAACAGTGGCTGTGAAATGCCATGCAACTGTCCCACTGTGTGCTGGTAGGTGCCTGTGGCCAGGAAGTGGAGTGCAGACACCACCTTCAGTAGGGGTGGGATGGCGGTTGGGCTATCTATCATGCTCACGAGGTCAGCATGTGTCATGTCCACAATGGCGATTATGGTGTCCCGGTCCAAACGGTAGAGGGTGTGGATCTGCTCAGCAGTGAGGTTGAACGGATCGGCTCGGAGGCGTGGGATTGCGGGCCGCCTGCGTGGTGGTAGTGGCAGTGCTTGTGGGCCTTGCTGACCCTGCCTTGCCCTCCTCCTCCTCCTTCTCCTCCGTCTCCCCTGTGCGCCCGGTTGTTGTACCTGTTGTTGTTCGTCGTCTTCTTGTAGTTGTAGCACTTGCAGTGCTATCTGGTACCCCAGGCCCAACATCGCTAGTCCTGCCGGTAGCATTTTGGAGTGGGAGTGGTTGTGGGAGGGGTTTGGGTCTGCAATATATGTGCTGTCGGCCTGTATGGCCTCCACCTGTGCTGATTGAATGAATCTGTGGCAGATGCAATCCCTTCTGGCCGAGCACGTCCCGCACGTAAGGCTGCATTTGGCCGCATGGCATCTTGGGATTTGAATCATGTGTCAAATCCCGATGGCAGTGTGATGTACTTTGACTGATTTTCATGCTATGCTCCCATTGTTACACATGCTATGATTGCAGCCGCTTACATACCTGTGAAGAGTCAGTGGTATGTAGGGCTCGATCGATGGCCGACCCTCATGCAGCACAGTAACGTACTTCACCGACGGGCGTGGCGTGCCATTTGTGATTGCAGCCAGTTAGCATCATGACACACAGCCGCACTACATTGATGTAATTGTGAATGCAAGCGTTCACAGAAGCCTTTTCGACGTAATGTTGCAAGTGAGGAATTCGAAGGCCAGCATTTTGGGTTTTGAAGTAGCGGCGAGGATACGCCCACAGGTCTGGCTGGAAATGTAACGTTCTATTGTAGAATGTCCTTGGGACATGGCCCATAACGAGCAGGCAATGAATGATATGAATTGAATGGGATGCGCAACAGCGTAGTGGACGATAAGGCAGGACGTTCCCAAATCCATCTTGCTTCACAACACTACAGATCCGGCCAGGGGCACAGTGGTTTTTGCGGACTGCATTACGCACAGACGCGATGGAAGTTTCACATATTATGTGAGTGAATATTCATGCGTTTTCATTGCGGGATGAGGGAATGATGAATGGATGCATGGACTGATGATTCCGTTTAGGGTCTGCCATGTACATGGGTTTTTTGATTCACTCCCCTTCCCCAGCGTTATGTGATGCAAGGCTGCCATAGTGGGACATACGTCTATCTGCCCTTGTCGGATCCTCCCTGTCTCGACGCGCCTTCATACACTTGTGTCTAGGCACGTTACTAATCCCATGTCATGGGTTCTATCTTGACGGACGCATGCACAGTAACCGACGTTGACAATGGTGTATTTAGCTCGATTGGTTTCGTTATGATTCGATACTGATTTAGGGGTGTGTATATTCCTTTGGAGTGGGCTAGCATGCATATGGGTGTGGATTTGGTGTGTTGAATGAAGATTGTAATGCATCATGAGTCCCGTAATGCAATCGGTTAATTTGTGTTTCTTTTGGGTGACAGGTATCTCCTGCCCTATTGCAGATGCCATCTCTACGCCACTCCTCCAGATGGTTTTTACTCTCGACTCCTGCAGCTTCGGGTGAATCAGTGGAGCACCATTTCGATCTTATGGGACGATCGCCAATGGGCCACATGCCCTTACGCTGTACTGGTGGCTAGGTGCAACATTTCGGCCTTTCAGCTCGACTAGTGCCTGCCTCATGGGACGGACCTGCGGTTCTTGCCGCTTCCATGTTGCCTTTTGGAACGTTGATGTAGGCCCTGTGTGCCATGATGGTACAGGGCGTCACACAAGTGGAAGCCGGTCAATTATTGCAGATGCAGCCCTCGGTGATGATGGTTGTTTTGGTGGTATTTTGCAAATTGCTGTGGGGCCTTTGTCATTTGGATGTGCATTTAAATTGTAATCCGATATTTGTCGTGTTGCGTTGTTCTTTGCAGGTGATGTGGCGATTTTCGCTTTGTGGCGGTATGTATTGCGTGATGATCTGCATTGTGTTCCGCCTTCTGAGTTGAGTTGTGTGGTACAGTACTGGCCGCGTTTGCCTACGTAGCACAGTATGGTCACGGATAGGGGCTGCCATTGTGACTGTTTACATGATGTGCTGTTCAGGGGCGGGGGATTGGCTTTTGGCCGACTGGTGCCTGTCAGCCAGGTCGATTGGTGGAATGATGGGTTGTTCAGAATGTGGCTGGTCACAGGTGACTGTGTTTGCGTGCGTTTGTTGGAGGGGGACTGGGGTCATGTCCATTGGAATTGCTTCTGTATTGATGCCATCTGTGCCCTGCAGCTCCCATCGGCCCCTCTTGGGATGAGCCTGGCTGCTCAGTCACTCTGCCGACTTGTGTGGTACATGCTTCTGCTGATGGTTGGTTTGTTTACTGGCATGAGTACAGGGCTGGTGCAATCCCCCTCAGGATGCTGTTTTGGATGTTGCCTTGCGCTGGTGGCAAGCGATGGGGGACTACTGTTGTTTTGTGTCATGTGTTCTTGATTTTCAGTTTGATGTATTGTACCTTCACATGCCTGTGCTGCGTCAGTACGGCTATGGTGACATGCCGTACATGGATGCCCACTCACGGGGCGCTTTGAGCCCCTGCATGCTTTTCTACGTTGGCATGCATGGGTGGATTGTGGATTTCACTGGTTGCATAGTGTGAGTACATTGCGCCTGCCAGGAGTTGTGCAATGAGGCCAGGGAGTGGAGTACAGGCACTCAGTGGGCCATTTACGGTTGGTTCGCGTTGCCGTATTTCTCGCCATGGCGGAATGGTACTTTACGACGTGCTTGATGGCGTTCAGTACATGTCCGCTAGGGTCAGAATTCGCGTACCGTTGCGCCATGGCGGTGATTCCGGTTTTGCAAGGCGCGCGTGCGCGTACTTGGTGCAGTTAGCGTTGCCGTTCACTGCGGTGTCGCTAATGGCATCGTACTTTACGGTGACGGGTCATGATCGCAACGAGCGGTGTTCGATGGCGGTATTGCTTTTTCGCCATCATTTTTCCATTTCCGCAAGGGTCGTAATGAGGCCCACAGTGTCTCAAAGCACCCAAAAGTCTACTAATTTAAAGACTACGGGCCTCATTACGAGTCCGGAGGTAACCCAGCCGGTGCTACCAGCAGGTTGTCGCTGGAACTATAAACAATTACCAGTGCCTGGCTTCCGGGTGCCACCGGGCTATTCCAAGTCCGGCGGCCTGGAAGTCAGGCGCCAGTAATTTCGTTAGTCCCCATTCCCATAGAATCCAGTACGACTCTATGGGAATGGGGACACAAGAGCACCGGCATCATTGCTAGCGGTGCCGGTGCTCCCGTGAAGACTCTGTGGGTGGGTGCCGTCCCGCCCGGCAGGCGGTAAGCTTACCAGCACCGTTGTTTCCGAACAGGCACACTTAGAATGAGGCCCAATGTCCTGGTTCACTGATGATTGTAAGGCACCCACAAAAGTAAGTTTACTCATTTTTAAGTCTCTATACGCAAGTAAAACACAGTATGGGGGTCATTCCGAGTTGGGCGGTAGCCATGGTGCTATTGGCATCATGGCTGCCTCCCATACCGGGTCCGGGTCTGGGACCGGTCTGGTTAAATGGGGACTTACCGGGTCATTCCGACCCTGGAGGACCCAGTAAGCCCCATTCAACCAACCATCCCCATTCCCATTTGAGCTCCCAAAGGGCTCAATGGGAATGGGAAGGCGCTAATAATGGGCCCACGAACAGCAGGCCGGTTATTAGCGCCCTGGTCCCTTAGCAGGACCCGTAATGTACGTGTGGTCAGACTACACGTCCTTTACGGTTCCCGCTAAGGGACCTGGGAATTGGGCTGTAAGGGATTACCGGCAAAGGTCTCCTTACCGGTGCCCGGTATCCCTTACCGCCTAACTCAGAATGACCCCCTATATGTCATAAGAGAGTATAAACTCCTGATAATGAGGAAGAAAAGGATGCCCTAGCACCGTAATTGGTATGCTTTGAAGTTTGCAATAGATGTGAACAATAAAAAAGAGGTTTGGAAAATGGTAGCAAAAGATGAGGCACTAAATCATCCTCTGCACAGGAGGAGGTGTGGAACACTCACTGTAAGTTATGATGTTGTCAGACTCGTCTAACCACTCAGAAGGAGGGCAAACTGCTTATCAACATTCGTTATTTTTACAGAAACTGAAAAGAATATTGCATTGCTGGCACGAACATCTGGCAACGTTCCCGGGCCTGACTTTATTTGTGTTGAGCTATTTAAAAGTGAACCTGTCATGCAGACTCCTTTTTTGCAGATCTTATTTAATAAAATAAACCAGTTTCACATTGGGCCTGAGAGTTGGAAGAGAGCAACAATCATCCCCATATTCAAAGAAGGTGACTTCTCTGAACCTTCCAAATACCGACCAACATCCCTAATTGAGTGTACAGCAAAAATCTATGGTAAAATCCTGCTGTATCGCTTAGATGATTTGTTTAATAAAAGACACATTCTTTCACGTATACAAGCTGGTTCCTGTCAAGGGGTCATTACAGTGGATCAGGTTTTTCATTTCTATCTATTAATCCCCAAAATAATTTCTATAGTAAAAAAACAGGCATTACATTTATACTTTGTCGACTTCAAATTAGCATTTGATACAGTTCCCAGAGACAAACTTTGGAAGATGCTTTAGTGTATGTCTGTCCCGCCCTCTGCTGCACCTGCTTCCTTCGGCTATCCACACCCTGTATAAGGGTAATCTAGAATTATATGGTATGGTTCGGAAGCTTTTATGGTGACTCGCGGTGTAAGGTCGGGGTGTGTTATTTCCCCCTTGCTATTTACACTGCATATAAATGATATAGCAGAAGATGTTCCTAAGCTCAAGGTAGATACACCATCAATCGGGTGAGAGAAGCTGGCTATTCTTCTCTTCATCGAAAATGCAGTGATTGGGCCTCATTACGACCCAGGCGGTAAGGGGTTTACGGCAGCGTAAACAGCGCCGACCCTTACCGCCTGAGTACGAGGTCCCTTAGCGCCATGGAGCTTTTAATACCTGCTTTTGGCAGGTGTTAAAATCCATGGCGCTAAGGGACCATGGAGTTAATTACGCCACCGTAATTTACGGTGGCGTAATTAACGCCTTCCCCACTCCCATTATGCCCTATGGGGCAAAAATGGGAATGGGGAAGGGTAAATGGGGATTGGGGACTTACCGCCCCGCCAAGGTCGGAATGGGGCGGTAAGTCCGCCAACCACCATGGCGTAAACGCAGTTTACGCCATGGTGGTAAAGTCACGGCCCAGGCGGTAACTTACCGCCTGGGTCGTAATGAGGCCCATTGTATCAACACCTTGGCTGTCATTCCGAGGTTGGTGCTAGTCATGGCGCTGTTAGCGCCATGACTAGCACCAATACCGATACCGCCACTGACTTGGTGGTATGGGGATTTATCGGTCTATTCCGACCTTTGCGGGTCCGGTAAGTCCCCATTTGAAAAGCCATTCACCATTCCCATTTGAGCCCCCATAGAGCTCAATGGGAAGGCGTCAATAACGGTACCACAAATTGCGGTACCGTTATTGACCCCGGTATCCTTTTGCGGGTCCTGTCCATAACGCCTGGTAAAACCAGGCGTTAAGGGAGGGACTCGCAAAGGGACCTCGGAATAGGGCACAAAGGGATTACCGACACCGGTGTCATTACCGGTGCCTGGTATCCCTTTGCGCCCAGGTCGTAATGACCCCCCTTGTGTGCTACAAAAGCAATTCATGATTTTTAGTAAGAGATGCCAAGTTAAAGCTTTATCAATTCATGTTGCTAAAACTGAATACATGCCCTGTCATATGTGGAAAATATTAACAATTCATTTGTTTTTTGTCAGAGCAGCCTATTGAATAAGTTAGGATTTATGATTACTGTGGTACCTTTCTAAATCAGGATGGTGGTTGGGCCCCCCCAGGTGGAACAAAGCAAATCGATTTTTGCGCACCAAAGGCAAGTCTTTTTCCAGTTCACAAAATGTATTGTGGTGAATGTATTATCTGTAGCTTGACGATAGATAGAGCTAAAGTAGTAGCTTCTACTTACTATAGAGCAGACCGCTGGGAGTTTTGAATGTCCAACCATTAGAGACAAAGGGAAATATACTTTTAAAGAATGTTTTGACATTACCATATAGTGCCCCAAATTTTCCCTTGAAGTTAGGCCTGGGATATTTGGGAATTTCTAAGATATTACATTTAAACCCCTAGTATACTGGATTCAATTGAATTGTGGAGTTCACCACTTGGAACTAAATATAAAGGAGCTGCTGAGTAGGTTTTGGTCCTAAATGATGCAGCTTGGAGAGGGAACTAGAGAGCCCAGCCAAGATGGCCGCGAGCCGGTTAGCTCCTGTGCGACCTAAATCAATCGGGGCATATTCCTGTTTCATGAGCATATCTACACGTTGGCCAAGGGACACATGTGCGGCTACAACATGGGGTGAACGCCCAGATGCACCTCCGGTCCTTCACTGTACCCGAGAAGCAGATTTAAGAGCTTCATGGAGCCAGAGCATGCGCAGCTCTCCCGCGTGGTGTGGAGAGGAGCTGCCGGATCTGCCTCGTTGTGACGGGAGGCAGGGATTGGGGACTCTGCCCGAGGCGGTCCGACAAACTATCCACCAACAAGAAACGACAACCAACACCTGAGCGAGTGCTACAGTGGGAGCCACTGTGTGGGGGGCTCTGGGGGATTCTCAGACCACCTGTCGGAGGTCGGCAGAGGAGAGTAGTGTCGTAACTGGGAACGGGCAGGCGCAGCACCGGAAGCCCTGGCAGCATCAACTGGGAGAGCCTGCTTGCAATGCTCAGCGGACCCAGGGAGTGAGGAGGAGCCGTGAGATGGGGGATGAGCCGTGAGATGGGGGATGAGCCGTGGGACACCCGGATCCAACATTGTGCCATAGAGGAGCTCCGATAGAGGCGAGGGCAGAGACATAAAGTGAATACTCTGAGCCCAGACACAGCCTCAACTTAAATGACTGTAGTAAGGGGAGGAGTCACCCCTCGCGTGACGCACTATAGTGCTGTGCACCATGTGGAAGCTTACTGGAGAAGTTAGTGGAGGGAGCATGAGAAGTGCTGACTGGGTGAGGAAATAACTTGGAAGGGGACGCCATTTCTACTGCAGACCCAAGCGCACCACAGCGGTGTCGGAGTGCAGAACTCGGAAACTGCCCGAGTCGATTTGTGAGTCCTACAGCAGACAGGAGGAATACTGGGAGGTGCTGGAACCCAGCACTGCGACTGGGAAGAGAGGCGAGATCAGTTCACAACCAAACTGAGGATTGGGCCAATTGGACAGACAAAGCAGGTCTAAACTAAAGAGGACACCATGTCTGAGGTGCCCAAGTCTGGTAAACAGCAGTCTCTGCACTTTGAAGCCTCACAATTGGCTAAATCAGTGCCTGGGGAGGAGGGTATTCAGGAGGGGACCTCTCAACCTACACGGGACTGGGGATGTCACTGTTACTTCTACTTTTACTCCTCGTCCTCAAGGGGAGTGTGTAATCTTCTGCACAAATCATTTGGGGTTCGGATAATCAAGATGGTTAAGGATCAACAGGGGAGGTCAACTACTACAGCCCATATCAAGACTCGAAAGACACCCTGAGTGGATTAGCCACCGGCTAACTGAACTGCCACTTGGGGAGATCATATGGGCTGGGGACTTCAATTAAGTCGTGGAGCCAGACTTAGACCGCTCCGGGGGGAGCAACGGTCTGACCTCTAGAACCACAAACAAACTGCAAGACATGTGCTGGGAGTGTGACGTGAATGATATCTGGCGTACCAGACACCTACGCGAAAGAGGATATACATTCCACTCCTCAGTTCACAATTTGGGATCCAGGCTAGATTACTCCCTGCTTTCTGATACATTGGTGGGGAACGTCACCAAGGTGTCCATTCTGGCGCGTACACTATCAGACCATGCCCCGGTATTACTGAATTACCTGGGCAGAATAAGGGGAGGTCCCCATGAGTATTTAAAAGTGCGGGGTTATCAGATGGGGTGTTTCAAGAGGGACTAAGGCGATTGACACATTCTTTGAAATCAATGTGGGGTTGGTGGGGTCAATAGGGACACTGTGGGAAAGTTTCAAATGCGTCATTAGGGGAGAATGAATCTCCAGGGAAGCTGGGGTGATGAAACAAATTCGTAGGGAACTCACAGACATTGAAACCCGTATAGGAGAATTGCAATTGGAGACAGCCAACCCCACACTGTTAGAACAAGCGGAGATCAAAAAGCAGATACTCATATTTAATGAACTAAATCACAGAGATGGAAATTTCTCTTGGGAAAAAGGCTGTACGACAATATGGAGAGGGGCCACGCCCGGGGAGTCTACTGGTGAGAGCCGCCAGACCACAAGACTCTAAAAACCAAGTGTTATCAATAAAGGACGCAAAGGGAGAGACAATTGTAGACTCAGACATAGTCCAAGAATTTTGTAGGTTCTATGGCCAGTTATACTCCTCTCACCTGTCGGTGTCTCAGTGGGAGATGAGCGATTACTTAGATCAAGTGGCCCTGTGCTGGTGTACAGACGAAGAAAGGGAATGGCTGAGCCGGCCCGTGCTGTTGGAGGAGGTGCTGATGGTGATTAAATCTCTCACATGGGGGAAGTCCGCAGTGCCTGATGGACAAACAGCTGAGTTCTATAAATTATATGCTCAGAAGCTGGCACCCTACTTGCTACAAATGTACCATCAAAGTCTGAGGGAAGGTCAATTTCAGGAATCCCTGAGGGAAGCAGTGGTGGTGGTGTTGCTTAAACCCGGTAAAGTATCAGATGATTGCTCCTCCTACCGGCCCATATCCCTTATCAGCCTAGACAATAAGATCCAAGCTAAGACACTGGCATCCAGACTGGCCCTGCTGATGCATAGGATAGTGAGAGCAGATCAATCTGGATTCATTCCGGGACGTTCTACCTCCTGCGGCCTGCCTAGGATGTTTGGGCTGATGACTGCAGTATGATATGATATGATAAGATATGATAGTTTATTTATATAGTGCCTATACACAATGGGCCTCATTATGAGTTTGGCGGTAGCCGTGCCTGTATGACAGGCACGGCTACCGCCATACTCGCCTCCGGGACAGGCACCCGTGAATGGGCAATTACCGGACCATTACGAGTGCTGCGGCCCGGTAATTGCCCATTCGCTGGTGCCGGTAATGCCGCACTCCCCATCCCCTTCTGCCCATTCTGCTGTCAGGCACCCCCGAGCAAAACTTGTAGGTTGTCGGTACGATGACAACGGTGCCGGTAAGCTTACCGGCACCGTTATCACTGTACCGCTAAACTCCTAATGAGGCCCAATGTCTTTCAGCGCGCTTCAAGGCAAGGGAGGGAACAAGGGAAAATACAATGACATTCTTACAGGCCATGAACAGTACAGTATAGTAGAGTGACCCCGTTGTGGCCGCACTCTTGGATGCCACGAAGGCATTCCACTCGGTTGAGTGGCCCTTCCTGATGACTTTGCTTCATGGAATACGATCGGGAGAACACTTCATCTTGCTAGTTTCACTGCTCTACACACAGCCATGAGCTAGGATCCGGGTAAATGACCAATTAACATCGGCTATAAGGATGGAGAGTGGCAATCGACAGGTATGTCCCGTATCAACAATACTATTTGCACTAGCTATTGAACCGTTGGCGGATAGGATCAGGGATAGCCATATTCACAGGGGGGTTCACCTCTTCATACACAGGGTGGTGGTCTCCATCTATGCAGACGATATGGTACTCTTTGTAACGGACGCAAGAACAACCTAGAACCGATCATGCTGGATGTAATGGCATTTGGCGATCTCTCCGGGCTCAGAATAAATGATGCAAAGTCAGTGCTTTTTCCACTAAATAGCAAAGCTGAACAGTACGCGGACAAGTGGAGGTTCCAATGGCAGGGAGACAAAACTCGCTACCTGGGGATATTTATTGCCTGAACCCCACAGGTATTCTATGTGCACAATTACCAAAGGGTGCTTGAACAAGCTAAACTATTGGTGGAAAAATCTCCCCCTAAATCTCGATGGGAGAATCTCGTTAGTCAAGATGGCACTACTACCTCGGTTTCTATATGTTTTTCTTAACATCCCACTAAATGTGCCTGGAGAATATTTTCAGGAATTAAGGTTGGTAATCCTGAGGTTCATCTGGACCGGGAAACAACCTAGGATCTCTTGGGATAAACTCATTGTATCAATAGGGAGGGGGGGCTTAGCACTTCCAGACTTTGAAACATACTATGAGGTGACCCAGGCAGGATTCCTTACATATTGGTATGGGGACAAGGTAGATGATAGGGAGCATGTAGAAGTGGAAAGGGCATTTGCATCACTGTTTCTCTTAAGATCGGTTATTCTGGCGGCACCCGATAGAGCTAACCAGGTAAACAACATGGTAGACTTGACCTGCAGGGCGTGGACTCTGATTGAACATAAGCCCAAGGGTGAAGTTATCTATTCCCCAACCCTGCTGGTAGTACACATACCAGGGATCCCTCGGACTAGTGAAAGGAGCTACATCACCTTTATGAAAAAGACAAAGGTATTCTGTTTTCGTGACCTCTTTCCAGAAAAAAACATGTATATCATTGGAAGAACTCAAGGCCAAGGGGAACTCACATCCCTAGATGTATTTCAGTACTTTAGACTTTGAAATTCCCTGAAACAGAGATTCCCGACCTTCCCCGGGGAGCCAGAGGTGGCTCCAATATTAGACAAAATGCTCCAAGGCGACCGGAACAGCAGAGAGGTCTCCACCATGTATAACCTATGCTTCAAGCCCAGAGTACAAACTGGCGTGAAACCTAGGGAAAGGTGGCAAATCACCCTAGGAAGTAAAATCTCAGATGACACAAGGGAATACTGATGTGAAGGGACGAAGAGGGTGGCAATAAACACTGGGTACAAACTAATTCACTTCAAATACTTACACCAGTTCTACCACACACCTGCTGCTTTACATAGAATCTACCCGGAGGTCACAGAGAACTGTGTGAGATGCGGGGACACACCAGCTGATTTCCTACATATGGCATGGGGATGTCCAACGATTCGGCCCTTCTGGGAGGGGCACTTCAGGGTATTGGGGGGCGATTAAAGGTGAAAGGATTGATCAGAGCCCAATGATGGCACTGCTGTGTGAAACTAGACATATACCCTGGGCATAAGACAAAGACAACTGGTGGGGTTTCTACTGCTTCTTGCAAAGAGACGAGTGGCAATGCTTTGGGGAGGAACCCGATCTCCAAAACTCGATCAGTGGCATACAGACATCCAATATTGCAATGACATGGAGACAGAATACAGCAGATTAACACACTCCCAGGCTAGACCCAGAGACATATGCGGGCCATACATACACTATTTGATAGCTCAGTCTCAGAGGCCCTCACCTCCAACTATATGAAACCATGGTAATGTAGACTTTGCAAGGTGAGAAAACATTTGTATTTTATTTATTTATATAGCGCACCAGGCCCAAGGGCAACCGGGCACATATTTTAGCAAGTAAGTACATCGCATTAATAGTTGCATTACAGGTAAACAGAGACAACAATGGACAGGAGATACAAAATAGTAAAATAACAATGTAAGGTGTGCGCAATATATACAGTAACATTATACATAGTATACAGTATGATGTGCATCAATATTTATAGTTAGCATAATCTTGAATACATATGCTAGGCAGGTGGTGACCAAAGAGTCCTAAGTGGCATTAGGCATGTGTGGTGGATTGTGAAAACAAAGAGAACATATCGAGGTTGAGTACACCAAAAGGAAATACACCGAACACGGGTTACAAAGGAATATACAAAGATCTTTATTTTATACTGAACAGTTTCAAAGGACAAAGCAACATATAGCTATCAGCCCTCAGTCCAACACAGTGAACTCCAGCGTGGTTCGGTGTGCTCAGTGAGTGGGACTGTACATTAGAATAGTTGCACTTTATATACCTTCGAGAACATGATGTTCAACCCTTCTGTAAGTTAATATTGGTTAATACATTACGGATCTAGGGTTCGGGCCGAGTTCATACATCTGTACACTTAGGGTTTGCCTTTAATACATTCGCCAACAAGCCTCAATAGCAACAGTATATTTTAGGATTTCTTGTTAAACCTTCTCAAACATCTATAAAATGTAGTTTAAACAAGTGTTCTCAGTTCAGTATTTGGATACATTGTTCTTAACATATGTTCGCGGATTAGCTTCATTGGCACAAGTATCCCTCTACACATAGGTCAACGAAGGACAAGGTCTCAGTTCATGACCATAGCATGTGGCCTGCAGGCAAGTTACACATTAGTTTGTACACGGAGGTCAAGACGGCCATGTTACATTCGGAATGACACTGTCCACCATTTTAGCTCACAGGGTGACTTTACGGAGAGAACCTAAAATGGCGGATAGACTAAAAATGGCGGTTTACATTAACTCTAAGGTCAAGACCTTGTAACGTGGATTTCTTCGCAAGTGGCTTATAAGCAGCTTGGCGTAGGCCAATACATATATATTCATCATAATAGGAGGCACAATATAATTTCCCGTTCGACAAACCCTCCTTTTCGCCTATGCCAAGTGTTAAAAACTACTTCTGATCCTTTTGCGAACAACTCCATGTCTCATCGTCCATGCCCCCTGAATCACTGTCGGAAATATCTATTGCCATTAGATCATCTATCAGGATTTCTTTTAACACACATTATGACCCTGGCGTTGGACCATGGTGCTAATAGCAAAACTTACCGACTCCGCCATGGCGGAATGGGGAATTACCGCCCCATTCCGAGTTTGGCGGGCGGTAATTCCCCATGCCGCAATGGCCCTTCCCCATTCCCATTTTTGCCCCATAGGGCTCAATGGGAAAGGGGAAGGCGCTAAGTACGGTGCCGCAAATTGCGGCACCGTACTTAGCACCGAGGTCCCTTTGCGGGTTGGTTTTTAATGCCTGCAAAAAGCAGGCGTTAAAATCTCCAACCCGCAAAGGGACCTCGTAATCAGGCGTTAAGGGATTAACGGCGCCGCCACCTTTTACGGCGCTGTTAACCCCTTAACGCCAGGGTTGTAATGAGGGCCATATTCTTTGGAGCTCTTATCTGGGGCATGTACCCTATGTCCTATTGTACCTATCGCCTGGCGCAACATCCCACTAGCAGCGAACATATACTAGGTAAACACTGGATACAACAGCAAAGAAACAGAATTCCCAAAACGATAGTAAGACCGAAAGCACCTTCCAACCCCAAGATTGCAAGAAGTCCCAGAACCAAGCGCTAAGATCCCAGTTTCCCTCGGGAACATGCACTTCTGAACTAAGGACATGCAGATTTTGTATTGCCTTAAAGATAGTTGGGGAGGAATCTGGCACGAAAACACAGCAAGCGGACCCCACTAATTTACACACTCCACCACGTTCAGCCAGAATGACATATAATACCATCCGGTTCTGGAGTGCTACTAATCTTATTGCTTTTTGCTCTAATGTCATATTATAGAGTATGTCCGTGGCATGTGTAGCATTCATGATAAGTAACAAGGTATTGTTGTAATATCTTTGTCTATGCTGGGAGTCTCTAGGAGACAGAGTATGCAAATGCACAAAGGGAGTAGAAACAGTGGGTACATTTTCAGTCGGTAACAAGGTCTCTAATGGATGTAGTTCTTCAAGATGCCAAAGGCCTAAGACAGTGACTATTATAAAACCAATTATCATTATAAAAAAACAGCAATACGTTTTCGGGGCCAAACAATTTGTCCATTTTCCTGGCGGGTCACATGATCATTTATCAGTTCAGTGCGAGTGGTAGCGGCTGCAGGCATTGCAGTCTTCAAACGGAAACCCCAATGTTTTTTTGCTGACGACCTCCAAGCCGAGCAACTTCTTAGTCCTTCCACAACCCTAGCCAACAGAATCCCATTTTCAAACAATTATTTGGGCCAAGAGCAAGCCCTTGATGATTTTCCCTTCCTTCAGATGCACAGCCGAACCGTGCCGTAAGTCTATTTCCTTGGACGTAAATTGTACCTTGCTGTTCCTGGTACTGATTGATCCGAGAACAATGTGGCATCACTTCCCGTTGGAAGCAGCGTATCAAGAGCAAGTGAAGATGCAAGATCCGGAACAACAGTTTCCGGAAGCAAAACTTTTGGAGAGTGTCGAAACAAAATGACTGGTTCCCCAGGCCTCACGGGCTCAGAGAGATTCTCTGATGCACTCTCAATGCTATTTACTGCTTCGGGATCGTTGGTTGCAGCGTTAGCGAGGGGTTCTGTTTCTTCTGTATCGTATGGCACTGGGTGAGGAATTCTCTTGACATGCGTTGCGCGGATCCAGTTTTTTCTGCCTGCGACACGCACCGCCATCTGTGTGACCAGCAGGACCTGGAAAGGGCCCCGCCATCGAGGTGCAAGGCAAGAAGATCGCTCAAATGCCTTTGTTAACACCCAGTCTCCAGGCCGAATGCTGTGGCCCGTACCCTTGTATCGCACAGGTAATGCCTCTCGCACCTGGTGATAAATCAAATACAGGTTTTTAGTCAACTGGCTACAGTAATCTGAAAGAAGTACATTTTCAACATTGCTTAAATACCAACATTTTGGAAGGTTCCAGATATTGGCAGGTCTCCCCTTTACCACCTCAAATGGAGAGAGCCCAGTCTTAGTTTGAGGGGTTGCACGCATGGCTAGCAACACAATCAGTAAGGCGTCCGGCCATTTTAGTTTGGTGCCGGCGCACGTCTTAGTGAGCTTGTTCTTGATGATACCGTTGTGTCTTTCTACTAGTCCGGCACTCTGAGTGTGTCTGGCCGAATGGAACCGTTTGTCGATCTGTAATGCCGCACATATCTGCAGAATTACAGCAGTGACAAAATGTGGACCATTGTCCGACCAGATGACTCTTGGTAGCCCGAACCTGGGAAAATACTCCTTTAACATGGTTTTTGTAGTAGTCATGGCTGTAGCGTCTTTGGCAGGGAAAGCCTCGACCCATTTGCTGAAAGCACAGATGACAACTAACACATATTTCAAGTTATTACACCGTTCCATTTCAATAAAATCAAAGTGAATAACCTCGAAGGGGACAGAAGGTGGTCCAAAACTTCCCCTCGGAGTTGATGTTCCCTTTCCCACATTGTGCTGTAAACAGATCATGCAGTCTTGAACATAGCGCTGAGCTATTTTAGAGATTTTGTCATTCGCCCAAACTTTCTCCAACATTTTTGTAAGCTTCTGGGCACATACATATGTAGGGCCATTAGCCATGACAACCATCATCATCACATATGCGTCAGGAAGTAGCCATTTTCCTTCGACTATGTCCACCCAACACCCATCATCATCGAGTTTCCCCAAGCCTTTAGCCCATTTCTTGGACTCTTCTAATGTGGCATCAGCTTGGATATCCCTTACGGAATCAGCACCCTCATCCATTGCATAGGCATTTACAGTCTCCCTTGAAACATGCATTTCTGCAGAGAAATTGGTGGCAGTCTGCTGAGCTATCTGATCAGTGAAAGCATTCCCTTTTCCTATATCATCTATAATCTTTCGATGTGCTGCACATTTCATGACAGCTAATTGAGTAGGGAGCGCAAGCGCTGAGAGCAATTGTACTATTAGGGAGCCATGCTGAATCTTTGTACTATGTGAAGTTAAGAACCCTCTTTCTGACCAAAGTCTCCCAAAGTTGTGACTATCAGTATATATGTTTACTGTAAGCCCTTCGGAAAGTTCACAAGCTCGGGTCAATGCTATAATCTCTGCGGCCTGCGCGGAGTTATGTGTGATTCTCTTGGTTTCGACGACGGTGCTCAATGTAGTGATTGCATAAGCAGCTGTGGATGTACCATCCGGGAGTTTGAAGCAAGAGCCATCACAAAACAACTCCCCTTGTGGATTGTTCAAAGGAGTGTCTTAGATCAATTCTACCCTTTGTCACTTGTTTGGTAGTATACAGACAGTCATGCAGTGTGGAAAGGTAAGAGTTCAGCCGGATTAAGAACACAACACCTCTTAATTTGTATGTGGATAGCGAACAAAATCAATTTATATCTCGTCAACCGTGCGGAAGTGAGGTGTTGCGTTTGAGTTCTGTTCAGTAGAACATCTACAGAGTGAGGCACCATCAGGGTTAGATCATGGCCTAGGACCATTCCCTCACTCTGTTTTACAGACGCAGCAGCAGCGACAGCTCGCAAACATCTTGGCAAAGCGCATGCTACAGGATCAAGGGAGGAAGAAAAGTAACCACATGGGCTATTCTTCCCTCCATGTTCCTGCGTTAATACAGCCAAAGCACATCCATCACATTCATGCACAAACAACACAAAGGCCTTTTCATAGTTTGGTGTGCCAAAAACCAGTAGCGAGCACAATGCAGTCTTGAGCAGATCAAATGATTGCTGGTGTTCCGTGTTCCACAGCAATGGCGGAGAAATGCCCTTGTTCGTCAAAGCCAATATCGGCTTAATCACTAGTGAGAAGTTTGAGATCCACCACCTACAGTAAGAAGCCATACCTATCAAGGCTCTAACTTCCTTCTGTGTATTTGGGACAGACATGCCAGAAATTAGTTTTACCCTTTCAGGTGTCAATCTTCTTCCCTCCTTTGACAAGAGTTAGCCTAAATAGGCGACCTTCTGACAACAATATTGAAACTTTTTAAGCAAATCTTTGTATCCATGTTTAGCCAGATGTATAAGTAATAACAGAGTGCCCTCCTTACAAGCGCTCTCAGAATCGGCAGCCAAAAGCAAGTCATCAACATACTGAAGCAATGTACAAGTAGAGGGCAATTCAAGGGTATCAAGCTGTTCTTTCAAAGCCCTACTATAAATGCTAGGACTTTCCGTGTCAACCTTGCGGTGCACGGGTAAAGGTGAACGAGCTGCCCCCTAGAGTGAACGCGAACAAGTATCTACTGTCCTTGTGTATGGGAATACTAAAGAAAGCATTCTTCAGATCCACAACACTAAAGTAAGTAGCTGAAGCCGGGATCATGGTTAATATTGTCGTCACATCAGGCACAATTGGAAATTGCGGAGCACAACCTTATTAATGGCACGCAAATCAATTATGAAACTAAATGGAATTGCATTATCACCTTTTTTGTACACGGGCAAAATTGGACTATTGCACAAACTACCTGCAATTTCCTCAATCACCCCTTGATGCACAAAATAGGAAACAATGCATTTCAAAGCATGCTCGCCCTCAACTGAAATCTTATATTGTGGAATACGTGGCAGCTTTATTCCATGTTTCAATACTATTTTAACAGGCTCAATCTGTAAAACGTCAACGTCATTGTTGTCAATTGCCCATAAACACTCTGGTACATCACTGAATTCTGGCGGCAAAGGTCTGGTTAAGAATTGTGAGACAGAAAGTTGCTGTGGTGCAATCGTAAAACGCACTCCATCAGAAGAACAATGAATTACCGCATTTAATTCTTTCAACAGCTTCAGCCCCAGCAAGTTCTCTCCACAATTCGAAGTCAAAAGGAATGGACAGTGGTTTGTGAAGGGACCCAAAGAAATAGGTACCGGCGAAGAAACTGGGCAAACAACTGGTGTGCCAGAAAACCCTACAGAAACATTGGTTTGCCCTGACAGTGGAATGTTTGGAACCCAAGAATGATCAATGGAACACTTCTGTGCCCCAGTATCTATCAAGAACAGATGTTTCCTATTTCCTACTATCATTTCAACGTAGGGACCTTTTCTGATTAACGGGAATAGGCGTTGGTTCCAAACCCTGCTTCGGACAATCCTAACGAAACAGAATATCGTCAAAAGGAAGTTCTTCAGAGAGATATGCAGCAGAAGGATGATCAAATATGTTTCTAGTATCCACACTCGGAGTCTGATTATCCTGCAAAAAAGGTTGCTGTGGATCCTGTGTATACTGACCTCTACCAGGGCCCCCTGCACCCGGGCGACCTCTGGATCGTCTACCCATATTTCCAAATGTGTTGTTTGACCTTTGTCGTAGGATCGGGCATTGTGCACGCCAATGACCCTCTTGCCAACAATAGGCTCACTGGTTAATGTTCACAGGACCCAAGGGCACACTTCCTTGTGGAACATACTGACCTCTAATCTGCGAACTACCCCCTCTAGGGCCTCTAACAATTTGCTGTAATAATACTTTAGTCTTTAAATCACCTTTTCTCTTCTCGACTCTTTCCTTTTCATTATTGACACGATTCTCATAGTGCTGAGCCATGTGCAGTACTTCTGATTGAGACTTCGCCTGCCAGGCGCTCTCAGAAGACATAATTTGTGAATGGATGTCAGGCAGCAATCCACGCACATATTTGTCCACGAATAGTCTTTCCCCAGACTCTGTGCCTAAGTATTGTCCACTGAAATCAGAGAATACCTGTTCGAACCGATTGAAGAACTCGGTAGCACCCTCAGACTTCCTTTGGACACAGGCCGTAAGCTTGTCCCAAATAATTCTCTTTTCGGGAATTATAGTTTTCAATTTCGCAATGATTCTATCAGGTAAAGTTAGTATCACCTGAGGCGGTCTCTCACCAGCTGGCCTTTCTCCATAGAGTCTAATTATGTTAGCCCATGTATCTCCCAACCCTGGTACGTCGTCTATAGTCCTAATCTGTTTCCACAAATCTACGTGCAGGAGTACAGGAAATAACAGATCAATATCACCCAAGGTGAATACCGAGGATTGCAAGGCAGACTCTATTTCTTTATAGAATCCTGTCGGATTTTTCCTAATGTCAGGAATAGATTGTCTATTGGTATTCACTTCCTGTCTTGAGAACGGGACGTGAACAAACTGGGATACATAATGTGCAGGAATGTTCACAGCAACCATACCCGCTGCAGCATCGGCTGCAATCTCAACCTTCGGGACAAACGTCGGAGGAACCTCTCTCATAGGCAACTGAGAAGTGGGCAACTCCGAACGCTTACTAAGCAACAGAGCCAAGTCGAGCGCTAAAGCAGCCGAAGAAGTGTCAAGTGAAAAAGCTCTCTTAAAAATACTCAATAACTCTGTGGGACAACAAATCTTTCTTCTTACACATTCATCCTGCAGGTACTCTACCATTACCTGTATCACTTTCCTCTGCACTTCTGGCGTATACTGAATATATGTGTCATATACCTCAACTGGAGTTATCGACATATCTTAGATCCATCTAATCACGTCTTTTGTACAAATTTGTACTTCCTCAGATATCGATTTACAACAAGGAAGGAACAGTTTCTGTACATACATACTATCCTCGTCGTCATCCTCATTCTGTAACCTTTCCAACTCCTTTCTATACTCAAATATCCTCTCGGCATGCTCATGTACTTTCTCCACAGTGTCTCTTGAAAACGCTAAAGTGTTCAGATCTCTCAACCCTTGTTGGAGATCTGCATTATTTAATTTGCCCCACATTACACATAAATGAATCCCTAAACCTTCAATAAAAAAATGTTTCTCAGGAAAATTATCCATATTAGAAAGTGTGGCAAAAACATTTGCTCGATCATCTTTTTCCATACAATGCTTAGCCCATGCAATCAAATCACGTTTCTTCTCTGGAGGTACAGTATTGCGAGTGACAACCCTTGACCCCGCACCCTGATCGACTACAAGCGGTGCAGGACCACTTGGAAGAGGGGGAGCAGGCAAGTTCAATGGAGGGAAAGTGAAGAAACCGAGAAGTAAGGCCCTTATGTGGGTAGTTGCGCACACATTATTATTGGTTCACTCAGAGAGTTATTATGATGTGAGGGGGGGGTCCTTAGCAGCAGTAGCAGAGCGTAGAAGGGTAACTTCTCGGCACCCCTTCTGTACAATAAACAAAAGGTAAGGTAATGCCTGCCAATCTGCGCTACCCCAACCAAACAGTGATCTGAGGTTAGTTTGGTACCAAAACGTTTTCACAATGCCACATTCTCCTGGGTTATACAGTAAGTATTTTTAATTGATAAAAGCAAAGAAACACTACACGCCAACACGTGTTTCAGCCCTCTCTGGGCCGTCCTCAGGGCGTATGCACATAACAAATTAAGTATAGCTGTTCAATAAACATGTCGAAATACATTTATCAAATGTAGGACCAGAGTGATGAAACAGCCATAATTACAATATTCAGTAGTATTACAGTTATTTACATAGATCACGAATTCAATTTAATAAGGTGGGAGACAAAAAGAAAGAGTGTAAGGAGAGAGAGGAGAGGAAGAGAAAACAAAGCGTTAAAATTAAGATTGAGTTTTGTTATTAATGATTGTACTTTGAATATTAGTTTGTGCTAACAACCTATAATTACTAAGTTGCCACATACTATGCACTGGATTGAGTTAAAGAATATTATTCTAATTCGGTCAGGTCGTTACACCAAAGAGACAGCAAAAGGTCAAATGGTATGCTGTACCTTAATATGGTTCTCATTGCCCGATAAGTCACCTCTGTAGGGTCGGTTAGTTCGAGTCGGGAGATGGCTGCAGTAAATATACATATAAGCATATTTAACATTCTATAGAATACTAAGAGTTCCAATAGATAATTTAATCTAATTAGTGTACTCAAGCAAGTATCAACTTGTAATGTTAAAGGTTGCTTACCACTGGTAACAGTGCTGGAGAGCGTAAATGCGGAACAGGCAGTGTGCTACTGCAAGTCTAATGTCCGTAAGATACGAGCGTCATCTATTCCAAAAGGAAAGGGGGATATTATTGTGGGAAGCTGGTAATACTAGCTGGTCGTGATAAACCCATATCTCTTAACAAGGACAAATGCAAAAACAAATATAGAGCGCTTACCATAACACGCCTGAATGCGTTCCTGCACGGTAGTTTCTGCCGGCAGGCAGTGGTTCTCTGAGCAAAGTAAGGGTGTGGCTGGTCAAGCCAATAGCTGTGCTGCTTTTGCTAAAGAAGAGTACGGTCATGTGACCGGACTGAATTCCTGTTGCTTAGTAACTAAGTGAAGAAAAGCTTGGTGATCTGAACTACACGTAAGTATAATCATTCTGTTTGTAAATCATTCAAAGAGAGCCTAAGCTTTTATGGTTAAGCTAACGCTAACATATACGATAAGGGGTTACTAAACTACAATTACCAGTGTCAGTCGTGTACTTCGCTAATGTGCTGCTTGTACTAAAGGAGAGTGTGATCATGTGTTCGGACTGAATCCCTGTTGCTAAGTAACTGAAGGCAAGAATGCTTGGTGAGCGGGACTGCACTTGGGTGCGGTTATTCTGTGTAAAAGTCATTCAAAGAGAGTCTGAACTTAAGCGGTATTAGAAAATGTTGACATATGCTGCAATGTGCGCTGACAACGTTACGGAGCTATAATTACCTATATAGTCATATGGTTAGCTATAGTTATGAGAAGCGAATTGGAAAATCTTGTTTGTTTGATATCTATAAACAGTCATATGAGGTATAATATCATTCCTGTACGTATTAAGACAATTAGTTAAAGTAGCCGTTCCTATGGTCCATACTAATCAGATACCTTAAGTAGGTCATCCATGAATTGTCGTTCTAATAATGAAGTCAGAAACGGCAATATGATTGATAATGTATAGTCTCCAGTATTTTTAAGACCGCTTAGACTAAGATAGAGTTAAAAAATAACATGTTTTGGTATCCCATATTGTAATGGGTGTGTGTTCAGCTGCCAAGTATAAATAGACGATTGATGCCCAGAAGATAGCATGGGACTAATGTTAAGAATTAGACCTTTTGATGTCCTCTAAGGTGTAACAACTCGTTTGAGATCTTGGTATATACTGACACTCATTAGTACCAAGGTAGACTATAGTTAGATCACAGAAAAACATTGAGTTCATGTTCTTGGTTGAGTCCCATTTGAATACATCTTAATCTGCATATCATGCGGGCCTCCGCTTGTCGAAGAAGAAGTTGTCTGTTACCACCTCTGGCATGAGGTTTGATGTGTTGCAGTCCAACAAATCTGATTTCACTCTTGTGCACCATTTGGTGTTCTTGCTGCCAGTGGGCTGCCAAAGGTAACTTAACATCTTGACTATTGAGGTTTGCTAGATGTTCTCTGATTCTGATCCTTAGTTCCCTGATGGTACTGCCCACATAGACTTTCTTACATACACAGATGATACCATACACTATATATTTAGAACGACAGTTGATGAAGTCCTTGATTTTCGTACTCAAATTACCGTGACAGATGAATTCTTTGGTGGGTGCCAAAGCATATTGACAAAAATTACAGGTCCCACATTTGTGGAACCCAACAGGTGTGTGACTTTGCGTCAGCCAATTCTGCTGTCTGCTGAAACCAGGTTGCGTGAAGGAGGGACATAATAGATTTCTAAGTGTTGGTGCTCTGGAGAAGATTATTCTCGGTTTTTCTGTAATGTAGGTTTCCAAGTCTGGATCAAGTTGTAAAATATTCCAATGTTTATTAAGAATGTGGTAAATGAATTTGGAATCACTACAATATTTCGTGATAAAGTTCACATATAATGGAAACCGCTCAGATTTTTTGCTTTTGGACTGGGTGAGTAATGATGGTCTGGTAACCTTTTTCACACTCTTGAGAGCATGGTCGATATTAAATTTGGTATAGCCTCTTTCTTGGAACCTGGTTCCTATAGACTTACATTCTGCCATAAAGTGCGAATCTTCGCTACAGTTCCTCCTTGCTCTAAGCAACTCTCCTCGAGGAATATTTTCAATGCAATTTCTTCTGTGGCTACTCTTGGCATGTAAGATAGAGTTAACTGCTGTGGTTTTCCGAAAGGTACTAGTTTGCAAAGTGTCATTTGTTATGTATATTCTAAGGTCCAAGAACTCTATTTCAGTGGTATCTATTTTGCCTGTGAACTGTATTCCAAATTGATTGTGATTGAGATATTGCATAAACGATTGAAACTGCTCAGTTGTGCCTGCCCAGATTGCAAAAATATCATCGATATATCTTTTCCAGACCGGAATGAGGTCTATAAATGAGTTGTTTAGAAAAATGTGTGAGTCTTCAAAGAATGCCATAAAGAGGTTTGCCAATGCTGGGGCATATTTTGCGCCCATAGCAATGCCCTTTGTTTGAGTATAGTAGTCTTGATTAAATATGAATTGGTTGTGACTAAGGGTAAAATCAACAAAGCTTTTAAGCATTTGTACATGTACTGCATGTGAAGCAGAATGCAGTCTAAAGGAATGGTCCAGAGTTTTAATAGCTAATGCATGTTCAATTGATGTATACAGGGCAGTAACATCTAGGGTAACTAGCTGATAATGTGATTCCCAAGAGATGTTATTGAGGATCTGTAAGATATGAGTCGTATCTTTCAAAAAGGCAGGAATTTTAGGTACAAGATCCTTAATGCAGGAATCAATATAGGTTGCTAAGTTCTCTGTGGCACCTCCTTGTCCGCTCATTATTGGTCTCACTGAAGGAAGGTTATCAAATTGTTTATGTATCTTGGGTAATAGATACAGAGTAGGCACGAGTGGAGTAGTATTGGTGAGAAACTGTTTCTCTTCATCCGTTAACATCCCTTGTTGATACCATTCTTGAATCAAAGTTTTTAGCTCTTGAACTGTCTGTAATGTCGGATTGTTCTTAAGTTTAAGATAGCATCCTGGTGTATTTAGGTGATCTTGAGCCATTTTGATATAGTCTAGTTTGTTCAGAATAACAATATTGCCCCCTTTGTCCGCCTCCTTAATCACTATTGTATTGTCATTTGATAATTCCTGAAGAGCTTGTTGTTCGCTAGTGGATAAGTTGGCTTGCTTACTGAAGAAGCCTTTGTATTGGCCATCAATATATTGATGAATATCCCTGGTAATAGACCTGTAGAATACATCTATAATGTTATCTCCTACATTTGGGGGCATAAATTTGGATCTATTCTTGTGTTCTACAATATCCATGTTGCGTTGATGTATCCCTAAATCTCTTTGGATATCTCTAATTGATAACGTGTCATCTGTGGTAAGGTTCGCCAAAAGGTGAACATTTTCAATCTCCTGTATACTCTTGCTGCTGATAGGTGGTAGTATTGCTTGTTGTTGATAGTAAATGGGTTTATTGTGAAAATATTTTTTCAATTTGAGTTTCCTGATGAATTTATACAGATAAATTTGGACCTCGGTCATATCAGCTTTGGTGCTAGGTGCAAAGGAGAGGCCATAGTTGAGAACATTGATTTGTTGCGATGAAAGTTGTTTGGTCGAGAGATTAATGACTAAGTTTTGAGAATTGGTCTGGGTTTGGATGGTTTGAGACTTGATCTGGTGAATCTTTTCCTTATGTCTCCGGTTCCCTCTGCTCTTGGCTCCTCTTCCTCTTCCTCCTCTGAAGTTGTAGGGTTGGTTATAGTATTTGGGCCTAAAGGGAAAGATTGCTGAAAACGTACGTTCTTGTAATAAGTGTTGGGATTTTGAGCGTTGCCCTTTTTAAATCTTTTAATTTCTGCCATAAAGCCTCTTCTGTTATGACGTTTTTCCTCAACGGAAAGGGCCTCATCTACAGTTTCTGACCCTCCTGAACTTGTTGCTATTGGTTCCTGATCAGAGTCAAGATCTGATGTAACCGGTGATACATTGGGGGTTTTTATGTGTGTTTGGTCTCCATCATATTTGGCCTGAAATGTATAAACTCTATCGTTAATATAGTCACGTTCATCACGATAAAACTTTCTGAACTTCCTCATTTTTATATATCATCTTGATACTCTTCTAAAATGTTATGCATTTTCTCAAAATTATTTTCCTTAGAGGTTGCTGGATTAGGCATTTCTGTAATCTCTTTTTGGATCCGATCCATTTCAGTGTTTGTTCTTGTGTGTTCTCTCTTTGCATGGCATACAAGAATTTTCATCATGTTCTCTGAACTCGCCGTAAGATTGGCTTCCCAATCAGAGGCAAGGTCTTGGTCATCCTGGTGACTGAAGTCTGGGAATATAAGTATACGTAAACCTCTTGGGATAATCTCTTGTTTAAGATAGTTCTTCAGTGATACTTGTTCCCAATATTTGTTGATTTCTTTTTTTTTTTTTTTTTTACCCAACCTTTCTAATTTAATGAATTTTTGAATTAACGTTTCTGTTTTATGTGAACGGTTTTTGAAGGGATTGCTATCCGTGCCACGTGGGGCAAAAAGAGCAGCGCTATCCTCATCACGATTTTTTAAATATTTGGCCATAGTAGTACTAATTAATGGTCCCTATATAGGTGTTGTGCTGCACTCCCAAAGGGAAGTAAACTAAAGTGAAGAAACCGAGAAGTAAGGCCCTTATGTGGGTAGTTGCGCACACATTATTATTGGTTCACTCAGAGAGTTATTATGATGTGAGGGGGGGGTCCTTAGCAGCAGTAGCAGAGCGTAGAAGGGTAACTTCTCGGCACCCCTTCTGTACAATAAACAAAAGGTAAGGTAATGCCTGCCAATCTGCGCTGCCCCAACCAAACAGTGATCTGAGGTTAGTTTGGTACCAAAAAGTTTTCACAATGCCACATTCTCCTGGGTTATACAGTAAGTATTTTTAATTGATAAAAGCAAAGAAACACTACACGCCAACACGTGTTTCAGCCCTCTCTGGGCCGTCCTCAGGGCGTATGCACATAACAAATTAAGTATAGCTTAATATGGTTCTCATTGCCCGATAAGTCACCTCTGTAGGGTCGGTTAGTTCGAGTCGGGAGATGGCACTGGTAACAGTGCTGGAGAGCGTAAATGCGGAACAGGCAGTGTGCTACTGCAAGTCTAATGTCCGTAAGATACGAGCGTCATCATAACACGCCTGAATGCGTTCCTGCACGGTAGTTTCTGCCGGCAGGCAGTGGTTCTCTGAGCAAAGTAAGGGTGTGTACGCCCTGAGGACGGCCCAGAGAGGGCTGAAACACGTGTTGGCGTGTAGTGTTTCTTTGCTTTTATCAATTAAAAATACTTACTGTATAACCCAGGAGAATGTGGCATTGTGAAAACTTTTTGGTACCAAACTAACCTCAGATCACTGTTTGGTTGGGGTAGCGCAGATTGGCAGGCATTACCTTACCTTAAGTTCAATGGAGGTACTGTCACTGGTGCAATAGGAAGAGGCGGAGGAGCAGGTGGAGGAACAACAACTGGAGGAAAAGGAACAACGGGAGGAGCAGGAGTAACAGGCAGAGCAGGAATAACAGCAGGAAGAGGCAAAGCAGCAGGAAGAGGAACATACGGAGGTGGCGCAGTGGCACCATGCCTTCGTTCATTTAACAATTTGTCAATAAATTTGTCGGAAACATGAAGGTCTTTAGAAGGATAGATTTTCTGAATGCCAAGTGAGAAAGCCCTATCCATATTCCTAACCGACTCAGACTGTTTATCTTGGTCATATAACAATGCTTTTTCGGCGTTCGTTTTATGACGGCGCGCATGTTTTTCTCTACTCTCAAGCTGCTGTAACGCTTCTTTTTTCCAATTCTGCAAAACATCAAATGCTGCAGTTCCAGCCTTTTTCTTTAACAAAATTGACTCTAAATACTCAATACGAGGGATTTCAAAACTACCATTGATTGGCCGCTGAAGTTCGGAAGCATTTCTGGTTTGTCTGTGCCAAATATCATGAAACACTATGACCCTAGCATGTGGCCTGCAGGCAAGTTACACATTAGTTTGTACACAGAGGTCAAGACGGCCATGTTACATTCGGAATGACACTGTCCACCATTTTAGCTCACAGCGTGACTTTACGGAGAGAACCTAAAATGGGGGATAGACTAAAAATGGCGGTTTACAATAACTCTAAGGTCAAGACCTTGTAACGCGGATTTCTTCGCAAGTGGCTTATAAGCAGCTTGGCGTATGCCAATACATATATATTCATCATAATAGGAGGCACGATATAATTTCCTGTTCGACAGGATAACCACAGTTTGGATTTTTGTTTGAAGAGGGTTGGTAACTGTTTGGATGTAATGGTTAATGGAACGGAGTTCCATAATTTGGAGGCGAGGACTGGGCAGCTAGTACCCCCAGCTCTCTGCAGTTTGTATCTAGGAATGGTCAGGCAATGTGCTTGAGCCGATCTAAGTAGCCGGGTAGGAGTGTAATGAGAGAAGCGGGAGGCAAGATAGATGGGGGCCTGATTGTACAGACATTTGTGTGTGAGGGTGAGAGATTTCAGAGAAATTCTTTGTGATACTGAGAGCCACTGTAGGCTTCTCCTAGCTTCAGAGATGTGTGCAGATCTGGCGATGTTTAGGGCAGCTCTGATGGCGTTATTTTGGGTAACCTGTAATTTATTAAGGTTACGTTGGTTAGTCCCAAAATATAAGGCATTGCAGTCGTCCAGTTTGGACATAACCAAAGTCCTGGCCAAGTTAGTGCAGTTCTGTGTGGTTAGGAAGGGGCGGCATGCTCTGATAAGCTTACATGTATAAGCGGATGCCGAGACGACTGTGTTTGTTTGTCTGTTAAGTGATAAAGTGGAGTCTAGGTAGATTCCTAGTGTTTTGGTGTCAGTGGAAACTTTGATAGAGTTACCATCAATGTTGAAGGTTTTGAAGGAGGGGTCAAGTCTATTCAATCAGTGTTGAGAGCCCAGGATGAACATCTAATGAGGAACTGTATAAGCGAACCGGGTACCCACGGTATTATACTAAAGAAGTATGCCTTAATTGCCTGTTCTCCAAGAATTCGTATTGCTGTACTCTTATTTCTTGTTCTTTTAGCTTACTGTTAGTGCGTAATGTGCCGTTGTATGGATGGAAAAAATGCAACTAAAAAGAAGTTTTTCAAAAAACCAAAATGATGCATCTTCCCTAAACTGGTTCAGAAGATAAAGGTGCTGGCAAACCAGCTGGATCTCCCGTCACTCCGGACAAATCTGCAGTTAGTAAAGAAACAGGACAAAAAATAAAGTGGTAGACGCATATCATGATTGGATACTTGTGAAAGAGGCGAGTGCAGTTCCAGTGAACAACCTGTAGATATTTTTGAATTTTGAATAGGATTATAAATTAGAAAAACAACCCAATTGTGTAGAACATTGCCCCAGGACACTCTTTTTAAATATGAGATTCAGGATATTTCCCTTACCTTCTTCCAAATTAAAATGGTCTAATACATAGAAACTTGTATGTGTGTATATTGTACTAACTTTAATGAGGACCTAGAATATGTCTTATTTTACTGTCCTTTACATGGGAGTCAGAGACCTATGTCACTGAGACCACGAGTTAGGAATCATAATATAAGAACACAAAATGCGGCCTTGGCCTATGCTATACAACTGGGATTGAGTCGGTCTTGCAGGTGTTCACTCAGTTGCTATTTGGAGCCTTGTCAGTAAGCTGCAGCTTCCTTAAATCTGCTAGAAAGTCATTCTCTAAATATTATAGTTGCATTCTAGGATAGCATTGTACAAGATTTTTCATTTATGTGAAACACACCTATTGTGAAGGGCATTTATGTATTTGGACAGCTTGATATTCGATCTTTATTATGTTTAATATTGTAAAATGTGCTTTTAGTGGCTCTTGTACTTTGTTATTACTGTGCCATGTTTTTAGATTTTGTACAGTTTGATCGTATGTGAATTGTATTTCTCTTTTGTATGCTTTTATGGAGTGTACCTCAGAAGTAAAGCATTGCTTCTGGTGCTGTTGCAAGAACCTCAGTGTAATGGTCTGGCAGAAGTCATTGTACAGTGGTGCCCGCAAAACATGGTTTGTTAGACAATGCAACTGCCTGGCTTATATGGCTCTTGAGTGGTGTATACTCAGTAGTGCTGATGCAGAACAGCATTCAGTTGGCTGCATACACTGCATTATTGTACATGGGTTGCTCTAAACCAATTTAGCAAACATGCACCATTCAAAAATCCATAACTCCCCGCCATGACATCACTGTATTGAATTATGAAAGTTTTATTTCACTTCAGGAACGTCACACACCCATACACCTACCTTCCATGCTGTCCAGGAAAGAAACCTGTGTCCGTTCTCTCCTCGTGCCACTTCCGCAGAGTGCTAACTGCAGCTCACATCCTGCCTCCAGCCCTCCCGGCGGAAAACAGGAAATTACTGATTCTTCCAAAACATGGAGGAAACTGATTTTGTTGTCCGTCAGATGTGACTCTGAAACTCTCAATGGAATATTTCCAAGTAGTTCATTCTCACACATGTACACTTATATATGTTGCGGACTGATATAATGTAATTTGCCTAGTGGGGGGGGGGGGGAAGACTCATTGAGCAAGAAGTGGCCAAATGTGATCATCTTTAAATAAATTAATAAAACACCTGCATACAGATACGGGCATAATTGTACCTCGCCATTAGTGTTCAAAATTAAATATACTTTTTCCTTATTTTTGCGCCGCATCTGTCACAAAATCCACGAAAGTGATAAATCATTTTGCTACTCACCTTTTGAAGCTGGAATTGGGATGTAACAAGAGGTTAGGCAAGTTGGCTGTCGGGAATCGTTGTTCAACTGCACGCTAGTGATTGTTTTTGTGAAGTGGGAAAAGGAAAACGACGCCCTCGAACCATGGAGCCGTGTATTTAAATATTGCTGTAGTTCTCATACATTAATATATGTCAACCTTCTGCAGAATGAGTGACACCTGACAGGTTTTTATTAAGATTTGTTGCTTGACATGTTTTTAAATGTATGCATGTGTGTGTTTTTCTACATTATACAGTCCATTCATGTGCTAACCTAGCTTAGAATTGTGTTTTCATTACTGACTGTGGCTATTTAGAGTAATAGAAAATGGCGTAACATTTCCAAAAGCCGACATGTTATACAACTTCATGCCCGGATAAGCTGAACAAACATCGAAGTGCTAAAAGCGAACATGCAAAACTATGCCAATTCTAGTCAATTTTAAAACTTAGGAAATATGCCAACTCCTGGCACAGTAGAGTAGACACGCCTGGCAACGAAGGCTCTGCTAAGTGCCAATTGCGGACATGCACGCATTTAAATGTCTGTAAATACACCAGGCATTGCTAAACTGCAAATTCGCAAACACGCAACTCAGACATGTCTGCCAGTGTGTAGCGGGGGGTTGGTGGGGAAAGGGGGGGTAGGTAGCCTGCGTTTTTTCGTTCCAGCCCTTCCTCATCGCCAGCTGTTAGAATTGAGATGAAGCAGCCAGTTCATTGAAGCATGCTGGGTCCAGTCGGGTCATTGTTTGTCCTTTTAATTCTTAATCAGTTCATTAAGTAATGACGTACAGCGCCTTACAGTGCTCTCTGTCTTTAGCCATGCCAGGATCGAGCTGCCATTCAGGGAGCACTCGCGCACACCACGACGTCTGGGTCCATGCAGCATGCAATCATGGCAACATTCTCCCCTCACATTCACATGCGAGCATTAAAGCAGCATATAGCACAGTCATGTCTTTATCGCCCTCAGACCTTCAGGTGTGTTAGTAATCTTATGGATGTCATTATGTTGCACATCCCATGACATTACTGAAGCACATGTCTGTATCATGGCTGCATTACCCATGTGGCTGGGGTTGCACATGGCTATCATGTTCAGCTTTTGGGGAGGGTTAAGATGCAGACACAGGATAGATGTCGGTCCTCAAACAGGTGGTTGCCCCAACCCTTCTTTAGTGTGATAGTGTCATCGCAGTCTAAGACCAAAAAAGGAGGTCCGGGATTTTCCCTTAAACATAAAATGAGCAGCTTTGGTGGGTCTCAAGACCATACTGAGTGAACATTTTGGAGCTGACGACGAAAAATCAGCTCAAAATGGAGGAGGCAGCAGGTTAACCCCTGCGGTGTCATGCCGCCAGGACCTGGAACCATCCCCTGGGGGTCAAAAGGCGAGGGGCGGAAAGGCGCCAAAGGCCTAATGGCCCAAAAGCCCGAGAAGGGCAGAACAAAAGAAAATGGGCGGGGACATCAGGATTTAAGCAGGCGGGACCGGGGTGCCAGGCATCTCGCTCCTGCACTGGGACCCGGTCGCCGCCTCGCAGATGGAAGAAATTTCGTTCCTATGTCGTTCGTGTTGTTATGGTTGGTGAGGAAGTGTTGCTGTGTCCCGTTACAGAAGGAGAAAGGTTCCGGTGATGTCGGTTTCCAGCAAAGGAGGATCGCCGTGGCAGTGAGGAAGGAGCTTCAGGATCGCTGTGGCAGTAATGAAGGAGTGTGGGGTAAGGAGCAGGGCAAATAGAGTGCAGGGGGCACTCTGCCGAAAGTGGGATGCTGCTGCGGGTATGGCAGGATCAGGACGAAGTGAGGGCGGGTGCAGGAGCTAATAACGTTAGCATTATTAGAGTTAAAAGTCGGGGCTGGAGCACGGGGGTGCGCCGTGTGTTGCACAAAGGAGCTCGTGGCGCAAGCGGTAGCGCGTCCGACTCCAGTGCAGAGGGTCGCGGGTTCAAATCGAATGTGCAAGGACGGGGGGATGCCGCCTTTATGGCGGTGCTGGTTGATCCCGGGAGGATAGCTCGGCGGCAATGTGCGCGCTGTAAAAGCAAAAAGGACACAAAGCAACACAGGCTCGATCCTCGGGTCCGCGCGTAGAAAAGTAAAGTAAATAAATTCCTGGTTTCCCCAAAACGGAAAGGTTGCAAGTAAACCTTTGGCGGCTTAAAGGGTAATTTTTGCATCACGGTGGGAGCTGTGGGGGCGACGGTGGTCATGAAACGCAAATAGGTGGGTCAGGAAATGCGTGCGATGTACATGATTATAAAGGCATGAAGGGATTTTTGGGCATCGTTCACTGTCTCCCTTCGCCAAGCGCCTGGCGTATTAGCAAGCTTTATATTCAAGTGCAGTTAAATGTGAGGATAAGATTGGCGGGATGTTCGAGTTCAGGCGGCCGCGGTATAAACAGCAGATTATATCTCCATCATGAGACCGGCCAAGTGGCTCAGCGAGTAGAGCGCGCGCTTTAGCATCTGTGCAGATCCTGCTAACGCAGGTTCGAATCTCGGCAGGGCCAAAGTCAGCCTTTCATCCTTTTAAGGTTGACAAATGAGCACCACGCACGGGGGTAATAATAAGCAGCACCGGGATACCCAGAGTCGGAGCGTTATATAAACACAGCAGTATTGTCTCCTCCAGACCGCAATTTTGGCCCGTCTCTTGCCACGTGCAGAGAAGGCGGTTGGGATTGTCCTAGAGTAGTTCCCTGGCACCATACCATAGTTCTGTCGGTTTCAATCAGGCGTGGGGTTGGTTGGTGCAATCACGGCAGGGACGGGACACTTGTGGGGAAGATGGCATGAGGTAGTAAGGCCCACCCAGCACGGTGGGGGGGGCCGTATGGGCAGCGACGTGGAGGGGATATGTACATTTATGCTCGGAAAACGCTTTTATTTAAGGCGCTGTATGGATAGCACAACAGTAGCATTATAAGGAGTTTTGGGCCAACGCGGCATGGGTAGGGGCAGGAGAATGCCGCCGTGTTACAGTATGTTTTGTATTGGGCTGGAACGGTTCGCCGCGATGCGAACGGGTGGTGCAGTAGGGTGTAAGTTGGAAGTGATGCGCACACATGCTGGGAAGGAGAATACCTTGTACAGGAAGGGAGGGTGCCCCCATGTTTGGGTTAAAGGTAAGACCGAAGGGGCACAACGGTTTGGGCGTCAAGATACCATAAGACCAATGGGAGAGTGCGCCATCAGGGGTAGGACAGGACGCATGAGGTAGCTGGGATGCAACAAAAAGCAATTGCGGGTGCCGCGTGGAAATGAATTCGAAATGACAGTAAGCATATTTGCAGGACTCTGTCCGTTATATGGTGGAACACCACGAGGTTGGTAATGGAGGTGGCGCAAGGAGCGTTATGGCATGTCACGGTCATGATAGGTGGGGTATTACTGAAGGGCGCCGGAAACACTATGGCATTGCTGGGCCATTGCGTAGGGTGCACCTCGAGGAGGGGTTAAAATTGGACCATGAGCAGTATGGCGCAGATATATTGGGGGTGAATTGTGCTTGACTAGGGGCGGGTCCGCTATCCCACTGCAGCATAGGGCCGCTGGAGTAACGGAGAACTCTGGGATTGTGGTGGTCAATGTTAAGTTGGCGCGCGGAATAGGGCGGCCAACCCCAACATGCTGAGTTATGAGCGCTCAAGCCAGCAACCAAATTAGCCCACAAGGGAAGAGGGGATCTTACGGTAACCGAAGGGTTATGCGGGGAATTGAGAGCACGGGCAGCGTGCAAGTTTTGGAAGCAGGACGGCGCAGAGCAACGAGGGGTGGTGGGCCCAGCAGCAACCTTGGGTTCAGGGTTGGTTAAAGGGATTACTGACTGTACACATTTGTCGTTCATACACATGGGGCTTGTTCCAGAAAGCATAGAGGGAGGCATTGCTATGAATGGCGGCAAAAGGTAAAAGGTTGGCGCACAGACCAAACACTGCGTCGCACTGTAGAGAAGGGTCTCAGGTGGCACCCAAGAGCCGACATGCAAGGGCTCTACTCGTATGCCTAGGTTGGGCGGAGGTTCCCTTGTCGTTCATGCACATGGGGTTTGTTCCAGAAAGCATAGAGGGAGGCATTGCTATGAATGGCTGCAAAAGGTAAAAGGTTGGCGCACAGACCAAATACTGCGTCGCACTATAGAGAAGGGTCTCAGATGGCACCCAAGGGCCGACATGCAAGGGCTCTACTCGTATGCCTATGTTTGGGCGGAGGTTCCCAACAGAGAATACCGGCAGGCCATTGACCAGGGGTTGGAGCTCAGGGGTAGAGCGCAAGAATCCATAATCTCGTTGGGGGGGGGGTTAGTGATCAGATTCTTATAGGAATACGAGGGGAGGCGCATTCAGAGTAAGTAGGATACAGGATGGCATGTGGTTTTATTGGGTCATTTTTCTCATGCAGCGCAAACGTGCGAAAAGGGTGATACAGGGCGTCCATCGGGCAGGGCGTGGCCGGAAGTGTGGAGCTGAAATCAGTAGGGTGCAACACCCCTCTCAGCACGTCCGGTTGGGAAAGGAGGTGAAGGAGGATCTCAGGAGGTGGGACACCTTATTGGCGGAGTCCAATGGGGGGGCAATCTGGAGGGAGGACTGGGCGAGCAGGCAGTGGCTCGAACTGCTTCCTATTCCTCGGTGTCCCTGGGTTTTGACGCAATCCTGAGAGACCGGTGGTGTGGCAAAGCATGGCCACTGGAATGGCACACGGATGGATCACAAAGGACATTACCCTGTTGGAGGGGACAAGTCAGATGGTGGGGGTCGGAAACAGCACCCCATCAACCTGGGTCAGCTGTGGGCAGGCAGGCTGCTGGGTCGATGACGGGAGAGCTTTGGCCGGCTGAAGGAAGGGAAAGGTCCCATCTGCAGAGGATTATGAAGGGGGAAATGGGCCGGACATGTCAAGGGAAGGGGAAACCTCCCATTTTTAAGTATCAGTTGACTATATCAAGAACAAAGCCCGGGCAACCCGTTGAGGGGTAGGGGCCAGGGGAATGGGGCCAACACGATAAGGAATATGGAAAGGTAGAGCCTTCCTTTAAGGAAAGGAAGGGATAAGAGTAAGAAAAGGGGCAATGGAGGCAGGGTGGTGTTGAAAATCAAGCATAAGGAATTCAGCTCAACCTCACCCGCCAGGAATGGCCCTCTCCTAACAGGGGAACTCCTGCAAGGGCAGGCAGAGCAAGGTTACATTGATTGGGAAGCTTTGGCTGAATAATAGTGGTGAGGAGCCTATTGCGGGTGCAGTAGGAGGAGCAAGGTGGAAAGGTGGCAGGGGCAGGAGGGTCCCGGAACAGGCCCAGCCTGGTTAAGGCAGAGCAAGACGGAAGGGTGGCAGGGGCAGGGAAGTGTCCCGGAGCAGGACAGCCAGGGCTAAGGCGGAGAGAGGGGGCAGGGGCAGAAGTGTCCCAGAGCAGGCCCTCCCTGGTTAAAGCAGAGCAGGATGGTAAGGAGGCTGGCGGCAGGGGCCGGAGTGTCCCGGAGCAGGCCCACCCTGGTTAAGGTGGAACAAGATGGAAAGATGGTAGGGGCGGAAGGGTCCCGGAGCAGGCCCGCCCTGGTTAAGGCGGAGCAAGTTGAAAGGTGGCAGGGGCAGAGGTGTCCCAGAGCTGGCCCACCCTGGTTAAGGTGGAGCAAGAAGGAAAGGTGGTAGGGGCAGAAATGTCCCAGAGCAGGCACGCCCTGGTTAAGGCGGAGCGAGTTGGAAAGGCGGCGGGGGCAGAGGTGTCCCAGAGCTGGCCCACCTTGGTAAGGTGGAGCAAAGGGGGAAAGGTGGGAGGGACAGAAGTGTCCCAGAGCAGGCCCGCCCTGGTTAAGGCGGAGCAAGTTGGAAAGGTGGCAGGGGCAGAGGTGTCCCAGAGCTGGCCCACCCTGGTTAAGGTGGAGCAAGATGGAAAGGTGGTAGGGGCAGAAGCGTCCCTGAGCAGGCATGGCCGGAAGACATCAAAAGTTGGGGAGATGGTCTTCAGGATGTTACAAACGATATATCAGGCACGCAAAATATAAGTTAACCATGCCGTTCCCTCCTTTTGTCATTTCACAGCAGCACAAGGAAGGAGGTAGTGGGGCGCGCATGCAGCTCAAAGGCTAAGGCGAGCTGGACTCAGCAGCAGGAGGCGCTGACGGCCGGCGAGTCAAGAGGGAGTGGCACGGGGTGCCAGGGATGAAGTTGGCTCAGCTAGAGGGGCAGCTAGGGAAATTGCTGAGTAGGCGGCAGAAGCCGGAGGGTTGGCAATACTCTTGGGAGGGAACGACCTGACCAGCCTGGGGAGAGGTGTCCGGCTGAGGGACATTACAAACTCATTGCAGGAAATAGCAGCACAGTTGGGCGAAACTGAAATTAGAGGGTCGGAAGGGATTCCCCCGGCGCAAGGGAAGGGGGCAGAGAGCCAGGCAGCAGTTGAGAAGGGAAGAAGGAAGCTGAGCGGGGCCGTTGCAAAACGACAAGGGCAGGGGTTTCCATCAGAATAGGCATGGCTTGAGTGATGGGAAAACACCCGAGTACTTCCTATCGGTCGGTGGAAAACTTGTCCACGAACGAAACGGAGCTCTTTTTCGGGGACATCTCTACCAAATTACTGGAAGGGGAGAAGGAGACAGGAAGAAGGGGAGCCACAGTGGGCGAGAACCCACTCAGTGGCGTGGCGGTGTTTGGGCAACCAAGCACAAATGATAGACTCCGGACGAGCCAGAAGGAAACGGAATGGGTCTTCGCTCTTCCGGACCAGCGCCTCTTGGGGGCCTAAACGGCGGGGGCGTCTGGTAGGGACAAATAAGGCTCAGCTTCCCCCAAAAACAAACGGCGCTCTCCCCACCCACGGACACCTGCACGGGCAGGATTGGAACAGGTACAATGGGTCGGGGGAGTTGGGGGCCTACTATACCAAGTATAGGGGGAAGCAAAGGAAATCCGGCAAGCAAGCGCCACACGGACAGAATGAAGTTCACAAATGTGTACAAATAATTCTGTTGTCATGGAAATAAAACTGCGGCCAAGGTTGCCATTTGAAATTCTGTGTCATGCCAATTTGTGGGGATAAGGATTAAGGCATTGGGGTGCATGCGCAAAGAATAATTGGCAGGAAAGGCAAATGTACGGCTGCAGGGGTCATGGAGCTGACGACGGAAAAATCAGCTCAAAATGGAGGAGGCAGCAGGTTAACCCCTGCGGTGTCATGCCGCCAGGACCTGGAACCATCCCCTGGGGGTCAAAAGGCGAGGGGCGGAAAGGCGCCAAAGGCCTAATGGCCCAAAAGCCCGCGAAGGGCAGAACAAAAGAAAATGGGCGGGGACATCAGGATTTAAGCAGGCGGGACCGGGGTGCCAGGCCTCTCGCTCCTGCACTGGGACCCGGTCGCCGCCTCGCAGATGGAAGAAATTTCGTTTTCCACCCACCCACCCACGAAATACAAGTAAAAGAGCAGGAGACCTGGGGTGTTGCTGTCGCAGGACACCCAGGCCAGGATTTGACAAGTTGGCGGTGTTTGGGCAACCAAGCACAAATGATAGACTCCGGACGAGCCAGAAGGAAACGGAATGGGTCTTCGCTCTTCCGGACCAGCGCCTCTTGGGGGCCTAAACGGCGGGGGCGTCTGGTAGGGACAAATAAGGCTCAGCTTCCCCCAAAAACAAACGGTGCTCTCCCCACCCACGGACACCTGCACGGGCAGGATTGGAACAGGTACAATGGGTCGGGGGAGTTGGGGGCCTACTATACCAAGTATAGGGGGAAGCAAAGGAAATCCGGCAAGCAAGCGCCACACGGACAGAATGAAGTTCACAAATGTGTACAAATAATTCTGTTGTCATGGAAATAAAACTGCGGCCAAGGTTGCCATTTGAAATTCTGTGTCATGCCAATTTGTGGGGATAAGGATTAAGGCATTGGGGTGCATGCGCAAAGAATCATTGGCAGGAAAGGCAAATGTACGGCTGCAGGGGTTATGCCACACGTAGATTATGAGGGCACGTGTTCTACACCATGAGACAGCTCCCAGGAGAGAGCATGGACACATTTGTAACACGCCTCCGCTCGAAGGTGAAACACTGCGAATTCCACCGCTACACGAACGACGAAGCCATCAAGTCGCGGGTGATTGCAGAATGCTAATCCATTGTGCTTTGCACACATGGGTTTGTATCCTGTCCTCGTCACCACTGTGGTGTCCCTCGATCTGTGGGACGCTGCGCGGCAGCGTGCAATGAGAACAACTACATGGGACTGATGTTAGATGTAAAAGTGCTTTATTCGCGCCTCCTGCGCGCATACATCACCTGTGGTCATGTGACCACTTGACGTCCCGCATGTCAGTCACCTGACCGTGCAAGGACTGGTGCTGGATGCTACAGCCTGCCTGGGAGGATTAGGATTTCTCCTTCTGAGAATCACGTGAGCAGGATATGGTGGTGCTGTTTTCCTGCTAGAGATCATGAGCCTCCAGAACTTCTGACATGCTGTTTCGAAATCATGCGCACAGTACAAATCCATGTGTACACTTAGTTTTCTTAACTTTCTTCTCTTGGCATCTCAGACTCAACTGTGTCTTGGTCTGTCTCTTACTTTTGATTCACACCTACTCGGGTTTCTTGGGCCGGCTGCCTCCTCCTTATTCCCCCCCGCCGTCCACTGCACTTTTTAGTGCCTAAAGGTTAGATTATTGGTCCATTTGTGCTCTCTCTACATTCTTCTCTTCGCTCCCTTTTAATATTTCATCTCCTTGTCTGAGTTGCCACAATGTTGATGATTCCCTATTATTTCTCACCTGTCTGAACCACTTCACGTTTTGTGTTCCACATGGCTCCCTGCCATTAACGCCCCCTCCTCTGAAATGCCTCAAACACTGGAATTCTTGACTTCCCTTCTTTTTCCACATATGCCTGTCTCGCCCGATCCTCTATCTCCTCCCCCTCCTTTTCTTCCTTTCTTTGTTTTTGCCTGTCAATCTTCCACACTTTCTTTCTCTTCTCATATGTCTTCTCTTGCTCGCACCTGCTGTTTCCAGTTCCTTCCTTTGGAACTTGGCATGGCTATCATTCCCATATTCGTTTCTCTTAACCCATCTTGATTCCTTGGTCTTCCTGCCTTGCTTCTACACGTCCCCGCAATCCATGTTTAACTTCGCCATTGTCCCCTTTGTCTCGCACATCTCACCTACTCTATCCAGCCTCTCTCCAGTGGCTCCCATCTGACCATAGTCTCTGTCTCCACTATTTCTGCAGGGTTTATACTGTGAGTGCAAAATCAGTGCTGTCCTGTCTGTCCTCCATCTCTCTCTAGCCCCCGACGCTCTTCGATCTTCCTCCCACCACATTTTCCCGGCTTTCCTCCCACCCAGTGCTAATTTTCACTTCCTTTCTTTTTCACTCCTGGCCCCAGCCTCAGGACTCCCCTTCTCTGTTCAATTTGCCCCATCACTTTCAGTGTTGTGTTCCCTTCTTAAATGTCACCTACTTTCCTTCCTTGAACTCTGATTTAGTTGCTTGTGTGATTTCTCCATTTTTGTATTTGACAATTTCTGTACGGTTTTGCTAATCATGTTGACCACTTTGGCTAAAGTGCTATACAAATACAATGAAATAAATACATTATGAATACATCTGATGGCTTCATTTGATACAATACTTCAGCATCCCCACAATTCCCAGTACAAACCACTGTGCCTGCAGGGGGGCTGCGGGGAGCTGCCTGTCTGCGTCTCCATGTGTGCATGTCTGCCGATGTTTATGTGTAAAATAGCCAGAGCGTGTGTCTGTGTTTGGCAGTTCACACGTCTGTCACGAGTTGGGCGGAGTGGTAAAATCCAGCAGTAACGCTATTACCGCTGCGTTTACTGCTCCGCCCAACTTCGAGTTGGGCGTAAAGGTGAGAGTTTTACCTCCAGCTTTTTACGGGAGGTACAAATCTCCCCTTTCCGTCTGTTTTCGGCTCTATTAGCACAGCGCTAATTGTTGCAGCGCTAATAGTACCAACAAAACCCCTATTAGGTCCAATGGACCCAATGGGAATGGAGATTTACCTCCCCACCGCACCTCGGGATCCGGCACAAATTGCGCCAGACCAAGTTGCGGTAACGCTAATACCACCTACAATTACCGCCGGGATACCACCCAACTTGGGATAGAGCACTGTGTGTCTGTGTACGTGGGTGTGGGTGTGTGCCTTGTTTACTGGGTACAGTGAGTTTGATCGCAGCAAAGCCCACATTGGAGAACTGAATGGTTTTACCAGGACATGGGGACCCACCTAGGTATATGATGAAAGTACATGGCCATATAAGTAAGTGGATCTGCGAGGCTAACACTTAACCACATGGTCTTTAATGTGTTTCTGGACATCATTCCTAACTCTAATGATCCATTACAAGGTTTTATGTGAGCACACCGAAGCCTAGGATGGTAATAGCTTGGCAAAATACGGTACCTGCATATATGATGGTCATAGTGATGGCTCATCTATGAAGGTCGATAAGAGATGCCCTCACTTTATGAAGGGGTTGCCACTGCTTCTGCAGATTGTTTGCCATCAGTAAAACTGTCAGGGCACGCTCTGCCTGAGAGTGCCAGCTAGTGCCCGTGAGGACAGAGGACCTGCAGGCACTCGTGTGTGGGTGCCAGTTCCATGAGGGCCTTCAAGGCATCTTTCTCATCAAGCACTAGGTGGCGCTGTGCAAGCTCGGTCCATGGAAGGCCATGAGGGCCTCTATTTTGACACTCTCATATCCTTCTGTGGGTCGTCCAAAGTCAGGATTCAGGGAAAAGGATGTCTTTCACTTCCCTCCTCACTTCCTTATTCCGAGTGCGGTGCTGCCAGAGCTGAAGACCAGATGGTCGCAACTGAAGGACCGGGCAGAAGATAATTGCTGTTTTTGAAAAATGTTTGGATGTGTGTATGCATGAATGTTTGTACATTCATATTTATAGAGGGTTGTGCTTTTGAGTACATGTGTGTGAGGAGGGGTAGTTTTTGCAGTACAGGGGAGGATTGCAGAGGCAGCAAGAACAAATGGAGCAGCACAATGGCACATAATTTGGGCATCGAAAAGTGAATTTGGGGAAGATTGTAGGCATCAACAGCCAGGGCAGGATGAGATTGGTCCCATGGAGTGATACTGAGGCAGGGAGGTGGATCTGCATTCTGACTCAAGCCCCAGCCTGAGACAGAGAGAGGGGGGGGTGTAGAGGCCTTCATTGTGTTCAATAGGTGAGAATTTCCATCATCCATTGAACACAATAAAAGCTGTGACATCATGTCACTGGCCTCAGGATCCACACCGATGGCCCTAGAGAGCACAATGCAGAGCATTAGGGACACCAGTCTTTGAATGTGAACTGTTAATTATAGCAATAAGATTGGGGATAATCACCACTCTCATTAGGGTTGGGCTTCCCTCTGCTTTAAGCCTGTCTTGGGAGAGTCATGTATCTCTGGATTTAAGTAAAATCAGACCATGTATTCCCTCCTTACGATGTGTAGGGTTATAATGGGGTGAGATAAGCAACTACACAGCGTAAGGGGAAACACGAAATAACAAAATAGGGAGGTTTCTTTAGGAACAATGCTCAGGATGAGAGGCTCACCTAAATCAAGTAAGACCTATTCTAATAGGACCAGGTCTGATAAGTCCATTGTCAATAAACTCCTGGGGCATCTGTACCAGGGAAAGTGTCCTTCAGGTCTCTCTCAGACTAGCTTAAAATGTCCAGCACAATTCTTTGTCTTGGCTGTGTTTGATGACCTTAAACAAATGTGGATGCTGTAGCCTAGGCGCTCCTTCTGGCAACCAACCGCGTATCAATACCCCTCTTGCTCTAGGGGCTTCTTGTCACCTTATTGGGTCCAGACCTGTAGATTCCCTATTCTCTCCCCAAGCCAGGTTTTCTCCAATGATGTAGTATACTTTAACTGGATTGGGTGCCTTTGCATCTACTATTAAAATCTGGCAAGAGTCTCGAAATAGACTTCTCTCCAGCTTCTCATCTAAAGGCCTGTCTCCTACCAGCATTGTATCCCCAGACACCTCGCAGGCTCTCTAATCTAGCCTTCCCTCTAAGCATGGCCTGTTATAGAGAGTGGCTCACTTGGCTTAGCCACATTCTGGATCACCCTTACTACTTAGTCTGTTTGGGGTGGCCAAAGCAGATTCAATCTCCCTCTCTCTTGCTCCTCTCTCCTCATCCGTTCTCTGCAACACAACACTGTATTGTGATAGGCTCTTTCCCAATGTTTCCACCGCCTCCCCATTTATGGAGCCCTTAATTTCGCTTTATCTCATGTTTGGTGCATCTTTCAATTACTAAATGTAGCTCATGTCCCTGCCCTTGCGTTCTTGTTGCTAAATTGGGATCAGGCACCAATGTAATAGCGGCCAGTAAATCCAGCATTATGGCTCACCTGTTCAGGAATAAGGTAACTTTTCAGCTGTCAGCTCCCAGCAAAAAAGCATAACCAAATCACAAGACTCCGGTTAAAATGAGGGAACATAACTTACTGATCTTTTAATTATGGGCTGGAAGTTTAATTCACAGGCAGGCTTATGTGCCCCTACACTGCTCTTTTGTGCCAAGCTGCGCGAGTAATGGGATTCCTTTGATAGCGGGAACTATCCACCCCCAAAATGAACAGTCCATCCTCAACTGTTAGCCAGTGTTCTCTGTACATAGAAATACCATGCAACCACTGGCACATTTCAGCGGTTATATATGATTTTACCGAAGTATAATTCAGAGTGGTAAGTTTTACAGAGGTAAAAAATACTGAAGAAATACTGCATTTTGTAAAAAATTTGGGGATTCCCTCCCTTATTCCCCCATTTCCCTACCCTTTTAACCCCGCCCCCACCCATGTTAACCCCTTAGCCCACTACCATATATATATTTATTTAAAATTGTTGGTATTTTTACACTGAGCATCAACGTTCACGGCTAGATACCCTTTCTACTACATATTAGGACTCAAAGACATTCTACCGCGGTCTAACTAGCTCCTCAATAAAGCAAGCTCAAGTAGCTTGCACTTCAAACATTTACACCCCACAGGCAAACAGGTTCTCAAAAAAGCAGGTACAGGTAGCTTGCGCATCTCACGTTTGCGCCCACTGGTAAACAAGATTATGTAAATCTACAGGATTCTTAGTTTCACAGTCCTTTTCAGCTCAGACACTGTAAACAGTTACAGTTCAGAGTTAGAATAGGAATCAGTACACTTAAAAGCAAGTCCTGATCATGAAGAAGTTGTCTCCAAGGTTTTTTTTTTTTGTCAAAGTGCAGCAGTATCTCTAGAAAAGCACGTCTTTTAATGCAAAACCTTAACAATAAAGGCACACAATCTTACTCACAAGCCCAAATCTTCCTGCAACAAACTTCACAATTTCTGGACAATCTAGGACTGGCAGTAAATACAAAGGAATCTTGTCCCCCCTGTCTTGGTGTAGTTTACTTGAGGGAAGCTCTCGGCCGCAGCACAGGAACAGTCTTTCTTTGAATGATAGGTTTTGGTTCCTTTGACACAAATGCAGGGACTTGAAGTGTTTACGTCACAGCAAAGTTTGAGAAATCTCTAATGCATATTAGGACACAGAGATCAGTATTGACCTTCTCTCAGCTAATCAGAATATTTAGATTGCAGTCAATAACTTCTGGTGTTGACTTTGTTCTGTCTTCAAAGGCAGATAGGGAAACAACAATGCATTTACAGGCAAGGTGTCTCCCTTTTTGCTGTGTGTGACATTCTATTCAACACATGAAAGGGAAAGCTAAAACATGGGAAGTGTCATGCTAATGGAGACCTCTTGTTCTTGCATCTGATCGTAGCGTCACTTGAATCAACCTTCTATTAGCTTCATAATTTTGGTCCAAAAAGATGCTTTCAGTCTTGACATCCTAGATGTGGCTATATGTTATACATACCATTGGAAGACATATCATGGCACCAAGCTTCACCGATACATCTCTATCCCCCCGCCCCTTTTTTTCATTTTTTCTTCTTCTTCATAATAGATATGAAACATCTGAGTAATCTTCTGGTTTCTTTTGCCCCCACATGGGTCTGTCTGCCATCCTCTTTATGGCCACAACACTTAATTTACTCGATACATTTGGGTACAACTGCCCGGTTCTTTGACATTTTCAAGATGGCTGACCCTGTCACCACCATGACACGGTTTAGTCCTTCTTCCATTGTTCCTCTTGCATACTCTATTTGAGTCTGCTGTCTTGGCACAATCTGTATCCTTGGCAACTGAATCCATGGAGCCTCTGATGCTGTGCGACCGCATTCATCCTTCACAGGTATATTATGCAGACGTACTGACCGCCCTTCTCTCTTAGAAACGTTTTAGGCTTTTTACATTAACGACTTACATGTCTGACATCTACATTTAATAATTGCAGTCTCCGTGTGACTACAGTTTGTCGCGTCTCGTCAGCTACTGATTTACAGATTAACCACGAGTCATGATGTTCAGGACAACACCTTCAACTAACCGCGTGTAACGATCTTTAAGGCATCTCTGTCCGCATACCTTGATTTATATTCCTTTACTTGCCTAGCAGGACATCTACTGCAGGTAAGAGTTTTTCAGTTCTACATTACATATAAATATCTGTGTACCGTATTCTCGAGATACACATTGTTTATCACACGAGTTAACTCGACCACTTTCTGTTTTTTCAACAGCACTAGTATTACTACGCACGCCACTGCGAATATCTATTTGTTTTAGGCCAGTATCGTTGGGCAGCCCTAGCCATTGATTATAGGCTGCTTTAAACTAAGTTAAAGTTGAGGATATCATGTGGGATTTATTTATTTATTAAATTTATATAGCGCGCAGGCAGCCCAGGGGCATTGTGGCACTGTTACTTGCAAGGAAGACTTAGTTACAATGTGAGCAGGTTGTGCCTTGGGTTACAGTAAGGCAGTGACCTGTGATCAGATATATCACATAATACATCATACAATACAATTATGAGGGCTAGGCCATGTAATTGTTAGATGAACAGGGTTGTTTTCAGGGTTTTCCGAAAGGCGGTCAGTGAGGGTTCAGAGCGCAGGGAGCTAGGGAGGGTGTTCCAGTGTACGGCAGCGAGGTACGGGAAACTGGAGCCCCCTGCTCTGGTCCTTTTTACCCTGGGTACTGAGAGCATGCTGGCATAGGGTGATCTAGTGGGTCTTGTGGAGGAGACCAGGTGGATCCTCTGCGAAAGGTACATTGGGGCGGCAAGATGGACACATTTGTGGGTGATGCTTAGAGCCTTGAATAGGATCCTCTCCTTTATGGGGAGCCAGTGGGAAGCTTTTCTGGCAGCGGTGATGTGCTCTCTCTTGGCAATGCCTTGTGCAGCGCGTAGGGCACTGTTCTGTATTACTTGGAGCTTCTCAAGATTTTTGTTGGAGGTCCCAAGGAAAAGAATATTGCAGTAATCAAGTCGCGAGCCGGTTATGGCCCTGGCTATGTTAGTGCAGGTGTCTTTTGACAGATAAGGTCTGATTGCGTTAAGGAGTTTTGCATGGTAAGCGGCCGAGGAGGCAATGGCGTTTACTTGTCTGGTCATGGATAGATTGGAGTCTAAGTAGACGCCTAGTGTTTTTACCGTGTCAAGTACTGGGATCGTGATTGAGTCAATGGTGAAATGGCTCAACTGAGCGTCAAGTTTCTTGATGGTGTCAGGGGAGCCTACGAGTAGGAGCTCAGTTTTGTCGGAGTTAAGGCAGAGGCCGTTGATAGCCATCCACATTTGAATTGTGTTGTAGATGTTGTTGAGGGTAGCAGAGTCCGTGTCATAGTCGCCTGTCAGAGTGAGAAGGATCTGTGTGTCGTCGGCGTAGTTGGTGTAAGAGATGCCCATGGCGTCAAGGATGAGGAAGAGGGGGCGGGTGAAGATGTTGTAGAGGGTGGGGGAGAGGCAGGAGCCTTGGGGCACCCCACATAGCATGATAGAGGGTGATGCAGTGGCTAGGTCAGAGAAGACCTGCATGGTCCTGCCTTGGAGGAAGGAGGTGATCCATGTAATGGCTTCTTGAGAGAAGTTGGCTGTGGAGGAGAGGTGGTGGCAGAGGATGTCGTGGTCTACAAGATCAAAAGCTGCTGAGAGATCCAGGAGAAGGAGCAAGACAGGTTTGCCTTGGTCCCTTGCGTCATCCATTTGGTTTTTTAGGTCGAGTAGGGCGGTCTCTGTCCCATGCCTAGGGCGAAAGCCGGATTGTCTCAGTCCAAGGAGGTTCTGTTCTTCGAGGAAGTGCTGGACCTGCAGGTAGGCTGCTTTGTCTAGAATCTTGAGGAGGAAAGGGACAGTGGTGATGGGGCGGTAGTTATTAGGGGAGGTGGGGTCAAGTGTGGGTTTCTTTATGAGGGGTCGGACCCATGCTTCCTTTAGGCAGGCGGGGACTCTCCCAGTGGTGAAGGAGGCGTTGACAAAGGCTGTTAGAAAAGGGGCCAAGGTGTCTGCGCAGTCTTTGATGATGGAGGCAGGACAGGGGTCGCCTTTGCAATTGGAGGGTTTTATGTTTTTCATAATGTTGATCATGTCGTTTTCTTGGACGGTTTTAAACAAGAAGGTGGGTGGGGCCTCAGTGGGTGATGGGGGCAGTGGTGGTGGGGAGGGTGTAGTGTGGGTGGAGAGTGTTAGTTTGGTGTTCAAGATTTTGGCTTGGAGAGAGCTGATCTTATTGCGCATGGCTGTTTGGATGTTGTCACACCATTCTTTGTCCTTAGTGAAGTTTTGGGGGGTGGGTGTGGGGTTCTCAAGTTCCCTGAAAATGGCGAACATTTCCTTGGTGTTCGACTTGGCCTCAGCAATTCTCTCTTCGAAGGATTTAGCTTTGGCTTTAATGATGGCTTTCTTGTAATTAATTGCAAGGGATTTGAAGTTGAGTTTGTCTTTCTCATCCCGTGATGTTTGCCAAAGAGCTAATGCTGCCCGTTTGTCGGAGCGTAGTTTTAGAAGGTCTTGGGTGAACCACGCATTAGCGTGTCTAGTGGGTTTGGTTTTCCGAAGTTTAAGTGGGGCGATGGTATTGATTGCTGCTGTGATGGCCGTATCATAATTTTTTGCCAGAGTTTCCGGGTCGTTGGAGAATGGGGCTGTGAAGGCAGGTCCCTGTAAGAAGGGTAGGAGTCTTTCTTTGGTCAGTTGACGGGCACTCCTTGTAAGGGCAGGAGGCAAGGGAGGAGGGGGGTGGGATGTGGTTGTAGTGGTGGGGATGTTAAAGGTGATGGTGTGGTGGTCGGACCATGGGGTGGGGGTGTTGCCCGTGACTGTGATGGGGCAATTGTGGTGGGCGATCCAGTCTAGTGATCTGCCTAGGGCGTGTGTGGGGTTGTTGATGGTGTTGACGAATCCTAGGGTGGCTAGAGCTGTGTCAAGTGCTTTGGCTGTAGGGTCTTTGGCGTCATTCAGGCCAAGGTTGATGTCTCCAAGGAGAATGGCTTTGGATGACTTTTTGAGGTTGTCCGCCAGGAGGTGGGTGATGGAGGCCTGGAAGTCTCCTAGGGGGCCTGGTGGTCGATAGATGAGGTGTAGGGTGATGGTGCATTGGTGCGAGATGGTGAGTTTTAATTGAAGGTAGTCGCTGTTATTGTTGATAGTTTTGTCAGCCCTTCTGATGGTGATTGAATCTTTGGCTATGAGTTCGACACCGCCTCCGGTGGTCATGCGATCTTGTCTCGTGATGGCATAGCCAGGTGGGAGAGCGAGGGATAGGGCGGGGCCTGAGGCTTCATGTAGCCAAGTTTCGGTGACCATTAGAAGATCTAGATCTAGGGTGGTAATAAGGTCGTGGATGTCTAGTGCATGCGCATTGATGGAGCGGGCGTTGATGAGGGCACATTTGAGGTGCGGTTCAGGGGTGACATTGATGGTCGGGGGTGGCCTATCCGAACCGGTGGGAGGCATGTTTCCTGGGGTCATAGACACAGATAAAGTGGCATTTGCATCATTAGGTAGCAAGGCAGTGGTAGAAGAATTGCAAATAGCGGTAATTTCATTCAAACCAGTGGGGGGCATGTTTTCTGGGGTCATAGACACAGATAAAGTGGCATTTGCATCATTAGGTAGCAAGGCAGTGGTAGAAGAATTGCAAATAGCGGTAATTTCATTCAAACCAGTGGGGGGCATGTTTTCTGGGGTCATAGACACAGATAAAGTGGCATTTGCATCATTAGGTAGCAAGGCAGTGGTAGAAGAATTGCAAATAGCGGTAATTTCATTCATACGTGTGAGTGACACATTAACAAGAGTCTTAGACATTGTATCCAATGCAAATGGCTCACGGTGGTGCTTGATAAGTGGGGTCAGCTTCGTTGTGTGGATTAGTTTGTGGTATAGATGCAGTACTGGGGAGGTGGCCTTTCGGTTAGTTGTAGCTATGGTTCTCGACTGTAGGCGTGCATTGCGTGCACTTGTGGGGATGGGCAGAGTGACCAATACGCTAGGTAGAGTACGTGTGCGTAGACGGTCTCGCCTTTTTGCGAGTGTGTGGGGTAGTTCCGGAGTGCGGGACTCCTTACCTTGTGATTCCAGCAAGAGTCCGTGGTAAACGGCAGACTTCGAGCAGCGAAGAGCTGCAAAGAGGAGTGCAGGCCTTGTCCTCTGGCCTTCTCCTTGCGGCTTCGCCTGGCGGTGAGCCCCGTCTCTCTTTATGGTGGGGGGGGTGGAGCCGGCAGGGCGGGAAGCCGTATGAGGCTGCGGGCTGCGGGCGGGAAGCGGCGTCGTTTCGGCGCCAAATTCAAAAGATCCTTTGTCGGTGCCCATGCCTTCCAAGACGGGGGCCTTCGCGATGTGCGCGAGATCAGCTGGCGCTCCGAAAAGCAGATGGAATTCTGCTGCCAGCTGATCGAGCACAGCTGATGGAGGCACTCGCAGCGGAGCTGCAAAGAGGAGTGCAGGCCTTGTCCTCTGGAATGATTTTTGAATATATATGCTACACGCACTTGGCTATATCTCCCCTCCCTCTTTCCCAATAGGGTTCTGCATTTGAATCAGCAGCCGGCCCCGGCGTGTTGTGAGACCATATGCTCCGACTTTGGTCCATTTTAAAACACACGAGTATTATTACATATATAGGTGAGTGGCCTTGAATACCATTCTTGATATGCACTCTATATTTTACCATGTCCCATTGTATGGGCTACTCATGTAACCATTGTCCTGGTTCTACCGCCCAAAACTGATATGCATTAGAATCTCAAGACTCCTCTTTTAATGGAGTCCAAGAAATTGGTAACAGGGTTCAGATGGAAAAGAAAAGCTACATCTGGGGAACTCCCCTGAGCTTCCAGGTCATTTAGTGACATACCTCTCATACATCATACCACAAGGTAGCCCCAGCTTGAAAGTGAACAGTTATAGCACTGGCTTTGTTCGTAATGTTGAAGTATTTGGTTCTACATTCACGTTAGCTGCTAAATGTATACTCTTTGGATCTACTTGTATATATGCCTGATTTGAAAAAGTATATAATGAACCATAACGTTTAGAATTACTCAAACTAGCATGTGGGCATGGCTTTGGGACTGCGTGTAATTACAATTCTTGTGTTGAACGCTGATTGGTTATGTCTGTACATTGAATACACCTATGTGGAATTAACTGTTGAAGAGTTACTCTAGTAGATATTCCCTGTTAATCTATAACTTTGTGTTCTTTTGTTCTTTTTCTATTTCACTGTTACCGACCATCAACTACCTACAGTTCAATATAGGCTTCTGATGAAGAGGATCCTTCCTTGAAACATGTAAAGCCACATTGTGTTTGACTTGAGAAATGTGTTTTTGCTCGCTATCACATTTTTGTTTTATATGTGATTAAATACTTGTTATTTTTACACAGTCTGTGTTTCTAGGACATTTTTGTGAATGCATTTTTCTATAATTATTTTCAAAGAATTCAGACATATAACCTTTATGAATCAACTTGTATGACTAATTATCATCTATTTGGTGGATCATAGATAGTGTGCAAGGGACGGGAGGGATCTCTCTTTTTGGATCCTCTTTTTCCTTCTCTTTCTTTGTTCTCCCACTCTTTCTTCTCTTTCTTGAACCCCACCAATGCCCTTATCATCTAATTTAAGTAATATATGTGTTCCCATACATTCATTTTGTACTATTGTTACTCCCGTAGCCTTATCTTTCACTTCCCTTTATCTCCTTGCATCTTCCTCTGTGTCCATCTGTCTGTCCTTTCTCTCATCACGCTGTTTACTTTCATTGCATGTTGGCATATATTTGCGTTCTCTACTTTTACTCTCTTCCATGTTGTCCTCACTTTTATAAGCGCGGGACTCATATGTCGGATTAACATACCTCGCCGCTGCTTTCAATTCCTTTAAAGTATATAATCCCTGTTCCTTAGTATCAGTGCTCTTGTTTTCAGAAGGGAAAGAGGAGTTTTTTCAGGAGTGGGAAGAGGAGCCAAAGGTGCTATATCCTCCTTCTTATGCTGATTAAGCATCCACTCCTTCTCAGGTGGGTCTTCTTTCTCACTCTGATACATTTTCGACAACTCTAAAATGGCCAAACATTTCTGTAATGTCTCCCCCTTATGTGTAGTATGCAAATATGTTGTCATATGTTGCAATACTGTAACAAAGCCTCCTGAGGCCATGGCATGAGTGTTTTATTAGTTGTGCCTCAGACCCACTCCGCGTGATACTGTCTTATCTTGGGTGTACATCTCAGCAGTGCCCTGCAAAGGTGTAAAAGAGGAGTGTCCCCCATGATAACAAGTCAATTTCAACTGTCAATACTTACCAGATCTTTTATTCTTTTATTTATTTTATCAAGTATACCACACTGATTAATTTGGGCAGGCACCATCAATCGCCGCTTATTACCAACAATTTCTTTTAACCACTTTAAAAATCTATGTAAAGATCTTTTTGTTTCTGGGTTTAAACTTTCTATCATTATTTGCTATTTCGTTGTTTATTATTGAGATTTTAAAAATCTCTTCTTTATTTATTTTTTATTCTCCTTTGATTTTTACCCTCCTGATTGACGTCAATCTCTTGATTTAAAAATCTGATGATCACCTTAATTTTTTACTATCGTTTTATATCTCCTAATCTAGACACATTAAAAGTTTTATACTGACATATTTATAACCCTATGTGCCCTTTTGAATTTTTTGCATACGCCTTCCTTTACTATCTAAATGCATCTCATATCACTTTTGACCGCATTTTGGAGTTTGATACGCACTCTTCTTTTTGGCCTTGCCTCAGAAATCCTTAAATAATACCCCTATTTGGAGTTTTTGTGCATACCCTTCTGCTCCTCTTGGAACCTGGAATCAAAGAATCTATTTCTTCTCTTTCTAATCCCCAAAAATCCTGTTACTTCCATACATATATTTACAATACAGTCCCCCCCCTATTTGCCATATTCGAAGTTCTACCTACAATCGTGTCTCAGCTCAAGTCCCTCAGCTTCAACTCTTCACCATTCGACCAGTTCACCTTCAGTCCGCGGGGCACCTGCATGGACTGGACAGGAATTTCATCAAAGGGGCTACTGCCAAACGATTCTTCTCACACATGTGTTTTTGCGTGCCGATATCCACAGAAAGCTCCACGGTCTTCTGGCTAATGGCAGAAGTCGTCGATCGTCAGAGAGTCTAGATCTGGGCCTAGGTCCATTAGACCAGAACCCTCCACACTGCTACCAAAATTTGCTCTAGCACCTTAGGCATCTTATGTGCTAGATGGAATTACCAGTAATGATCTCGGACCCAAATAACCGGACAGACTCAAAGGGCCTCATCACGAATTCGGCGGTAACGCCAGCGCTATTAGCGCCGGCGCTAATAGCCCTACCGCCAAACCGCCCGGCGCTATTAGCGCCGGATCACGGGTTTGGCAGAACGGTTATTGCCCATTCCCTATTGGGCCCATTCGGGAATTCCTCATTCCTCATTGGGCCCAATGGGGAAAATTCGCGCTATTACCGCTGGCGGATTTCCTGCCGGCGGTAATCATGCCGAAAATCATCAAATTTGCCGCGGATTTTCCCCCAGCTGAGAGCTGGGGGGAAATCTGCCAAAGCCATGATCTGGCGGACCCTTAAATGCGCCGGTAATAGCGTTACCGCCGCATTTAAGGGTTACCGCCAGACTCGTGATGAGGCCCAAAGAATTTGCAAAGTATTACTTTATTATTAGCATAAATATAAAGTAGGCAATCTGGCGAACAACAAGCAGCAATTCACTCACACCCACACCCAAATGTGATTATACAAAGGTTTTATACCTTGATCTGGGTCCTATATGACAACATCCTATGTGGCAAACTGTAAAACCTATGGAAGGGAGGGATTGGTTAAGGCAACATGTGTACCGATAGTATCTATAAGTGTTAATAACTGCATTGGCTGCCCCATATCTGGTGGGCACGCCTTGCACCACCTCTAAATACTTATAATGCTGATTATAGCAAAAAAATGGCAGGGGGTTGGTCTTTGCAACATTGTATAGCAAGTTGCTACATAGACCCTCTAATTGGTTGGCATGCTTTTCCAACCTTGGACTTTCGGCTCGTTAGCAGCACGTAAGCAAAACGAAACTCAGGTGCCGAGAGAAACATTAGACTACGCCCCACTTTCCCAATAAGTCCATCATCTCTCATTGGTCAGGCCCCAAGTCAAGGCTTCTCAATTGTAGTTGACCTTGAAGACTGTTCTCTGTTCTGGGACATTCAATTGAGTGTAGACACACTATTATCTTTGTTTGGGCTTAACAAATAGTCCTTGTTTTCACCTTGTGAATCACGTGTGAGGAGATCACAAATGTGTCCATCTCGACCATCTATTTATTGCTATTTGATTTAATTAAACTCTGTGTCATGACCCTTCTTGGCATCTGGAGACTTGCTCACTCCATCTTGCATAGATTAACTGCATCTTTAATTGTCCAATACTTGGCTCTTGCAGATGTTTTCTTCTTTGCTAAATATGTTTTACGTGCATGGCTTGTCCTTTTGACTTCCCATGTTCCTTCAAAAAGGAATTAGAGTCAAAGGCTACCCTTGTCATTAACGCAAGAGGCGGTCACCTTTGTATTAGCAGTGCAGATAGATTAATATATGCTAGCTCATAAAGATCACCAGGAGCAAAGAAATGTCTTAAAAAAAAGTTTAATTTAACAAAAGACACATATTTACACAAATAGACATGTGCCTCAAGTGGCACTTGGGGTATGCATAACACGAAACAATATAATATGCATAAGTGTGGGTTAGTAGATAGAACAAGTGACTGTTATTTCATGTATTGCTAAGTCAAGTAGCAATCCGCCCTTAAATATCTCATTCCCTTGTTCCTTGTAATTATTCCCTAAAGTAGCATCCGTGTTCCCAGGCCAATAAACTCCTCTTTATTCCTTACACTAAGCTGTTTTTCCAGTATCTCCTGAATCCGCAGCCCTAGTCTATGTCCCAGGTAGCTTGCTTGGTTTCAACACAAATCTGGGGTCCATCTTTCCATCATGGCTGCTCTAGCCATGTTATGTTTTCATCTACAGCCAGCTTCTATATGTCTCATCTACATTGCGTTTCTGCGTATATACACTTATTTGTCAGCAGGTTACTTTATCTTCTTTGCATATATGATTTCTTCATATTTGATTACATGTTTCTCTTGTTACTTCAGTTACATCTTCATTCTTTGAGTATTTTCACATCGTTTCAGTGAGTCTCTGTATCTTTCCTCTATTACGTTACTCTCCTCTTTAGCTCTATAATGTCCAATCGTGTGTGCAGACCTCCTTCCCCCTTTCAGTGCGAGGGTACATTCGATAAGGTTGTCTAAGTGCATATCGTTTCTCATACACTTAGATGGGGTATTGGGATGATACCTGCTGTCCAACGTAGGGCTCTTCTCCTGCTGTTCCAGTATAACGGACGTGAGGGGGCGGGAGCTAGGGATGATGTGTCCACCTGTTCCTTTACAGGTTATTTGTGTGTCTGTGGTTTAGTTTTGTGTAGTGTGTTGGTTTGAGTCAGGTTTTACAGAGTGTGTGCAGTTTGCTGTGATTTCGAGTTTGTGCTGTGGTATGTGTGTTGTTGTTTGGTGGTTTATGCTGAGTTTGTAAGAAATTTGAATGTTTTTAATAGTGTTAATGATGGGAGTGGTCTGTGCACATCTCTGGGTGGATTCTATTGGTTTGGCTGGGTTCATATCCTTGTATGGTATGGGGTTTTGCAATAATATGCTTCATTTCATTTGGGCAGCCCAGTTTTGTTTTTTACGCTTTTGTTTGTTTTGGGTTTGTGGTGTCTCTCCTTGTACTGTGGTTGTCTGTTTCTCTTCGATAGTACTTCCACTTGAGAATGCGGCAACAGTGCCTGGATAACTAATGAAAGCAGGTCTTAAGGGATTGGAAAGCCCAGCCACCTTTGTGGTAAAGGAATGATTGCATCATTGTCCTGGTAGACATGCAGAAGGAATGCCATGTTGAACATACCATTTCATTAAACCATACCAGGCTTGATCATCAGCAGATGTGCTTAAGCAGGGATCTTCAGCACGCAGTGTCTCCAGTTAGACTGGGAAAGGCTACGACGTATAGAAATTGTTAAATTCGAAGTTCTTCATTTTGCTCTAAAAGATGTTCGCTCCATTACCTCGAATAGAATTTGACATCCTTGTGCCTAATGTCGTAAAGTATAGGTGTCTAAATCGGTATAAATATCTAAGTCATCCTATTTACTATATTTAAACACTGTAAGAACTAAACCACTTAAACCAAAGAATTTCTTTTTGTATTTTCTACTTATTGTAATGTCGGCCTTTTGCTGTTTTCTTTGTTTATTGGAACAGACTACTTCAGATTTACAGTACTTTCAAAGAAGACTTCCATTTTTTCGCTATCACATCTTGCTGTGGAAAGCTAAATCGGTGTTCCTGTTTTCCAGTTCCAGTAATCAATGATTTTTGGGAGGGTTTAAGCGATGAATTAATTGAGTTGGACATCCCGGTCTGATTTGCACCGCAGGTTCTTATGGCTTATCTTCGTCTGGCCCACCTTGTTTAACCCTTATTACTATGAGACGTATGAGCTCATTCTGCTTGAAGAGCCAGGTAAATATAGGTGCTGTTTCCTGAGTGTTTTAATGTTTTTATAGAAATAGAATGATTCTTGAAAGCAATTTATCTAAAAAGAAATAGCTTCACAATGGGGTAAGTTAAGTACAATGGATGTGCATTGAAATGGTCAGTCTCTCGCTTCGAACAAAGTTGTCATACGTTTAAGAAGGCAAGTATTAATGATACAAATACCATAATATTGCCTTCCAATTCAGTCTTATCGTAGGCACAGTTTAAACTGTGTTAAAGTACTGTGGCCCCCTTGTTACAACGAATACAATCCTACAAAGTAAAAAACAGAAGGCAGTTGTAACATGACATGATACATCTTGCAAAGAAACTAAAAAAGATCTGTGTGCTGAACTAAAAAAGAGGATACAGGGACAAGTGTATAATAGGATTATTAAAAAGGGGAAGAAGGAGATGAAAGAGGAGGCTTGGGACGAATTGAATCAAGCAGTTAGTCAAGGTGACCATGGGCATTAATAGCAGACACTACAAGAAAAAACATATGAAACGCTGGGGCCCAATAACCATATGCTCAAGTCAGCATAGGTCACAAATGGTACTACTATGTAAGGCGATAACTGGGATCAGGAAAGATTTTGAATGAGGTGGAGGTGTTAGGGAAATCAGTTCTGTTTCAGAAGAATGTGTATTTATATTCGAAGAAGTTAGGAAAGCATTAGAGAAAGCAACCAGCCATAAAGGCCTTGGGTCCGATTGTTAGCCAGTCGATGTGTATAAAGTACTTCTCGAGTTTTGGATAGCAATTATAACAGCCCTAGTTAATGCGCTACTTGTGTGGTGGCTGTGGTACAAACAAGCTTGTGACATGCTTTAACGGTCCCAAGCTTTAAGAATGGAGATGGAGGGGATCCAGCTTGTTATCAGACTATTTCGCTACTCGATGTAGTAGCAAATATATTTGAAGAATGCTTTGTGATGCTAGGTCTGGTAAAGATCAGGGGCTAAACTAATGTCAGTACTGGCGGGATTCGGGCTAGCTATATCCTTTTGGCTGTATCCCCTGAGCTTCTCTCCGGGGCTACAACCAAAACACCAGGGGCTATAGCTCCCTTGGCCCCCCGGCCCCCACCTAGCAACAAGGATATGTGTAGGCCATCAGATGCCAGTGTATCTGTGTGCTTTCATTGTGTGACTTCCTCAACACACATTAAGTATCCTAAGTCGAATGTATACAGAACTAAACATCAGGGTGAGATATGGCCGAATGGGCCAGTTAACCTCCCCCTTTCCTTCAAAGAGAGGCATGTGGCAGGAGTGCATGTCTTACATTTCTATATACCTAATTTAGAGACAGAGCGTAGTCATATTTCTTACATCCCAATCGTAGCTGGTCCTCCATAACCGTTACTATTGTATGCAAATTATGCTGTTTTGTTTGCTTAAATTCATGGAGTTTATGGACAAACGTGACCTGTCACTGAATACCGTTAAATCCAAGGTGGTGGCTATGGGAGCAAGGAAACCACTGGGGTGCAGGATGTGGTGTAAAAATCAAAAGATGCCATGTGCGGATATTGCTGAATATTTGGTTATTACCTTCTGAAATTAATTGTCCTGGGCCAATCGGTTCAGCAAGGTAGCCACTAGAACCAAACAATGAAATGCATGCATTTTGCGATTCACCAAGAATATAGGCAGCTGTCCAATGAAAGCCATGCTACAAGTTTACAGAGCAAAAACCGTCAAAATAGCAGCCTACGGCACAGGTGGTCACTAGGGACTTCAGGAGTGGCTCCAACATTATGTGTCCAAGAGGAACTGGATATGATGTACTTGATTGATAACATCAGACTAATGCCCCTTGTGTTAGGATATCTGTCTAGGAAAATCCTCTTGCCGATGTAACAAACAATTTATGGTATGTTCTGCTGCACCTTGTTTTTTTGTCGATTGAATAATTCGCCACAGCGCAGGACCATTATACCGGCATCAAGGAAAGCAAAGTTTAAACAACGTCGTCTTGCTTTATTATTTTCGAGGATGTGCAAGGAACCTCTAGTTTCCTAGCAACTTATTTAAGTAATACTGCCAGGATCGGGCCAGTTGTTTGACACTCATGACCATGCAGCTGTTTTTATTAAAGGTTTTATTACAGGCTTTATTTTTTTAACTGTATTATAGTCTATTTGGATACAACCTATGAATTAATGTTGTTTTATGGAAAGTTTTACTATAGGTCTACTTTATGATTAATTGAATTTGTTATTTCAATGAAAGATGTTTCAGATTTTCATTTTAGTCAGATTACGTTTCTTCCAGTTTTGATTCTATCATCTGGGATAATCAAGCTGTGTATAGCCTTCAGCCAAAGAATTAGGTGTTCTGGGACAAGAAACAAAATATCTGTCTAGTTACATAACACTTAGCAGACCCTTCAGGATATTGCTGCATGAAATGGCAAATTTTTGAATGGAGGGTGCATGATTGGCACATTACAGGAAGGAGGCAGTGTGCAAAGCTACAAGAGAGCCAGGGTGTCGTTATTTGTACCTTTTGTATCAATTAAATAGGATGAGTCCCAGATGTCGCTGGCTTGGGAGAACAGTTTTTGTTTTGGCTAAGTTTTTTGCTTTAATGTGCATGCCTGTTTAATATTATTAACAGTATTGATCATTATAAGTTGCAATGCTGAAAATATTCCCCTCTTATGTTCTCCAATCCCCCAAACATCCACACACCTCTCACACCAACACACCTCATATGTCTCACCAATTCCCCATCACAACTTGTATTCCCGAACCTCAAACTCAGTCATACACACTCACATGCTTTGTCACAATGCCAAGCCACAATTTGCAGTCTCCAGTCCCTGCCAAACTCCAAATCATTCTCCCAACTCACACCTTACGCTCCCAAATTCCTCCTGCAATATACAGTCGTTCATTCTTTCGTGCTACTTCTGCATCTTGCATCCTTTCTTCCATTCTATTGCACTCTTCCCTCATCCTTTCTCCCAATCTGCAGCCAGCTCACTGCCTCTTTCCAGTCTGCCCCTTTCTGTTTTTGGCTCCCTGTCAACCCGGATCCCTACCTCTCTCTATTTGCTGTACCTCTTCTCCCTTTCTGATTTCTGGCCCACTGGCCAACCATCTCACCCATCACTCCCCTTTTCTCTCCTTTCCCTCTCATATTGTGACCATTTTGAAATTTTTCAAAACTCTCGATTTTGGGCCAGATCCTCAAAAAATGGGGCATCTAAAAATAGAGCAGAGGGTATGCTATTTTTAGATAACCCATTTGGGAAATTAGCAGGTTACCTTATTCTCAAAGGTCACCTCTCTGCGCATTTCCATGGGGCTGAGCTGTAGCGCCAATGTTGCGCTGGGCAGCAACCTGGAATACGTTTGAGTTGGAAGAGCTCTCCCAACAATATTCTACAGGCTCCCCGAGCATTTCACGATGACGGGCCCCTAGGGCCTGCCACTGTAAAATGAGACCCATAAAACCCACATTTTTATCCGGTTTGAGGAACAGAAATGTAAGTGAGACAGCAGCTGTCACACTTAAAAGTATTGCAGTTGTTAGTAAAGACACTATCACTGCTGTGCACCTATTCAAAGTGGGCGCATAGGTTTGTGTTATGTTCCATCTCCCGAGCCTTCTCTCAGGGAACTTGGAAGGCTTGCGAGATCGATGAGGGACGGTTGATGGCGAGCGGAGGTAATAATAATAATAATAATGGCTGTGTCCCCGCAGGCCTGTGAATAAAGAACCTTTATAAACTACACACCGTGTGAGAGTAGCTCTTTTCACTGGTGACGAGGGGCACACAGGGCTGTGGGAGACCCCACACACATACATGGAGAAGCTGGTGACTCCTCACTGGGGAAGGAGAAAGGTGCGTGTGCGGCCAATAGAGAGCGGATTGAGGTCACAGATCTGTGTCGTTCCCAGCACAGAAGCGATACCCCTCATCCTCCCCACTCACCCTGTAGAGGACGGCGGTAAGGTAAGGAGAAGGCCCCATAAGCCGGCAGTAGTAATTCTGCGACGCTCTCGGGTTAGAGGAAAGGACCCACGAGCATCAGCGCAATGTGAAAAGGAAGGCTGCTGCCATAGCAACCAACAAACAAAAGCCACAAAGAAGAACACTGCCTCAATAAGCAGAGTAAATAGGGCCTACAACTCAGCAGCAGCAGTGTGCAGTGTAGCACTCATGGAATAAACTACTGGAATTAATAAAGGCCACAATCACATGATAAAGTAAATTATCCACAGACATGGCAGCTGCTAGCATGACACCACCACCACCTTTTTTGGCTGAACCTGGTACACCATCAATCAGGTGGGACAGATGGAAAAAACGATTTGACACTTATCTACTGGCAATAGGTGGGGACAAATTTACACCTGCCAGGAAACAAGCTGTTCTCCTGCACAATCTAGGAGCAGAGGGGCGAAGCATATATTATGGTCTCCCAGAAGCAGGGGAAGTAGGCCAAGGAGATATAGATTATTACACACTAGCAGACCAAAAATTGCAGGACCACTTTGAATGAAAAGAAAATATTACTATTGAACGCCACAAGTTTTTTGAGAGGTCACAGGAACCACAGGAACCGGTAGAATCCTTTGTGGCAGCTCTAAGAACCTTGAGTCACACTTGTGATTTCGGAACACTAACTAACTCCCTGATAAGAGACCAATTAGTACGGTGCATAAATAACTCCAAAGTGCAAGAGAAACTATTGTCAAATGATTTACCACTGGAACAAGCAGCGGAAGTTGCCAGAGGAATGAAACAAGCTTCACACTACATGAGAAGCATGAGGAACAAAAAACAGGGACAAGAAGTATCTGCAATAAAACAAAATAGATGAACAAATGAATCAAAAGAAATTAAGTGCTACAAGTGCGGCAGCAATAGGCATCCAGCCTCAAATATATTTTTCCCTGCAAGGAATGTAAATTGCATTAAATGCAAAAGAAGAGGACACTTTGCACGAGTTTGCCACAAATCATCAATAGAACCTGTCAAAATAGGAGGAAGACATCCAAAGCAAGAAGGAACCCAACAAACCAGTCAATGACACAAGTTAAAAACATTCTAGAAGTAAGTATCCTGTCTGGAAAAGGGAACGGTCCAACTGATGTGTTTGTAATAAATGGTAAAGTGGTAACCATGAAAGTAGACAGGTGCTCCCCATGGACTATAATGTCTCAAGAGACATACGAAGAATGCGTTGAAGGGAGAGTTGAAGACCTACTCAGACATGACATAGAACATTATGCCTACGGAAATGTCAAGATTGAACTAATGGGAACATTTTCCGCTGTCATCAAATACAAAGGCAGGAGCTGTGTGGCAGATGTGTATGTAACTGAAGAAGGGTTGTCATTGTTAGGTTGGGACGAACAGTACAACCTGGGAAATCGCATCCAAGCAAATGCACCCAAAACGATTACAATAGCTGAAGTAGGGGACAAATGGGAGAGAGAATTCCCGGAAGTATTCTCAGGAGGCCTAGGTAAACTAAAGGATTTCGAACATTGCATTAGGCTTAAGAAAGAAGCAATACCTAAGGTACATAAAGTCACAACTGAAGGGACATTCAAGTACTGCCGAATGTCTTTTGGATTGGCTTTGGCGGCAGCAGTATTTCAGAGAGTGATGGAAAAACAAAAATAAAAAAAATGGTCACCTTGGAAGGGAAAACGGAGTCTGTTTTCCCTTTCCATGGCGGTCATCGGAATCGGACGCACTGGGACAGAAGTGTTCCCAGCGCATTCGCTCTCGAAAGCGTATCATAAAGGTAAGTGGGGTTTGGAGGGTGGGGAAGGGATTGTTTGGAGGGGGTGTGGAGGGAGAGGAGAAAAAGCTTACCTGAATCCCTGGTGGGGCAGGATGGCAGCCTCCAGCCGTGTGGTGGCTCGGAGCAGGGGATACCCCGTTCCGAGCCTCCTCATTGGCTGAGGGGCTGCCACACCTCCACGCCGGCGATATGAAGGCTAGGGATTCTGCGTAGGGTGATGCCTCGGCGAGGGCTAATTACATTCTAATTGACCCTCGCCGGTTACTGATACATTTTAAGTACTTTCTGTGGAGCTGGGAATTCATAGTCAGTTAGCTCAAATGTTTGAATGTGGAAACGGGGCTGCAGGATCACAGAGAATTAGCAGATAGTACTTAGGATTGCAAGGTTATGATTTCAAGGTTTGTTATCTGCCGGAGAAACGTAATGTAGTTGCAGATTGCTTGTCATGGATGCCAGTAGCACTAGATGAAGACGTGCATTGAGAATGGAAGGAGGAAGTAATTGTTGCCAATGTAGAAATAGGATTTGTTGACCAAATGGAATGGGAGAACTGTGAGAATCTTGATGAGAACATGAAAATCCTTAGAGAGTGGAAAGTGTCGGGTTGGCCCAATAAATAAACCTTAGAGAAAAGGTTTGAAATTTGGTGGGAAGTTAAAAATGAATTGAGAGGCACAGCTCCGCTTCACTGATGAGGCCCAACAAGGCTGAAACACGTGTATGGGGTTTCTGTTGGTACTCATGTTCAGAAGGGAATTGCCATAGCATTTCGGTGATGGACTGCCCATGTGGGCGGGACAAAGACTGATATGCAAATGTGTATTTCCAATCTGTGAAAGGTACAGTGAGCCAAAGTGTGGCTGCAGATTCTTGAGTGGGTACCTTCCCAAAGAACAGGTCATTTAGCAGTGTTTGTTCACGAAGAGGGCCGCCTTTGGACTATTTTTATTAAGTGAATTGAATGTCATTTATGGGAGACTCAGAAGAGGGTTGTGTATTGTTTCTCCGGAGAAGCTTAGAACCCAATTACAGGAGATTACTCACCAGGGACATTTAGGAGTGAGTGGCACCTAAAGAAGACTAAGACATAGTTTTTGGTGGCTGGGACTGGACAGTTTAGCAGAAGGATATGTCAGAAATTGTACGCCTTGTTGTTTAAAAGATAAAAGCAAGGTTGTACATGAAACTCCACTTATTCCTAATTTTGTTCCTAATCAACCTTGGAATAAAGTGGCAATTGATATAATGGGTCCTGTACAGGGATTAGGTAAAGGTTTGAAGTTTTTGTTCATTTTTGCAGATCATCACACCAAACAGGTGAAATGGAGTGCAGTTAGAGAAGTGATAGCAAAATAACTAGTGGTATTTCAAGAGAGGATTTTCTTGAGGGAAGGTTTACCCACAGAAATAGTCACTGACAATGGCGTACAATTTTGTTTGGAATTCATGAAAAGGTTTCTAAACAGTTATGCATTAAGCATACCCGCACAGCTTTATATCACCCAAGGGCTAATGGAATGGTTGAAAGAACTAATAGATGTATTAAGGGTGGTATTCAGTTAGCGTTGAAATCAGGTTTGCCATGGAAAGAGGTCTTAAACCAAGTGGTGTGGAGTTATCTCACCACATCACATTCAGTGACAAACATATCGCCATTTGTTTCACTAAAAGGGAGAGAGCCAGGTACAAAATTGTGCCCGGGGTAGTTAGGACTGGCAAGTTCGGTGGTTGTGGTTAGGAAAACCATGATGGATCTCATAAAAGAGAGTCGAAGAAATGCCAAGGAAATGTTGGATGAGAAAAGGGGAGTGAAGGAGCAAGAATGGAAAGTGGGGGACTGGATATTTATACAGAATCCAAGGTTCATCCACAAATGCACAGAGAGTAAATATATTGGTCCAAAAAGAATTTCTGCTGTTAGGAATGGTGTGGTGGTGGTGGAAGGAGGGGAGGTGTGGTCAATGGGTAAGTTGGCCAAATGGGAGGATGGTCTTAACAGGGTGTCAGTGGAAACTGATAGTGATCATGTGGAGTTATCATCTAAGAGATTGAGACGAGAACCCAAATGGTTGAAGGATTTTGTGCGTGAATGATCTAATTATATGTTGAATTGTTACAACAGTTAGTATACTCATTATCATTCTTGTAGTATATTTTCCATTTCTATTTGTACTCATGCTCATCAATAAGTGAATGTTTAGATACTACTTCCTCTAATTCCAAGTTTTTAACCCCATAATGTTCTTGCATTTAAAGTGTTTTTACATGGATATTGTGAAGGGGGGAAGATGTGTTATGTTCCATCTTCTGAGCCTTCTCTCGTGGAACTTGGAAGGCTCTGGAGATCGATGGGGACGGCTGATGGTGAGCCGAGGTAATGGATGTATCCCCACAGGCCCGTGAATAAAGAACCTTTATAAACTACTCACTGTGTGAGAGCCCTTTTCAGCTTGCCTACCATTTCTGCAGATTTAGAAGCGCATCTTGTCAATTGGGGATGCGCTTTTAAATAATATGCAGAAATGCCCCCGGATTTGCGCAAAGGGGTGAAAAAGGCCATCTTATTGGGCGCATATAAGATGCGCCCATTCAAATGTCCTTTTTTGGATTGGACTGCTCTTTTTTTTGCGCAAGTGATTAGATGTGTTTGCGCATTTCATTTCGTGAGTCAAAAACACATTTTTCGAGAAACTGGGCCCTTGAGTTTTTTTCTTTTTTAAATGGTTGTTTTTGCAAAAACAGCCATTTTCGCTGCAGTTTTTTCAAAAACTGCTGTTTTTACACTTTTATTTTTAAAAGGGCTGTGTTTGCAGCATTTTGCGGGATCACAAAATCGCTATAAGCTGGATGGTCTAACTTAGCATTGGTCAGACTCACCAGGGTTTTCAATAACCTAGAGTTACTATTTCTATTGAGTGGTTACAACCAACGAGTTTCAAACATTTTTTGCTTTGTTTACCAGCAAATGTTGGCAGGCATTGCTAACATTATAACAGCATCTATAATTTTTTCCCATTTTTAGTGCAAAGAAAAACTAATTTCAAACTGCAAGGGCATAATTGCAATACACAATACTTCATACCTTTTGGAGAGATGTGTATTTTGGTTTGACAATTAAACTTGGTTCCGGTCCTTGCCAACTGTCCATCCTTTGCCGTTGGGAAGTATGCCATGAAGGAGTGGGTTACTCTGAATGAAAGGGGCTCCCAATAGTGAGCATGTATTATGTAAGTATGGGGTGTGTGCCAAAGGCCCCACTATGTAGTTGTCGGGTTGACAACATCATATGCTTGTCCAATTTTGTTTGACGACTAACTGGAAGCTAAGAACTCTGTGCCTTTAGTGTGAAAGACAAGAGTCTGTAATTAATATAAGCGAATGGAAATAATTCCTGACCTGCTCTTAGCTAATCAGACGGTTTAGAGTGCAGTCAATAACTACTGGTATTGACTACATTCTGAACATTCAGTCTCCAAAAGCAAACAGGGAACCAGCAATACAATTTCTAAGAAAGATTTTTTAAGACACTTCTTCTCTGGTAGGAATTTTTTTTCTGCAACATCTTATTTAACAGAAGAACGAGAAAGGTAAAACGTGGGGAAATGCTTTCGCTTTCTTATAGGGCAATTGTTTACTTTTACATGGCACCGAAAACATATTTGGGGCCTAATTCACAGAAGCGTTTTATAGTGGCAAAACCCCAGTGGAAAACGCTCTGTGAATAAGGGCCTTAATGTATTAACTCATTTTGTCTATTAACTTTAATCACTGTTAAATTAACATTGGTACATCATCACGAAAACTCCACAATATGTATTGCTATTATCACTATGTGCTAATGGACCACGGGCCATAACGGTGGTTGGTCATTTTCCCGCAATAACAGCCCCTCTCTCGGCCTATAAGGCTTTATACAGATTTACATACAGTAAAGTGAGTTTTAATGCACTTATTTGCATTAACCAAGGGTGCACAAAAGATATGTTGACTTGAAAGTAATGCGTGCAATAATGTACACTCACTCCCGAAGTTTAGATCGTTTCAAAAGGTGCTGCCATTGAAACTAGAAGGAATGATGTCATGAGTTAAAGTCCACATGTTTTCCCACGCCGAGATCGTGAAGCACATTATGGATTCTGAAAAAAAAAACCTAAACATCCACTAGAGATGTATTAACAACATTCCTTTTAACGTAATTCCTTCCCCAAAAGTTCTTTGGCAGGCCTATCTTCAGGCATCATGTTTTGGACAGCGTGCAGCTGTGCTGGGAAACAGCTGTGTCGCTGGGGTGGAGTGATAGTGGGGGAGGCTGTGCTTTTCTGAACAAGAACAGATCACACTTCGCCCACAGACTTGGTTATTTTGTCCGTGTTGATCTGCCAATTACGCCCTATTAGCCAGGGGAACCAAGGCACGACGTGTGTAATGTCTTGGCGGTTCTCTGAAAGATGTTTCTTTTCTTGGCAGACATTTTGTCCTGTAAGTGAAGGGATGTGGATGCGCCGATAGGCCAACCTCTTCACTTTCATAACAAAGGGCATCTCAGATACTCGCATTCTAACAACCTTATGTGCATGAGGATGCGCAGAAGGGTAATTGCTGAGCAAATAATGCCCGTTTCTGAGCGCCTTACTCACTGCTAATGAGTGGCGTCGCTAGGTGAGATGGGCCTGGGGGGGCAGCCCCCCCCTGTGAAACCCTGTGCCCCCCATTGTGCCCCCCCTACCTAAGACGAGCAGTGACCATGTTCTCACCCTACTTTTGTCTGTGCCTCTCCTACTTTTGTCTTTGGCCCCCTCTTTGCCCCTCCTAAATTTGACACCTGGCGACGCCACATTGAACTACCACTCCAACTTGCTATAAGCTGACTTATGGCCGTTACCTGTTGGTAGGGTCTTCAGAACACAACATTATGCCACTGTCATTAGCACCAAAGCAAACAGCCTGGAGTACTGGGGTTCTTTTTTGGCAAAAGAAACAGCTCCTACAGAGAATGCATGATTTTTCTTGTGCCGATAAAAAACTACAAAAGAGATGGCCGACTGGGAAATGATGGAGGCGGGGCAGGCCCTGAGCTCAGAGTGAGGTATTTCCAGCTATATTTATTTAAAGAACAGACATGTCAATTTCGAACAGAAATGACTTACAATCAGTGGTCGAAGTGTAAGAAAAGAAGTAGTGGAGCTATGTTCCCTACAGGCCTGCCCCGCCCCTCACAAACCCCATCGCCCTGTCCCCTCCCACACACAATACAAACACCCAACGACATTTGCCTGCAGTTTAAGGGAATGTTCAGTGCAGTGCACTGAAAGGGCAAGTTATAACCTCTTCCTACACTGTTATTTTAAAACGAAACCGTTCCGGAACGGTTTCTTTTTAAAATAAAAATATAGGAGCTGTAAAACTTAATTAAAAAAAGTATAGGAGCACTGCTCCCGCCCGCTCCCGCTCACTTCAACCACTGCTTACAATAACACATTTACAGATAGCAGAGATGTTCCCACAAAGGGTACCTGTACAATACCATGATGAGAACAATTTGTGAGCCAGTTTCTGTTGGTGCAAAAATATTAGGACACATGAGCGCCTGGAGACTGCACCTGGATGGTAGCAGTGTGCAGCATAAATCAACGTAACATAACATATGCCAGGAACAAAACAAATAAAACAGAAACAAAACGTATATGACAAAACAGATTGATTGATTGATTGATATTTTATATTATATAAACAAGTGTTTCAGAGCACGACAAGGCAAGGGAGGGGAACATTGGAGAACAGAACAAGGATCTTACTAGGCACAGTGACACTGTGGACGCGCAAGTGCATCGGAGAGGGGAAAAGTGCATGGGAGGGTGAGAAGTGGAAAGTGTGGAGCAAAGGTGAAAACAGATAAATAAATAAATAAATAAATAATAAGGGCAACAAACAATGGTAGTGCAGCCAGCAAGTGGCAAGTGCTGGGTTTAAGGCAGCAGACAGGGGGCCTCATTACGACCCTTGCGGTTCTGTAATGAAGGGTGCCGGTACGGGACCGGCACCCTTCATTACGGGAGCGCTGATTACGAGGTTCCCTTTGCGGGACCCGGAACAGACGTCCGGTAAAACCAGACGTCTTTTCCAGGTCCCGTGAGGGGAAGAGGGAGGTAATAATGGGCCATTTGTAATGTGCCCGTTATTACCACCCTCCCCATTCCCATTGAGCCCTATGGGGGCTCAAATGGGAATGGGGAATGGTTCCTTCAAGGAGGAATTACTGGGTACTCCAATGTTGGAATGACCCGGTTATTCCTCATTGAAGGAACCCGGAATTGGAGCCCGGTTTGGAGGCAGCCATGGTGCTATTAGCACCATGGCTGCCTCCAAACTCAGAATGAGGCCCAGGGTATGTCTGATAAGTGCTGGAAGAAAAAGGGTTGGGAGCGCTGTATGGGTACAGATACAGACCCCAGTGCACGGGGTGGCCCGGAGGCAGTGCGGGAGGGTGGCAGGGGGAGCAGTTACCTGGGCCTGGAAGACAGAGGGTGGCCAGGTGCACGGTGCTGAGAGAGAACAGATCAGCAGGTGGGGGGGAGGCGAAGGCAGAAGCAAAGAGGAAGGTCTTGAGGTGCTTCTGGAACCAGCAAAGGTTCTCCTCAAGTTTCAGAGGGGCAGGGAGGCTGTTCCAGGGGCAGGCTTAACCGAAGACAGAGATCTACACACTGCTTGTTTCTTTTATAAACGACTGACCCTGAGGGAGTTGGAGGTAGAGGAGCGAAGAGCTCGAGAGGGGAGGTATTTATGGAGGGATAGCTGAAGGTATTTTGGATCCAGGCCCCGGAAAGCCTTGTGAACAATGCAGAGGGTTTTGAATTTAATCCTTGCATCCACTGGGAGCCAATGGAGAGATTTCAGAGCTGGAGAGATACGATCCCATGGCTTGAGGCCAAGGACAAGTCTTGCAGTCCTGTTCTGGATTAGTTGCAGAGGGCAGAGAGTAGAGGCAGGAACATTTAGAAAGAGGCTCTTACAACAGTCCAACCTAGAGAGAACCAGAGCTTCTGGTGGAAGGAGAGGAAAGTCAGAGTACCTGTGAGGAGGTGCAGTAGGAAGTTTGACTTTTTAGAGATATCAGAGATGTGGACGGAGAAGTAAAGTGTGGAGTCAAAGATGACCCTGAGGTTCTTAGCCTCGCAGGTGGGGGTAGCAGGAGGGCCAAGGGAGGTCGGCCAGAGAGTGAGGGGAAAGGAGGGTGAAGGAATGTCGATGAGGAGAATCTCTGTCTTGCTGGCATTCAGACAAAGATCATTGGTGGAGATGAGAGAAGGGTAGGAGGTGGCCGAAGGCAGCCTGAAAATGAGTTGAGTGTCGTCAGCACTGGATATTGGAGCAGAAAATGGCAATGCAGTGGGCAAGAGTTGCCAGGTATTGGTTAAAAAGCGCAGGGCGAGAGGTTAGACCCCTGGGAACAACACAGGTATAGAGGGAGATAGAAGATAGGAAGGACCCAAGTTGGACCTGGGAGGGTCGATTAGAGAGGAAAGAGGTCAGCCAGGCCAGAGCCTGGTCAGTGATATCCAGATTATCACAGAGACGGTTGAGCAGGATGGTATGGTTGACTGTGTCGAAGGCAGAAGAGAGATTGAGTAGGATAAGGATCGAGGGAATGTTAGAGTTAAGGTTGGAGAGCAGATCTTCACAAATGTTCAGGAGAGCAGTTTCCGTGCTTCTGGCAGCTCTGAAGCCAGACTGGTGGTCGTGGAGACAGCCAATGGAATTAGAATGAAGGTTAAGCTGAGAGATGACCAGCTTTTCCAGGAGTTTGCCCAGAAAAGGAGTAATGGAGATTGGGCGATAGTTAGCCGGACAAGAAGGATCAGATGTGGGTTTCTTGAGAAGATTATGCACAAGGGAGTGCTTCAAAGGGGAGGTTAAGGATCCTGAGGCAAAGGAGTGGTTGCAGAAATAGGCAAGGGCCGGAGCTAGGGTATCAACATGGTCCTTGATGATTTTAGAGGAACAGGGATGAACCTGTTTTGATGAGGCTTTCATAGATTGGACTTGTCTACGACTTCATCAGGGGCAAAAAGAGGAAACGATGAGAAAGAGGCTGGGGGGTGGCTGAAGGAGGGTCAGCATGCAGAGACGGAGAGGGGAGCGGAGGGGGAGGAGAGGAAAGGGTGAACAGGAAGTCCTTGGTTTTTTAGATAAAGTGAGAGGCAAGGGCAGTGCCTGGGAGGCAACAGGAGGGTTAGAGACTGCAGCAGGGTTGGCCAGCTCCTTGCAGATTTTAAAGACTTCAAACAAGTTGTTTGATGCCGCAGAGACACGGGCTTGAATGTGGACTCTCTTCTTGGTGAGGATAGAGAGTCAGTATTGCCTTTGGAGCAGGAGACAGGCCAGTTTGTCAGAGGATGAACAAGAATCCCTCAATTTACTCTCAGCCACCCTACACTTACATTTAAGTGTAGCTAGGTCGGAGTCAGACCAGGAATTGCACTTGCCTTTGGACTTCAAACAGATCCTCATGACAGGGGGAACAGCATCAAGAGTATCAGAAATCGAAGAGTAGAGCAGAGACAGGTCTGTGTCAGGATGTGAGTCAGCCAGAGGTGGAGGGGGTGGGGAAGGTGGTGGCGAAAGCCTCAACTGACACACGCTTCATGGGCCGGATGTCCGAGAAGGTAGGAGGCAATGTTGGGGTAGGGTTGGCTTGGGGGGAAGAGAGGGAGAGATGAGAGGAGAGGAGGGAATGATCGCTCCAGGAGAGAGAAGTGGTCAGAGGGATGGAGAAGGGGAGGTCAGAGGAGATCAAGACATTGAGTGTGTGCCCTGCTGAGTGAGTCTGGCCAGAGGGGAGGATGGACAGGGAGAGGGAGTCGCAGAGGTCATGGAAGAGTACAAAGGAGGAACAAGGAGAGTCAAAATGGATATTGAGTTCACTGAGGAGGAGGAGTTGAGTGGTAGAGCCCAGGAGGGAGGAGGAGAGATCCTCCCACTCAGAGAGAAATGAGGTGATTTGACAAGGAGGCCGGTAGATGGTAGCCACAGTAAGATAATAGGTAGGAGAGAGAGAGCATACAGACAAGGCATTCAAAAGAGGAGTAGGTCTGAGTGTGAATGATAGAGGCAGGAATCCACACAGGAAAGATCAGGGCTACCCTCTGCACCGGACAGGGAGGATCTGGGTGCGGAGAAGATCTTGTAGCCATCAGGGAGAAGAGTGTCAAAGCTGGTGACAGAGCTGTCCGTGAACTATGTCTCAGTAAGACCAAGGACATCAAGGTCTAGTTCTTCAGGGAGGTGGCAGATGTCAGAGGAGTGTTTGACAGCAGAGCGAGAGTTGAGAGTGGCAAGATGAAGAGATTTGCCAGCCTTAAAGTCCTTCCAGGTCAGGGTACAGATCAGAGGTACACCCTGCAGAGGGGAAGGAGCCCTAGAAGGGGCAGAGGAGGAGGAGGAGAGAGAGAGGGCAAAGTAGCCAAAGGGCGAGAAGGGGGAACAGCAGGACATGAGAGGAAATTGATGTGCCTATCAAAGAGGAGGAGATTGGCCCGAGGGCCTTGGACCATGACAGTGCCATTTAGGTAGACATGAATGATGACTTTAGAGGAGTTGAAGGAATCCATGAGAACTTCCCAGCGAGTGCCACCATTAATGGGAGAAGAGGAGATAGGACAGAGTACAGAGATCATATGAAGAGTCCATAGATCTGGCGAACGAACGACAAAGAGGATGTCAGTGAGCGTCTGTTTGGAGGAAGCGTTGCAGTAGGTGTCGGCGATAGGAAGACCCGGGTTGGAGGCCAAGATATCCTTTTTGAACTTCTTCCTGCCAGACTTAGTGAGAAGGGAAGGAAAGTCAATGGAGAAGCAGTTGGATAAGACAGGAGAAACAGAAAGCGCTATGGTAGTGGAAGCGAAGAAAGGAGGGAGAAGCAGGGGTGCTAAGGAAGGAATATTTGGAACAAACGAGAGTGGTGAGGTCACTGGGCCTGCAGGTTACAGAGAAGCAACAGTTTACAAGCAAAGTACATAGAAATTAGCAATGGGCAGGAACAATTTGACAATCAGGCAAAAAAGCAAAAACAGCCAAATTTGACTTTCAAGCAAAAAGCAAAAACAGCCAAATTTGACTTTAAAGCAAAAAGCTAAAACAGCTAAATTTGACTTTCATATTAGGGATTCAGATGTTAGCGAAGGGTTATAAGAAGCACTGAGAATCAGAAAGACATGGGAGAAACAAGCAGAAAGAACAGTAAGATGACTTACAATGGTTACATTAACCCTAGGGGGCAAGTGATTCAAACTAAAGAGGATTACTAATTAAATATACAACATTAAGCGTCACTGTAGGCACAGGTGGTGTCAGGTAGGGAGGATAGGGGAGAGGGCAGAGAGCAGGGCAGAGGGTAGCTCCTACCTGGTTTGTGAATACATGAAGTTTAAGCTGAGCTTTGAAGAGATCCAAAGTTTGTCTGGCTTTGTTACGAGCAGTGGGTTTAAGTGGAAGGGGCGAGTAGGGAGTAAGAGCATCAGTGAGAGGAGGGAATTGGGCAGTGAGATTGAGTGCAGAGGATGATCAGAGGGAACGAGATTGTGAGTAAATACAGATACGTCAGGCAGGTGCTGAGGAGCAAGAGCATTGATAGCTTTGTAGACTAGAAGAAGGGACTTGAAAAGAGGGTTGTTGTGCATGGAGAGCTATTAAGATGGATTTCTGAACTATGACCTGGTGGGCAGAGGTTCAGAAGGCCAGCTTAGTTTCTTGGAACAGGGTAACCTTCTGGACAAGCTAGACCAATCAAGGTAGCATTGGCGGCGGTCAAGACTAGGTCTCAGGAGTGGTGAGGGTGATCGAAAGCCCACAGTGAGCATACACAGTAAACAAAACCACAAATTACTCTCGGTCAGATGTATATCAAAAATATATATACATTTATTAAAGGCATTTAAGTCAAACATAAAGTAATTCTTCAGCAGTAATAACAAAACCAACACAACACTAATCTAGCAAACATATATACAGTAACCAATGTCCAACAGGGATATTACTCAGTACAGTTCCACAACCTGCAAAGAAAGGAGTTATACAGTGCAAATATCTCTGTGGCAGTCCTTCACAATTCACACCCTAGCTAAGAGGCGGTCCAGTCCCTAAAATGAGTGCAGCCTTGAGCTCAAAAGTACTTTCGGTGCTGGCGCATGCGATCGTGCGGTTAAGTCAAAACAGGGTCTCTTCAAAGGGCTGTAGCGACTCAGGAAGGTGGGTGAGGCAGTGAAGAATAAGTTCCCACTATTCGAGGAGGGTCTCCCCAAGAGGGCAGAACAGGATCCAAGTGTTTGGGAATAGCTTGGTAGCACAGGCTACCTCGCTAAAGAAGAGAGGCCCTGAGGGGACACTCGTGCAAAAGAATTGATGGATGCGCCAGGGGCCACCAGTAAGGGTTGCAAGTAGTCACCGGCCCATGGCACACTCCGGACCTAACTTCGGCAGTCGCGTCCACTTTGGTTGCAGGTTCAAATCCTGCAGTTGTGCGGCTCTGCAGCTTTCAGGGGCTGCGTTCCAGGAATGATTCAGTGGCAAGACAGTGGCGATTTCTCCGCTCCTGGTGAAGGGATCAGGCCAGTTCCACTGCAGCGAGTCTCAGGGCACAGGGGGTCACAGCAGCAAGGCACCCATGAAGTTCGTCACCACAGCTGGGTGACACAGTGACCATGTATTCTCGGGTTCAGGCGTACTCTCCTAATTCTAGACCTAGGAATGCTAGGTGTATGAAACGTGGTGGGAGGGTGCCTTATACCCAGGGCTTACAGTCTCCAAAGGCTCAAGTCAAAACTCGAGACGACAGCGGTTCCAGGGCAAAGGTCCCGTACAAGCTGGTCAGTTAACTCAATGGTCCAGGAACACTTCCGAAGAGGCTCATTTACAGGTTTAGTTGGAGGTGCCGAGAATAGTTGGTCCCACTATTCCAAGGGTCGAAGTGCCCTTCCAGGTTCGATCAGAAACAGGGGGTCCGACGGGACAACAGCGTGCTAAGGGTGTAGAACCTTCCAGCGGGTCACCAGCGGTTTCACAGATCTGCTTTGTTGATTCAGGATACTTGGCTCCTTTACTAAGTTCGGTGTGAACTCATAAGATAAACCTGGAATGGGTGTAAGATGCCTTCTCTTATCCAAAATCTCCTTCACACCAAAATGAAGAGAAACCAATAGGAGATCTGCTCACATACAACCATCCCAGACGTGGACCAATCACGGACTGCAGTGGTCCCAGTCATCCCAGCACACCAGACATCCTGGCACCCATGATGTGTATTGGAACTAGACAGCTCCAGCCCACATCCTGGAGGCACACACACAAGGCATGCTGAAGCCTGTGAAAGCTTTGGTTTGCACGGGGGTCTGCATGACCAAATAAAACATTTTCCCGGGTCTGCTCGACCTGGGGAAGGCAAAGGGATAAAATGGCCAAAGGACAGAACAAAGGACCTCGTGGCATGGCCATTTTAGACACTGCCCACTGTCCTGGGCCAAATGCGGTAAACGCGGTTCGGACCATTGAAAAGAGTTGAAAACATATAAAAAGTAACAGCTGCCACCGTCCAAGGCATATTTGTACATTCACCAAAAATCCCGCAAAGGTATCTAGGGCCTTAAAAATTAAAAAGCGACCTGTAGGATTGTTTAGCGTGTTTTGGGAGCACAGAGCACAGCACCACTGCACAGGATCAATGCATAGCCTGTTTTCATTTACATGTCCATGTTACACTGGCAACACATGCCTTGCTGTACCACCTTATAGCAATGCACCAAACCCATGCAGTGGTGCTGCACTTCAAAAAACATGCTATACATTGATCCTGTGCAGTGGTGCTGTGCTCTGTGCTCCCAAAACACGCTACATGCTAAATAATCCTACAGACCCCAGCACACTCTACTGTAAGGTACTTGGTGCACTAATAAAATGTTACTAAAGAATAGCAACAAAGTGAAAGACAGTACTGACTGTCTTAAGGGCATGTCACTTTCCCCATAACAAAATCAGCAAAAGCCCAGCGGAGTACAACAGAAGGCTGGGCTCCACTGGCAAACATCAGGCTAGGATGGTCAGAAAACAGCAGAATGTTGTGGTGTACATAACGGGAGGTGAATTTACCCATAAATGGAAATCTTTCCTAACAAGAGCGCCTACCAGCATGTTGTCTGGAGTTAGAAATGGGGGAGGGTCTGGGTAGGTTATGAAGAGAGCAGGTAGCAAAGTGCAGGACTTTCTCTAGCAAGATTAAGGATTAGAGAGGAAGTTCAAGAAGTATGCTTGAGCAGTAGTCCAGTTTGCTAAGCGCAAGAGTGGAGATTTGAGTTTTTTTGTAGAGTGGTGCGTAAGAAAAGAACACAGTTTTCCTAATGTTGAGGAGGATAGTACGAGTATCTGTTGCACTGGTAGTGATTAATTGTTGCCGTCGTAGGTCATTATCTAAGAGGACCCCAAGACTGCTAGTCTTGGGCGAGGGAGCAAAGAGGTCAGACCGGAAGGAGATAAGAGAGGGCAGGCATGGCATTTTTAGCTTGGAGAAAGATTACATCCATGTTTGAAGAGTTCAGCATGAGGCAGTTGAGAGCCATCTAGTTAGGAATTGCAGTGAGACAGTTCGTAATCTGTTCCGAGATGGCTGGGGTGAAGGAAGGAAAGGAGAACATTTTTGAGTGTATTCAGCAAACAGGTGATAATGAAAGCCAAAGAACGAGATGATTTTCCCGCGGCAGAAGTACAGAGGGTGAAGAGTAGATGTCCAAGGCTGATCCTTTGGGAACACAAACCAAAAGAAGGGTGGGGTCAGAGGTTTGCTAGTTCCAAAAGATTTTAATGGATCAACCTTCCAGGTAGGAGGCGATCCAGGTAGAGCAGATTGGCGAAACCCAAGGTCCTAGACAGTGAGGAGGAGAGACGAGTGGTTGACAGTGTTAAAATCAGCAGAATGGTCCAAAAGGATGAGTATAGAAGAGAGTTTGGAGTGGTGAGCATTAAAGAGAAAGTTCGAGACATGCATGAGTGCAGTCTCGGTAGAGTGTTTCCTACGGAAGCCAGATTGAACTGGATCTCCAAGGCCATTTTCCTCAAGGTACTTAGTGACCTCAGTGATATGCTCAAAGACCATCCACTCAAGGACCATTTAAGAATGGGGAATGAAGAAAATGGACAATAGTTTGCTGGGACGTTTGGGTCAGCAGAGGGTTTCCTTAATAGGGGTAAGACAGTTGCAGATTTGAAGGCGACAGAGAAGAGTCCAACAGAGAGAGAGAGAGACAGAGGGGTTAAAGAGCTCAGAGAGGTATGGATAAGTGATGAGATTGAGTCTTTGACCATTTGGGGAGTAAAATGGTTGATACAAGCGCAACATTGGTTGGCACTGCGAAGGATGGGTGCTAATTCAATAGGAGAGTTGGGGGAGGAGTAGCCGAGACTAGAGGAGGTGGGGGAGAGGTGCTGGACAGAAGGAGGGTTGTGGGGTAGAGAAAGGAGGGCTGTGAGAGTGTCACAAATTTTAGAAATGTAAAGGTGCGGTGCAAGGCATGGCAAGGAGACCGGCAAGTCAAGACATGAGGGACGTCCAGTGAGGGTCAGAGAGGGTATTTTGTAAGGAAGTATGAATAAACTCGAGACGGTAGAAAGGTCTGGATTTAGCAGCGTGTATTTGTGCTCGTGTCCTCTTTCTTGGAACACAGGCTGTTACCAGCTGTCCCAGCCTGCGTTCTGGGTAACCTTATTGGCTATCACTCTCGCCTCTGTTGGTATTAGAAATTCTGTGCATTTTCTATCCATGGGACCGCAATGCTGTAAACCACTCCTGAACAGTGTGCACTGCCTCTGCCCGCGCCCTCTCTGACGTCTCAGACCTCTGTGCCTACTCTGGTCCTGGCTTCCTCCTCCAATCCTCTTCCTTATCGCTGAGCGCCAACTCCTGCATCATGGAAATCAAAGAGAGGCTTCGCTTAGAGCCCTTCTTTGATTTCCAATACACTTGGGACGTATGTTTTTTCACAGTCCTACTTTGGCTCCAATGCTCTGTAATACCGACAGTATCGGCTGCATTTGGTGCTTGGAACATCCAGGAATTATTATTTTGTTACCAGGGCACAGATATTTTGGGGTAAATTACTCGCTACTTGTGGAAGTGTTTTTCAGAGAGAAAAAAGTTAGTTCTTATTATTAACTAGTAAAAATACATTTTAATTTTAAAACCTTTTTTGGTCAGTGATGAATATAAGTAAAAATGTTTCTTGGTGCACTCCAGATCAGATAACACAGGAGCAGAGCACCTTTGTGTAGCATGTGATCTGGATGTAGAAAAGTGCAGGAGGCAGCAAGGTTGTTGCGGTGTAAACAAAAGGGAGCCTCCCTTGCCTAGGTCTGTATGGGGGGCACGGCTTGGACCGGAGCCGGAAGAGTGTGCCATGGTGCAGGAAGTAAGAGGGGTGGGGACTGGGGTGGGCATTTGGTGGGGGCTGGGCAGTGGACATGGGTGCGGGGGAGGGGGCCTAAATGGAACCTGGATAGGGCCCGTAACAAAAGGCAGATGTGGCGGATGCTGCCTTTTCGGCCTGGAATGTGTAAGGACAGTCTTTTGTTAGTGGCCTTTAGACCCCGAAACCTCAGGGTTGCAGAAATTAGGATGGTTAATTCGAAGATGTCTGAAGCAGCAGGGAACATTTACATGAGGGCAGTGTCAGAAAGACGCATATTATTAAAAGTAGCGTGTGGCTGTGTGATGGACTCAGTCGGCTCAAGCAGACCCGTGAAGCATGTCAACCGCTATGGCCCGAATGTGAGTTACATTTTTCCCACAAAACAAAACCCCAGAAGAGTTGTTATGGGGATGCGCAGCTCAGTGGCAGCGAGTGGCCAAGTCAAGCATAGACTGTGCGAAAGGGGAATGTGGACAGAGACAGACTAATAGAAGAGGGGCGGGGCAGCTGTCCTTCTGTATGCAGTCATAGCCCTGCACCCTTTTTGGTAAAATGTTCTTGTCGTGTGTTCATGTATATGGCTCAGGGGTTGTCACGGTTTAAGGTCTTCTTTCATGGTTAGCTGGGGTGCGTTAAACCGATGCAGAAGGGAACGTGACGGTAAACACTCTCCTACTTACTCCCTGGGCTTGAATGGCCATGAACGTTCAGTGTCCATAGACAGCTGGGGGAACTGCACAGTGATTGATTGAGATATTTGTATTGTGATGCTGAAGGAACCAAATCGTATCTTGGTGCAGATATGGTTGGGGTTTAAACTGTGTCTCCTCTGGTGCAAGGCCTGAGACCTGGCTGCCTTGGGAGACTTGGTCGAAATTTTCAACCACACGTCATTTTCGTACGACCGAAATGAGGTCAACTTTTCCATTCGTTTTTATTTTTCAGTCCTTTTGGGTCTTTCTGGTTACATCAGTATGATGGTTACTCACACAGCTCACCTTATTCCCGCCATTTCTTCCTTACCAAAATGCCATATAAAAACAAGGACACTGCACAGATTGAAATCTGTTTTCAGTTGCTATTTAGGTGCTGCTATGCCATGCAGTCAGCTCTTTACTGGCCGCTATAGTTTGGCCCACACAGGCTTTGTCCGGAAACCATGTTCTGACTTTTCACTATGGCTTCCCAATCTACTGCCTTTCAGATAATTGCCTGTAGCAGCGGTCTCCCCTCCATCCACGCACTGCAATCTCCATGCAAGTGCCCCAGGCGCTACAGAGCAGTTTAAACTTGAGAACAGAACTGTCTTTTTATTATGTTAAGTCAAAAATGAAATACTAAGACAAGTCAAATAATAAAACGCGATAGAGGACAAATTAGTGCATGGATAGACTGTAAATAAAAGTCAGACTAGAAAGGCAGGATTTTGCTGTTGGTGTTTAGCGCGAGAAATCAATCTTCTTCAGTACCCGGATGGTGACATTATGTCATTTATGCATTATTAAGCGAGATCCGGCGCTCAAGTTATTTCTTGCAGACGCTATTTAGCAGCCCATGGAGCTTACTGGAATGCTCCTGATGAAAGGGGTGCTTTGTCTAATCCAGCCATTAGAGATCATTTGACGAATGTGAGCAAAAAAGACACATTCCCCGTGATAATCTACCCCTCCAGCAGGGCATTGAGGGACCTCCCCCCAGAAGCAGTGGCAGCGCACACGTCACGCTTCCTCCAGTTCAGGAGGAATCGTTGGGTAGGAAGAGTTGGGGCGTCTCCTGGTACCTTTAGGACTGCATGAAATCAGGAGAAGAACAGGGAAAGTAGAGAACAGCTGAGGTGCTCTGCACGTTGGGAAAGTTGTCACAGTGTGGCACGCGCTAATTGTGACAAAGATTACCGCAGAATTTTTTTTTTTAATTACATTTAACTTTAAACTACATGAGTGTCCAAAGCATAACATGTAATTGTGTATTTATAACGCTCTAATACCCAGAGGTTTCTAATCGCGGACCCGGGGATCGAACCTTCGTTGCTCCAAGTGAGTGTGTTGCCCCTGAGCTATCCTCCCGGTCCAGTGCTTCCCCCAATAAGCATAAGTGTGTATACTAGTATTTGTCACCTCAGTTGGCATATGATTCTTGCATTAGATGTACAAAGAAAAAAAATTATTGTAGTTAACAAAACACAATACATAAATATTTGATTTGAAAACTTGCAAATAAGGTAGATTATTTTTATGCAAAATTACAATTTCTTTAAAGACACTTTTTCAGATAAGTGCTACTATAAGACATGTTATATTTGATTTTGACATGACTTACCAGTGCGTCTCTCTACGCGTTCCGAATCGAGAGGGATCCTTTTGTGAACTGGCTCTGCGCCTAACTCCCCAGTTAGCCACCAGCACTCATCCTCCTCCTGGACCTACAGTAGGACTAACACTCCATTCCCCCTGATAAACCACAAAGAACGATTTAGCCACTTACTCAGCAACCTATTGTTTAAGCAAACGGTATGCAAGGTATAATGATTGTGCATGCCAAGGCTTTCCTGTACTAGACTAACACGAATGCCAGCACTCTGTGGTAAGATCAGAAGCATGTTCACTGCTCATGTCAATACTTTCCTCTACTAGACTAATAAAAATGCCAGCATTCTGTGGTAAGATCAGAAGCATGTTCACTGTTCATGTCAGTACTTTCCTCTACTAGACTAATACAAATGCCAGCATTCTGTGGTAAAACCAGAAGCATGTTCACTGCTCATGTCAATACTTTCCTCTACTAGACTAATAAAAATGCCAGCATTCTGTGGTAAGACCAGAAGCATGTTCACTGCTCATGTCAATACTTTCCTCTACTAGACTAATAAAAATGCCAGCATTCTGTGGTAAGACCAGAAGCATGTTCACTGCTCATGTCAATACTTTCCTCTGCTAGACTAATAAAAATGCCAGCATTCTGTGGTAAGACCAGAAGCATGTTCACTGCTCATGTCAATACTTTCCTCTGCTAGACTAATAAAAATGCCAGCATTCTGTGGTAAGACCAGAAGCATGTTCAGTGCTCATGTCAATACTTTCCTCTGCTAGACTAATAAAAATGCCAGCATTCTGTGGCAAAACCAGAAGCATGTTACTGCTCATGTCAATACTTTCCTCTACTAGACTTATAAAAATGCCAGCATTCTGTGGTAAGATCAGAAGCATGTTCACTGCTCATGTCAATACTTTCCTCTACTAGACTAATAGAAATGCCAGCATTCTCTGGTAAGATCAGAAGCATGTTCACTGCTCATGTCAATACTTTCCTGAGGTAGACTAATAAAAATGCCAGCACTCTGTGGTAAGATCAGAAGCATGTTCACTGCTCATGTCAATACTTTCCTCTACTAGACTAATAGAAATGCCAGCATTCTCTGGTAAGATCAGAAGCATGTTCACTGCTCATGTCAGTACTTTCCTGAGGTAGACTAATACGAATGCCAGCACTCTGTGGTAAGATCAGAAGCATGTTCACTGCTCATGTCAATACTTTCCTCTACTAGACTAATAAAAATGCCAGCATTCTGTGGTAAGATCAGAAGCATGTTCACTGCTCATGTCAATACTTTCCTGAGGTAGACTAATACGAATGCCAGCATTATGTGGTAAGATCGGAGGCATGTTCACTGCTCATGTCAGTACTTTCCTGAGGTAGACTAATACGAATGCCAGCACTCTGTGGTAAGATCAGAAGCATGTTCACTGCTCATGTCAGTACTTTCCTCTACTAGACTAATAAAAATGCCAGCATTCTGTGGTAAGATCAGAAGCATGTTCACTGCTCATGTCAGTACTTTCCTCTACTAGACTAATAAAAATGCCAGCATTCTGTGGTAAGATCAGAAGCATATTCACTGCTCATGTCAGTACTTTCCTGAGGTAGACTAATACGAATGCCAGCATTCTGTGGTAAGATCAGAAGCATGTTCACTGCTCATGTCAGTACTTTCCCCTACTAGACTAATAAAAATGCCAGCATTCTGTGGTAAGATCAGAAGCATGTTCACTGCTCATGTCAATACTTTCCCCTACTAGACTAATAAAAATGCCAGCATTCTGTGGTACGACCAGAAGCATGTTCACTGCTCATGTCAATACTTTCCTCTACTAGACTAATAAAAATGCCAGCATTCTGTGGTAAGACCAGAAGCATGTTCACTGCTCATGTCAACACTTTGCCAGCATTCTGTGGTAAGACCAGAAGCATGTTCACTGCTCATGTCAATACTTTCCTCTACTAGACTAATAAAAATGCCAGCATTCTGTGGTAAGACCAGAAGCATGTTCACTGCTCATGTCAGTACTTTCCTGAGGTAGACTAATAAAAATGCCAGCATTCTGTGGTAAGATCAGAAGCATGTTCACTGCTCATGTCAATACTTTCCTGAGGTAGACTAATACGAATGCCAGCACTCTGTGGTAAGATCAGAAGCATGTTCACTGCTCATGTCAGTAGTTTCCTCTACTAGACTAATAAAAATGCCAGCATTCTGTGGTAAGAGCAGAAGCATATTCACTGCTCATGTCAGTACTTTCCTGAGGTAGACTAATACGAATGCCAGCATTTTGTGGTAAGATCAGAAGCATGTTCACTGCTCATGTCAGTACTTTCCTCTACTAGACTAATAAAAATGCCAGCATTCTGTGGTAAGACCAGAAGCATGTTCACTGCTCATGTCAATACTTTCCTCTACTAGACTAATAAAAATGCCAGCATTCTGTGGTAAGACCAGAAGCATGTTCACTGCTCATGTCAATACTTTCCTCTACTAGACTAATAAAAATGCCAGCATTCTGTGGTAAGACCAGAAGCATGTTCAGTGCTCATGTCAATACTTTCCTCTACTAGACTAATAAAAATGCCAGCATTCTGTGGTAAGACCAGAAGCATGTTCACTGCTCATGTCAATTCTTTCCTCTACTAGACTAATAAAAATGCCAGCTTTCTGTGGTAAGACCAGAAGCATGTTCACTGCTCATGTCAATACTTTCCTCTACTAGACTAATAAAAATGCCAGCATTCTGTGGTAAGATCAGAAGCATGTTCACTGCTCATGTCAGTACTTTCCTGAGGTAGACTAACACGAATGCCAGCACTCTGTGGTAAGATCAGAAGCATGTTCACTGCTCATGTCAGTACTTTCCTCTACTAGACTAATAAAAATGCCAGCATTCTGTGGTAAGACCAGAAGCATGTTCACTGCTCATGTCAATACTTTCCTCTACTAGACTAATAAAAATGCCAGCATTCTGTGGTAAGATCAGAAGCATGTTCACTGCTCATGTCAGTACTTTCCTGAGGTAGACTAATACGAATGCCAGCATTCTGTGGTAAGATCAGAAGCATGTTCACTGCTCATGTCAGTACTTTCCTCTACTAGACTAATAAAAATGCCAGCATTCTGTGGTAAGACCAGAAGCATGTTCACTGCTCATGTCAATACTTTCCTCTACTAGACTAATAAAAATGCCAGCATTCTGTGGTAAGATCAGAAGCATGTTCACTGCTCATGTCAGTACTTTCCTCTACTAGACTAATAAAAATGCCAGCATTCTGTGGTAAGACCAGAAGCATGTTCACTGCTCATGTCAATACTTTCCTCTACTAGACTAATAAAAATGCCAGCATTCTGTGGTAAGATCAGAAGCATGTTCACTGCTCATGTCAGTACTTTCCTGAGGTAGACTAATACGAATGCCAGCATTCTGTGGTAAGATCAGAAGCATGTTCACTGCTCATGTCAGTACTTTCCTGAGGTAGACTAATACAAATGCCAGCATTCTGTGGTAAGATCAGAAGCATGTTCACTGCTCATGTCAGTACTTTCCTCTACTAGACTAATAAAAATGCCAGCATTCTGTGGTTAGATCAGAAGCATGTTCACTGCTCATGTCAATACTTTCCTCTACTAGACTAATAAAAATGCCAGCATTCTGTGGTAAGACCAGAAGCATGTTCACTGCTCATGTCAATACTTTCCTCTACTAGACTAATAAAAATGCCAGCATTCTGTGGTAAAACCAGAAGCATGTTCACTGCTCATGTCAATACTTTCCTCTACTAGACTAATAAAAATGCCAGCATTCTGTGGTAAGACCAGAAGCATGTTCACTGCTCATGTCAATACTTTCCTCTACTAGACTAATAAAAATGCCAGCATTCTGTGGTAAGACCAGAAGCATGTTCACTGCTCATGTCAATACTTTCCTCTACTAGACTAATAAAAATGCCAGCATTCTGTGGTAAGACCAGAAGAATGTTCACTGCTCATGTCAATACTTTACTCTACTAGACTAATAAAAATGCCAGCATTCTGTGGTAAGACCAGAAGCATGTTCACTGCTCATGTCAGTACTTTCCTGAGGTAGACTAATACGAATGCCAGCATTCTGTGGTAAGATCAGAAGCATGTTCACTGTTCATGTCAATACTTTCCTCTACGAGACTAATAAAAATGCCAGCATTCTGTGGTAAAATCAGAAGCATGTTCACTGCTCATGTCAGTACTTTCCTGAGGTAGACTAATACAAATGCCAGCACTCTGTGGTAAGATCAGAGGCATGTTCACTGCTCATGTCAGTACTTTCCTGAGGTAGACTAATACGAATGCCAGCATTCTGTGGTAAGATCAGAAGCATGTTCACTGTTCATGTCAATACTTTCCTCTACTAGACTAATAAAAATGCCAGCATTCTGTGGTAAAATCAGAAGCATGTTCACTGCTCATGTCAGTACTTTCCTGAGGTAGACTAATACAAATGCCAGCACTCTGTGGTAAGATCAGAGGCATGTTCACTGCTCATGTCAGTACTTTCCTGAGGTAGACTAATACAAATGCCAGCATTCTGTGGTAAGATCAGAAGCATGTTCACTGCTCATGTCAGTACTTTCCTCTACTAGACTAATAAAAATGCCAGCATTCTGTGGTTAGATCAGAAGCATGTTCACTGCTCATGTCAATACTTTCCTCTACTAGACTAATAAAAATGCCAGCATTCTGTGGTAAGACCAGAAGCATGTTCACTGCTCATGTCAATACTTTCCTCTACTAGACTAATAAAAATGCCAGCATTCTGTGGTAAAACCAGAAGCATGTTCACTGCTCATGTCAATACTTTCCTCTACTAGACTAATAAAAATGCCAGCATTCTGTGGTAAGACCAGAAGCATGTTCACTGCTCATGTCAATACTTTCCTCTACTAGACTAATAAAAATGCCAGCATTCTGTGGTAAGACCAGAAGCATGTTCACTGCTCATGTCAATACTTTCCTCTACTAGACTAATAAAAATGCCAGCATTCTGTGGTAAGACCAGAAGAATGTTCACTGCTCATGTCAATACTTTACTCTACTAGACTAATAAAAATGCCAGCATTCTGTGGTAAGACCAGAAGCATGTTCACTGCTCATGTCAGTACTTTCCTGAGGTAGACTAATACGAATGCCAGCATTCTGTGGTAAGATCAGAAGCATGTTCACTGTTCATGTCAATACTTTCCTCTACGAGACTAATAAAAATGCCAGCATTCTGTGGTAAAATCAGAAGCATGTTCACTGCTCATGTCAGTACTTTCCTGAGGTAGACTAATACAAATGCCAGCACTCTGTGGTAAGATCAGAGGCATGTTCACTGCTCATGTCAGTACTTTCCTGAGGTAGACTAATACGAATGCCAGCATTCTGTGGTAAGATCAGAAGCATGTTCACTGTTCATGTCAATACTTTCCTCTACTAGACTAATAGAAATGCCAGCATTCTGTGGTAAGATCAGAAGCATGTTCACTGCTCATGTCAGTACTTTCCTAAGGTAGACTAACACGAATGCCAGCATTCTGTGGTAAGACCAGAAGCATGTTCACTGCTCATGTCAATACTTTCCTCTAATAGACTAATAAAAATGCCAGCATTCTGTGGTAAGATCAGAAGCATGTTCACTGCTCATGTCAATACTTTTCTCTACTAGACTAAAAAAAATGCCAGCATTCTGTGGTAAGACCAGAAGCATGTGCACTGCTCATGTCAATACGTTCCTCTACTAGACTAATAAAAATGCCAGCATTCTGTGGTAAGACCAGAAGCATGTTCACTGCTCATGTCAATACTTTCCTCTACTAGACTAATAAAAATGCCAGCATTCTGTGGTAAGACCAGAAGCATGTTCACTGCTCATGTCAATACTTTCCTCTACTAGACTAATAAAAATGCCAGCATTCTGTGGTAAGATCAGAAGCATGTTCACTGCTCATGTCAGTACTTTCCTGAGGTAGACTAACATGAATGCCAGCACTCTGTGGTAAGATCAGAAGCATGTTCACTGCTCATGTCAGTACTTTCCTCTACTAGACTAATAAAAATGCCAGCATTCTGTGGTAAGACCAGAAGCATGTTCACTGCTCATGTCAATACTTTCCTCTACTAGACTAATAAAAATGCCAGCATTCTGTGGTAAGATCAGAAGCATGTTCACTGCTCATGTCAGTACTTTCCTGAGGTAGACTAATACGAATGCCAGCATTCTGTGGTAAGATCAGAAGCATGTTCACTGCTCATGTCAGTACTTTCCTCTACTAGACTAATAAAATTGCCAGCATTCTGTGGTAAGATCAGAAGCATGTTCACTGCTCATGTCAGTACTTTCCTGAGGTAGACTAATACAAATGCCAGCATTCTGTGGTAAGATCAGAAGCATGTTCACTGCTCATGTCAGTACTTTCCTCTACTAGACTAATAAAAATGCCAGCATTCTGTGGTTAGATCAGAAGCATGTTCACTGCTCATGTCAATACTTTCCTCTACTAGACTAATAAAAATGCCAGCATTCTGTGGTAAGACCAGAAGCATGTTCACTGCTCATGTCAATACTTTCCTCTACTAGACTAATAAAAATGCCAGCATTCTGTGGTAAAACCAGAAGCATGTTCACTGCTCATGTCAATACTTTCCTCTACTAGACTAATAAAAATGCCAGCATTCTGTGGTAAGACCAGAAGCATGTTCACTGCTCATGTCAATACTTTCCTCTACTAGACTAATAAAAATGCCAGCATTCTGTGGTAAGACCAGAAGCATGTTCACTGCTCATGTCAATACTTTCCTCTACTAGACTAATAAAAATGCCAGCATTCTGTGGTAAGACCAGAAGAATGTTCACTGCTCATGTCAATACTTTACTCTACTAGACTAATAAAAATGCCAGCATTCTGTGGTAAGACCAGAAGCATGTTCACTGCTCATGTCAGTACTTTCCTGAGGTAGACTAATACGAATGCCAGCATTCTGTGGTAAGATCAGAAGCATGTTCACTGTTCATGTCAATACTTTCCTCTACGAGACTAATAAAAATGCCAGCATTCTGTGGTAAGATCAGAGGCATGTTCACTGCTCATGTCAGTACTTTCCTGAGGTAGACTAATACGAATGCCAGCATTGTGTGGTAAGATCAGAAGCATGTTCACTGTTCATGTCAATACTTTCCTCTACTAGACTAATAGAAATGCCAGCATTCTGTGGTAAGATCAGAAGCATGTTCACTGCTCATGTCAGTACTTTCCTAAGGTAGACTAACACGAATGCCAGCATTCTGTGGTAAGACCAGAAGCATGTTCACTGCTCATGTCAATACTTTCCTCTAATAGACTAATAAAAATGCCAGCATTCTGTGGTAAGATCAGAAGCATGTTCACTGCTCATGTCAATACTTTTCTCTACTAGACTAAAAAAAATGCCAGCATTCTGTGGTAAGACCAGAAGCATGTGCACTGCTCATGTCAATACTTTCCTCTACTAGACTAATAAAAATGCCAGCATTCTGTGGTAAGACCAGAAGCATGTTCACTGCTCATGTCAATACTTTCCTCTACTAGACTAATAAAAATGCCAGCATTCTGTGGTAAGACCAGAAGCATGTTCACTGCTCATGTCAATACTTTCCTCTACTAGACTAATAAAAATGCCAGCATTCTGTGGTAAGATCAGAAGCATGTTCACTGCTCATGTCAGTACTTTCCTGAGGTAGACTAATAAAAATGCCAGCATTCTGTGGTAAGACCAGAAGCATGTTCACTGCTCATGTCAATACTTTCCTCTACTAGACTAATAAACATGCCAGCATTCTGTGGTAAGATCAGAAGCATGTTCACTGCTCATGTCAGTACTTTCCTGAGGTAGACTAATAAAAATGCCAGCATTCTGTGGTAGGACCAGAAGCATGTTCACTGCTCATGTCAATGCTTTTCTCTACTAGACTAATAAAAATGTCAGCATTCTGTGGTAAGATCAGAAGCATGTTCACTGCTCATGTCAGTACTTTCCTGAGGTAGACTAATAAAAATGCCAGCATTCTGTGGTAAGATCAGAAGCATGTTCACTGCTCATGTCAGTACTTTCCTGAGGTAGTCTAATACGAATGCCAGCACTCTGTGGTAAGATCAGAAGCATGTTCACTGCTCATGTCAGTACTTTCCTGAGGTAGACTAATACGAATGCCAGCATTCTGTGGTCAGACCAGAAGCATGTTCACTGCTCATGTCAATACTTTCCTCTACTAGACTAATAAAAATGCCAGCATTCTGTGGTAAGACCAGAAGCATGTTCACTGCTCATGTCAATGCTTTCCTCTACTAGACTAATAAAAAGGCCAGCATTCTGTGGTAAGATCAGAAGCATGTTCACTGCTCATGTCAGTACTTTCCTGAGGTAGACTACTACGAATGCCAGCATTCTGTGGTAAGATCAGAAGCATGTTCACTGTTCATGTCAATACTTTCCTCTACTAGACTAATAAAAATGCCAGCATTCTGTGGTAAGATCAGAAGCATGTTCACTGTTCATGTCAGTACTTTCCTCGGGTAGACTAATACGAATGCCAGCACTCTGTGGTAAGATCAGAAGCATGTTCACTGCTCATGTCAGTACTTTCCTGAGGTAGACTAATACGAATGCCAGCATTCTGTGGTAAGATCAGAAGCATGTTCACTGTTCATGTCAATACTTTCCTCTACTAGACTAATAGAAATGCCAGCATTCTGTGGTAAGATCAGAAGCATGTTCACTGCTCATGTCAGTACTTTCCTAAGGTAGACTTATACGAATGCCAGCATTCTGTGGTAAGATCAGAAGCATGTTCAATGGTCATGTCAATACTTTCCTCTACTAGACTAATAAAAATGCCAGCATTCTGTGGTAAGATCAGAAGCATGTTCACTGCTCATGTCAATACTTTCCTCTACTAGACTAATAGAAATGCCAGCATTCTCTGGTAAGATCAGAAGCATGTTCACTGCTCATGTCAGTACTTTCCTGAGGTAGACTAATACGAATGCCAGCATTCTGTGGTAAGATCAGAAGCAAGTTCACTGTTCATGTCAATACTTTCCTCTACTAGACTAATAAAAATGCCAGCATTCTGTGGTAAGATCAGAACCATGTTCACTGCTCATGTCAATACTTTCCTGAGGTAGACTAATACGAATGCCAGCATTCTGTGGTAAGATCAGAAGCATGTTCACTGTTTATGTCAATACTTTCCTCTACTAGACTAATAAAAATGCCAGCATTCTGTGGTAAGATCAGAAGCATGTTCACTGCTCATGTCAGTACTTTCCTGAGGTAGACTAATACGAATGCCAGCATTCTGTGGTAAGATCAGAAGCATGTTCACTGTTCATGTCAATACTTTCCTCTACTAGACTAATAAAAATGCCAGCATTCTGTGCTAAGATCAGAAGCATGTTCACTGCTCATGTCAATACTTTCCTGAGGTAGACTAATAAGAATGCCAGCATTATGTGGTAAGATCGGAGGCATGTTCACTGCTATTGTCAATTCTTTCCTGTACTAGGCTAATAAGAATGGCAGCATTGATATTGATATTTTATTTCTATCGCGCTCATACCCAAGTGTTTCAGAGCGCGGCAAGGCAAGGGAGGTGAACAGAGGAGAACAAAACAACGATTTTACTAGGCCCAGTGACATTGAGAACGCACAAGTGCATGGGAGAGGGGAAAAGTGCATGGAAGGGGGGAGAAGTGGAAAGTGCGGAGCAAAGGAGAAACAAAAATAAATAATAATAAATAAATAAATAATAAAGGCAACAAGCAGTGGTAGTGCAGCCAGCAATTGGCAAGTGCTGGGTTTGAGGCAGCAGACAGGGTAGGGCTGATAAGTGAAGGAAGAAAAAGGGGGGGACTGTATGGGTACAGATAGAGACCCCAGTGCAAGGGGTGGTCCAGAGACACGGCTGGAGGGTGGCAGGGTGAGCAGGTACCTGGGCCCGGAGGACAGAGGGTGGCTAGGTACACAGTGCCAACAGAGAACAGATCAGCAGGGGAAATGGGGAGCAAAAGCAGAAGCAAAGAGGAAGGTCTTGAGGTGCTTCTGGAACGGATATGCTTCTCCTTAAGTTTTAGAGTGGCAGGGAGGCTGTTCCAGAGGGAGGCCCCAACCGAAGACAGAGATCTACCCCAGCTCGTTTTTCTGAAAAACGACTGACCCGGAGGGAGTTAGAGGTAGAGGAGCGAAGAGTTCGAGAAGGGAGGTATTAATGGAGGGATAGCTGAAGGTATTTTGGACCCAGGTCCCAGAAAGCCTTGTGGAAAATGCAGAGGGTTTTGATTTGAATCCTTGCATCCACTGGGAGCCAATGGAGAGATTTCAGAGCTGGAGAGATACCTACCCAGGGCTTGAGTCCAAGGACAAGTCTCACATTCCTGTTTTGGATTAGTTGCAGAGGGCGCAGAGTAGAGGCAGGTAGATGGCTGTTACAATAGTCCAACCTAGAGAGAACCAGAGCTTGGGAGACCATGAGCTTCTGGGGGAAGGAGAGGAAAGGCAGAGTACCTCTGAGGAGGTGCAATAGGAAGTTTGACTTTTTAGAGATATCAGATTTGTGGGCGGAGAAGGAAAGTGTGGAGTCAAAGATGACCCCGAGGTTCTTAGCCTCGCAGGTGGGGGTAGGAGGAGGGTCAAGGGAGGCCGGCCAGAGAGTGAGGGGAAAGGATGGTGAAGGTGTGCCAATTAGGAGGATCTCTGTCTTGCTGGCATTCAGACAAAGATCATTGGCGGCACACCAATCTTCAATGGCAGTTAGGCAATCAGAGATGAGAGAGGGAGAGGAGGTGGCCGAGGGCAGCCTGAAAATGAGTTGTGTTGTCAGCGTAGCACTGGAGGTTTGAGCAGAAAATGGCAATGCAGTGGCCGAGAGTTGCCAGGTGTTGGTTGAAAAGCCAGAGTGAGAGATTAGACCCCTGGGGAACACCACAGGTAGAGAGGAAGATAAATGATAGGAAGGACCAAGTTGCGCCTGGGAGGGTCTATGAGAGAGGAAAGAGGTCAGCCAGGCCAGAGCCTGATCAGTGATATCCAAGTTATCACAGAAACGGATGAGCCGGATGGTATGGTTGACCGCGTTGAAGGCAGAAGAGAAATCGAGTAGGATGAGGACAGAGAGAATGTTAGAGTCAAGGTTGGAGAGCAGATCTTCACAGATGTTCAGGAGAGCAGTTTCCGTGCTTCTGGCAGCTCTGAAGCCAGACTGGTGGTCATGGAGACATCCAACAGAATTGGAATGAAGGTTAAGCTGAGAGATGGCCAACTTTTTCAGGAGTTTGCCCAGAAAGTGAGTGATGGAAATTGGTTGATAGTTAGCCGGACAAGAAGGATCAGCTGTGGGTTACTTGAGAAGAGGATGCACAAGGGAGTGCTTCAGAGGGGAGGGGAAGGATCTTGAGGCAAAGGAGCGGTTGCAAAAATCAGCAAAGGCCGCAGTGTGGGTGTCAATGTGGTCCTTGATGGTTTTAGAGGAACAGGGATGAACCTGTTTTGACAAGGCTTTCATAGTTCGGAATTTTCTAGCGACCTCATCAGGGAAGAAAAGAGGAAAGGACGAGAAGGAGGGTGGAGGGGTGGCAGAGGAGGGTCAGCAAGCACAGACGGAGGGGGGAGAGGAGGGTGAGGGTTGAAGAGGCTGGACAGGATGTTCTGGGTTTTTGAGATAAAGTGAGAAGAAAGGGCACTACAAATAGCCTGAGAGGCAACAGGAGGGGTAGAGACTGCAGCAGGGTTGCCCAGCTCCTTGCAGATTTTAAAGAGTTTGGCTGAGTTGTTAGATGCCGCAGAGACACAAGCTTGAATGTGGACTCTCTTCTTGGTGAGGACAGAGAGTCGGTATTGTCTTTGGAGCAGGCGACAGGCCAGTTTGTCAGAGGATGAACAAGAAGCCCTCCATTTCCTCTCAGCCGCCCTACACTTACGTTTAAGTGTAGTTAGGTTGGAGTCATACCAGGTATTGCACTTGGCTTTGGACTTCAAACAGATCCTCATGACAGGGGCAAGAGCACCAAGAGTATCTGAAATTGAAGAGTGGAGCAGAGACTAGGCTCTGCCAGTATGCGAGACAGCCAGAGGTGGAGGGGGGAGAGAAGGTGGCCGCGAAAGCCTCAACTGACACATGCTTCATGGGTCGGATGTCGGAAAAGGTAGATGGCAGTGTTGGGGTAGGCTTGGCTTGGGGGGTGAAGAGAGGGCGAGATGAGAGGAGGGAGTGTGTGCTCCAGGAGAGAGGAGTGGTCAGAGGAATGGAGAGGGTGAGGTCAGAGGAGATCAATACATCGAATGTGTGCACTGCAAAGTGAGTCGGGACAGAGGGGACGATGGACAGAGAGAGGAAGTCGTAGAGGTCACGGAAGAGTACAGAGGAGGAACAAGGAGAGTCTAAATGGATATTGAGGTCACTGAGGAGGAGGAGTTGAGTGGTAGAGGCCAGAAGAGAGGAGGAGACGTCCGCCCACTCAGAGAGAAATGAGGTGATTTGACCACGTGGCCGGTAGATGGTACCCACAGTAAGAGAATGGGTAGGAGAGAGAGAGAGCCTACAGACAGGGCATTCAAGAGAGGAGTAGGTCTGAGAGGGAATGATAGAGGCAAGAATCCACTCAGGAAAGATCAGGGCTACCCTCCACTGAACCGGGAGGATCTGGGTGCGGAGAGGCTCTTGTAGCCATTAGGGAAGAGAGTGTCAAAGCTCGTGACACAGCTGGCCGTGAACCATGTCTCAGTAAGACCAAGGACATCAAGGTCTAGTTCTTCAAGGAGGTGGCAGATGTCAGAGGAGTGTTTGACAGCAGAGCGAGAGTTGAGAGTGGCAATATGAAGTAGGTTGCCAGCCTTAAAGACCTTCCGGGGAGGGGTACAGATCAGAGGTACAAACTGTGGAGGAGAAAGAGCCCTAGGAGGGGCAGAGGAGGAGGAGGAGGGAGAGGGCAAGGTAGCCAAGGGGCGAGAGGAGGGGACAGCAGGAGATGAGAGGAAATTGATGAGACAAGGGAAGCGCTTATCAAAGAGGAGGAGATTGGCCTGAGGGCCGTGGACCATGACAGTGCCATTAAGGTAGACATTAATGATGACTTTAGAGGAGTCGAAGAAAGCCATGAGAACTTCCCAGTGAGTGCCACCATTAATGGGAGAGGAGGAGATAGGACAGAGCAGAGAGATCATATGAAGAGTCCATAGATCTGGGGAAGGAACGACAAAGAGGATGTCGGTGAGGGTCTGTCTGGAGGAAGTATTGGTGTAGGTGTCGGAGATAGGAAAACCAGAGTTAGAGGCCAAGATATCCTTTTTGAACTTCTTCTTACCAGACTTAGTTTGAAGGGAAGGATAGTCAATGGAGAAGCAGTTGGAAAAGATAGGAGAAACAGAAAGCACCATGGGGGTGGAAGCGAGGTGAGGGTGGAGAAACTGAGGGTGCTAAGGCAGGTAGGTGTGGGACAAAAGAGAGTGGTGAGGTCACTGGGCTGGCAAGTTACAGAGAAGCAAACTATACAAGCAAAATACAAAGAATTTAGCATAAACAGCAAGATTTGACTTTCTAACAAAAAGTAAAAACAGCAAGATTTGACTTATCAATCAGGGATTCAGATGTTAGCAAAGGGTTTTAAGAAGCACTTCGCATCAGGATGACAACATGGGAGTAACAAGCAGAGAGAACAGTGATAGTCAAAGGTGGTAGGAGTGAGTCAAGAAGGAGGGACCTAATCCATAGTTCTGGAGGTGACAATGTCAAGGCAGTCCGGATTTCTCAGAGGAGTGAGGTAGCAGCATTATTGTGGTTAAGGAGCAGGGAGGACTCCAATTAGCATTCCGGAAGCGGACAGGGAGCAGACAGGGTCTTTAGAAGTGGGTCTTTGCTGAGAGGCCAGCTAAAGCCTGCCGGTCCGTGGTTGGATGGAAGAAAACACTCAGCAACGAATGGGAGTGCTGCACAGGGAGAGGTAGTTCAGCCAGCCTGCCTACACTACAAAGAAAACCATGGTGGCCATCTTGGAAGGGCCAAAAATCGGTCAAATAAGCAGGCAATAGTATGAAAACATGTGCCTTCAAAATAGCCAGGCAGCTTCAGGTATTAAAAAACTAAAGAAACGGCAGCATAATGAAAATGAAAATGCACAATGAAATTACCAATTCTGTGGTAAGATCAGAGGCATATTCACTGCTCATGTCAATACTTTCCTGTTACTAGACTAATAAGAATACCAGCATTCTGCGATGCAGTCAGTGGCATGTCCACTACTCATGTCAATACTTTCCTTTACTAGACTAATAAGAATGCCAACATTCTGTGGTAAGATCAGAGGCATGTTCACTGCCCATGTCAATACTTTCTTGAGTAGACTAATGAGAATGCCTGCATTCTGTGGTAAGATCAGAAGCATGTTCACTGTTCATGTGAATACTTTCCTGTTACTAGACTAATAAGAATACCAGCATTCTCTGGTAAAATCAGGGACATGTTCATTGCTAATTTAAACCTTACTATGCATTAATCATGCATCTGCAGGGCCCGAAATTACTGAAAGTTGGGGGATGTTTATCTACAGCTTGTAGCATGGAAGGGCCTGGTTGGCCGACACTAACAGCCACCATTAGCATCTGCTGACTTCCCTGTCCAACTGGCGCCACACAAACCTACCTATGCTCCATGAACTTGTGTGATTGAGACTGTGAATAAAGGAGTATTAGGACCCATCTACAAGACTTTGAAAGCATAATTGGTCATATATAATTGTCAAATGGTTATTGTCTGCATCTCAAGTGGAAGATAGATGTGCAGCACATTGTGTAATAGCCTTTCAGTTCCAAGACGTGGGTAATATTTTCATTCAGCTTTTTTATGGCGTTAGCCAAAAAGCATCAGAAAATACAATATAACGTTTTCGGGGTGATGTCTGATGCCCAGTAGTTGCATTTAGTTCCTGTTAATAACATGTTTTAATTTGTATTGTGAACTGTAGCAATCGGTTTAACATAAAACTTTTAAAAATCAGATAGATCCCTTGGCAGATCCACAGCCTTTATGCATTGTCTAGTCTAGCCCTTGCTGTGAAAGCTTTGGATGCCATGGCAACCTTTGTCAAATGTGCCCCAAACACCTTAGCATCCTTCTTGGACTATTCCATAGACCATCAAACCCATTAGGCGAGTACGGGTGCTGGAGCAGGAGTACGGTACTACCTTATAGAAATTAGCAACTGTGATTGCCCTCATGCCACAAGGGGTTGAATCACTTCCTCTGCGACTTTGAGGCACCCTACTACTTTACACATAGTTGAGTTTACTTTGGAAATACCAGGTAATCCAGAGCCTGCCAGAATGTCTGCATCCAGTGGTACTGCGGACTCCATGAAATCCTGCGCTAGGTCCAGTATCTTGGCTAACGTACTAGAAGGAGCCCGCAGTTTATCTTTACATGCCCCTCGATAAGTCTATGGCTTTTTTGGGGGATCTCTGCTCCTTTGTGAAGTCAGCATCTCATAAGTCAGTCCCAGAGTCTAATGATCCCAGTTGGAGAATCTCATCTTTGGCGAAGCTTTCGTTATCTGGATTTCCCCTTCATTCATTGGACATCCCGGGTCACGTGTCGTGCCCATCCAGCTCCTGGGATCTTGCCTCACATTTCTTACACCTCTGAGGGACTGAACTAATCAGGAATTGCACTTCAATTCACTTTGGCAAGGTTCACACCTTTTTTCCAAGAATGATGAAAAAAGTAGTTTAATTGTTTACTTGCCTGCAGTCCTGCCAAAGAATTCACATTTGTTGAGTTTGTACTGGCAAGTGCTATCTTATACACAGTGTTTCTCTTAACACTGCCAATCAAATCCTTCCATCAAGGAGCAATGGCCACAGTGTGCAGAGCTTCCCTTGTCCATTTCCAGTTAACATTAAGACCTGAGACAAGTCACACTTCATTTAATCAAGGAAACATTAAGCATATGGCTTTGATTTCAGTGACTACTGTCCCTTGCTTTCTTTTAAAGCATTGCGTGTCTGCCTATTTTCCCTTTTTTCCCTGAAGCGAATAAGAGATATATCAGATCTCGCTCATACAAGCCCACCTTTCCTACATCTAAGTCTCCTCTGGAAACAGACTTTCCAATTCCCCTTTTGCCCTCATTTTTCTTTCTCACATTAGATGGTCAAAATATTGGTAGGCTTGAACTCAGTATGTTTTTTTATTTAGTAACGAGTTGAAGCGTACTGATGCATAAAACATGCACAAAACATGCACTCAGCCTTGAGCCACCTCTGAAAGCAGTCCCGCTTAACAAACATGTTCCATGAAATACGGCGCTGGCTCAAATTATGGACACCTTCCCTATTTCTGGCCAACAAAAAGTACCTACATCCAAAATAGTGATGGGCGGAAGGTTTTGAATAAATATGAACCACTGGCACTGCTCTGGGCAACCTTCCACACTACAATTATTTAGCCCATCTGCGTCATTGCAAAGGGAGTCCCCTCATATGCAAATCAGTTAGGTACTGCTACCAATGGTAGCAGCCCAACCCAAACTGCTAGGTCATGTCCCCTCTGCACAGAAACACAAGCAACTCCAGAAATGTTTTGGCCTTGTTGGGCCTCCTCAGTGAAGCGCAGCTTGGTTCCCTATGGCACAGAGAGCAAGGAACCCACATCTGGGCATACCCTCTCTCACATAGGAAGACAAACTACAACCAAATAAGTGATGGGTGGAAGGTTTTGAATACATCTCAACCACTCTCACTGCTCTGGGCAACCTTCCAAACCACAGTTTTTAGCCAGTCCGCGCCATTGCAAAGGTGGTCCAGCCATATGCAAATCATTCAGTGACTGACACTAATGGTAGCAGCCCAGCCCGAACTACAAGGCCAGGCCCCCTCTACACAGAAGCACAAGCAGCCCCATACATGTTTTGGCCTTGTTGGGCCACCTCAGTGAGGTGCAGCTTGGTTCCCTATTGCACAGAGAGAAGGGGCCCATTTCTTGGCATACCCCCTCTCACATAGGGAGACAAAGTACAACCAAAAAAGGGATGGGTGGAAGGTTCACATTTTGTAATGGCTTGGCAGATGAAGAATTATGGTCTGGCGGGTTCCCCATAGCAATGCCAGAAGTAAAGATTACTTCTAAACCTTCCAGCCATCACCTCTTTTGTTTTGCAACAAAAATGACCTTGCTGTCCTAACTTCTGCACTGGACTGACAAATCCTCCTTATTCGCAAAACTAATCTCCTCCCTTTGCAATCACCCCTCCAAACGTCCCTCTGCCCTCCAATCTTTGCTCACACTTCCCAAGCCAATATTCATCACGTCCACTCTTTCGGCTAATGTCTACTCACTACTTTTCCTCTAAAATCTCTAAAATGTGTGACACTCTTAACAGCGCTCCTCTCACTCCCTCCCAACCCTCCTTCTTTCCACCACCTTTTCCCCTTCCTCTTCTACAATTGACTACTTCTTCTCCCCTACCTCTCTTATTGTATTAACACCCAGCGTCCCCAGTGCTAACCCATCTTGCATTCCTACCAACCCTTTTGCATCCAAATCGTCAAATACGTAGTCTCAATCACGACTTACCTTTATCTCTCTAAGCTCTTTAACATCTTTCTTTCTGCTGGACTTTTCTCTGCGTCCTTCGAATCTGCAACTGTCTTACCCTTATTGAAGAACCCCTCTGTCTACCCAAATGTCCCAACAAACTATTGCGCAGTTTCTCTCCTTCCCATTATTCCAAAGTCCTTCAATGGTTGGTCTTGGACCAGATTACTAAGTACCTTGACGATAATGGCCTTGGAGATTCACTTCAATCTGGCTTCCATAGCAAATATTCCACAGGGACTACACTCATGCATGTCTCAAACTTTCTCTCTAATGATCACCACTCCAAACTCTCTTCTATACTCATCCCTTTGGTCATTTCTGCCGCTTTTGACAGCGTCTACCACTCCTTTCTCCTCCTCACTCCAAAGGACATTGGGCTTTGCAAATATGTTCTTGCCTGGATTGCCTCTACCTGGAAGATCAATCCTTTAAAATCTCTTGAACTCACAAACCTATGTCCCCACTCCTCTGCCTGTCTGCATTCCCCAAGGAATGGACCATGGACCTCTGCTCTTCACCCTCTATAACTCTGCCCTAGGATAACGCATCTCTTTCTTTGGCTTTCACTATCACCATCTTTGCGGATGACATTCAGCTATTTTTCTCCTTTCCCTCTTTTACCCCAGCTATCTCGGAAAAGATTGATAACTGTCTCACTGCAATTCGTCACTGGCTCGCTCTCCACTGTCTCGTGTTGAGCTCTTTAAAAACAGAAGTGAAGTCATTACTAACCGCTCTACAAAAACTGTAATCTACACTCTTGTGCTCAGCAAACTGGACCACTGCTCATGTTTACTCCGTGACTATCCTCTCCACTCTTTCCTCCCTCTATACAAAGGACTTGTTAGGCGGAGCGGTAAAAATGTGGTGGAAATGCTGTTACCACTGCATAACTCGGGATTGAGCGGAAAGGGGGAGATTTACCTCCAGCTTTTTGCTGGAGGTACAAACCTCCCCTTTCTGGCCATTTTCGGTGCTATTAGCATGGCGCTAATTGCGCCAGCTCTAATAGCGCTGAGAAAGCCCCATTAGGTCCCTTGGACCCAATGGGAATGGGGAATTAAGGCTGCACTGCAACTTGGAATCCGGCGCATATTGTGCCAGATCGAGCTGCGGTAACGCTAACGGGCACATTTACCGCCAGGATACCGCCTAACCCCTGATGAGGCCCAACTTTGCTGCCCGCACTCTCTACAACCTACCCAGATTCTACTCCACATCTACCAGCCAACAGCATGCTGGTTGCTCTCCATGCCCAACTGCTCTCTTTTCAAGCTCCTTTCCCTAATATACAAAGCTATGAATGGTCATCAGTACTTGTCTGATTGTATCTCAGTTAACTCACCATCTCATTCCCGCCAACTCTCCTCTGCACTCGACCCCACCATCCCATATCCTCCCTGGGCCTCCTCTTGATTGTGCTCTTTCTCCCTAATAACCCGCTCCACTGGTACCCACCGCCCATAACAATCAAAGCCAGTCCAAGTGTGAATCTCTTCAAAGCTCTGTTTAAATTTCACTTACATGCTAAAGCGGGAGCTTCACCTCCCTCTCTCCCTTCCTCCCTACCTGCCCCACCACTGCCTCCAACGACGCTTAATAATGTTATTTTAAGTTTTAATTAGTACTCCTCCTTATTTTAAAGCACTTGCCCCTTTAGATTAAGGTTATGTAGGAACATAAGTTATCTGTGTTGCTATATAAATTTTGTTTTGTCCTTGGTATATGTCCTAAGTTTGTACACGCTCAAAAATGGGCTCACTACTTGTTCTCATCTTCATGCTACTGTATAGGCAATCTTTGTGGGAATGCTTCTACCATCTGCAAGTGTGTTATTGTAAGTCTTTTCTGATCACCATTGACATCCCTGTTTGTCAAATAAATATAAACACAAAAATACAAATGTTCTCTTCTGTCACTGCCCCATCAAAAGAGAAACACGTGACTTTCCTCCTCTTCATTTCCTGTCACCTTCCCACCATATTCATCCTCTCTCCTTTCCTTTCTGTCTCAACGCCATTCTAACTACTCCACGTCTCTCATATAACCTATCCTCTTCCACCCTTGCTCCCTATTCTTCCTTACTCCTCTGTTCAACCGCAACACATATCTATCTTTATCTATGGTTACCTGTCTCACCATCCTTTTGTCCGTCCTCTCCCCTCCTTATTCTTCTTCCTTTATAATTGTTATCCCCCCTTCTCTACTTAGTATCTTTATCTTCTCCTTAGCTATAATCTCATCCTTCCTTCTTCTGAATTTTCCTGGGATACTTGCTCCTGTCCTCCGCTCGCTTTTTTTCTTCCCCTTTCACCTGATTCTTCTCCTTCCATCTACTCCACTCATTATTTTCAGAGCTACTCATCCCTCATATTACTGTACTATTTAATCATGTATGCCCCTCCTGCATCATCTCCACCCTGTGCACAAAATTGCATGTTAGTAGCTCAAAATGTGTTGACTAAAAGAATCCTATAATGAAAATGAATGTGTCAGCACCTACAATGCTCAATTCAACGGCGCCCTGTAACCAACACCTCGCTTCCTTCACCCATGAACTTGCTACTGCAACTGTCCAAGATCAATTGCATTTCTCTGTAACCAGCGCCTAGTTGCCCCAGTGTGTTGTGCGCTTTACAAATTACTAAATAAATAAATAAATAAAAATAACATGTTCCCAGTCTGTATTTAATAAAGGACTCAAGCAATAGTCTGATGTTCCCTGGTGACTGCAGGGGGCAAGAGGCTTTCTGCGGAGGCAGTAAATTAGCTCACGTCTTGAATGCATTGCACATGCGTCCCAAAATCTAAAAAAATCGGTGTCCGAAAATTGTAAAGATAAGAATGGCAAAATGTGAGTGATGTGTGTGGGAGTGTGGTGTAAGTCGGGCTAATGCAAGGTTTTATGTTGCCTCAGATAAAGTGCATTTTTGGCACCTCTCCCAGGCTCTGTGTGACATCCATTTACAAATGGGCTTGCTTTTAGCTTAGTTTAGGTACTCCTTACAATATTGTATCCTGTATCGCCCACTACTTATTCAGAGGATTGGGTCTCTCTGGGTGAGTGATATCACACATGTATAAGAATTAAGCCTCACAACTCTGAAAGGCTCGTCTCGTGGAGGCGTTTTATATGAAATTGCATGGAATATTCACAGTCCTCTTTTACTTTCAGCACATCTTTACTTAAACTCGTGATATCGCGTGCCTTCGCTTGCTTGTTTTGCTCTGTGTATATTCCAGCACCAGGTGTTTGTGGGAGAGACGGGGTGCATGAGATCTGTGCAATCCCACATGACCTAGTGTTCTTAATCATAACATGCCGACAATTTCCCTTTTGTGGGAGGGTTAGTGTGGAATGCTACGCACTAACTCACTGGAAGCAACTTTGGCTGTGAGATATATTTTGGAAACATTATTGTGATAAGGAAGTACAAAAAAAGATTAAATAAAGTAAGCGATATATATACGATACATGTGAGATTTTGGTTGAAGTCAACAATGTCACGGAAGAATGTTTAATACCATAATTGCACACATTGGTAGCAAGTTTTCTTATTTTCGTAATATTTTTCTTTATCTTACTCCCCTTCGTGCCTCCTTTCCCTTGTGTTTTGCCGCTCTTGTGCGTTTAGTCCCTTGTGTTGTTTTCGTCGGCACAGTTTCTCGTATTTCTCTATACACGTGACCAGTCCCCACATAGCAGCGCACCACAGTGGCGATAACATCAGCTGCTTTACTTGTGTTTATAACCCGAAGCAGGACACCTAACATTTTGGTATGGGCAACAAATACCCTCAGGCTTTGCTCAATTGTGCCTTCAGCATTGACTAGCCTGATGTTTGGCAGACGGTTTTTAAACTATAAGTATTATCTATATCAATTTCATCAACGAATGAGAGTTTTGAGTAGTGTTTCTTGATTGTTTAGTTCATGCTTGTGTGTGCAGGTGCTGTCTGCATGTCCGTTGTCAAGCGACAAGTCATCAAAGACATAGAGCCCTTCATGTCTGTTGTCCTTTTTCCATCTCCATTGTCATGGTCCAGGTTGTAGAGGGGCACATTGATTGGTTAAGATTGAGTTTTCCCAGCGATAAACTGAACCCTGCCCTCCACCTTTCCTCCAAATCCTCTTTCTTCCTAGTATAATGGGAAATTTGAGCTTTGAGAAACCAAATGGTAGCCTCTAGGTGTTTCTCTCCCTCCCTTTCTTGCCCATTTCCCTCCTCCGAGTATGGGGATGGTACGGCAATGGACCAATCAAAGATCAGGGGTGTTTAGAAGACAGACTGGAATTCACAGAGAGGTTTTTCCTCAAGAGAACCCTTCTTTGCACAATAGCTGAACAGTCATGGCAGGACTATGTAAGATTTCCATTAACCTCTGTTAGAGCTCTTCAGGAGGAGAGAGAGACTTTCTCAGGGGGTCTATGAACAGCCGCTTGTAGCTTGTCTGGTCACATTAAGTCACATCTTCTCCTGCAGTCGGGACAGGAAACCTCATTTAAGAAATGTGGGCATTTTTAGGGAACCCATCCCAATCACCTGATTGCGTTGCTGAGACCAGTGTGTTGGGGTAAGATGTAATTATGCTGCATGGCGTGATCCACGTGTGCAGCTCTCTGGGCCCTGAGATGGCCGAGTCCTTGCACTGCACAGGAATCCTTGGTAAAGCCACTGTTTGGCATTCTCCTCTTGGCTGCAGACAGCTCTAGCATCAAGGCAATTAGTCAAACGAAGCATCACCAGTGACTTCCGGTGTGCAAGCAAACTCTCGCCTCGTATTTGACGCATGGGCGAAAGTAAATGTATTGAGCTTACTACCTTGTCCTGGTGCTCGGCCAGTTGTCAGAGAAAGACACTCAGAAAATTATGAGTCCTAACATAACTTGCTCACTATTCTTGGAGAGGCACAGATCCACCCTACTTATGAGGTCCAATCAGACCGAAACACGTGTCTGGGGTTTCTGTTGGTACTCTTGTTCAGAGGAGAATTGCCTAGCATTTCGGTGCTGGACTGCCCAAGGGCAGGACAAAGACTGATATGTTTGGGATATTTCTTCTCTGTGAAAGATAGTGAGCTAAAGACTCTGGGTAAGTCTCTCGTAACCAGGACTAATGTCTGGCAGAGGGACTCCCAGGACCCCCTTTTTAATTTGCATGAGTCCTAACATAAACCAGAAATTTGGTGACATCTTGAAGAAAAGCTATCTGGGAATAAGAGCCTCAGAGTGACTGCTGGCGGTCTCTGGTCAGGTCCCTTCAAATGCAGGCTCGGCTGTGAGCCTGTCCAGCTTACTGCCCCTCCCAAAAAAGCCTGTGCCGAAAAAAAACTAAAGTTTTCTCTGTAAGTACTGAACATATAAGCTCCAGCAAAGAAACGTTGTATGAGGTAGCAAAGAATTGCAGAACAATCTTAAGCTAAAATATATTTCCTGAGCCCCTGAGAAAGTGTATACAAAGAGCAAATAATTGGCAGAGAAGCTCCGCAGTGGCCAGCTGCTGATCATCGAGACATTCGTGGGTGTCACTCAGTTCTTTTTCTTCAACCTTGCCAGGGGCCAACTCTCCCTGAAGCTCTTCAGCAGAGGGAAGCCGCCGTGATGAGCAGGCGAAGGTGCCTTTTGGGGCGGACTGACCCACTAGCTTGCAACCAATATTTCCAATTTTTTTAACCTTGCTTCTCTCATTTTCATGATCTGTTCTCTCACTTTCTTTATTATATGTTTTGGTTTTAAATCTACTTGCTGTATTTTCTAATTGTCTGGACTGGATTTATTTCATTTCCTAACCGTAGGATTTGTGTTGCTTATTTATTGTTCGTCAATGCACCCATCACTTCCAAATTGAAGCCTTGTGCTTGGCCTGCTAGTGAAAAGCAAGCAAAGGTTATTATTGCAAGAAACCATTGTTCTCTATTTGTACTGACTATCAATTGAGACATGTCATTGTTCTTCACTCCTAACATTGCGGCACTGAATAACATAGCCCTTTTAGGGGGGAGACCTCTGCACCCTTCCAACCCACTCCCCCTTTCCACGATTTCATTTTTCAGTTCCTGACCCAAGTTGCCCCCACAATATTGTATCTTTCCCCAGCAACGCTTCGCACTGCGAAATGTTGCTGTCATAATGAAGTTGCCTATCTATCATCTTGCCAATCCATAATTTGGGCAGGAGTTCCCGCTTGTGGTCGCTCACTGTCCGTACCCTTCCATCCTCTGACTGAGGATTGAAGGAAGCATTCACATGCATCCTGATTCTTCGCCTCCACTGACTGAAGATTGAAGGAAGCCATCACATGCATCCTGATTCTTCGCCTCCACTGACTGAGGATTGAAGGAAGCCATCACATGCATCCAGAGACTTCGCCTCCACTGACTGAGGATTGAAGGAAGCCTTCACATGCATCCTGATTCTTCACTTCCACTGACTGAAGATTGAAGGAAGCCATCACATGCATCCAGAGACTTCGCCTCCACTGACTGAGGATTGAAGGAAGCCTTCACATGCATCCTGATTCTTCGCCTCCACTGACTGAAGATTGAAGGAAGCCATCACATGCATCCTGATTCTTCGCCTCCACTGACTGAGGATTGAAGGAAGCCATCACATGCATCCTGATTCTTCGCCGCCACTGATTGAGGATTGAAGGAAGCCATAACATACATCCTGATTCTTCGCCTCCACTCACTGAGGATTGAAGGAAGCCATCACATGCATCCAGAGTCTTCTCCATCCTCTGACTGAGGATTGAAGGAAGCATTCACATGCATCCTGATTCTTCGCCTCCACTGACTGAAGATTGAAGGAAGCCATCACATGCATCCTGATTCTTCGCCTCCACTGACTGAGGATTGAAGGAAGCCATCACATGCATCCAGAGACTTCGCCTCCACTGACTGAGGATTGAAGGAAGCCTTCACATGCATCCTGATTCTTCGCCTCCACTGACTGAAGATTGAAGGAAGCAATCACATGCATCCTGATTCTTCGCCGCCACTGATTGAGGATTGAAGGAAGCCATAACATACATCCTGATTCTTCGCCTCCACTCACTGAGGATTGAAGGAAGCCATCACATGCATCCAGAGTCTTCTCCTCCACTGACTGAGGATTGAAGGAAGCCTTCACATGCATCCTGATTCTTCGCCTCCACTGACTGAAGATTGAAGGAAGCCATCACATGCATCCTGATTCTTCGCCTCCACTGACTGAGGATTGAAGGAAGCCATCACATGCATCCTGATTCTTCGCCTCCACTGACTGAAGATTGAAGGAAGCCATCACATGCATCCTGATTCTTCGCCTCCACTGACTGAGGATTGAAGGAAGCCATCACATGCATCCAGAGACTTCGCCTCCACTGACTGAGGATTGAAGGAAGCCTTCACATGCATCCTGATTCTTCGCCTCCACTGACTGAAGATTGAAGGAAGCCAACACATGCATCCTGATTCTTCGCCGCCACTGATTGAGGATTGAAGGAAGCCATAACATACATCCTGATTCTTCGCCTCCACTCACTGAGGATTGAAGGAAGCCATCACATGCATCCAGAGTCTTCTCCTCCACTGACTGAGGATTGAAGGAAGCCTTCACATGCATCCTGATTCTTCGCCTCCACTGACTGAAGATTGAAGGAAGCCATCACATGCATCCTGATTCTTCGCCTCCACTGACTGAGGATTGAAGGAAGCCATCACATGCATCCAGAGACTTCGCCTCCACTGACTGAGGATTGAAGGAAGCCTTCACATGCATCCTGATTCTTCGCCTCCACTGACTGAAGATTGAAGGAAGCAATCACATGCATCCTGATTCTTCGCCGCCACTGATTGAGGATTGAGGGAAGCCATAACATACATCCTGATTCCTCGCCTCCACTGACTGAGGATTGACCGAAGCCATCGCATGCATCCTGATTCTTCACTTCCACTGATTGAGGATTGAAGGAAGCCATCATATGCATCCTGATTCTTCGCCTCCACTGATTGAGGATTGAAGGAAGCCATCACATGCATCCTGATTCTTCACTTCCACCGATTGAGGATTGAAGGAAGCCATCACATGCATCCTGATTCTTGGCCGCCAGTGACTGAGGATTGGAGGAAGCCATCACATGCATCCTGATTCTTCGCCGCCACTGATTGAGGATTGAAGGAAGCCATCACATGCATCCTGATTCTTCGCCTCCACTGATTGAGGGTTGAAGGAAGCCATCACATGCATCCTGATTCTTCACTTCCACTGATAGAGGATTCAAGGAAGCCATCACATGCATCCTGATTCTTCACCGCCAGTGACTGAGGATTGGAGGAAGCCATCAAATGCATCCTGAGTCTTCGCCTCCACTGACTGAGGATTGAAGGAAGCCATCACTTGCATCCTGATTCTTCTACGCCACTGACTGGGGATTGAAGGAAGCCATAACACGCATCCTGATTCTTTGCCGCCACTGACTGAGGTTTGAAGGAAGCCATCACATGCATCCTGATTCTTCACCGCCACTGACTGAGGATTGGAGGAAGCCATCACATGCATACTGATTCTTCGCCTCTACTGACTGTGGATTGGAGGACACAATCACATGCATCCTGATTCTTTTCCGCCACTGACTGGGGATTGAAGGAAGCCATAACATGCAACCTGATTCTTTGCCGCCACTGATTGAGGATTGAAGAAAGCCATAACATGCATCCTGATTCATCGTCTCCACTGACTGAGGATTGAAGGAAGCCATCACATGCCTCCTGATTCTTCTCTGCCACTGAGTGGGGATTGAAGGAAGCTATCACATGCATCCTGATTCCTTGCCGCCACTGACGGGATTGAAGCAAGCCATCACATGCATCCTGATTCTTCACCGCCACTGACTCAGGATTGAAGGAAGGCATCACATGCATCCTGATTCTTCGCCACCACTGACTGAGAATTGAAGGACGCCATCACATGCATCCTGAGTCTTCACCACCACTGACTGAGGATTGAAGGAAGCCATCACATGCATCCTGAGTCTTCACCTCCACTGACCGGGGATTGAAGGAAGCCATCACATGCATCCTGAGTCTTCGCCGCCACTGTTCATGCCGTCCAGCTTGAATCCCCCTCACTCCCTTTGCAGTTGAGAACGCGCCCTTGAAATCGGCCCAATGTGTGCATGGTTGGAGATGTTCCTGATTCCAGTGGCTAAGCAAGCCCTGAGATGTTAGGTTGATGTTCCAATCTCCCACCCCTTGTCTCCCTGGAAATGTGGTAGCATAGTGTTGCTGATTCCAGCCTGTGTGTACCAGTGTGAGAACAGCAGTAACAGTTTTCAAACTGTGTGGTTTATGACTTTTGTCAAATCAAACCATACATCTGTTTGGAATGGGTAAACAGCTTGACATCCGAATAAATGTTTAACTAAACCTCCCACACTGTCACTACTTTATTATTAGGCCCCTTGCGTGTACATCGAGCATTCCCTCCTCCCTTGCGTGCACTGTTTTTTCTCTTCATTCCAAAAGAGCAAAACTGAAGGGAGTATTTTTCTGCTAATCAGGGGTTTCCTTGATGCAAAGGATAACTGGGCGACGTTTTACCGTAAAGACTGAAATGCGTTTAGCCCCCTTTCTTGTGCATTATTATTCAGTTCTACATTTTTATTTGTAATAGTGTTTGAGAAATGTCAAGCACCACAGGTGTGAAACATAAAAGTGTGACGATGAGCCACCATAACAAAACCTGATCGCGATACGATGGTGTTCTGGATTAGACATTATAGTTTTTGACTACTGCATACTGTAGGGTATGTAATTTACAGCTCTTCAGATGTTTTGGACTACAACTCCCAGGGTCCATCACCATTAACTATACTGGGTAGGACTGACGGGAGTTGCAGGTCAAAATATCTGAAGAGCAAAAGGTTGCAGACATCCTGCCAGACCGTCACCATCCCTGTGCACCAGAGGGGAACAATAGGGGGAGGGGGCATCGCACTGTAGTGTTGACCCCCACAGATGACAGTCCCTTTTTCATTTTCCTTCCCTTGCTTTTCACCTGACTCTTCTTGTTCTGGGTTTCTTGGGTGCAAATGCAGAGGGCGTGGGGGGAGCAGTCCAGATACCTTTATATGGGGCTGACTCCATCACTCAGCTTCTGTTGCAGGCCGGAACTTTGAAGTAGCAGCCAACATAACAAATACTGGTGCTGCATCCACATACCGTGGGGCTGCAGCAGAGCCTCGACAGCTGGCCTCATGCAGAACACGACTGCACTCCAGCCTTAGAAGAGAGGGCAGTCGATAACAAGGGGTCAGGGAAGGTGTGAGCAATTCGACTATCCGCACGGGAAGTGTGCGCTCGCCTGGGCTTTTTTGAATTTTGGAAATGAAAATGGATGATAGGGTATCAACCTCTGAATATGTGTGCGGCCATTCCGCACACATTTTCCCTGCTCACTGCACAACAAACGCATAGTCGAGTGTACTCCGAGAGGACACAGCCTACAGGCACCATCCTCCCCTGTCATGCTGGAATGTGACAGCCACGGGTACATCAAAAGTATCTCAGGGGGGAAAGACGACACCTTCCTCCGGCCATGGCCAGCCTAATTAAAATATTGATGGCTCCATGGACCTGCCTGTCTATTGTCTAAATCTGCTGGTGGCAGCGTATACTGATAAGAGTTCATTGAAACAGGCCTGTGACAGGGTTGGTCGCAGAACAGAGAAAGGGGAGGCAGGACTAACACCTCTTGGATATGCAATGTGTTAACTTGAAGCTAGCTCCCACCCCTCTGTATGAACGGGAGTGAATGGCATGTCTGGGTCCACTATTTACTGTAGGCAAACCCTGCAGAGATGACCCCTTTCATAGGGAAGAAGTATGTGATTTCAGGGAGACAGGAAGGTTGCTCTCGTCACAAACTTCAAGGGAGACCTGCGCTTTGATCAAGAGTCACAGAGGGCTCAGTTAACCAGAAAGACACTTTGATCTACAACAGACAGGAAGATGAGTGGGACTTAGGAGTACATGTTGTCACCCCTTACTTTCCTGTTGCAAAGCACTCTGGTCCTAACCTCAAGTATAAAAGAAGATTGTTGGTGGGGACCTAGGATTGGTTCCTTAAGGTAGGCTTAGCCTCCACCAATCACTGGCGCCCGTTTGGCTTTAAAAGAAGCCTGAGCACTCACTTAGCAGATCATCCGACAATTTTTTAAGTAGTAAGAAGAAGGACTCATTTGGACCCTGGCTGAAGGTACAGTCTGCCTTACATCTTCCGCCAATGAAGGAAGGCCAGGCTTTCCAAGAGGGGAAGCAAGATCCCCCCCCTAAACATCTTGCAGGGAACAGAGGGAGATGCCAGACTCAGAAGACCCGTCCAGCAGCTCCAGAACCAGTACCCAACCAGCATGCAGCGTGCCCTGCTAGGCAGGGCCGGTATTTGTTTCAGGATATGCAAGCGGCAGCCTGATGTGCCAGCCTCTAGGGGGCACCGCCATGGCTCCAGCAGTCCTTGTCCTCCAGGATTCTTTCGCTGTCATGATGAGGCTGCTACATCATTTAATTTCATAATAAAGTTACTAAAGTCAATTTACTGCGCCTAAAAATTAGGCTCTAACTGAGCAATGAGCACGGACAGTCTGCATGCATGCTCCTGCTGCTGTTCAGCAAAGCCAGGCACATATGATTTTATGATGCTAGCAGCATCAAATAGCAACATTTGTTGTTTTCACGTCCTTAACACGGGCGGCCAGGCTTCACCACACGTGCCTCCCTCAATGAATGCGCTGCTGTGACAGGGGGTGATGGATGATTTTGGGCTGGTCATGGCTGGGCTGTGTCAGTATGTTCATTTGGTGGACAAGGTGCCTCATTACGAGGCAGGCGCTGATGGAATGAAGGGGGCCTGTATGGGACCGGCCCCCTTCATTCCATCAGGGCCGATTATAAGCTTCCCATTAGGGGACCGGATCAGACGTCTGGTAAAACCAGATGTTTTTTCCGGGTCCCGCGAGGGAAAGAGGGAGGTAACAACGGGACACTTATAATGTTCTTGTTGTTACCCCCATCCCAATTCCCATTGAGCCCTATGGGGGCTCGAATGGGAATGGGGATGGGTTCCTGCAAGGAGGAATTACTGGGTCCTCCTATGTCGGAATGACTCAGTTATTCCTCATTGCAGGAACCCGGTAAGAGAGCCCGGTTTGGAGGCAGCCATGGACCGCCAAACTCGTAATGAGGGCCAAAGTCTTTAATTGCCCATTTCTGCTGAATTCCAGTCGCCCGGGCACTGGAGTTCCAGGAGTCAGGCAGATGCCCAGGGCAGAACTAGGCCAGAAGCCGCCCGTGGGCCTGCCAGCAAGATTGACATAAGGTGGTGTTGACCTTGTTATCAGTAAGATTCTCCATTAGACACATGTGGAATTCTCACATTGATAAACCCTCATCATTTGTTGTCTGTGGTGGGAGCTCACAGTAAATATGTATAGGGGTCGGTATAGGGTACATATGGAAATCTTTCCTGGCAAACTCATATCAGTTTCATTTGGAATCCCCTCGCTGTGAGTGTGAAGTTAAACGCTTGCCTGCAGCTGTATCTGTGTTGAATGCGAAGTCAGACTTTTTTGCAGATTTTTCTTTTATTGTCCTAGAAACGCCTGTCCTTTGCTACTGTATAAAAGTTTGCTATGGCAGCACGAGTGGCCTCCTTGTCGCACTGTGTGCCTTATGCAGCACTTATTTATTATATACTGAAGGACTAGTGCATTGCTGTTACGGTTTGTTGGAAACCTGTGTTTTCTGATACCTGTGCAGGATGAGATATGGTGTGAAGTACAATTCCTTCAAGTTTGCTGGCTCCACGACCTCGGACAAAAACACACTTCATACTGCTCCCTTCAAGTCGCTAGTAGTACTTTATTTTGTGTTTGTCTTCCTTTTGGAGCGTTTCTCATGAAGTGTACACCAGAACATATCATACATGCCAACATTCTGTGACCAAAAATCTGTAGGAATCTTAAAGTTTCAAAAATAGTCAGGCAAGGAGGTAATGATAGGAATAGGGCGCGTCAGCAGCCCATTGTCATTGAATGAGCCCGCCGCCGCGGGTGCATTCAATGACAATGAGGCACCTGCCACGCCTTCTGCCATCACGCCAGCTTGGGGGAGCCCTTGAAAGACTCCCCCGAGTTGGCGTGGTGGGGGGCTGATGGCGCCTTTTGTGAAAGGCACCCGTTGCTGAGGGGCACCCTTAGCCCACCGCCGTGGGTGCCTTTTGACATCAAAAGCCTGCATGCCGCACCTTCTCCCACTACGCCAGCTCGGGGGAGTCCTTGAAAGACTCCCCCGAGCTGGGGTGGGCAAAAGAAATGTTAAAAAAATATAAATATATATATATTTTTTTATAAAAAAAATCAGTATTTGGTGCCAATAAATCGGTAGGCGGTAGGACTGCTTAAAAAGTGGTATCCTACCGCCTAAATCGGTAGGGTTGGCAAGTATGACATTTTAATTCAAAATGTCTTTCTTTAAATGTCAAAGCTCTTTGATATCTTTAGGTGGAAACACTATGCAGATTTTAACATACAAATACAAATCAATAGACCATGCATAAGCATTAAAAAGATTACAAAATTCCATTTTATCACTGATTTAGGCAACTTGTTTTCTTTCCTTCAGTTGTTTGCAAAACCGATCCGTGAAAATAATTATCCTCGGAAGATAGCACCGTGGTTTAAGCTCATGCTGCATAGTTCTGTGTGCAACTTGTAGGTTCAGGATTTCAATCCTGGCAAAGCAGATTTGATCCTTCTGAGGTCAACAACATGAGCACAAAGGTTTCAGGAAACACAGACCCTATCAGAGGGCTAACAGAACTCGGGATGTTTAAAACGAAAGCAGCAGCATAGGGGAAAGAAAATGGCACCAGGTGTGAGGCAGGCAACGTTGCAAAGCAGGGAACTTGGGCTATGGGGGAATCAGGCAGCTAGCAGGTGAGGGGCCGCTAGTTTCAGGTCATCACTCAACGCTTTATACTTCAGGGGTAAATGCATTGAGTACTAGTAAAATGCATTTTATCACCTGTTATTCCAGTGCTTGGCAGGCAAGAATCTGGCATGAAGCACTATACATAAATGGGCTATTTATGTATAATTATAATTAATAACACAATAGAAAGGGTCTATTGGGAATATCAATTCCCTCTAACACATCAGTATTGCGATATCTTAATTTCTATATTTTTGTTCTGGGGCTTTGTGTGTGCATTACCTTCTAACAGGGGTTCCTCCACATCAGCCATTTGCTGACAAAGAAGGGTTTAGAGCTCTTCAATGGGCATTTCGTGTTCAAGTTCCCTGGTGGCTGGCCGCCTTGTGATATTGGAATGCATCCCATTTGTAACATACATTTCATATGTTGTCATTTTTTTGGGGGGTGCCAACAATGCTTCCCGCCTAGGGTGCAGTCTGGTGTAAAACCAGCCCTGCTGCTAGGTTCTGCCAGCAAGCTTCCTAGGTGGGAAGTGCCAGAGAGTCTCTGAACAAAGGACAAGGCCGCCGCCTGCAAACACTCTCCTCAGCTTTGGGCCATCAGCCTTAAAGGACAACACAAGCCTTGCGAAGAAGCTAGGAGGAGTGCCACAACAAGCATCAACCAGGGTCCAATCTTTTAAGGACATTTTCGAGCTAGTCGAGCCGTCGAACCGCGACTGGCTGCACCACCGACTGTTATTACGTTGCAGTCACTAAAGCCGTCTGAGACGCCTCGGCCAGCGTTCCAGATCCACCACCAAGCACAGAGACAACAATTCTTGGCCCTGATGCGCCATGTAGGCCAGCCTGCAGGCATCCATCCAGCCTTGTTTGCTGAACTGCCTGCCGCCTGATACCCGCAGCTGTCTCCCACCTTGAACTCGGTTGCAGGAGCTGCAAAGTGTCCTGAAACCGACTTGACCCTGTGAAGCATGAAGATCATCTCAAGCACCAGGTACATTGTGATTCTGTCCCCCTTGTCCTTCTCTGAAGGCCCCTAGTGACATTTACGACCCCTTGCTCCCTTGATGATGAAACCAAATAACCTTGAACAGTTAAGACTGATTGCTTCACTGACTTCCCTCCTGCAGCCTACCTAAAGGACTACCCTTTCCTTCGTGAAATTGTCTGTCCTCTGTGTTCCTTTACAGGGTGGGTTGTATTTTGTAGTGTTCTAGAATGGTCAGTTGTAATAATAATAAAGTAGATATTTTTATACAACCTTTACTGAACAGTCCCTTTTCTTATTGGGTAATAATTGTATTTTTGCTGTGTTACAACTAACCAACGATCCACGGATTGCGGGGATAAGCCTGCTGTTCTGTCCACATTACCAAAATTGGACAAGGAGGTTTCTAATTTACTTGTGTTTCTAATCTGTTCGGATCCCTTCTGGTGTACTAGAGATTTGGGGATGATTTATGGTTTAGAAACCGATATTCATCCCTGGGCTACTGGTGCCCTGGAAGTTGATTTGTCACAGAGAATCATAAAAATATATGTACACCGGAAGTAATCTATCTGGCAGTGACCCTGGCCTGAAACAAATTTTCCCAGAAGTAAAACCTTTCACCCGGAAGCAATTCACAGTGTCAGTGTGTTTAATCAGCTTGATTTCTCAGAAGTATCAATGCTTATGATGGCTGGATCGCATGTAAATGAACTGAACTAAATTATTAAAGCCTGCAGCCTTTTAAAGATCCCATCATCAATGTGTCTGCGTCCTCTGTTACTTGTATCACTTTGGGGAATGGGTAGTCTTGGGGTTGTCACCGCTGAGTGGAATGATGGTGTGATGGGGCTTTCAATCGGAAAACGAGCACGGGTGTAATCGCTTTCTAACACGCTGCTGAATCAGGAGACAAACTGCAGTGTGGAGTTACACGATGCTTAAGCAGACAGCTCTACAATGGCAAAGTCAGAGGCAAGCAAAGAGACGATGGCACTTTTGTACCATACCAGGCCTTGCTTTTAAATAGACACCAACAGCGACAGTGATCTGCACTTTTTTTATGGAAAAGCTCACAGCTGTAGGATTCGAAATGAAAATCTCAGCTCCCATTGAATCCTATGGGCAGAGGGATCGCATTAGTTTGGAGGCCTGGTGCCAGCTGGGGAGACGGATGCACGAGCTGCTCTGTGCCATTAACTCACATGGATAGGTAAGTAGGGGAAATCGCCACGGGGTCTGCCTCTCTCGCCCCACGGGGAGAATGGGGGGAGAGAGGCACAACAAAGTAGTATTTTCACACTACTATTTAAGCTGGCATAGTAATACAACTCTAGATTATAGCAGTGCACAACAGAAATCTTTTTACTAAATCTATGCTTAATTTAATACTGTAAAAATCCTAATTTACACAAGTTATGATTTTTAGATTTATAGAGGAGACACACTATTCAACAATGGGCCGCCAGAATAATAATAAACTGTAGAGGTGTGGGTGTTTTGCTTCTCTCAGGCAAGTGTCCGGCAGAGAAAGTCTTTGACCCTTCTCCTTGGTGACCAACAGGCCTTCCTACTTCCCTTGTTCCCGGCGTTAGCGGACACTATTACAAATTTGATTTGATGTTTTTGGGAGGAAGAAACGCTACCCGGGTAGATGGAACAGTGAGGGGCAAGAGGCAGCAAGGGGTTACACGCTGAGACCTCAGGAAGTGTTGTGCAGAAGATTGATTGGAGCCCACAATACAGGTGTGAAGCAATAAACCAATTCAAAGGGGTGCTTGCACTGTAAAAGTAGATTGCAAGGGAGCTCCAAACCCCTTTTCTTTTGCGTTTCTACCTGCTTTCCTGGCAGCTGGAAACAAATCACCCAAAGGGAGTGAGCAGGGGAAAGCCACCTGGGGCGTAAGGACACACCTTATTTGAAGAGGCTGCGTTCATCAGGGGAGAACAAAGAGAGGAGAAAAGTGCAAAAAGCGGAAGACCTTACAAGAGCAGGAAATGTTGGTAAACACGAAACTCATAGAGGGGGACATTAAGGGAGGAAATAAAGTCCTAAAGTACAGGGCCTGTGTGAGACGACTTGGGTGAGAAATATGGCACTCTATTCCAGTTAAGGGTGCAATGAGACATTATCCAGGAGGAAAGAGGAAGAGCATGGGAGGGCAGGAATAGCCAGAGCAAGGTGGACAAGCAGGTGAGCTTGGGCTGAAACAAAATAGGGGTGAAGTAAAGGGGAGCTACATTCTGACGTATTGATAGGTAAGATATGAACAGTAACATATGACTCCCACGTCTGACAAAACGACTGGGGCCCAAAAACCACCAGGCCCTTTGGTTGAGGTGATCATATCGGGGAGCAATCTTTGGGGGATTGTGCCCCGCCAAAAAGGGTTCATAAAGATTAAACCGGTGTTTTTGAACTTGCACTGCATGACTGGCTACTTTTTTCCTAAGTGAAAACCCCTCTTCCTGCTCACCCAACTACCACCCTGTTCCTCTGATCCCTTTAAGATAAGGCTGCACGGGGCAATAGTCCTAGCCTTTTGATAATACCTGGGGGGAAACCTATAAACAGAGAAAGTGAAACCTTCATCGTTCCCTAGGCCTCAGCGGCACAGTCTCCTCATGCTCGCTGCTCTTCAGATGAAGCTTGCGCAGTGGAGGCTGCCGCCATTCCCTCTGTTTCTGAGACTGACTCTTTGGCAGGCGAGGACTCCCGAGTGCAACGGCGTGGGGTAGGTGGTCCAGGGGGCAGTTAGAGATACCATGAGTCGTACAGTGAGGACACCCCGGAGAGAAAAGCAAGTGGGTGCCTAAGGGATGACTTATTTATTTTTATATTTATAGCAGCGCACAAAGCCCTGAGGCATCTAGACGCTAGTTACAGTTACAGGTAGTTTCAAGGTACATATTTACAAGTCGAATAAAAGGTTGGTAGTTCAGAGTCACACATAATCATAGAAATGATGAAGCAAATGACATTGTGAATTTAAGTCTGTAGGAAAGAATATACGATATGGCCTGCCTGCTCGGTCCAAGTTAAAAGCATGGTGGGCAAGCAGGGATAAAGACGGCAAATAAGGGAACAGTAATGCAGTGAGTTGCAAGGCCCATGCCGGAAAAGCTGCACCCAGTGGGTTGGGCGCTACTTCGGTAGTGCGAGCAAATGGAGTCTAGGGTCAACAAAATATAGCGATGCAACGCTGTGGTACTTGCAGGACCAGAGTTTTAAGAACAATGAGTGAAGGCAGTAAGTAGGTATTCCGTGGGTCAGCCCCCTGGGTAAGGATAGCTGAAGTTAGGTGACGGCTAGTATAGCAGTAAGCATGTCCGGGTAGTGGGTTTGGGATATTAAGATTAACAATGATGGTTAACCTGGGCTGTCTGTGCGCTATACAGATGTAATAAATAAATAAATAAACCTCAGTGAACAAGGATGGTAAACCCCAAAGAAGATGGGGCAGAAAATAGCTACCTCAGTAAAGGGGAAAGCATTGATTAAACCACTAGCAGGTTATCTCACAGCTGTTCCTGTTTTTTTCCCCTTCCTAATGGAAACGCATTAGGAAGGGGTTAAGGATAGAGAGAGGGGCACTTGCACAAAGTTCTGCAGATCGCGGGAGACACTTTGAAAGTTACCAGAACGGATGTCTGAGTAGGATTGGCCATTGATAGGTCAAGGAGATAGTGGCCTACCACAACGAGAAACAAAGAAAAGAACGAGACAAGCAAATACAAACGGGGAACAAGGGGAAGATAAATAGATGTAGAGTTCAAGGGAATACATGAATGAAAATGCAAGAGCAAAAGTAGGAGGAAAGGCAATATTAAGAAGAGGCTGAGGGAGTTAACAAGGATGAACTAATAACTTTCGTAATAATAATTTTCACCGTAATGAATGTTTGCTCATTCTTGGCGCTTGGAAGGGATATTATTTTCCTGTATTGTAAATGACACTTATTTTATCGACCTCAGAAGTACGAGTCTGCCCTTTCCGGACTTAAAGCTATAGTCATGCTGAGGAAACACATCTCGAAGCAAATGCTTTATGTGGGGATGAGAGGCAGAAAGATGGTCACTAAAGTAAGAGGGGTCCCATCACAAGAGCAAGACACTGGCGGGTGTGGAGAGAGACAAACTATTCAATGAAGTGAAATACTACCAAATATTGATTCTTGTATTTAATTTGATGAGCAATCTATTCCACACTCCTGCATACTTCTGTTTGCCTTTGATCAAAAGGCTGCCCACCCCTTCCCAATGATGATGATGGCTTTACTACCAGGAGTGTGGGCCCCTCTCAAAGCGCGCCCTTTTATGCATCGCTATTCCTTTTTTAGCTGCAGACCAGCTAGGTCAGGTGATCGAAGGTCTGGAGCATTCTACTCAAAGCAAAGCCGCTCCCCACCGCTCCCAATCTCAAGATGCCTCTTGCTTTCCCCTGACACTCACGTCCTGAGCTCCTGTACTGGAGACTGCTGCCACTGCTGCCCATTTTTGACATTACTTTTTCGGATAAAGTAGCAAAGCTCGAAAGGGATATATGGCGAGGATGCACCAGTGGAGTGCAGGGATGTCGATTCACCAAAATGCCAGGGGTAGCAGAAGTGACATCCCAGACCTGATGACATCACATGGAAGTGATTTCACTTGACCTTTGACCCGTGGGACATCAGTTCTCTTCAACCCTGGTGACATTACCGAAAGTGGCTTGTGGGAGTGAAAGGGTACATAAACGTAAAGATTTTAAAAATACCAAATATGTACTGAAGCAGACAAGAATATTTTAGATACCAACCACATTTTAACAAGGGTGCTGCCTTCATATACCATGGATGTGGTCATGATATAATAGGGTTAGACCCAATAGTACATCATAGGCCGAGGCAATATTGGTTCCATCATCTGGTTCACTCTATTTTAAGATTTGTATATATCATTAAGCAATAATTATGACAAAGCATTGAGCTATTTTGGGGACTGATTTGGTCCGATTCTTGCTGAAATAGACTCGGACAAATTTACATTGATGGAAAGCCCGGTGTCGACGTACAACAAAATGAAAATTCTAAAATGGGTAAAGTTATACAGAGAATGTCATTGTATCAACTAGAAAGGGAGCTAACCACACACCTGAGGACATATAAGGAGATGCAGTCCTCCGCAATGAGATTCCCAGGGCCGAAATAACTTTATATTTATATGCGCTTTCGAATTAACTCACTAGGCTCCCTACAAAGGTGGGGGTCCCCTAAAAGGGATCCCATGGCAAGAAAGACATTGTCATCTGCGTAAAAAGCTGGGGAAGCAGAAACGCTAAAACATTGGCTTATTGACTGTAGCCAAACACTGGGACTGGGGAAAATGTGGTTGGGGAAAGTTCATAAGGATTTAAACAGTGAAGTCAAGTGGACTAGGCTCTTGTATGGAGACTTTATCTCAATGACTATTGCATTAGTGAATATTTTAATAGTGATACACAAAAAGTTGGGGGAAACATGTTTTTCTCGATTAGTCAACCATAATGATAGGGAAGGCAGTCATTTGTCGGATTGGTGGAAAAGGTAATCTTCGGGGTTAGAAAGGGAGGCACCAAAAGGTATATATTGTATTATATTGTATTGTATTGAGTGAATTCATGTTTGTAATGTTTGTTTTAGAATGTTGTGCCTGAAGTAATTTATTGCCATTTGAAATGATCTAAGAGTTGTGAAGTATATAATTAAAAATGTGTTAAAGTTTACAATAAACTATAAACACACAAAAGAATAGGCCGAGGCACTGCCATTGATATGCCACTTCAGTATTTTATGGCCAGTTACTTCCATATAATGTCAATTATAGCTGCATGTCGGGTATTGTCATTATATGAAAAGTAGATCCCCTGCATTGCTGCAATAATACAGTATCCAAAAATCCAATAGATGCATGTCCCTTACAGTGCAGCAGGTAAGCACTGCAGCCCCGGTGCCCCCAGAGCCTTTTTTGGCCTTTAACTCACTTGCAGGCCAGCGTGATACTCGCGCCCCCCCCCTGCAACTCCTTTCCGCTTCCCGAACTTTGTCTCATCTCCTGTGCCGGGCCCTGGGCTCTAATTGGCCCATCCATACCCTCCACAACAACGAGGGCCCAACCCTCTCCATACCGCTTACCTGTGCCATTTAGATTCCAGGCCTCAGGTAAGCACTACAACCCAGTGCACACAGAGCCTTTTTTGGCCATTAACCCACTTGCAGGCCAGCATGACCTTCGCGCACCTCCTCCCCTGACTCCTTTCCGCTTCCTGGCCTTTGTCCCGCATTCCGTGCTGGCCCCTAGACTCTGATTGGCCCATCTATATCCTTCACAACAAGGTCCTAACCCTTGGCATGCCACTTACCTGTGCCATTTAGATTCCAGGCATCAGGTAAGCGCTGCTAGAGCCATGTGAAAGTGGATCAACCTCATTTTTAAGTGTACCAAGTGGCGCCCCCTGCCCACTCCCTCCTCCATTCAGATACCACCTCTAAAGTCCGGCCCTGCATTCGGGTTGTTCCTTTGCCACATATTGGTCAGCACCCTAGGGCAGCCCCCCTGCCCGGCAGCCCCTCTGGCTAAGGGCCCCAAGGCAAAGGGCAGCTCCCACAGGCTCCAGACTGTGTCTGCAGGTGTCAGCAGGGGATGTAGGCACCCACTAACATAAACCAAGCCTAAACTGCCAAGTAACCCCTCAGTGACATATAACCTAACAGGCCCACTGTGCCCCATCACCTAGCTTATTCACTGCACTGAGGTCAAAGAAAAGGACCAGCAGTGCTCCCACCCGAGTCACTGGGTGCAGTGTCAAACTCTGACTACTCCGTCTGACAACAGCCAACACATCCCTGCTGCAACCGCACTCAATGAGGTGGCTGCAAAGGCATAATTCCACCCGCAAACCAGCAGTAGCAGCCGGCTGCAGTGGCCAGTCGCGCCAAACGAGGAACAGACTGCCGTCAACCAGTGTCAACAGATAAGGTAGGCACAATCTCACTGGAACTAATAACCACATTAGCATTCACCCCACCACACAACACCACCACCGGAAAGAAGTACACCAATCACGCACACCCATCACACTCACTAGGAAATACATTGTGAACACAAACAGTTTTAAAAAACTTTTGGCATTGTAAAACGTAGGCCCCTCTGCCACTGTACAGGAATCCCAAATCTAGGTCTGATTCCCGCATATCTGCCCATTGTATTGTAAAACCTATTGTATTGTGAAACGCAGTCCTCTCGCCCACTAGACAGGATTCCCATATCTAAGTGTGTTCTTCTATACCGCTAATTGTATTGTGAAACCTCGGCCTCTCTCCCACTATACAGGAATCTCAAATCTAGGTGTGATTCACCCATATCTGCCTATTGTATTGTGAAACCTATTGTATTGTGAAACCCAGACCTCTCTCCCACTATACAGGATTCCCAAATCTAGGTGTGTTATCCCATACTCCTAATTGTATTGTGAAACCTAGGCCTCTCTCCCACTATACAGGATTCCCAAATCTAGGTGTGTACTCCTGTACTGCTAATTGTAGTGTGAAACCTAGGCCTCTGTCCCACTATTCAGGATTCTCAAATCTAGGTGTGTGGTCCCGTACCTGATAATTGTATTGGGAACCCTAGGACTCTCTCTCACTATGGGACTCACCCATATCTGCCTATAGTATTGTGAAACCCAGGACTTTATACCAATCTACAGTAATCCCAAATCTAGGTGTGTTCTCCCTATCTGCCTATTTATTGTGAAACCTAGGTCTCCTCTCACTAGACAGGAATAACATGCTAGGTCTACCTCTGATATCTGCCTATTGTATTGTGAGACCTAGCAACTGTCCTGTAGACAGGAACCTCAAACCTATGTGTTTCCCCATTGCATGCCATTTGCCTAACCCCAGAACCTCACTACTTCCAGGGAACACCCAGCCGCATAAGGCAATTGCTTGGAGCCAGGTCATTGCCCCAGTTAAACGCGAACCCACAGTCTAATTTCAGGAGCTAGTTAGTTCAACGGCATGACCCCCCCCATTGAAAATCCTTAGTAACCGTGCTGTGCCCTGCTTAGACACTCGGCCATCTTAATATAGAAGTCCGGAACCATCAATCACTACCCGGCGAACCACGGTTGAAAACCTTGAGCTATACATCCCACACCCCAGAACAACCAAACCATGAACCCCACAACATCTACAACTCAGCCTTACGCAGGCACTCCAGCCAACCTACAAGAGCAGCCCTCAAGAGCACCTTCACCACCAGATCATAAACAACCTACAAAGACACAAGCCAACAGGGCTCATTATCACATTGGAAGGGGAAAAAATTTGACAACATACAAACCACACAAGGTCCTACAGGCGGGCTACAGCCCCTCTAACCCAAAGTACGAACTATTGCATCACCAAAGACCCTAATATTCCCTGTAAAAGAGTAGGACACTGCCAAAGAGAAACAGATAAAAGAACACACCAACCGAATATGTGTCCGACTCCAGCAGAAACCGTCACAAATACAGAACACACGCAGAAAAACTTCCCAGCCAACTAAACAAATATCTCGAGAAGAGATAAAATCCTATATCTAATACCGTATATTGCAACCGCCTCAACAACTCAACAGCGCTAATACGTCCAGGCACACTGAGAACCGACCAGAACCCCACAGGAAGAGAAGATATGACCCCAGAAGGGGAAGGAATGAAACCAATGCCCTCAGCCCTTACATCACTAGAACACAAGGGCACCGCGAGCAACCACAGCAAAACATAGAAGAATAAGAAACAGAAGAATGTATCATCAACCCAACAATCAACCTAACAGAACGCTTCAGCAAGGAATCAGAATACATGGAGCACCAAATTGTGACCTTAACAGAGAAGAAGCCCAACAGAACAACCACAAGACAAAGCAAGGATTGAAACGCAATCCTAACCGCCTCAGAAAGATCCAATGCAACCTCATCAACACCAGATCAATGTTCAAACATGCCACAGAGATTTTTGTCCTCCTATGTGAAGGTCGGATCGACATCCGATTCATAACCGAAACATGGCTAGATGGCAACTACCAAACCACATTGCACAACTGCATCCCTGACAACTTCAAGTGTTCACAAGTAAATAGGAAAAACAAAAGATGAGGAGAACTAGTGATAGCATACAAGGATCACCTAAAAATTAAAACGGATGAACCACTAAACATCAAAAACTGAATCCATGATCCTTCACCTAACAGCAAATCCCAAAACAAACCTCAAATTCGTCCTGGTATACAGACCACCAACATACAATGCAACCTTCACCGACGTATTCGCTGAAGGCATCACCAACCTAGCCATCGAGCACGAACACCTGGTAATCCTCAGAGACTTTAACATCTGGTTTGATGAATAATCCGCTAACTCACAGAAATCACCAGCCAAACAACTGAAGACATGAAACTACATCAGTTAGTCAAAAGAGCAACACATACTGCGGGACTTACGCTAGATGCAATCTTTACCTGTTAAACGGGAAATCATATTGTGCCTCCTTTCTAGCATAGTGAAAGTTATTTTTTTATTTATTGTTTGCTTGTTAGGCGCTAATACAGAAAATAAATTCAGTTTCAAAGCGCCTACAGGGCAGCAGGGAGACAGCATGGGATAGCAGTTATTATTAATTAAATACAAAACATACAGAGGGGGAAGGGACGCCCGAACCTACTATGCCTTGTGATTATTCAGAACGTGCAAGTGCAGGAAGGAAGAGGGCAGTGGGGTAGGTGTTGTGGTGTCTGTGTTCAAGCGTGAGCCGTAGATGAAGTGCAAGGTATGGTATGTGCTATGCAGCAGGTAGCTGTGAAGGGTGGAAAGTGCGAGTATCCAGTGTGGTGGGTGTGCCGAAGCAAGTGCTGAAGGAAGACAGATGCTGATGAGATTGGGTGTGAATGGTCAGAAGCCCAGAGGATGCATAAGGGTCTAAGATGCCAATCACAGCAACTGTGGGATTATCAGAGGAAGGAAGAAGGGAAGGAGGAGTAAAAAAGGAGTCTTGAGGTGTTATCGGAACTTCAGAAGGTCCTGCTCAAGACTCAGAGGGAGGGGGAGGCTGTACCAGAGGAGGGAGCCAGCTCGTGAAAGCGCGCGGCCTCCTGCTCTCTGTTTAGCAAAACGCTTTACACACAGAGAGTTGGTGCCAGAGGAGCGTAGAGGTCTAGGAAATATTTCAAGATTATGTATGAAATCCTCAAAAATCATCAGGATGAGGTAAAATTTAGGAAATGCTGTAAATTTGCCCAGGATGACCAGGATAATGAAGACAACAGAATATATATGTTCCAAATATGATGACAGTTAACGTAATACCTCTAAGGAGAGGCCAACCACCACTCATGACAAAATGAATTTATGGCTTTAACCAATACTTGCAAAAAATCCATGTTAATATGACCATGCATATAAATATTTCAAAAACATGTGAACACTTCGCATACCGGACACATGTCATGGACCATTCAACAATGTATATAAATATGTAAACTATGGTTTAAGCTCCCTACATCAACAAAAATATGTCAACAATATGTATCAACAAAAGGCCACTTTTTGTTCTACTATCACCATTCACCTGGCACCTTGTCACTTATATCACCATGATGCAGCCTTGAGAAAAACCTTAAGGTTGAAACACGTGTCGACACTAGTGAAACCAAAGCAATTGCACACTTTGAATTCTATGAAAGCCTCGATCAACTAGAATGTATGTCACAAGAATGACAATCTATGTTTGAAGCACTTTACAAGCAATAAAAACAATAATTGTTGCAAACACATACAGCGTGTGGAAATTAACACTCATTATATAGCAAGGAACACTTGGTCAGCACCAAAGTACAACCTTTGGATCTCAGTTATCAAAACCTGAATTTCCTTAAGGTACACTAAAGGAGAACATCTCATTGAGTGTGCAAAATTGAGCAATTGCTAAAATGGTGCAGTCAATATGCAAATGTCATTATAGGGCAATTGAGGAGCTAATATTCTAGATAGAACTCATGAAGCAAATATCAGAAGTGCACATTCAAGGGGAATTAAGGAACAAATAGGGGAAGGGTGCAATCAGGGAGTTCAATTAATGAGCACATAACATTCATTTCTGTGAGTGTGGAACAAGTCGGAGTGGAGTGAGATGAAGACAACAAAGAATTATCAAAAATGATTCCGCGATAATCAGGGTTTATTTTTTTTCGGTGACAGTAGACTTTGGCTGCATATGAGGCTACTGGTATTGGTTTAGTTGTATATTTTTCTTACCATTTTGTCACCAAATCTGCTAAGGGTACTGCTACTTTGAGATACTGCCTTAAACCTTTCATTGCTTGGGAAGACCAACTATTATCCTTCGAAAAATGGCTCTATGACATTTACTTACTCTCACTCTTCTCACTGAATCCCGTCTAAGGAAAAAAACGTTACCTTTTTTACGACAAAAATGCAGTTGAAGCCCTCCCGCACTGCCCACAAGTTTGTGGTAAAAAATAACAGTCCAAAAATTCTGCAAAACGGGATTAGGTGAGAAGGGATGCGGTGAAAGTGGCTGATACCAGAAAAACAAATGCTCAAGTAATAAAAGGTTGATGCACAGCCTAGGTCTTCTCCGCTAAGGTAAAAGGTCTGCTTGGGGACTTTGTTCCCTCCAGAAATGTTGATTTTTGATTTGGAGGTATTAATGCTGAGGGATTTCCCTTTGCAATACTGATCTGTTGCACTTAGTGATGTATGGAATCTTACAGCCATGCTAGCCAACGCAACTTCATTGGGCCTCATTACAAGTTTGCCAGTGCCGTAGTTACTGGACCAGCAAACTACAAGTTCTGCTCGCGGGTGCCTTTTAGCCGGGTCAGACCTGGCAGACGGACCAGCACTCGTGAGCAGAGCATGTCGGATGCACGGGCAACATTCTGAATGGTGCCGGTGCATTGGCCTCCCCATTCCCATTGCGCCCCATAGGGCTCAATGAGAATGGGGAGCATTTTTTACCAGCACCAGGGAATGGGCAAATACTGAGTCAGGCGGGCCGTGATGACCCGTTAATTGCCCATGCCCGGGCGCCGGTATAATTCGCAAGTTTGACGGCAGCCTGCCAGTTTTACCGGCAAGGATACCGCCGAACTTCTAATGAGGCCCATTGTCTGTCCAAAACAGAAACCGGATGTGTGGAACATCAGCTTTAACATCCTTGAGCACTTCATCTGGATCATACGTAAAACTTTTGAATAAAGTTGGGGCAAGTGCATAGCCCTGCCATACCCGATAATATATTTTAGAAGGTGGGGTGCATTGCCACCAGTGTCCATACCTGATCTGGGCATAGTTTCCAGACTGGATGTGATGGAATTCCCTAATAAGAGTGCACCCCCTAATAAGGGTATGTTCACTCAACACCATCAGGCAGCATTGTAAAGTTTAGGATGACAACATATAGTAAAGATTTATGGAGGACCGACTATTTTTCAATTAATTCAGAGACCTACAGACATTGCTCGATTGTGATCTTCCCTTTCTTAAATCCGCCCTGGGATGGGGGATATAAAATGATGGTCTTCAATCCAAGAATCCAGTCTCTTCAATAACAGTTTGCCGCCGATTTCTGCAGTAGGTAAGGAAATGGGATTGTGACATACACAATGTCATGTTTTGCCTTCTTTGAAAACCGGGACAATCTCTGCATCGAAACAAGAGTGAGGCATCTGGCTGTCTCGGAAAATGCCATTGGCAAACCTCTATAGTACGGGGGCAAACTGTGCTTTCATATTCAGTATTTTGTCATGATGCCTACCCCCGGGGACCCAGACCAAGTCCAGAAACCCCGGAAGCAGGCATCAAGTTATTCCATGCAAGCCCAACAACCCCTGCTAGGGGCTATTTGGGTGCAGTCCTAGCGTCTGTGGCGCCAGGCTCATATGGAGAGTCAGTCCTGGCGCCATAGGCGCCAGGCTCATAGATTAAAACTTACCTGATGCAGACCATGCTGCAAGAGCTCCAAGCCAAAGGAGGCTTGGAAGGGATTACTTTACCTAGGGACTATTTTTTACTCGGGTGGGGCTGGGGAGGAATACTTACCTGGGACTACTTTGGAGGCTATTTAAACCACGCCCGAAGAGCAGCACACGCTTCGCATTATTCTGCATCCAGCAGCGTAACGCTCACCGTGCCTGCAAGTCTGCATCCAGTCTTCTGCCACGCCCGCCTCGAGTCTGGAGCTACTAGAAAAAGGGAGAAAGAAGGAGAAAAGGTTAGAACAAGAGCAATACCTTTGATCCTTACCTGAATTCCCGATCCATCGCGCCTTCGAGCTGGAAGAAAGAAGTTATTTGATGCGCGTCGCCTCGCCTGCTGCAGCGCCGCGCTGAACTCACCGGCCTTCGCAGCATCTTCACATTCCACCGCATCCTTCTGCATGTTCCCGCCGCACTCCGGCACCTAAGGGGAAGACAAGAACAGCAAGGTGAGCCAAGGGAATACACAGAGGCAATATTAGTTACCCCCCATAGACTTACCTGATTTTACCACTGGGGGTATTATTCCTCTGCACGGGTCAGTGCAGCTTCCACTGCATCCTCGCTGAACCCCGGCCCCTAAGGGGAAACAAAAGGACAGCAAGGTGAAACAAAGGGACAAACAAGGGGAACCCTCCTCACCACAATAGACTTACCTGATTTTACTGCCGAAGGCATTATTCCCCCGGACTTCATACTTTCTCTCAGCACCTGAAAAAGGGAGAAAGCAACAGGTTACATATTGACATTATTTTATCGAACTGTGTTGGATAATACTAATCCTTACCTGAATATTACCGGTTGCCACGTGGAACTCTTCGCTAGGGTCAAGCTGCAACCTGCAAGGAATCGGACAGAGTGAAAGTCAGACATTTGACCTCTTACGAACTACATACTTACGGCGTCTTGCCGGGAATCTCAGAGTCAATATTGTTCTGGAACTCACCAATTCCTTCGAGCCAGTGAAGCAACTGGTTATCTACGCGCCCCTGCGCTCACTGCAGGATGGAGAGCTCATCTTTCCAAACCATCAGGTGAGACTATAAGAGGGGACATCAAAGGAGATCAGTGGGGAGAACAGCGGGAGTGGGGAGGGGTTAACGCTCAACTCCACGGGTGGTTAATTCCCTTTCTCCATTTTCAGAAGAATATTCCTACGGGCCAAGCAAACGAAGCTAGGTGGGCCAGTCCAGTCCGTCATCTCGGCACTACGCGCCACATTGGTGGAGACCGCAGCTGTCCAGTTCAGATCGACGCCCCTGTGGGAGCCAGGTGAGCGTAACAGAACGCAAAGCGTACCCCAAATTCCCACCCGGGCGTTATGGATACCTCAGAAACTGACCAATTGGCCCAATTACTAGGGGAACTGAGGGCTGAAGTGCATTCCGCCTGTCAAGAAACCAATGCTCTTAGGAGAGAACTGATTTTGTCAAAGGAGCGAACTGAAGGCCTTGCTAGGCAACTACTGCAAACCAGGCTGGACAAGCACTCCTACCAGGTCCCGGGGGAAATCCAGCTCCTGTGCCATCGAGTAACCCTGTGCAAATAAACCTACCAGGAAATATTCCATTAGCTCCGCACGAACGCTTTGCCGGAGATCCCAAAGGGTTTGCTGTGTTTATGAACCAATGCTGCTTGCACTTTTTATGCAGACCTGGAGCCTTCCCAAACGATCAAGCCAAGGTAGCCTTCGTACTGTCATATCTCAGCGGCAGTGCAGCTGATTGGTCAATTCCACTAGTTACTCAGGATGACCCAATTCTTCGGGATTTTCAGTGCTTTCAAATGAGCATGGAAAGACTATTTGCCCGGCACTCCCAAGGACAGGCCCTGGATAACAAACGTTTGTCCCTACGACAGGGTAACCAGGACCTTCTATCCTACATCGCAAACTTTAATAGGTTGATAGTGGAAACTGGATGGCCAGAGGTAAAATGAATCACGTTATTTCATCGAGGGCTTCGAGGAGAACTCAAGGATGTCTTGGCTCAAGTCGTGAACCCACCTCAAGACTGCGCTGAATATATAGACTTAGTGGTCCAGTTAGATCACAGACTTCAGAACAGAAAGGCTGATCGAGCCAAGTTTGAGAATCGGGTGTTGGTCAAAACCCACGCTAACCCCAAAGGAGCAGATGCTTCAGAACCCATGCAAATCAGAGGGGTTAAAGGACCCTTAACCCAGAAGGAAAGGGAAAGGAGATGGCAAATGCAATTGTGTCTTTATTGTGGAACTTCTGGGCATTTTCTACGGGATTACCCTGTAAAACCACTCAAGAAGGTGGTAGGAGCTGCTGATAAAAGCCATATGGAGTCAGACTCGGGAAACAACCACGCCAGACAAGCGTAGAGGTCCGCTTGCCGAGTTTGAAGAAGGATACTCAGACCTCGTATTTCACCATACCAATGGTCCTCGTAGATCCAAGGCAGCCATCGCGTATGCACGCAGTAAGGGCATACATTGATAGCGGGGCCATACGAAGCTATGTGGACTACGAATTGGCTTCCAGGATGAATCTACCTCTCTGCCGAAAAACCACCTCAGATGTCATCACCACAGTCGATGGAACTGAAATTGCCTCTGGGCCTGTAACTCATTCCACCGCAGAGATGACACTATTGGGTCAGGATGGGCATCGAGAGACTATTGTGTTTGATCTAATCAAAGCCCCACAGTTCCAAATAATACTGGGGATACCTTGGTTGGAAACACATAATCCTTGTATTGATTGGCGAGAGAAGAGAATAACCTTCCCGGATTGTGCACAAACCTGTTACCCAAAGAAAAATCTGAACGCAGGCCTGGCCACAGTAACCACAGTAGTCGTGTAACTACCTCCAGAAAACCAAGAATTCCAGGATGTCTTCCAAAAAGAACAGGCAAACACCCTACCACCTCACAGATCGTACGATTGTCAAATCGATCTCATACCCGGTGCACAACCCCCTTGTAGCAGGATCTACGCCGTTACGGAACCTGAGAACCTTCACCTACGACAATACTTAGACCAGTACCTTGCTAATGGCTTCATTCGCCCATCCAAGTCCCCTGCATCTTCAGCTTTGTTCTTCGTGCCCAAAAAGGAAGGTGACCTCAGAACGTGCATAGACTACCGCACATTGAACCAGATAACTGTTAAGAACAGATACTCATTGCATCTGATCCCTGAACTACTAGACCAAGTGAAGGACGCTTTCATATACACTAATTTAGATCTCCGGGGGGCATACCATCTGGTACGTGTAAAAGAAGGCGACGAATGGAAGACTGCTTTTCGCACTAAGTATGGGTTATTCGAATACCAGGTGATGCCTTTCGGGTTGTGCAATGCACCAGCAGCCTTCCAATACTTCATGAACGATGTCCTTCGTGAACTCATTGACGTTTGTGTTGTCGTATATATCGATGATATTCTAGTATACTCCTCTTCAGAATCTGACCATGTGAAGCACGTCGAGCAGTCCTTGAGAAATTGCGCCAGCACAAACTATATGCAAAACTGGAAAAATGCGTTTTTCATGCAACAGAAGTTGAATTCCTTGGGTTTATCCTGACCCCAAGAGGAGTCCGAATGGACTCACGAAAGGTGGACGCAATCCTTAAGTGGCCATCACCAAGTTCAGTTAAAAGAGTACAAAGCATGCTTGGCTTTGCCAATTTCTACCGCAGATTCATCCCGGATTTTTCACATGTTGTACATCCCATCACAGCACTCTTGCGAAAAAATAAACGCTTTATGTGGACTGAAGAAGCTGAAAATGCCTTCCAAGAGCTGAAAGCGAAATTCACGTCTGCACCTGTATTAAAGCACCCGCGCCCTGAACTTCCATACATAGTGGAAACTGATGCATCCAGTCTAGCCATGGGAGCTGTCCTGTCTCAAAAGGACCCTGAAACTGGCCAGCTTCACCCAGTAGCATTTTGGTCCAGAAAGTTCTCGGCACCCGAGTTAAACTATGCGGTTACCGACAAGGAGTTATTAGCCATTAAATCCGCCTTCAAGGCTTGGCGGCACTATCTTCTCGGTGCCAGGCATACCATTACTGTGATCACCGATCACCGGAACTTACATTATTTAAAGACAGCCAAGGTCCAATCGTCACGCCAACTCCGATGGGCATTGTTCTTTGCCGAGTTCGATTTCGTGATAACCTATCGACCATGTTGTAAGAATGGTAAAGCAGACGCCTTATCCCGAATAGGGATGAGAGAGGCAGAAGTGATCCCAGAGCCAGTACCTATAATTTCCATGGCATGACTACTCTACAGACACTAAAGGACATTCAGGTAAAGATCCAGCAACTCTTTGATCCTACAGCCCTGCAGGACTGGGTAAAGAAAGGCCGGACTACTCTGTCACCAATGACCTGCCTTATTACCAAGGGCGGCTATTTCTGCCACACAAGGAACTGCAAGAGCTAGTTATTTCCCGTTATCATGATACCCTAATGGAGGGGCACCCAGGTATTGCAAAAACTGAAGCTAAAATTAAGAGACAATTCTGGTTGCCAACCTGGCGAAAGGATATTAAATCATTTGTGATGTCTTGTGGCATTTGCGCCCAAAACAAAAGTCAAAAGAAAAAACCAGCTGGACTCTTACAACCTTTAGACATTCCGCCTACACCATGGCACACCTTATCATTAGACTTTATTACTGATTTACCCCCATGCAATGGATTTAACACCATTCTAGTTATTGTGGATCTTTTTTCCAAGATGGCCCACTTTATTCCTTCAAAGGGATTACCTTCAGCTTCAATCCTGGCCAAGGAGTTCCTCGAAAACATTGTTCGCATACACGGATTTCCATCCGTATTGGTCTCTGACCGGGGCAGTCAATTCATTTCACATTTTTGGAAAAAATGTTGTCAATTGGCGCAAATCGATGTGAGGTTATCGACCAGTCACCACCCCCAAACCGACGGTCAAACGGAGAGGACCAACCAGACTCTCGAACAATACCTGCGTTGTATGTTACATCAGACTGAGAGTAATTGGAAAGACATTCTTTGGATCGCCGAATATGCATACAATAATTCAGTACATTCTGGAACTGGACAAATCCCCTTATATACCTTATATGGGCACCATCCTCGAACCTCAGACCTTGACTCACCCCAACACTTATAAATGCCTGCAGTGGACCATCTGCACGCTACGATTACACAAGCCTTTAAGGAAGCAACTGCACATTTAAAACAGGCGAAAGAAAAATACAAGAAAGATGCTGATCGGCATAGAAGTGATACTCCACAATACCAGATAGGGGACCAGGTATTATTAGCCACAAAACATATACCTCTAAAGGGAACACAGACCTTTAACCCCAGATATTTGGGACCTTACTCTATTAAGGCCATTATCAACCCGGTGGCTGTCAAGTTGGACTTACCTGGTAATATGCAAATTCACCCCGTCTTTCATGTGTCACTTTTGAAGCCAGTGCAACCAGGGACAAGACTAACCAAGGCACCAGATCCCATCCTTGTAGACGGGGAACCCGAATTTGAAGTTAAGAACATCCTGGACTCCAAGCTGATACAGTCAAAACTTTTTTATTTAATCGACTGGAAAGGTTACGGACCACAGGAAAGGTCATGGGAACCTAGTGACCACGTTCATGCACCCCGATTGGTGAAAGAATTCCACCGAAATTTCCCAGACAAACCGAAACCACAGGGAAGAATGACTTTAGGAGGGGCCTTGTGGGGGGGAGTGCTGTCATGATGCCTACCCCCGGGTACCCAGACCAAGTCCAGAAACCCCGGAAGCAGGCATCAAGTTATTCCAAGCAAGCCCAACAACCCCTGCTAGGGGCTATTTGGGTGCAGTCCTGGCGTCTATGGTGCCAGGCTCATATGGAGAGTCAGTCCTGGCGCCATAGGTGCCAGGCTCATAGATTAAAATGTACCTGATGCAGACCATGCTGCAAGAGCTCCAAGCCAAAGGAGGCTTGGAAGGGACTACTTTACCTAGGGACTATTTTTTACTCGGGTGGGGCTGGGGAGGAATACTTACCTGGGACTACTTTGGTGGCTATTTAAACCACGCCTGAAGAGCAGCACACGCTTCGCGTTATTCTGCATCCAGCAGCGTAACGCTCACCATGCCTGCAAGTCTGCATCGAGTCTTCTGCCACGCCCGCCTCGAGTCTGGAGCTCCTAGAAAAAGGGAGAAAGAAGGAGAAAAGGTTAGAACAAGAGCAATACCTTTGATCCTTACCTGAATTCCCGATACATCGCGCCTTCGAGCTGGAAGAAAGAAGTTATTTAATGCGCGTCACCTCGCCTGCTGCAGCGCTGCGCTGAACTCACCGGCCTTCGCAGCATCTTCACATTCCACTGCATCCTTCTGCATGTTCCCGCCTCACTCCGGCACCTAAGGGGAAGACAAGAACAGCAAGGTGAGCCAAGAGAATACACAGAGGCAATATTAGTTACCCCCCATAGACTTACCTGATTTTACCACTGGGGTATTATTCCTCTGCACGGGTCGGCGCAGCTTCCACTGCATCCTCGCCGAACCCGGGCCTTAAGGGGAAACAAAAGGACAGCAAGGTGAAACAAAGGGACCAACAAGGGGAACCCTCCTCACCACAATAGACTTACCTGACTTTACCGCCGGAGGCATTATTCCCCGAGACTTCATACTTTCTCTCAGTGCCTGAAAAAGAGAGAAAGCAACAGGTTACATATTGACATTATTTTATCGAACTGTGTTGGATAATACAAATCCTTACCTGAATATTACCGGTTGCCACGAGGAACTCTTCGCTAGGGTCAAGCTGCAACCTGCAAGGAATCGGACAGAGTGAAAGTCAGGCATTTGAACTCTTACGAACTACATAATTACGGCGTCTTGCCGGGAATCTCAGAGTCAATATTGTTCTGGAACTCACCAATTCCTTCAAGCCAGTGAAGCAACTGGTTATCTACGCGCCCCTGCGCTCAATGCAGGATGGAGAGCTCATCTTTCCAAACCATCAGGTGAGACTATAAGAGGGGACATCAAAGGAGATCAGTGGGGAGAACAGCGGGAGTAGGGAGGGGTTAACGCTCAACTCCACGGGTGGTTAATTCCCTTTCTCCATTTGCAGAAGAATATTCCTACGGGCCAAGCAAACGAAGCTAGGTGGGCCAGTCCAGTCCGTCATCTCGGCACTACACGTCACATTGGTGGAGACCGCAGCTGTCCAGTTCAGGTCGACGCCCCTGTGGGAGCCACGTGAGCGTAACATATTTGGTCAAGACTGGAATTTTTCTGTTATAATCATCAAGCTCTAATACCATGGGGGTTATCATGAGGTGGGCGGTAACCCTTAAATCTGGCGGAAATGGTGTTAGCGCCGCCAGTACCGCTCCACCGGATCAGAACTATAAATCCTGCCGGCGCTATTACAGCCGGCGCCGAAACTGCCAGCTGTAATAGCGCCGGCTGTAATCGCTGATCGCTAATATCGCTGAAAATACCCCCGGCCAAATGCAGGAGGTAAAAGAACACATGAGACAGCAATATGGGCGGTTTATAGTCAAAAAGTCGAAAACATAATGTCGAATAGCAAAAATGTCGAAAAAAAAATGTCGAATGTAAAAAAGTCGAAAAAACATACATATAATAGGAAAAGTCATAATTTCGAAAAAAAAATGTCGAAAAAAAAATTGAAAACCCAAAACACTTTTTTTTTTTTTACCCAGATAGTAACATTTATCATGGGGGGGGGTCCCCCCAACCCCCCCATCCCAAACCCCTACCCCAACCTCCCCCCCACCCCCCATAGATATACCTTTAATTATTTTAAAAAAATCTTTAATATAATATTAAATAATTAGTTAATTATTTAAAAAAACATCCCAAACTCCTATCCCCAACCCCCCCATCCTCCCCATCACCCCCACACCCCATGGAAATACCTTTAATTATTTTTAAAAAAAAGTTTAATAAAATATTTATTATTAACACATAAAATTGAAAAAAGTCGAAAAAAAGTCGACATTTTTGTTTTTCGACATTTTTGTTTTTCGACTAAATATTTTCGACATTTTTACTTTCGAATATATTGTATTCGAAATTATGACTGGATACAATATGGGCCCAGGTTGAAACAATGCACACAAGAGGCCTACAAAATACCCACCCATGGCCCAAACACCCTCCACAACACCACGTAGCCATTAGTAGCAGGGAGGAGACAGCAACAAGGGCCCAGGTGGAAACGATGCACATAAGAGGCCTACAAAAGACCCACCCATGGCCCACACACTCTCCCCAACACCATGTAGCCATTAGGAGCCGGGAGGAGACAGCAACAAGGGCCCGGGGGGAAACAATGCACACAAGAAGCCTACAAAAGACCCACCCATGGCCCACACCCCCTCCCCAACACCATGTAACCATTAGGAGCAGGGAGGAGACAGCAACAAGGGCCCAGGTGGAAACAATGCACACAAGAGGCCTACAAAATACCCAACCATGGCCCACACTCTCTCCAACACCATGTAGCCATTAGGAGGGGGGAGGAGACAGCAACAAGGACCTAGGTGGAAACAATGCACACAAGAGGCCTACAAAAGACCCACCTATGGCCCACACACCCTCCCCAACACCATGTATCCATTTGGAGCCTTGATGTGGACATGTACATACTGCGCCTGGAGCTACAGAGGCTTGACAACCAGGCCATGGCCCTGGGAGCACAGGGGGTTGTGGGGAGGAGGAGGAGACCAGCACCAGCAAGGTGGCCAGCCATCCCCAGGGTCAGGCCAACACCCTGGGCCCTGACTGATAGGAAGTTGGTGTCTGAGTACAGGCTGCACAGGGCAACCCTCACCCAGTTGCTGGACACAATCCATGCTGACATAGGCAGCCGTATAGCCATCAGCAACGTTGTGCCCCCACTTGTGAAGCTTATGTCCCGTTGCCATGATGCATGGTATGGTACAGTCCACCTTCAGTGCCGTGCTGGTGCTGTGTCCACTGCTGCTCCATGTCAATGAGCACATTGCATTGCCAGCCACACAGGCACAGGACAACCAAGTCAAGGCACTGTTCCATGCCATTGCCCAAGTCCTGAACGTGATAGCAGCCCTAGACTGCACACATGTTGCACTTGTAGAACCCTGGAACCATGAGGCAGCCTACAGGAACCGGAAGAGTTTCCATTCCCTCAACGTGCAGATGACCTGTAGCCCCGACCTAATTTTCAGCCACTGCTGCGCCCACTACCCAAAATCTACCCTCCATGGTACTGCGCAACAGTACCCTGCCAGCCTACATGGAGAGGTACTGAGGCCAACATACATGGATTTTGGGTGAGTAGAATTCCTGCATGAAATGCATGCCAATGTTCAGCTGATGTAGGGGGAGGGGCAGACACATCCAGCACTAGCACAGCACCATTTACATTCATGTGTGTCGCACAGGAACCCCTGCACAAGTTCCCCACAGCAGCACACACAGACGTTGATTGCCACACACTTGAGAAAGCACAATCACATATTGAAACACAACAACCACAATGCATCTTGTCTGTGTTGTAGTGCACCCCGACACGCAAGAGCAATCTCACCCTGGGCCCCACACAGGAATGCCAACCGAGTCCATTCGTATGCACATCCACAAAACCACTGTAGATGAGCAGGTGGAGTCACGACCATGAACATTCCTGAGATAGTGACCCCTAAATGGCCATTCACATGCCTGGCCAGATGTTGAAAAATGTGCTAAGTAGCAAACGCGACACCAGCCATAGAGACAGCTACAACACATTACCTAACAATATATTACGTAAACAGGCAGATATGACGGGAGCCTCATCCTGCAGTAAGGGATGCACCATCACTGTGGCAATGAGATACAGGGGTGGTGCATGCAGTAAGTTCCCCATTAAGTCAATGGCGCACATTGCAAAGCACACACAGTGCACATGAAGGCGCTCTAATCACAGGAGAAATGTACAAATGACTGCACCTGCTCAGCATGAGTGTCACAAACATAAGCATAGTCTCAGATCCACTGCTGCATGTACATTGACACCAAGTGCATGCTAATTGAACCTGCAACATAACACCTTACTAATTTCCACAGGCTGCATGTATAGGTCAGCCCATGAATGTCCCTAAAGATGATGGATGTATACCAACATTGCAATGAGCTAGCATGTACCTGTTGCACACCTACATGACCATACCGCCTAGTTAAATGACATGTAACCCTTGCACATCCACTGAACCTACTGAGGACTAATATACATGTTTTGTCCCCAGCAGGAGATTTCGGATACCCGCAGTACACATGGCTCATGACCCCTGTGTGTAATCCACAAACTCCAGCAGAGCTGGAATATAACATTGCCCATATGCGTACACGCACTGTTGTAGAAATGGCATTTGGATTACTGAAGGCACGTTTCAGGTGCCTAGACTGTACGAGAGGTGTACTGATGCATACGCCAGATAAAGTGGGAAAAATAGTACTCACCTGTGCAATGCTGCACAACATCTGCCACTTAGGCATGTGCCACTGCCCCCGGATGCTGATGCCCAACCACCTGGGGATGCGAGTGATGATGAGCATGTGCCCGTAGCCGGGTCAAATGCACACAGGGATGGGGTGAGGGAGGGGAGGTTGGCCAGACAGGTGTTGATTGACAATTTCTTCTGATCTGGTGGATGGGTACATGTCACATACATCACTTGTCAAATAAAGAGCACTTGAACACAATCATGAATGTCCAAGCTTTCTATGCAGTTTGAACAGGATTTATTTTTTGTGGAACACAACCCCCTCCCCCCACCAACACCCCAGCACACATTCCCCCGTGTCCCCTCCAACACCCCAACACACATTCCCCCCTCACCCTCCCCCTCCAACACACCAACACACATTCCCCCCTTCCCCTCCAACACCCCAAAACAGTGCATGTGGGTTCATGTGCCCGGGCCTCAGGCCAACTGTGCATTGTCCATCTATGACAGGCGTTGACGCTTCCCACCTCCTGTCCCTCTGGTGAGCGGCATTGGGGATGGTGCAAGGAACATTGCCTGGGTGAACCCTGCAGGGATCCCTCTGTGGGTGTTGTGGAGGTTGATTGTATGGATCCCGCCAACTGCAGCTGCTGACGGTGAAGATTGTTGGCCTCCCGCATTTGCTCGGCATGAGCAGATTGCACCTCACAGAGCTCACATACTCTCTGACCAAATCCAGTGAGGGACGCAGTACACCCCTCTACCACTCTACATGGGCGGGTATTGTCCCGCGCCATGGTCTTGGCTGCCCCCCCCGAATAGCATGGCTAATTGCCTTTATGTGGCGGTTGTGCTCACCCGCCATGGCCTCAATTCTCCTCTGGCATTCCTCAATGTTGTCCATCCATCCAATTACTGCAGCTCCCGTGACCATGGGTCTGTCAGCTGTGCTGTTCTTCAGCCTGCCAGGTCTACACAGGGTAGTGGGGCCGCTGGACATGGCGGCATGTCTGATGGGGCTTGGTGGGTGGAGGGGCTGCCTTTAGGTGTCCCATATGAGGGGTGTCCACATCGGGCAATGGTGTGTGGGCACGTCGTCAATGTGCAGGCACATGGGGTGGTGTATTTCGAACTGCCACTTGCTCCGGGGTAACTTGGGGTGTGGCCATTTTCTGAGTGCCACTTTGGCTAGGTGAGAACACTGCTACACCATGTTCCTCATCCGTTGATGTGTGGCCGTCCTCAGTGTTTGTGCCACTGGTGGCTACCTCCACATCCTGCAATCCCCTGGTGGCTTCGGTTGTTAGTGGCGGTGAAACCCTGGTGGCTTGTGGACGTTAAGCCAGTCTTACTGGGCTGCAGTGGGGTGAGCTGGGGTGTGTCCTATGCCTTGCTTTTTCAGGCCAGTCCTTTCTTGGGGTGGTGGTGCTGGTCGATGCGCGTCTGGGCGTGCATGTGGATGGGCCTGCTTCCTCTTTGGCAATGTTGCCCTGTGATGATTGCTGCATGCTTGTAGGGTGCAAAGGGTCTGGTATGAGGAGATGGCAACTTATATATGTGTCATGCATTTCATTCTTTACAGGGGTGAGGGCACATTTTGTTTCATGCTTTGGCATTACATGTTTGTCATTCAATATGTTGGAATTGCTGGAACGTGCTACGGGAGAGGGACACTGCTTGGACATGTTGGTGTGGCATCTTCAGAGATCTGATGTGAATGCACAGCTACCATGGCACTGAATGTGAGTGGGGGCTTTCATACGCACACACACATCACATTTCTGCGGCCAGGCCATGGATATATTTCCCTTGGGGCTAACATTGATACATCGGAGGTACTTCAGCCTACTCTGTGGGCATTAGGGTTCGGTGGTAGAAGGGATGTGCGCTGGTCTTACGCTGCTGTGGCCCATGCAGCTCTTCTTGATGGGCCATTACTTCCTCCACAAGTATACTTAGTTCTTGGTCAGAAAATTTGAGTTTTCTGACCCTGTCCAAGGCAGACTTGCCCCTGGTACGCTCCTGGGACATTTTGCAGGATTTGCAGAAGTGGATGCCTTGCTGGTGCTGCGATTTTCAGGGGATTGTGATTTCCAAAATGGCCGCCGCTTTATTTCTCATTCCGGCTGTGACGCATTTCCTGTGGGACTATTAGCGCGGTAGCCCTACAGTAGCGCTATGCGGGCTGGATTTTCAGGTTCCCAGCCACTGTTTCCGCCCAGCGCTATTTGCGTTAATACCAAGGCCATGTGCGCGTGCACGCCAACTCTTGATCCAGCATTGTTTACGCCACACATCGCGGCATTAACGCAAATAGCACTCTGCGGATATTACACCCGGATACCGCCCAACTCGTGATGAGGCCCCATGTCTGCTAGAGTATAAGTTGGCAAAGAATGCCTTCAGTGTTCTAACAGTGTTTTGGTGGCCTTATCTGAAAGGGGATCGGGATTTTAGTGGCCTTATCTGAAAGGGGATCAGGATTGTATCTTAAAGAACAGAGACATGGAAGTGTCTATGCCACTCATGTACAATGACAGAACATTCTGAGCTTAAAGAGGCTCATATTTCCAGAAAATCTTTCGGCATCTTTTCTACCAATCGAATTCTGGGGTTGTTTCCATTTAGTTCCCTCGAAGGTAACTTTCTTCTTCTTTGGAAATTCCTTACAACTTTCTTATAACTTCTTGGAATTAGAGCAAGGACCGCCTTTTCCAAATTATTTTCACGGCTTCAAAATGCTTGAGGTTGCGAGAAGCTTGGCTTTTTGCTCCCTACACTCCTTCCCATAGCAGGACACCAGGGTTTTACTCTGCATGTTTCTTTCTTTATTGCTGGAGTGATCATGGACTCATAGAGTAAAGGGTTTCATCCACGAACACAGAGTTTAAGCCTACTGTTAGAGTTAGGTTGCAAATTGTTACAGTCATAGTTTTAGGCCAATGCAATGTAGAGCCGAGAAACAAATTATTTCAGGACTTCTATTTAATTTGCTAACTCATTTGCATTTAATGTAATTGCAAGGGTGTGGCTAAAGCTGGGCTAAACTGACGGTTACAATAGTCATGGTCACTCTAAATTATGGGAACTTTTACAAAATATACTGCACCATACCAGGCTTATAACACAGTCACTATCAGAGGAAGTGAATCTGACATTATCCATTGGTTGGGGGTTGGGGTGGGGTGTCTCTAAATCACCCGGGCTATTAACTGTTGTAATTCCATGCATCAACTCAAAAGTAGTGACTTGATTGCTAAGTACTGACTTCCATGTAGAACCGCTAGGGCCTATTAACTTCCACCGACTGTGGGCTGTTGCCACCTGTAACGTCCCTCAAAATGCATAAATATTGCTTAACTAATAAAAGGTGTTGCTTAGACGTGTAGTTCTTATTATGAGGGATAGAATTCAGATTGCTAAGACATGATCAGTAGCTTCTTTCACAACAGCCTTGCAGACACATTTAAAATGTATATTTCATTCATAATCAGTGGCTTGATTGTAAGCCAAAAACACAAAACAAGAACCTGGCATCCCCAACAAATATTATGGCCCTGCATATATCTTTATGTGTAGCACTCAAGTGATATATGGCGCATAAAGCACACCGCTCCAAATGTACACCGTGAACATCCCGGTTTCCCTGAATGCGAGCATCAGGTGTGTACTGTGGGCATCCGTGTCCTGCCATCACATGGACTGACATGTTATACACTTCCCTACATTGGCGCAACAGAATTCATTTTTCACAGGGCCCTGTTTTGTTTGCCTTACTTCTATGTTCTAACACTGCTTTAAAACTCTCCTCACTTAGGCTGGGCTGACATATTGTATGTTACTAAGTGGGAGGCGTCTGACAGAAGTCTGACAACTCTAAATGGCAGAAAGTGAGGATTGCGGCCTGCATTAAGTAGCCCGCGTTGATCAAATGTCGCTTGAATCAGGAACTCGACGCGAAATGGGCTCCATGGGTAACTATTATTTGCTTGTTTCCACTCCCTCCCACTTCCTGAGTGATTGGGTGGAGAGGAACATGTTGTGACGGTTTGCATTTTCCAGCTTCCAGAATCCTGCTGTGGTCGCTAGTTCATGAGATTGTTTTAGACGTGCTTTGGGAGCAACGTAACATCTTGGCTGGTAATTAGTCGCACTGTAACACTCCATGTCATCATGCTGCGTCCGTTAAGCCCTATTATTTTACTTTCCACATTGAAACACTACAGCCATGCAATCTGGCGCGGGGCCAATTGCTTCCACGCTCAGCCTCGTTATACACGACGTTTCTCTGTCCATGTAAGCAAGGCTCGGTCTCAGGCTAGCGCCAAACGAAGAGGCTGCTCTCAAAAGAGGAAGACGGTATTTCACGCATGCCAGCTGTTTGAAATGACGGTCTAATGAAAATAGGAAAACCCAGTTTTCTCCACCAAAGTCCTGCACCAACAACAATCATAAACAATGCGAATTTCAGAACATCTCCATGCGTCATGATTTCTGTTTGGGATTTAAGACCGTTTGTGACATCATTCACTGGATAGTGCCTGACATCACATAATCCTGTGTGTCACATCATTCATTCACTGAAGAGTCCCTGACATCCCTGACATCATATCACCTGTGTGTGACATCATTCATTCACTGGATAGTCTCTGACATCACATCACCTATGTGTGACATTATTCATTCACCAGATAGTCTCTGACATTCCTAATATCATATCACCTGTGTGTGCTAGCATTTATTCACTGGATAGTCTCTGACATCACATCACCTATTTGTGACAATATTCATTCACCAGATAGTCTCTGACATTCCTAATATCATATCACCTGTGTGTGCTATCATTCATTCACTGGATAATCTCAGACATCACATCACATCATTCATTCACTGGATAATCTCTGACATCACATCACCTATTTGTGACATCTTGAATTCCCTGGATAGTCCCTGACATCATATCACCTACTTGTGACATAATTCATTGGAGAGTCCTTGACATCATATCGCCTATTTGTGAAGCCCCCAAGCATTAATAAATAAATAAATAAACAAATCGATATTTTTTCGTTATTTTAGTTTTGCTGTAAATCAATTCGCTGTAATTTCATTAGTTAATATCACATTGAACCCATTAATTCAGTGGGCAGAGTCTGACATGACATCACCATCTTGTGCCTGCATTGGCCCCTTTTACTAACATATGTGACGAGGTCATGACTCTTTCGGCCCTGACCAAATACTCCCCCAGTTAAAGGGGCAACACACTACAAAATGCAGAACACGTGGTTTCAAAAGATGTATCTCAGCTATCTAGCAATGCGCCAGCCTTCAGGTTATGCCCAACCAGTTGCCAACTGACATGTGTATGATGGCACCCTAAGGAAATCCACTAGATGAAGTACTGCACATCAAGCAACCAACCCTGCGCGCTTCCTTCTGCATGCAAAATAGTGGGCTGCAAAATGCTGCGCACAGCACGGAATGCTTTTAAATGCATGCTCTCACAGGTATGGAGGGGAGAGGTGGCGGGGGTGTGCTGCAGCTGTGAAGGCATGTTTTCACTTCCCAGCCTGCATCATGGTCCCTGGCCAGTGATGTCAGTTACATGAGGCTGTGGCTGGATCCAGCAGCTTCTTATACAAGGCCTATCCAAGAGGGAACACTGTGGGCTTTGTGCAACCATGTTGCTGTTGCTAATGGTAAGATGTGACGGTTGTGGATGCAGGGAGAGCCGCACTCTAATGCTTTTAGGTGGAGCTAGGAGACATTACATTTGATGCCTGGCTAGTGTCTAATTCTCCGAGTGATTCTAGCTAAGGAACCATGTGACACAGTTCATCAGTAAAATACACCTTAACTTAATACATGCAGTTCTTTTCCTATAGACATGACTCATTTTCACTCAAATGACAACTACGGTGACTCACCTGCTGCTCCACCTTCTTGCACAGTTAGGAGCCAAAGCTGAGTGAGCGCCTGTACAGCCAATGCGCAATTGCCCAACACGAGGGGTTAAATGGGGAGCGTGGTCACAATGCCACCGCTTCTATCTGCAAGGACAAGCCACGGCCAGCATAGTGTGGTGGCAGAAAACTCGGCATCCTCTACAGAGGCAGGGATTCCAGGGTATGTATGGATGGGCAGCAGACCAGCCCAAGGCCAGCGGCAGAAGCCGGGTTTCCCAGGGGCACGGCTGGTGGAAATGAAGCCAGGCATTCAGAAGCTCCAGCAAGGATGCCAGAAACCTCCCCTGAGAGGCATTCCATGTGAATATGCCACGTGCATGCACTGAACACAAGGTAGGAGTTTACTGCTCGGTGGGTCACCGATACCCAGGCACACTTCAAGTAAGATCAAGAGGAACCATGGTCAGCATGGGAAAAGGAAAGAAGAGGGCACCACAGAAATGCCACGCCCTCTCGGAATGGGGGGCGGGCATTCATAAAAGATCACTTTTCCTGTCGCCACTCTTCCCCATGCCTGGCACTAGTTGGTTTGTTTTTATCTTGAACATAGCTTGTATAAAAAAAAGGGCATGATTATTTCAAATCAATGGTTACTTTAAAAAAAAGCTATGTAGGTGCAAGGACATATTCACATTATTGTCACAACCTTTCAAATTGTACCTCCAAACATAGCCAAACGAGCAGCAAAACTGCATGCAGTACATTCTGACATGAATAGAGGGCATGCGCCATGCATGATGGCGACCTTCTTCTCACAGGTGCCAACAGGGGTGGTCTGGGAACCAAAAGAGGGCCTGGAAATAATGTTCAACGTGGCCCCCCATATTGCACATTTTCAGCGAACCCAACCCCTTTCCTATGAGAACCTTTGGGAATGCCACACAAAAGAGTCCCAAGATGCAGAGGCCTACTGGGAAATCTCCAGAGTTCCCTATCGGCCAGTCCACCCCTGGATGCCAACATCAGCACGGGAATACGCACCCCCACCCCCACCCAGAACCTCAAGACTTACAGAAAACTCCCACCTTCCTTTCCAAGGCATTCGAATGTGCCTGTGGCGCGCCTGCGCATAAGCTGAGCACGGCACGCGCTTCACACACAGGGAGATCTCCACGGATAGCCTGCAACAGCGCAGGCATCCATTCAAATGCCAAGAACCTGCAACAGCTTCCAAAGGACCAACAACAGGAAAGATACAGGACCTCCTTTTGAGTATGGCGGTCACGACAAAAACGATGGTGCTTACAGAAACAGCTTGTTTTACACTCTTCCCGAGTATGGAGCTATGCAGCCCACAGTCAAAAGAAACGCCTGCTTGACTGCCGCAATGGCGCTTGCGCTGTTACGTCATGTGGTAATACTGTCATTCCCCGATAAAGTCCTATGGAACTTCAGAATGGAAATTAACAATGGTAATTTGATATGGCGGGATTGGGCCAGAGCCTTTCTGCCTGTCCACCCATCTTTCACCACCTCTTGCTAGCTATACCCCTGTAAGTAAGTCAGGAGCGCCCTGCCTGCTCCCCGCCGCTCTGGATGGTGGCCAAACACCGAGGAGCAGACAGCCTCGTCCTGTCTGAAGACAGCAGGGTCAGCAGCCATGGGGCTGCGTCATGCAAGTAAATAGATCACGGCCTGGCTGCACTGTTTATTTTGGACTCAGCTGTGTGTCTTGTCGCTGCCCCTTCTGCCCTGCTGGGAAGGATGTTGGCTCCTTCTCTCTTACCCCCTCCCTTGTTGCTCTATTCCTACCCCTGCCCCCTCACCTTTCCACTCCCACTCCTTGCACGCTGGCCTCCTCCACGCTATTGCTCTCTGGTTCCCAGTGGGGTTCTTGATGCATACTTTCCGAACCGAGTCATGTTTGGGACTACCCAGTATGCTAGGCCATCGGAGGAAAGCAACTTTAAAAATAAAAAATAAACCCTGTTCAAAACAGAGGACTGTAGTATCTTGGACATCACAATCTGGGGCTGTGACCGGCTTTCCGCATGTTTCTCTTGTTATCGGCCTTCCTTTCTCGTTCACTTAAATTCAGCTGCATCCATTGGGCCAAGCGACACGATCGGAACTGCACCCGGCGGTGAGGGACGCCTCCAGCTCAGACCAGTGCAGCTGCAGGTCTTGCTATACACTGCATTTTCCACTGGGAAGTGAGCGAACCACACCAGTCCTTTTGTTGTAAGGTTTTGGTACTAGGCGAATGTTGTAGTTTGATCTGAGTGATCTTGTTGGATGGTAGACAATTATTTTTTACTTTAGGAACTCTGCTCCTTGGCCATGGACGGCTCTGTGCATTAGGCACATCGTTTTGAATTTTGTGCTCTCTTTTATTGTCATTCAGTCAAGCATTTTCAGCGCTAGGGTAATGTGTTCTCTTCGTGGTAGTCTGACTAGGACTCTTGCTGCAGCATTTTGGATGCATTGAAGTTTTTTTAATAGTCTTTCTGACATTGCTAGGTATAAGCTGTTGGCATAGTCTACTCTGGACATGATGAGTATGATGATGGTGCGTGTTTTGTGGGTGAAAGCGAGGAATGGTAGTATCCTTTTTACTGTGTGTAACAGGAAGAAACATTTCTTGATTATGGCGTTTACTTGTGGTTCAAGTGTTAGATCGGTGTCCATCAAGACTCCCAGGTTTTTTACTATCGTTGATGGAGTCGGTGATGTACCCAGTTACATTGGCCATGGGATGTAGTGGTTGTTTTCCTAGCTTTTAGCTATGATCAGTATTTCAGTTTTGCCCGGGTTGAGTTTGAGGCTGTTTGTGTTCATCCTGCTGTAGATTTGTTGTAGGAGGTTGTTCAGCATTTTGTTTTCTTCCTGTGTATCTTGAATTTTGTAGATGATCTGTCTGTCAGTTGTAGCATGTGAGGTCGTGTTTTTTAATGATTTTGATTAGTGGCATCAGGTATATATTGAAGAGCAATGGGGAGAAGGATGATCCTTGTGGCATTCCGCAGGTGGATTCCCTTGTAGTAGATTTGAAAGGTTTGATCCAAACAGTTTCTGTCCTGTTTGTTAGGAAGGTTTTAATCCATAGTAGGGCTGTGTCAGTGATTCCTATTTCTTCTAGTCTCCCAATGTGGATTTCATGGTTGACTGTCAAATGCTGCAGAGAGGTCCAGAAGGATTAGAGCTGTGCTTTTGTCTGAGTCTACATTAGTCTTTAGATCGTCCCAGATTGAGAGCAATGCTGTTTCAGTTTTCCCTCATCGGTCTGAAGCATACTTGTGCTTGGTCCAACAGTTGGTGCTCTTCTCTGAATTCTTGTCTTATTCTGTAGGTTTATGTCTGAGTAGTTTAGCAGGGTAGGGGATGTTGGATATGGGTCTGTAGTTGGAGAGGTCTTCCACGTTTCCTGCTGTGTCCTTGAAGAACAGCTTGATGTATGCGGCTTTAAATAACTGTGGTACTTTCCCTGTTGAAAGTGGTTGGTTGAAAAGGTTTCTGTAGTATTCCATGGGCCTCGGATGGCTGGGTAGGTTGATGTTATAGTCGATAGGTCTGCTTTGTATGATCTGTTGGATGGTGGTGATTTTGTCTTTGAAGTGGTCTGCAAAGTCATTGCATAGCTTCAGTGAAGGTATCGGAGCGTTGGTGCAGCTAGGAGGGATTCTTATTTTGTTTATGATTTTAAACAATTCCTTTTTGGGTGTTGGTGGCTTTGGTGATTCTGTTATCGTTTTTCTTTTTGGCCTTATAGATTCCCTTCTTGTATGAGGGGATTTGTCGCTGGAGTTTTAATTTCTTCACCTGATCGTTTTTTTCTCCATTCGAACTCAAGTTTCCTGTTTATCCTTTTCATGGCGCAGAGTAGCAGGGTAAACCATTTTGCTGTCGCTATTTTGCATGATGGGGTGAAAGGTTTTTCCTTTGAGATTCCATCTATTGTTTCAGCAATCCATTATGAAGTAGCTCTGTTTTCATTTTGATGTCTGCTTCATCCAGGGTCGTTGTTGGTGGTTTGTTGATTTCTAATTGTTCCGCTAGGTTGCCAGCTCTGATGGCTCTCCAGTTTCTTTTCATGATAGTTGGCAGTTTGTCTGGTTGTTTGGCTGTTGTCATGGAGAGTGTGAACACAAATGGAATGACGAGGTGGTCGCACCAGAGGATCTGTAGTGGTGGCGTTGTGGTGATGCGATTTATGTTAGTATGTAAAAGCAAAAGGAAATATCGAGGCTGAGTACCACAAAAGGAAATACACCAAACACGGGCTTACAAAGATTCACAGATATTTATTCTACTGCGCATTTACAAAGAAACAAATTCAGATAGCTATCTGGCTGTTACTTACCGCTCCGTATGCTGATTGGAGCCTAGGTAAGACGACCTCGCGGAGGGAGGTAGGATTTAACAGGTTCGGGTTCAGCCGCCAGTATTCCAGCTCCCCTGAATTCTGTGATTCAGGCTTCCTCTAAGAGGGGCTCTTTTCTACGATGTACCTCTCTGCCGTTTGAGTAAAAACCAGCAGAGATGTCTATCGCCTAAAAGAGCGGGGCGAACACACACCGCCAATAACCAATGCTGCAAAGAAAACACAGTATGATTAGAAGCAATCAGGCAATATGGAATTAACCAGACAATCAGAAATTACTCTAAGTACCTAGACAATGGTTGAGGTGGTGTTGAACCTTAAATGATGAGCCTACAAGAGAACCCAAGACTATGAGTATGCACAAGTGATAACCACAACCTCACTATGACTGATACAACACCCAGCAGACCTGATAAGTGGGATTCCTAAGGAAAGATGGGTACCAGTTGAAAGGAGTACAACGGCAGGTACAAAACAACAAATGGGAAGATTAGCAAGGAAGACTATACCCGGGCAGCACAAGGGTCGCACTAGTGACGGGTTGGTGCATATGCTGGAAAGCATCACTTCTATGCACTCGGTTAGGGTAGAGAAGGCAGGAAATTAATGAGATTGTTCCAAGCATCTGCACGTATGAGAAGGACTGATGAGTTTCAGGTAATGGATAATACAGGAGAATTGGACAAGCTTTACCTTAATTGCACAAACACAGGCCAAGTTGGCGGGGCACTCTTGTAATGTGCAGCGTGGTAATCCGCGTTGGAAAGGTCGCTCAAATTGCGTAAGTGGCAAGAAGGAGTAATCTCACCAGACAGGGTGAAGGCTCAGTAGAAATCCAAGGACAGTCCGAGGTCGGCAGCAGGGTTCGCGAATCAGGCTGAAGGAAAAAGCAAATGCAATCCAAGGACAATCCGAAGTCGGCAACAGAGTTCAAATTTAGGCTGGAGGAAAAAGCAGTGACAATCCAAGTAGACAAAGGTGGGTCGAAGGGAGTCAAGTAATCAAGAGGAAAAGGGAATAAGCACCGGAGCGGGATGGAACCGAAGGAACGTAACGCCACAATTAGCAGCAACAAGCCGCTGAGTCGCTTTGGCTTTTACGGTGCAGGGGGTGGGTCCTCCTTACGCGTTCTCTGCGCACGGGACATCTCAGCTGATGTGGCGTCCTCTGCTGCACGGCCAGGCGTCATGGCAACCGAAGCCACAACAAAGTTCTGGAACGCGCTTGCCCCCGCATGTAGCCACCAGAAAATGGAGGCACTGCAGGACAGGGCCTATATGTAACACTGGCCCTCAGTACATCACAGTGAATACCAGCCCTTCAGTGTGAGGAGTGAGAGGTACTGGACATCTGGACATTCGCTTATTTATACAATTTAGTAATAATATCCAGCCGCTCTGCAGGTTAATAATCTGTGGTCTAGAGTTCGTGCTGAGTTCACTTATGGCTCATACAACAATATGCACACGGATTACTTTGGTTTACATTTCAGGCAAGTTACAATGGCAAAGTGTATTCCAGGATTTAGCAGTAAGCCTTAGCACATATCCCTTCACAATGTGTTACAGCCAGTGTCCACGCTCGATATTTGCTTTACATTGTCTTCGATGTATGTTCGTGGATGAGGCTTATTGGTGCAGACAATCCTAAGACCACAAGTCATGTACGGGACAAGGTCTCATTACCCAGTCTAAACATTCGGCCCGCAGACAGTCAAACCATTAACTTGGGCACAAAGGTCGGGAAGGCTCGGTTACAAGTTGGAAACACAGTCCACCATTTTAGAACACAGAATTACATATGAACAGAAATCAAAATGGCGGATGATCCTAAAATGGCGCTGAAGTCGATCTAAAATCAGAACTTTGCAGCGTGGTTTTCTTTGCAGAGTGACTAGGCTTAGGCCAATATATATTAGAAAGGAGGCACAATATGATTTCCCGTTTAACAAACCCTCCTTTTGGCCTAAGCCAAGCGCTAAACTACTTCTTGTCACTTTACGAGTAACTCCACGTCTCAATGTCCATACACCCTGAATCACAATCATCAGAGATATCGATCACCATAAGGTCGGTAACAGAAATTTCTTTCAACACAAATTTGTTTGTCATTCTCTCCGGGGCGCGTACCTTGTGTCCTAATGTTCCCATCGTCTGTGCACAACATCCCCCTAACACTGAACATAAGCCAGGAAGACATTGTATACAGCAACAGAAAAACAACAGAATACCCATAATAAACAATAAGACTGAAAGTAGCTTCCATCCCTAAGATCGTAAGAAGTCCCAGAACCAAGCGCTAAGATCTCAATTTCCCTCGGGAACATGCACTTCTGAACTAAGGACGTGCAGATTTTGTATAGCCTTAAAGATGGTTGGGGAGGAATCTGGCACGAAAACGCAACAAGCGGACCCCACTAATTTACATACTCCACCACGCTCAGCCAGGTGACGTCTAATGCCATCCGGTTTTGTAGGGCAACTAACCTTCTCGCTTTCTGTTCTAAAGTCATGTTATAGAGTATGTCAGTGGTCCGGTTGATGGTCCTCTCCAGTACTCTCGCTAGTCTTCCGATATCTTCAGAATTCAATATTTGTCACCAAAAAGGTGCAAAAGATTTTGCTATGTCACCCAGAACTTGTGATGCAGTGTCGCCATTCTCGTCCCACCTTGGACGAGCTTTAGACATTTCTATGGTGCTTGCTATGAATACCCCTGGTAACAGAATTCCTAAATAACAGGTTCCCTGCCAATCCATAGGTAGCCATGGGAAAGCTTCATTATCGCAAACGAAGTAGACAGGTTCGCCTACGTACAAAGGTCTGTCCTCACTGGTCAAGTTTGCAACATTGGTGCAGCCCTTGAAATCGCCCATTGACTGAGTACCATTCCTCTGTATGCAGAAAGAAACTGAAGCGGGGCTGTGGTTAACAGTGTAGGAAGGTAGCGTGGCATCCCTATTGCCTATAGGAGCCATCTTGAAAGCTCGAGAGTGTGCTCTGCTCCACGATCCCACCTTACCCTGTGCTCAAAACATGGAGAATGGAGACCCAAGTTACCGCATCCTGACGTATTATTTGAGAATAGTTTTTTCGTTTCCTGAGAACTATCCGACACCCCTTTTTGTATTAGTTGTAAGGTTTGGCAATAGGTTTCTTAGTATAGGCCCTTTTTATTTGACACAACGCCACTCGGATTTCCTTATTTTCATTTGATGGTCGATGCTTGCTCCTATCTTAGATTTAGATTTAGATTAGGTGTTTTTCCAACCTGCATCCATTATTCATTTTTCAATAAACACCCTTGAACTGTGATCACTTCTATCTGTCTTACTTGTTGCCACCATGAGTTCCATACAGTGGTCAAGGGAGGCAAAAGGGTGTGGAATGGGTTGGGAGGGTGAGTAACAAGGCTGTTCAGGATGTCCTGAGTTTTGGTGGTGAAGTGAGTGGCCAGTGTATTGCACAGACCCTGGGAATGTAGAGGGGAGGAGGAGGAGACTGCTGTAGGGCTGGCTAGTTCCCAAGAGATTCTGAAAAGTTTATCCTTGTTTTTGGACCAGATACTTGCGCCCGAATGTGGGCCCTTTTCTTGGCACAGATCGAGAGTCTGTATTGCCTTTGGAGGAGGCAGCAGGCCAGTTTATCAGAGGGTGAGCCTGAAGTTTGCCACTTCCGTTCCGCCACTCTGCACTTTTGTTTCAGGGCTGCAAGTTTGAAATCGTACCAGGTGTTATGCTTAGAGGCAGGTTTCAGGCGGATTCTCATGACTGGGGCAAGAATATTCAAGAGTGTTGGTGATGGACAAGTGGAAGTTGCTGAGAGCAGTGTCAGTGGTAGAGTCCGAGTTTGGGTGCAAGGAGGGGTAAAGATGGTAGTGATGATAGCAGAACGGTCAGAGGGCCAAAGGTACCCAGGTGGGAGGAGAGAAAAGAGTGGTCTGATCAATAGAGGAGTGACAAGAGGAGATGAGAGGGGGAGGTCAGAGTGAATGAGGACATTCAGTGTGTGTCCAGCAGAGTGGGTTGGACCCGAAGGGAGAATGGAAAGTGATAGAGAGGTGCAGAGGTAAATGTAAAGAGTGGATGATGTGCCAAGGGTGTCCAATTGGATGTTGAAGTCACCCAAGAGGAGCAGATGGGAGGCAGTAGAAAGCAAGGAGGAACAGAAATCAGCCCATTCAGAGGGGAACATGGGGGTAGCGCCTGGAGGATGCTAAATGTCAAAATGGGTGTCTTCAAGGAGGAGGCAGATGTCAGCGGAGTGTTTGTTGGCTGAGCAGGCGTTGAGAGTCACCAAGTGGAGACAGTCTCTGCCTTTGAACGATTTCTGAGGTGGAGTACAGGGTTGTGGTACTCCAGTCAGGGGGGGGCAGGGAGAGTGGTAGGTGGAGAAGCAGGAGAAGGAAGAAAGTGATGAGGGATGGTAGGATCTGGTCAAAGAGTAGGAAGTTGGCTTGAGGACCCTGTACCAGAATAGTGCCAGTGTGGTAAACATTAATGATGCAGCGTGATGAGAAGCCCGCCAAAAGGACTTCTCTCTTGGTGCCACCATTGATGGGAGAGTATGTGAAAGAGGAAAGAGTAGAAGTGAGGTTTGAAGTCCAAAGGTCTGGAGAGGGCACAGAGAAAAGGATACTGCTGAAGATCTCTCTGGAGGATGTGCTGACATAGGTGTCTGCAATGAGAAGGCCAGGATTTTCACCCAGAATGTCTTTATTGTACTTTTGTTGTTCTAATGGTGGTAGGGTTAGAGTAGGTTAGTTTGGACAGTGGACAGATCTTTATTTGACGAATAATGAGCACCTGAGTTAGTTTGATTAGGTAGGGAACTGCCTTAGCATAGGGAGAGTTAGGAGTTTTCACTTTTCCTTTAATAAACGCCCATAGTGAGATGGAAGATCAGAGTCTGTGTTTTTAATCTGATCCGCCACAGAAGGTAAATATGGCACTTAGGGCCTCATAATGAGTTTGATGGTAATACCACTGGATTTATCACCAAACACATGTATTGTTACCACCACTCTGTGTAGCGGAATTAGTGCCAGGTTACGAGTACTTTAATGGTGGTGTTAATTCCCAGGTTTTGGGGTCTCTAGGAATTCATGGTGATTTTGAAGGAATTACCATGGCAGTGTTTCCACCTTCTGTCATTCCTTCGTATTTGCTTAGAACGTTGAGGTGCTACATCCTGTCATACGTTTGAAGTTTCCCCTCAACTTTTCATTGCAAGGCATGATTTGGTGGTGCAAAAATTGGTGTTAAGGTGGTGGTAACAGAAATACTGCCATTTTATTGCTGTTTTTACCAACAAATCTGATCTTGTAATGAGAACCTTAGATTTGTATTGGCTAGAGAATACTCTGGTATGTTACACTTTGGGTAATCTCTTGCTTTGTATCTGTAAAATACTGTGTTTGAATGGGAAGACTCCAATTAAGAGAATGGCTGTGATATGTAGTTCACTCCTTGTTGATTAAGGATGATTTTACTTGTGCTTTGGTTTGAAATTCCAACCTTTCAAAGTAACAAGTCAATGCCATGCATAAAACACATTATCAAAGATACATTATATAAGACAAGGCATATCAATTTCATAAATAAGCAGCGGACAAAATAAATTACATCAAAAGAGCAATGACTGTTCGTAGAAACTTCATAAACTTCATTCTAATACTTTAGGCTTTCCGACACATGTTCCTCATAAGAGCGAGAGTTAAGAATATCTGTAGACCCGCAAGTAACTTCTGCCAAAATTATGTCAGGGAAAATAGTCTCAGATCCTTTGTTTATTTACCCAAATGCATATTTCTGCTGGTAGTTAGTGCACTATATTCAACTACAAAATGTTCCAGTGTTTCAACTTGACCAGGAGCATTACAAAACCTGTGACCCCCATTACTTTGGTCAGTCTGTGCTCTTGCACCCAAGATTTCATTACTTGGAAACAAATTCATTTGAGCTCTGAGCAATAACTCTTTCCAATGGGAGTTGAAGAATTTTCTCAGATATTTAAGCACAGTGTTAATTGGTTTCTCTCATAAAATGACCCATGAAAATAGTTCATATTTTGTACCGTCGTCAATCGTCCTTATCCTATCAATGCGCCAAAGTTTAATTTTGAGCTCATGATGAGCAAGCAACAGAGTGTCAATGGTAGCATCTACTGAAACTAGAATATAGTGTCACTGCGTAATCCAGAAATTAAAAGCTGTATCGCCCAAGTTATCATGTATAGTTTTCATAGCGCTGAATAAAGAATTATTGGGTGTAATTAAACATTTTCTGAAAAGGGAGTTAGATTTTCCAGTTTACAAAGGCTTGTAAGGAAACTAGGCCAAGTTCATAGCGTATAATTGGTATTGGTACTCCTTTAGGTAACCTCAAAAAGAATTCAAAAACAGAGCTTCAAGGTATGCCAACAAATGGTTTAGTAGACTGATAAAATTCTATTTATAGATGATGAGGAATACAAAACACTTTTCTCAGGAGTCGCGACTAAATGCAGTCACGACTGGATGTTGTTGACGATCAATACTGCCCTCAAAAAGAGTTCTATCATTGGAGACGAAATAGATAAGGCAGAAACGCTATTTGCTCTCGACACTACTATCATTAATATAAAGGAGAAATTGGAACTTATAGAGAAACATATTAAAGATTTTGTTAAAATTACCACTAATAAAAAGATGGACAAATTGAAGAAAGACATTCAAGACTTTTCCAAGGAAGTGGCTTATCCTTATTTGTCTGCTGATTACCAGGGCCCGGGCCAATGGCGTGATCCCAAAAATCCACAATACAGTTTCAACCCTTCACAGAAGAAAGGTACCTTTTCTGACACATCATCTGATGGCAGTGGATCATATCCTGTTAAGAACTCTCGAGGAAATAGGGGTCAAAATTGGAATAGAGGCTACAACAGGGGCCGAGGAAGACCTTATTGGCAGTACCAAAATTATACACGACAGGCAAATTTTGCCCCCCAAGGGCCACATATTCCTTTCCCACCACCGAACCTCCCTTTTCCTCCTCCAGAGCAAGGGATTCCCCCGTTACCAAACTATTTCGAAACCAGGAGACGGGCGTACCGAAGGTAACTCAACCATCATCGGTATACAACATTTATAAAAGAAATTTAAATGAGCATGAGATTCGAGTTTTGGAAAAGGGGTTTTCCTTTGTACCTATGAAAAATCCATCTAAAATGGAAGTAGAGATAGAGTTACGTAGTCTATTTCGTAAAATACGATTACAAGATTTTTTCGGTAACCATGCTTCAGTTGATGATGATAATGATCTCCACACACCCCTTAAATGTAAATCTACATTTACACCCACCCTTCAAATGGTCTCAGATGAGACAGCGGTCTTTGAGAAGGCGGTCCTTAGGGACTTTAATTCCATTTATAATACATCTAAGGAAAAGAGCCAAGGACCTTGCTTTAACTTTAGCAAACAAAATTGGGCCATCCTTCAAGAACTTAAGTCTGACCCGGCTATTGTTATTAAACAAGCAGATTAGGGTGGGGGGGTAGTGGTTATGGACTCTGATCAATACGACAACGAAGTGATGCACCAGCTAGATAATCCAGAATTGTATCGCAAATTGCAGGGCGACCCCACTGATAGTATCAGAGCTCAAATCCTTGCAGTTGCATTATCTGCATGAGATGGGGAAGCTATTAATGATAAGGAATTTACGTTCCTTAATATTAAGGGGTCCAGGACTCCGCTCATTTATATACTCCCCAAAATACACAAAGATTTGGCTAACCCACCAGGATGCCCAATTGTCTCCCTGTGTGGTTCCATCCTAGAACCCATAGGGCAATTTCTGGATTATTTTCTCAAACCACTGGCTGCATCTACTGAAACGTATCTATCTGACACTACTTATACTATTAAGCATTTAGAGGGTTTTCCTTTTGATTCAAATACAGATATATTAATAACTCTAGATGCGGAATCATTATATTCGAACACACCCCAAATGGAATCTTTGCAGGTTATGAAAGACTTTCTGGAATTACGTCCAGGGACCCAACAAGTCCCTAGTGAAATATTAATAGACCTGTTGGAAATAGCCTTAACACGCAATTATTTCCATTTCAAGTCCACATATTATTTGCAAGTGAAGGGAACAGCGATGGGGGTAGCTTTTGCCCCTAATTACGCTACCCTCTTTATGTGGAACTTTGAAAGAAAGTGTATACTGTCTGACAACAATCCTTTTAGAAGCGCCATTAAAATCTGCAAGCGCTATATAGATGATATTATCATCATATGGGATAAACTAAAGCTAACCATCTGCAGTTCCTCCCATGGATTAATACCAAGAATGTCAATTTCAAATTTACTATGTCAGCCAACAGACTGTCCTTGCCATTCTTGGATCTCCTAATCAAAGATGGCGGGGGACAGTTCATTGTCGATGTGTACCGCAAGGAAACAGATCGCAATACTATCTTGAGATTCGATAGTTTCCATCCTGAATCATTGCGTAAGAGTATTCCTTATGGGCAGTTCCTCAGGGCTAGACGGAACTGTTCTAAAGTCGAGGATTACAAAATACAGGCCAACATCATTCAAGATAGACTCCAGCAACGGGGCTATCCTACCCATCTGCTTAGACAGTCCCGTAAAAGGGCCAGATTTCAACATCGCGAGATCCTACTGGATAAGCCCGTTCGTGAAAACATCACTAAAGAACGGATAGTCTGTGCCATGACATTTAACACACATCACCATAAAATCAAAGTATTACGAAGCATTGGCACCTGCTTCAGTTGAATAATCCAGACCTTGCGAGCCCAATTTATGCCTTCAAAAAAGGAAAATAATTGAAAAATTGGCTTACTAAAGCCGATAGGTCATGTATTGCACCCAAACAGAACACTCTGCAGAGCCTGTGTGGGGGCAAACCCATTATAGGCCACTTTCCATGTGGCTTTTGTAGCCAGTGTGCATCTCCATCACAGGCACGACAATTATGATCAATGGCAAACATTGGTTTCTTAATTACCACACTACGTGCAATACCAAAAATGTCATTTACATATTATTTTGCCCATGTGCCAAAACATACATTGGAAAAACATCCATGCCTATCAAATTGAGAATCAGCGAACATAAATCTAAGATACAGAACAAAGTTACTACAGCTCTGCTGGTTTCTCATTTTTTGGAAAATAATCACACCTGCAATAACCTTAAATGGTGTGTCTTGGAAAAAGTCTCAGGCACAGACGCTAATAATATAGCAGCCCGGCTAGCCCAAAGGAAACAATGGTGGATGTACAATACCACTAGTTACGAGACAGGGCTCAACCGCCAAGAGGAATGGCTACATTGTGTGCCTTAAATTACATTTCTAACCTATTTTAGGCTTCATTACCTTATATACCTGTTTGAAACTAAAGAGATATATTAGGTTTCATTACCTAATGAAATGCATTCACACAATCTGTGGCCGGGTGGAGCTTCTTTGCGCTGTTTATTCCCTGCAGTGCTTTGTTGCATCCGTTAGGAGTTACAGGCTCTCTACAAAATACTCTTGCCAATCTGTTTTTCATGCAGTTTGGCTTTAAGGCCATTGACTCCCCCGAGTGCTTTTGGCCTACAGCCCAGTCCTTTTTCAGTGTCCATTGTACGAGGTTCCATGTCCTTTGTCCGTGGGATAGCCCTTTTTCAGTGTTTACCTAATTAGATTCTATGTGCACAAGTCCCATCTCATTTTCTACACTCGCATGCGTTTAAAAAGTCTTCCACGGCCGCGGCTCGAATCTGCACGTGTTCACAGCACCAACAGACGGATGGTTATATGGGCCCAAGACTTGAGACAGCTAAAGGTAAGCATATCTTGATATGCGAACGCTAACGCTACCTTTCGTTTGATGCAATATAAAGGGACAGAATTACATTCTTCCTGTTTTTGGAATACAGACGTAGCATGGCAAAACAAACGGTACTTGAGGTGCTTCACTTGACATTTCTAGCATTTTGTAATTACGGGCTTGCATAGCTCTCAACTCACACGCTTTTGGCCGGTGTCACCCGCCTTGTAAAGGGCTGACTCACCCGCCCGTCATTCCAATGGGCGTCTCACCCGCCAAAAACAAAATCGGATGATTTCACCCGCCTTTGCGACACAAACGGTTGAGAACTATGGGCTTGTGCTTTATTGTAATTACTACTCGGGACTGCAATGATGCACTCCAGAAAGACGGCGTTTGTAAATTTCTTGTAATAATGCCTCAGGTTTTACCATTTTGATCCAAATGTACACTTTGTTTTTACAAACATGATCTGGGTTAGGCAGCAGTCTTACCAGTAATTTTGTGTATACAATTGATGTAGACTTGTGGGCAATAGAAACTTTATCCACGGTTGTTTTAGGTTGAATGTGGGGCTGTTTTCAATGATCTTTGTGGCAGGTTCCTGCCTTTATTGTGGATCCTTACATATACAACTTCGGTTTATTTTCTGTTTGTTGTTTCTTTATATTAGGCTTCCTAATTAAAGGAACAGCCTAGTTCAGTTTCCCGCATCCCTAGTTTACTACCACTGGGACCCCACCTAGCCCTACAGCGGTTCATCGTCCTTGTTGAAGATTTCGTAAATATTCTACAATTTGAGGTCAGTAGTGTTGGTGAGGCACATCGGTGTTCATTGCTTGGGTTAACGGTTGGCCGTGCATTAGTGTCGAAGTTTGAGACTATTTATTTACATCTCCAACTCCACTTTTTCCTGTCTCTACAGATGCCAATTTGCTTGCATCCTCTCTCTTGTTTGTTGGGCTGCCTTTACAAAACATTGATATTCTGCGCCATATACGGACTAATTTAGGTGAACATGGTTTTTGCTTTACATTGATAGTCCGTTTACTTTGGTTTTTATGTGTTGATTTGCAAGAGGTTCAGTCAGTGTTCGTATTCTAATGATGTTGTTTTTTTCTCTTCTCTTTTTCTTTGTATATTTTCACATTTTAAACGTTTTTACTATGGGTTGACGCTTTTAACTAGATTGGAAACCTACAATCAAGTCTGGAACAACTCAATGTTTTCTACTTCTGGGATTCACTGGGCTTTTTATGAATTATGATAATATAAAAAAAACGGTTGTTATTTTTTGGCACCAGTATATTTCAATGTGATTTGTACTCTAGAGTGTGCCCTGATGAAGGCGACTACCAGTTCATCTGAGTGAACTATTTAGAATTCTGTCACTGAAACTGTTACATTGATGATACTCTATTATCCTGTATCTACAGTTGGCATTTAGCACTTTGGCACTTAGCACTTTCATTGCCTGCAGTACTTATTGCAATAGCAGTTCCATTACCTAATGAAATTGACGTTTTCAGAAATTGATATGAATGTATTTTTTTAGTGAAGTTTATAAAATGTATAGATTAAAAAAAAAATCGATATGTTTTTTAACACATATTTGCTGCATTAATGTTTAATCTAATGATGATTTTTAAGGTTGATATTATACAAATGCAGTATGTATTTTTATAATGGTTTTGATTAAAATTAAAATATGAAGTTATTACTGATTACCTGACTGAACCTTTTCCTTTTCTCCACATTCATTCCATGATATGAGTACTTAATAATGCAGTACTTATCCATGTGACTTCTTCTTCTTTTTTGGTTCTTTATGATAATATTCCTGCACCATAAGTTAAAATCGGGACAACTGTTGATTTATGAAACCTTCGGACAAGCAAAAACAAAAAACAACCAAATGTCAAGTTGATCATTTTTGCTTGGCTTGCCGGTGCAACTGTCTTTTGTCGTAGTATGTTATTCAGGTTCAACTTATTGCCTGTCCTATTGCTGTAAAAGCCTAAATAAACAAAAAAAGGGTACAAAACCAAGCCAGACTGAACTATGCTCCACTCGAAACCTACACCATTTCTTTTTTTAGACAGTCTCGTGATAAGTACATTGGTCTTAATGGAATTAAGAATCAAATCATTGTTTTAAATGCATGATTCATGGGTATCAATTTGCTGCTGAAGTCCAATAGGTGTGTAGTCTAAGATCACAAGATCATCAGCTTAGGCCACCAAATTCTGTGATCATCAGCTTAGGCCAACCAATTCACAGAGACTGGATCCAACTTCAGGGGAAAGGAGCTAGTAGAAATGAAAGCATCTCCATTATCCAAAATAAATACATACAAAATAATTTGGGCCAAAACACAGCCTTGTTTAAGGCCGCACTCGGTAGGAATGGGAGAGGTTCAGAGTCCATCTTAATTAAGTCTAATCTGATTGGATGTGTCTGAATGTAAGGCCCTTAAGATGTCCACTAGGTAAGGAGAACTGGGCCGACTAGCGGGGGCTGTCTGGGGTCAGGGCGGGTAGTGTAAGGAGAGCGGACTAGCTTAATCAATAATGGGACCATGTGTCCTTAATTCCGAACGTAGCTCTCTCTTTTTCCTCTGAATTTCTGAGTCAAATATATGTTTGCGGTGGTACTTAGGTATGGAGACGAGATGAGCCCAATAATAAAATTCAACCAGATCCCCCCCGTATTTATCCGGAGTGAAGTTTGGCACCGGTTGCCTCTCCAAAGGACCTTGCTAGTTGTGTGTTAAACTCCGAAGTTGTTCTGGCCTTCCATTTCAATCTATTCCGTCCCCTGTTAATCACCAGATCTCTTGCATAGCACCCTGGGGATGGTCCATTCCATTCCATTTATAATGCCTGCTGGTCACTCTTTATCGAGTTACAAACTTTAAGTGCATCTCATTTCTGAAAAATGACATACGTTTCAAACATATAATCTATGGTGGCCCTGGAAAAGCCTGAAGCTCAAGTGGAGCGGGCAGGGAAACATCCCTGTAAATGCTTCCATTGAGTCTGTAAAACCCCCACGTATTCATCAAAGTCAACCAGGTCCCCCCCGGTTCAAAACGTCAGATGAGCCTAGAGTTAGAAGCTGATATTCTTCATGTAGATCGAAATAGATAGAGTTAAGGTTACCACATATCAGTATGCTGTTTGATTTACGGGCCACCTGCCAATTATTGAAAATGTCACGAGTGGCTTCAAAAAGGGATTCCTGTGCAAAATCCCTAGGGTTCAATATACATTAATAAGAAGAGAAATGTTTGGACCTTAAAATATCTTCATATCCCCCCACTTCAAATCCACGGCTTGTATAAAGGGGTTAGGATCCAACCAACTAGTTGCAAGGATCCCCCTACAGTTTCCTACCCCTCACCAAAAGGCCCCCAAGGTGCAGCCAACGGGAGCTTTCTTGGCAGAATTTGGAAATAAAGTAAAGCCATCTAAAAGGGAACTCTTTTAAAGCAAAGCACCCTGAAATAAAAAGTTGTTGTGTTCAGTTAAAATTGTGTTATTTTGTTGAAATAGGTGTGAGAAACCCCTAGTGTTCCACGAAAGAATTTTAATAAGGTATGGGCAAAAGACATGGGTTCCTTGTAATTTTATCCTAATGTTCTGGTTGGTGAGTTTTAGCAAACCAGGACCGATTCTCTGTTATGGCACTGAGATGAACCCCCACTGTCTTCAAAAGTGACCTTTCTTTGATGAGAGCCACTATTGTCAAAGGTACTCTGCACTGGAAATACCCTTATGGTTGAAGTGGGCCACTATGATTGGGTTTATGTAAAGAGGAAAAACTCCCTACAATCATGTATCTGGTCTTTTCTGTCAAACCAGAGCCTAGAGACAATAGTTTAGAGGCCAAGGACAACAGTGTTTCCACAATGATCCTTGATCGAATCACGATCGAAGGGCTTGAAGTCAATCACATTTTTGATCGTATTATCTTACATGTTAATGTAACATGTAAGATAATACGATCAAAAATGTGACGATGTTAAAACTCAACTTGGTCAATATCACTTGACTCTAACAACCTAATTCACGGAATAAACTAAACAAGGCTAAAATGTTAAATCTCTGAAAAACTATCTTCTCAGGTGAAATCAGGGTTCTCTCCAGAAATAAACAATTCAGAGAGGATTGGAACTACAAGGTCCAGCTTGCTCTCTTTGGAGTAAACCCCATTTTGGATTTGTGTTAGCCGAAAATACAGTTCTCTTTTGTTCTAGCATTAGAAAGGAGGGGTCACTAAAAGTATTAAGCCCAAGCTTCTGTGACATTCCTCTCTTTGTGTCTGGAGAGGGAATTAAGCAGAAATCCTTTTGGTTCAGTGTAGAGGGAGCCCAATTACATGAAAGGTGAGCAGCAGGGAAGGGTTTGAAACCTCCGCCAATTCCACATCTTTATTGAGTTCAATTACACTTTCTTCACTTGAGTACGTTGAAACATTACATAAGAATTTCATGGACGCCTCCTGTTTGGCTACGTAGGATTCCTTAAGCACTTCAGAGGAACCCCCTACTTGAGCACGAGTCATGGCTGCTGAAGTCAATGATGAGTGCATTGAGTTCTTGATGGAAGACTTCTTGTATATGCCTTGTTTGGTTTTAGGAGCATATAGATTCACATCCGCTGCAGCGGGATTAGTGGGGGGGGGCTGGATATTTCGCAAACATTTCCTAGAGTTACTGTCGGTGTTAATGGCAGAAGGTTTCATGTTCTTCGTTTTTTTGGGGTTTTTTTGCAGTATGTTTTCGAGCAGCTTTGTTTTATGTTCTCTGTTAAAAGATGGAATAATTCAAGCATTTGGGAACTTCAAGCCCTTCGATCGTGATTAGATGGCACATCACTCAAGATTTCAATGGTATCCGTTTTAACACCAGGTATTAATCTCACACGAGTTTGAGCACAACTGGGGCGGGACGGTTAAGCAAGATGGACCATGCTACATCATATGTGTTAAGAACGCCATCAGCGACATCTTAACATCCTTTTTATGAGCAAGAATGAATCCTTCTAGAAACGAAAATGTACAGTTAACTGAAGTTAAGACTATTCTTTGATCATTCATGTTGGCATTGATGCCTACATATAGTCTGACTAATGAACGCAGCACAATGTTTAGGGCTGAGATAGGGGCTGCACCAAGGGGAGGTTGGAGCTGAAGCCATCCAGTAGGCAGGGGGAAAAAAGAGGGGGAGTAGATGAGAACAGGGAATGAGTGTCATCAATGAAACGACGCCAGAGACTGCTCTAAAGACTCCACTGGTCGAATAGCAGCGTGCGAGACTGGAAGTAAGAGCTGAAGCTGCTACAGGTGAGCACAGCTCTTCCAAACAGTTGATTAGTAGTCCTTCATCAGGAATATCATTATGTCCCAAATTCACCATCTCCAAATGGGAAGGGTACTTATATGCCCTATCCCGTTGGGCCATTTCATCCCCCCTGATGCGGAAGAAGGTTGTCATTTTTAGATGTTTTGTCAGATTGTGCTGGGATTTATCAGTGAGAAGGCTGTGCACTGAGCAACTGCTAGGCACTTCACTGGGCCCCGCAACAGGGGCGGGTTTAAATGAAGTCTCGGCTCTCACTATCAACCCAGGTGTGAGTGCCAGTGCGTTCTCTGTACCAACAGGGACCACATATTTGTCCGGGCTACTCCCTTTCATAACGTCGGGAATGAGAGCAAAGGGAATCGTTTTACTTCGTAGTTCATACATTGAAGTCGAACACACAAATATTGGACTCACTGACAGCTAGCAAGGACAGTACAGTACGGTCAGTAGATCAGCAACACCAGCCGACAGCAGACTGCAGCTGACTGCACTCACCGCTGCACTCCACTGCTGCACTCTGCGCTGGGAGAGAGTTTTAGATTAAAGGGCTGTGCAGCGCTGAAACTTGTTCCCACAGAACTGCAATTACTTGCAACAAAGGTCCAGCCGTACTCCCAATTTTTGGTATCAAAGGACCCCATGCTTAAGTACAATTCATAGAGTATTCCATGGTTATCCTTTTCAAGGGCTACATGTAACTCCATACAATACACTTTAAGCAGGAAATAAAATAAAACAAGACTGCCATACATTTCCGAACATATTGGCATCTGTAAGCACTGTGGCATCACAGTAGTCATTAGCCAATCAGAGGGCTCGACTTACAGCCCTTTGTTGCATTGCCGAGAACCCGAGCCCCCTGATGAGGCTGTGCCAGTCACCTCTAGTGCCGCTCGACACCTGCGTGCTTTGCCCACAACCCCCCCCAACTACTGCCTGCCCCACCTTCCCACTTCTATACTCCAACACCCAGCCTGCACATCATGTCTCCCCACCATTTCCCCTGGGTCCAGCTCACTCAGCTGTCACCCCAGACACTCTGCCTACCTCCCCACCGGGCACCCCTGTCAGCACTTACCTCAGCCAAATGGCTCCCCGGAACGGCTGCCACGCACCCCTGTGGCTGATTTTACCCCTGTGGCTGATTTTGGCAGGAAGAGGAGATTATGGGCCTGATTTACAGAAGCACGTGTCAATGGAAAAATCCCATTGGAAAACTGTAGATTTTTCATTCCTTTTTCATGTTTTCTCTAGGGAAGGAGGATGAGGCATGGTTGTTGGGATATTTGTTAGAGTGCATGGGATCATTGTTGGCATGCTTAGGACTATCTGTTTTGGCCATTTTGTAAGTGTTCTAGATTCATGGCTACACTATTTTGGCAGGTGAGTTAGCCTCTGTCGGGTGTTGGGTTTGTGCTGAAGTGTGGCAGACTTGAAGCCAGGAGTGGCAGGCCTGGTGGAAGGTGTTTGAGTTTGGTGGGTTTTGGTTTGTAGTTTTGGTTTTATTTTGTCCATTGTGGCAAGGTTGTGCTTGGTGGTGGCGGCACTGAGACCCTGGTGTGGCAAGCCAGGGTGGAAGGAGTAGTAGAAATGTTGTGGTTGTTAGTCCTATCATGGTTGTGAGTTAGTGCGTTTTCTTTTGATTGTAAAAGGGGGGATGTGTTGTATCCTGCATATGTATGAATGAGGTCCGAGTCAGTGTAAGAGCTGTGTTGGAATGCTAGTGGAGCTTGGAGTGTTGGGGCACCTGGGGATTCCAGGAGAGACAGTTGGGACTTGGAGCTGGGCAGGGAACCAGGGAAGAAGCTACTGATGATCTCTCTCTCCTAAATTCAATGCTGAACCTGTAACCAAGACAATAAAGCATGTTTCTCTTTCTACATACCTGAGTCAGCCTGGTTCCTTACCTTGTTATTACTGGCTCAGGGTAAATCCTGCAGGAGGCAGGATACTGCATTTTGGCAACGAGGATGCTTTGGATTGGAGGGTAAGTGGGAGAGTCAAGTAATGGAGAAGCAGTGCCAGCTTGAAAATCGCGTTTTCTGGTGAGCTGGTGGTAAAGCAGTGCAGCTGGTGCCAATGGAGGAGACTGAAGTATATATCGGGCACCAGGCAAGCCATGGTAGCCCATCCATGGGACTGTAGGAGGCCCTGGTGGAAGTTGGGATCCCTGTGGCAGTTATGATGTGCCATTGTACAATTCAGGCAGCCGGAGGATGCAGCGCCAGTGAATTGCAGAAGAGAAGAAAATTCACACACTCGTAATGGGCAGCCCGCTCATTGTAAGGTACTTTAGAGTTAATCACCGGGTGAATTTGGGCATAATTTGAACCCTTGAGCAGGTGCTAAGAGGGCCGTGGGTGGCGCGCGCACTCTCTTGAGTTTCCAGCCGCTGACGTTGAGGCTGGAACGCACGGAAAATGCCCTGCGCCATAATTTCTTCATATAAGTTCAGGAGCTGTGAAGGGGAATGTTAGAGGAAGGGCCCTACGAGCGTCACCGCCGTGATGACGTACAAGGATGTGATTTCGATAGGCCCTGGTGTTGTGGGCAAGCGTCACATACCCGGATGAGGAATAAACTCTTAACTGGAAGTGTACTTAGGAGTTACATGCATGTATTGGGGTTAGGTTCTCACATACTGGCCAGGTGTGTTTACCAGTGTAGATAAAACCTTCAGGAAGAACCCCACGTTTTTTTTTAATGGAGGTTGGACACAGTAGAGTGCTCCAGTAGTAATGATCTTAGGGCATGGGGCCCATTTTTGAGGTCTGTAGTCAGTTTGGACACAGTAGAGTGTTCTGTGTTGACCTTAGGGCATGAGGCCCATTTATTTTTGTTTGAGGTCTGTAGTCAGTTTTCATAGCAGATTATGCGCATGAAATCTGGGGACATAGGTCCTCAGAGTAGTAGTTAATTGTCTGCGTTGGAGGTTATCGCTTGACAATTCTTTCATCTATGTTAAGGTTGGTGTTTTAGTTGGGAGGAAAGTTTGTTCTCCTAGTTTCTGTACTGCCAGGCGGTGCATACGGGAGGAGGTACTTTGTTGTTATTGCACGCCAGTTTTGGCTTTCAATTGTATTGGAGGGCACACAGGTGGTAGGCCAGTGGTTATTTTGTGGAGTTTTAGTGTAAATCTGGACAAGGTAGGGTCCATACACTGGCATGGGTTACTGGACTTACGTTCAGTTATATTTGTTAAAATTTAATTTCTGAGTTTTCAGGTCGCACCATTTATTGTTCAATCCTTGAGGTGTATCTGATTTTGGGTGTGCAAATTTTGAGGTTTGCATAGCGCTACCATTTTCCATCTTAGTAGTGGTTTGTTGTTTTATAGTTTTACATGGCCCTTTTTGCTATGTATATTTTGCGCCACGTCTCTTTCTATCGTGGTTGCGTTTTGTATTTTTGTGATCTTTGTGTCGTATGTCTCTTTTCTAGATTTTTCATTCCTTTTTCATGTTTTCTCTAGGGAAGGAGGATGAGGCATGGTTGTTGGGATATTTGTTAGAGTGCATGGGATCATTGTTGGCATGCTTAGGACTATCTGTTTTGGCCATTTTGTAAGTGTTCTAGATTCATGGCTACACTATTTTGGCAGGTGAGTTAGCCTCTGTCGGGTGTTGGGTTTGTGCTGAAGTGTGGCAGACTTGAAGCCAGGAGTGGCAGGCCTGGTGGAAGGTGTTTGAGTTTGGTGGGTTTTGGTTTGTAGTTTTGGTTTTATTTTGTCCATTGTGGCAAGGTTGTGCTTGGTGGTGGCGGCACTGAGACCCTGGTGTGGCAAGCCAGGGTGGAAGGAGTAGTAGAAATGTTGTGGTTGTTAGTCCTATCATGGTTGTGAGTTAGTGCGTTTTCTTTTGATTGTAAAAGGGGGGATGTGTTGTATCCTGCATATGTATGAGTGAGGTCTGAGTCAGTGTAAGAGCTGTGTTGGAATGCTAGGGGAGCTTGGAGTGTTGGGGCACCTGGGGATTCCAGGAGAGACGGTTGGGACTTGGAGCTGGGCAGGGAACCAGGGAAGAAGCTACTGATGATCTCTCTCTCCTATATTCAATACTGAACCTGTAACCAAGAGAATAAAGCTTGTTTCCTTTTTCTACATACCTGAGTCAGCCTGGTTCCTGCTCCTTGTTATTACTGGCTCAGGGTAGATCCTGCAGGAGGCAGGATACTTCAAAAACGCTTTGTAAATAAGGCCCTATGAGTAGTAGTTGCCTTCTCCTTTTACAAGGCACAATTGTTTTCTTTTTTTTTCTTAACTTGAGTAATGGCCGCCTCACCATTTCTCAACTTAAAATGAAGTCTATTAGCATTCCAGAGGGCATGGTAATAACGCCTTGCACGAGGACGTTGACGGTTCACTCAGGCCATTAAGTTCATTTCATTACCTTTGCTAAAGCCCTCTTGCCAGCGACTTATTGCTTAAATAAAGGTGGAAATGCATAGATTACTGGATGCCCTGAAAGTTTATTTTTATTTTATTTATTTATTGAGCATTTGTAAGGCGCTTTTTCTACAACACAATTGTGTTTCGAAGGGCCACAAGGCTAAATGGGAAGGGAACCGGGGAAATAATAACAATGGCAGAAACAGTAATGTACAGTCGTGGTCTTACTAGGCCTTGTTCCATTCGGCCGTGCAAGTGCATTGACTATAAGTGCACGGGAAGTGGATGGAAGAAGCAACAGAGTAGTGGGCAAGTGCTGGAGGAGGGCCCAGGAGGGAAGTGCTAATGAGAGCCAGGAGGAGAACCTCAGGCTAAGTGCTGGTACAGGTCACTCTCAAGGGTGGTATGTGGAGCCACCAGGCAGGGGCCCGCAGGGCAGTGCAGTAGTGGGGAGGGAGGGGTGCTGGAATAGACTGGGGGGAATGGCCTGGGATCCTGTGAGATTAATGAGGATCAGGCCACTGGTCACAGCGGCAGTGCAGTAATTAGCAGCAAAGGGAAGGAGGTAGAGAAGAACTTCAATGGAAGAACCAGGCTGAACTGTACACACAGGTTTACTTGTCCATCTCCATAGAAAAAGGGCCTTTTCCATACGTCTGAGGTTCCTCACCATAGATATTGGTCCTTGATAGCGAGGGAACCCCCTCTTACCACAGTTATTGGGAGATGGGATGGTATGGAGCAACCTGTGCTTGCTGGTCTCTGCGGAACAGGAGATACAGAATCTGTCATGCACTTCATGCACTTTGCGCAATGTAAAAGAAAAATAACATAACAAATGATGAGTGTACAAAGAAATATCTTGTTCCGCTATTCAAAGACCGGTCCAATGTTCTGTGCAGAACAGCAGAAGGACTCTGGGAAAGTTCCCACTTTAGGTTGAGAGCACCCCAAGAGAACCACATTAATCCCACCAACTGCACCCACTATTGCCCAAGGACATACATGTATTCATGCCAAGTTTTTAAGCATTGGACTAGTAAAAGACTTTCCACAGCGAGTCAGAAAATGAGAGCCATGTATCAGTCCACAGACAGTATTGCAGCTTGTGTAATGCACCATCCCAGCCGACCGGAAATAAGGCAAAAGCGTCCCCTGACACATTTTCATGTGCAGACGGTGGATGTTTTTTATTTACTTTTGCTCCTAGACAAAACTACTTGTTTTGCTTTTTGGCATTTCCTCTTCATTGTTGCTCTCATTACAGCAAAAAAAAAGCTGCAAGCATAAATACAAATACCGTCAACATTGTTATTTATTGTCTTGTTTATGTTAACTTTTTTAGTGACATGTAAGACGTTACCACATTACGTACTGCTAAGTGCATCTTTCGATCATCAACTGATTGTGCAGGATTTATTTTACATTTCCATGTAAATTGATATCACTAGTAGCTACACACAGCTAACTAGCTTGTCAGTAGTAAGAACACATTTTTAGTTTGGGCTACTAGGTAACGCTTGCACCACCTAAAAGATGAAACTATTGCATTAGAGTACAGATAGAGAGAAATAGCACATGAGAAGGGATATACAGCTTGTAGGTGTTATTTGACTATTTGCCCCCCATTGACGGCCCATGGTCATGATAAGCCCTATGACCATTCCCACCCAGTTGCTGCCCAAAATAACTCCTCATATGAACTCTTTGAGCTCAATTTAATCAGCCCTTACCATCAAACTTTGTACTAGTGCCAGCCAGTGTTTTTTCAAAGCAGTCTTCTGAGAGTTAATGACTAATTGGAGCTCTAAACCCGCTACTGATGTAATACAAATGTCTTAACCAGGTCTGCCTTAGCCGCTTGATTTATAATCACTATGCGTGTCCTTCACTGAAGTCCTATTGTAAACAACCATTGGCAAACCCAACCGTTTTGCCTTGTGTAAAAGTATTAGTTATTTACCAAGCACTGCAATGGGATACCGAGGTACTTTCACCATTTTGCACTTGGTACCATCCGTGGCCACTAATACCACTATGGCAGTTAATTTTGAGGATAGATGGCCAGTGTGGAACAAATCTGTACGGCCCACATGAGGCATCACAGACTCCTTTTTTCCTTCATCACTTGCAAATGTCATCCATATATTCCAGTACATATTCACCATATATTCGAGAATGTACATCGATCACCAGATGCCCTGAAAGACGCATTCTCTGATGCCGCAATGGATATGATTTGTTTGAGCCATATGTTAACTCTGGGCCTGTGCGTGAATTTCCAATGTTGTACTAATTCTCTCTAAGCACATGTGGGGGCTTTACACCAGAGTTTGGGGTAATTGTTAAGCGTGTCTGTTTTTTAGAGTAACCTAGCAGAACAGCCATAAGGTCAACCATATTCTGGGTGCTTACAGTCTGCTGAAGTGGTCTATGGTGTGTGTTAATGCTCCAAAGACCGTTGCCTGCAGTGGATATAGCACAGAACAGTTTTCAGGTTATTATTATTTTAATTACATATAGCGCAAACCTAACTCAAGAGCAGCAATACACTTCCCAACAGAATGGTGCCAGCATTGGGCTTGACAGTTTGTACTGCACTCTCAAGATAATGCATAGAAGGCACTTAACGGAGACTGATAGTTGCTGGAATTGTAATGTAGTCAATGGAACACTGACCCACGCGTTCTGCGATTGTCAAGAGGTGCAGGCATTCTCACTTGAGGTGGGGGAGTAAATACCTTTAGTTATGTCCTGGTGAAATCATTCTGGGCGATCTTTTAAGGATTTCACTAACGTTTACACATTTTTATTGACTATGTTTTTTATTGACACATTTATGAAGTTGTTGACTGTCATGGATGTTTGTGACCCTTTAACGGGTTAGTCTTTTTTAATCCTAAATAAACCAGAATTGAATAAACTTGACAGAAGCAGAGAAGGGATTATGTGCTCCTCTTTGTCCTTCTCAGAATGGGTGGCCAACAAGAGATCAAGGCACATGCTCTTTACTCTCCTGTAGCCACTCACATTGAGAGTCCTGCGTTCTCTCCACTCTCTACATCCATGTGACATAGGCAGTGAATGAAAATACTCTGCATACACACCTTCCCTGGAGCGGTGCTTGCAGTCAATTCTCCCTTTTTGTGAAATCATTGAAAGAGAAGGCATATGGAAACTTGTGTCCATGAAAAGCAGCACGATGTGCATAGTGTTTCTGCTGTGGTGCTGAGGGCTGGTGAATGCAACAGGGCAATGCATAACGTAAAAAATGGCCATTCTATACTGTACCCGACGCCAACTATCTCCTATAAAGTTAGCGATTGCTCATTTTGGGTGTCCCTAAAGCACCAACCAGGAGCCAAAACAAAGCCCTCAAAGTATTCACCGGCAGGCCTGTGAATCAGGGCCCTAGTGCTGACAACCCTCAGTGATATCTTCACTGCCCCAGGTAATTCACAGGCCATATGTAGGTGTGAATTGTGCGTGAGCTCTAACTTCACCTTATTGGAAAAAAATGATATTCCGTAGTAGGTTTGCAGGGTATTCAGGCTAGCCTTTTCATTGGTTTGACTTTTTTGTATTTTATTGTGTTTCAATGATGCAATTCCACAGTTTTCACTATAAGCCTGTTGTGAGGAGCCAGGAATGAGATGCGGACACAGGACTCAAGGGTTTGGCTATAAACTTTTATTGAAATAAAAGGGGGTTGGAAAATGCCTCACTATCCCTATTTTATAATGTGTTTCCTTACCTCAACCAAAAACGAAAGGGTCTATCCTTTGTCAAGATGTCCAACAAAATATGTCCTGTGTCCGTAATCCTATTCTGGCCCTCACACTCGAAAACTGATTCTAAGGTGTAAAGGGTATTGTCTTTGATTATTGAAAAGTGTTCAAATGTTCAAATCCAACCAAAAGATTCAACTCCAGCAAAACGGTTCCATGCAGTCAATGTTCTTAGTTCTCAGGGACAATAATTCCCTTCCCCAGATTTCTCTTCTTCTATAACATACAACTCAGAATCCAGAGGGCATGACTCTTCCTATGGATTCCTTTTACCATCAATATGGATTTCAAAAGGTATGGCTCTTCCTTAAGATTCTCCCTGTTCACAATCTCGAGGGTAGGTATCCTCCTTGAGTTTCCTACCAGTTATACACACACTTGCAGGGCCTGCATACTCCCCTGCAAGGGCTTCATGCAATCTTTCCAAAACACTTCTTTTCACCTGGTATGCCTTTCTGCCAGGTCTTTTATACATGTATACATTTTTATCTTCACTTGGTGTACTCTGCTTCCAGGAGTTTTGCACGTTTACTTGTAAGTATTTATTTCCACCTGGTATACTCTCCTGCCAGGACTTTCATGCATTTACTTCTAAGCATTTACCTTCACCTGGTATTGGAGGTATTGCTAGGGGGGGCTTAGGAGGCTATAGCCCTGGGTCTTTTGGTTGTAGCCCCGGATAGAAGCTCAGGGGAAACAGCCAAAAACGGCTATCTAGACCCCAGTCTCGACAGTCCCAAAATTGGAGTAGCTGCGGATCCTTTACAGATCTAGCAACACCCCTGCCTGGTATACTCTTCTGCCAGGACTTTTCATACATTTACTGGTCCATACATTTACTTGTAAACATTTACCTTCACCTGGTGTATTCTCCTACCAGGACTCTCAGACATTTATTTATAAGTATTCATTTTCACCTGGTTTATTCTCCTACCAGGACATTCATACATGAATTTGTACTTATTTACTTTCACCTGGTCTATTCCCCCTACCAGGACTTGGTTGCATTTATTTATAAGTATTTTTCTTTTTATCCATGAAACCACTTTGGCCCATTATTGGCGTATTGTTCCTGTTTTTACTGCATGCATCTCAACAATGATTCTTGCTTACATACATCAGGGTTTTGCCCCTTCTCCAAGTTCATTTTATTTTTTTTGGGTTCTCTTCCTTTCTTAAAGTGTGGGTTCAGCGAGCACTCTGTGTTACAGCTTACAGGTATGTTAACCTTTGCATTACTTTCGGTTTGCTCTCTCGAGCAACGCACACTTTCAGGCAACCTGGTAGACCTGTTGTCATACCAATTCCCTGAGGATTACCTACCCCCAGGTAGTCCTCCCTCATACAGCCACTCCCTGGGTCAGGATCAGGTAGTGACTGCAGTCCCTTGGCCACATGGGAAGAGGTTACCCCTGGGAAAGTAGTGATGACATACTCAGATTCATCACCTATATATCTGCTAGTGCTAGTGCTTATTTTTATTTGGAACTAAAATTCACACACTTGTCCTAAAATTGTCTAGTTGCATGTTTCCAGCAGAGCCATAACCAGTTGATTTTTTTATTTTTTATCTTTTATTTGTTGGGTTCTTGAGTGTGGATTAAGCCTGATTAGACATCCAAGCACAGTAGATGCTGTTGGAACGGAATTTGCTCCATACAAATAGCAATAAGTGACCATAACATAGTCCTACCTAACCGAGGCCATTGTATGGGTTGTTGAAGGTTCACATGATATGATATGGTATTTACAACGCGCCTATACACGTGTATTACTAATTGATGTTGCATGGTCTAAACATTTCCATCTCGGGTTTACTTTCATTTGATAGCAGTGGATTCTATGTTGGAGCCTTTTGTGGAATGACCAAGGAATGACACACAAGACACTGACTTCTGGAGGTTGAAACAAATAGTTGTATTAGTAGATTTAAAATGAGTCAAGGTTGGATAAATGCCTATAAGTTCTACAGGAAGACAATAGGCATTGTCCTAAAGTAAACAGTGGCCAGGGCGCCACACACAAAGGCGGGGGCAGGCCGGCTTCCTACAAGTGGCCAACACTTTAGCTGGTTCGTATTCATATTGTAAAGTCCTTACACTATTCTTAATGATCATAGTCTCTTGTGTGGATGCTCTATCCTACAAAGTGAAGTCTCAGAATGGATGGCCAACCTAAAATTCCAGAGCATAGTCTTTAGCATCTTAGTTAAACTGGTCCATTAATGACTCAAACGTTACAAAGTTTGGCCAAAGGCTAAACATTCAAAAGCCTAGCCTTTAACATTCAACCCTATTCTAACACAGTAGAACGGCCTATTCCTTTGCAGAGGGCCCTGCAGCAGTTGCTCACAGCCCGGTCTCTTTAAGCCTTTCTGCTGCTTTCCCTGATATCAGGCCTTGTGGCCCTCTCCTTCAGGCTTTCCCTCATCCTTGCACCAATCACTTGTAGGCATTCCTCAGCCCCTGAGTTTCTCAGAGTTTGAAGAAGGTTTCTCCAGACCTTTCATTGAACAAGATTCACAACATGGCCCCTCCACACATTGACTTTGTCGGGATTCACAGCAGTCCTCTCTCAGAGCGTGGCTTTGTCAAGATTCGCAACACGTATTCTCACACACGGTGGGCCTCTCGGGTTTCACAGCAGGTTGGACCCCAGGTTTTCTCTCAGCATTCACAAAAGCAGCAATGGGTACTTCTCCCCCTCATTAGGTTTCTTTCCAGACAGCTGATATTGTGTAACTTTTCTGGGCCTTCTCCAGGCTCCGACTGGCCTATAAGGCAATAAGGCAATGTCCAAACCAAAAACGCAAAATGCTGTTGTGGGCCAGTTTTTGAGCCAAAACGGGCCTTTTTTTTTGGCCAATGTGGGCCAGTTTGATGAGTTACTTCATAATGCGGCTAGTAGTTTTGACAAGTGTTAGTGAATAAATATCCTTTAAAATTCACAATTTGCATCACATTTGCAACTGTGGGCCAACTTTTCATTGGTGCCCGAGACAGTGTTAATGCCTCAGTCCGTCCCTGGCCTTCTCCCTTTTTTCTTAGGGAAACCTGTGGATAGCCTCAGGCTTTGGCCTTCCAATTCCCTTAAGTGTTAGGAGGTGTTTTTTCAATCACACTAGCCAGCTTCTCCTCCGAGGGCCTGCAACCCTGGACTGCTTCTTTCTCCACGTCTCCTGCAGATGAACACAGCCTTCTGGGCAATATCTGTCCTGCTGCCTTCCCCCAGGGGTGTCAAGGGAATGTTTGTCTCTGCCACGGTTCTTTCTTCAGCTGCATTTCCCCAGCCCCTTTTATATTCTTTGGGCTAGGGAGTGAGTTCTTTGCTGTTCTCTGACGGGTTATACCCCACTGATATTTTGAACTTTTTTGTCTATTGGTTATTTGTTCCCCCTTTCTATCTTAATTTCTCGTATTAGTGTTTTATTAGCGCAAGACAACGCAAATCTTTAAATATGTCCACTGTGTCGGAGGCCATCTTGGAATCATTACTGAAGCATGCCCAGGCTCTGCGCTGTCCTGTGGCCTTTCCCCGCTGATGCACAGCGTCCTGCGCAGTACACGCTGGGCATCTTCCTTCCTAGTTCTCTGGTGGTGAGAAATGGAAATGGCAAGGCTTGCTTCATGTTTTGCTCTCACGTGTGCTCGTCACAGGCTAGTTGAGACGTGAGTGGGGTGTCCAGCAAGGTCATGCAAAACACTCAGTGGCATTGAGAGACATATTTAGTATGCCAAACGTGCAAGCTATTATTTCATGTTAATGTTAAAGGATATTTGTACCGCGCAATATCACCACCGGAGCGGTCCTCTGGCGGCTCTGAAAAAGGGAAAGGGGTGAGGGGGGAGGGCTGGAACATTATTGCAAATGAAGCGCATCACTCACAGCAGCGACACTCAATTTGGCCCACTAGAGCCCCAATAGCGAGTACTGCTATAAGAAGTCAACATTGTGGCAACTCTGTTACCGCATCATTAAAAAGTCACAGTTGTGCCATTAAATAAAGTGAATAGATTGTCTGGAGGCACTGAAGGCAAAAACCTCTTTGCACAGTGTCGTAGCAAGCAAAATGATTTTAAAAGAAATTATGCACATTTCCACAAACTCCCATCCCTGGAAGAATGGAGATTTTCAGAAGAAGATACAGATTTTATTCAATCAAAGTTAGCAAGCCTCTTTCTTGCCTCCAAACGGGATTCTGCAAAGTCTGCAGGTCCTTTAGCTAGGAATGGCCTCACTCCCAGTGCTTGTTATATTAACCAGAAAGAGTTAGTTACAGCCCCCTCCACTGTCCGATAATGATATGTCCATGCCCCATAGCCCAGTGTCCAGATGGCGACGAGTCGGTAAATGGAGCCAAACGGCAGAAAGGTTATTATCCGATCCTCTTCCAGCTATCTGACACCACGATAGCCGAGGTGCAGTTATCTGGCATATTTGCCTATCATTTTATGCACCACTGGGTTCCTCCCAGTGAAGCCAGTTCATCATCATGGCTTCAAGGGGCAGCGATTCACTGGTTTAGTGGCACACGCTCAAATCTCAGTGGATGGTTTTTGCTTGGAAAGGAAAGGCCACATCTGCATGCACAAAAGTATAGGGTGTGTAGTAATACTGCGCAAAGAACACTATGTTCTGATCTTCAAGTCTTTATGATTAGTTGTATTGCTGCACTATCCTTCAGTGTTAAAAAAACAGCCATCCAGAGTTATGAATGGAGATTTTATTGTAATCACAGCCGACACGTGTTTCGACCAAAAGGTCGTCCTCAAGGCTGTTATAAATGTCAATTGGTGTTTTACAGAATAAAAAACCATATTGAGTGATAAAAAAAACACATAACAAAAATCCAAGCGTGACAAAAACGTCAATTCAATTCAACATTCATGTGTAATTAAGTATACAACACGGGTATACATACCCAATTTCATGTTGGTAGCGCAACAGTCAGATGGATGCAGAGGGCAGATGGGGGGAGAAGACAGGGAGGTAATCTGAGCATTATGTCATTGCATACAGTGTCTAGTTTGACATCACTCTTCACACTTCATGCGTTTTCCAAATTAGTCTGTGCATAACCCATGAGATGCAATTTCTGAAATGGATTACATAAATTGTGCCATGCACTGGTGATCCCCAAAAACCCCAAAATTACTATTTACATCTCGCAAGGTCAGATTGAAACCAGAACCTTTAGGAAACCCACTGAGGTTAATAGCACACTTCATGCCACAAGTTGCCATAGGAAATCTACGGTCAAGAAGATCCCAGCAGCTGAATTTCATCGAGCACGACGCAACTGTAGCACGGATGCAAACGGTGTCCTCTTCAATGCATTGCCTACTGCAGGCAGGGACAGTCTTAGGACATTTCAAGCCTTTCATTTGAAAGGGTCCCTGATCCTCAAGGGCCCCTCCCCCAGGTTGCCAGTCAGCAGTCTTCTGACACAGCAATATATTCCTTTCATTCAGAACTTTAAATGAGCGCTTGAGCCGGAACAAGAGAGAGCTGTGCGCCAGCAAAAATTGTCTTGCCGGAGCGCCGTTCCAGAGTGTCGTTCTGTGTAGAGCCTTATGCCCGACTCTCTCCCTTTACAAACTTGTAGAACATGGCACCAGTTGTTGGTGATGTTAGAAACTACTTCTTTAAAAGCTGTAAAAAAAACGATACTGCCAAACTGTGTGGACATAGGGATGGACCAGGGTCTTCTGAATATCTCCTGTAGTTTGTGTCCAAGGTCTGCAAGTCTTCCCTACATTTTCCTGGGTTTTCACAGCTCGGGCAACTTTTCACTGATAAAAAAACAACGTTTCGTGTTGTAACGGTATATGCAGAATACTGCGCAGCAGATAACATCGCGGACGAAAACATCGAATATTGCAGGCCGAATTTCAACGCAGATATATGTGGGGGTGGGAGGGATTAGGTTTAGGGTCATAATGTGGCAGAGTGTGTGGGGGAAGCAGGGGTCTCCCCCACATATTCCGGCGTTCAAATAACCTAAACGAAAAAAACGAGGTTTTCGTCCATGATGTTATTTTTCGTTGTTTTCACGCAGATCCTCTATAAGCATTTTCTCCACTTCTCTGACAGCGCGGTGACGCATCTATGACTATGGCCCGGTTTTACACAATAAACGGTAATGCTACAAACAGATTTCTGCCGCTGACCCGCCTATTCCTTGGGGCACCTACCACAGGTGCAGCTGTCGAATTGGATCCTGTCCATATGTCACTGGTAATGCAAGAGGACCACCCAAAGTACATGGCAAGGGACTGAAACTTCACTAGCGTCACCGAGCAGACAGCTGGAAGGAAACCGATGCCAGCCCGCTAAAAGAGCTAGCAAGGATCTTCAGTTCCTGCAAGAAGCCCAGAGCTCAGTTTTGAGTGGGCATTGTGCAGTCAAAACATCGCATTTCTCCAGTAACTAATGACTAGTTCACTGTCAAACCTGCCTCTACAGCACCAGGCACGATGGCGTTACCTCAGAAATCCAGGGGCTCAGAAGGCTTTGGCTCACTCGCCCTTAAAAGTTCTTCAGGGTGGGGACAGTTCTCTGCTCCTCAGCCTGGGGAATCAGGGTCGTGGTTCCCCCAAAATCATGTAACATGGTAAAAACGTGTGGGTACAATTTGAAGCTAAACATTTAGGCTACAGTTCAAAGTATCTGGCGAGAGATTTGCCTGGGGTTCAAGCAGAGGAAGCAGGCTCGGAGGGAACAGCTGTTGCTCCTGTTGGCGCCATATTTCTGACAGTTTCACGTGACCTCATTGCAGTGCGTCCCTGGGTCTGCCTAAGCCATTGCTTCCCCTCTTTTGAGACGAAGCTAGGTGTGTTCCCTTTCCACCCCAGCAGAAAGGTGCCCAAGGTGGCAAATCTTTAAACAACCCCTTCCGCATTGATACCACCTTTCGCGGTTGCAGCGTTTAACAGCTTTAAAAGCAACATTACCACGCGACTCACAGTTTTAATTTCATACGGAAGAAACCGAGGAGGGCGTGCGGAACAGGAAGATGTATTCAGTCGAGACTGTCCTCGCATCGGCTGTTCTGCTAAACTGTTAAGTAACCGCATGGCAGCCTCCTTTTTAGAGAGAATCACAATAGGATATGATGAGCGAGAAGGGTGATGCGAATTTTCGAGGCCCTCATTTGTTTATTATTTTGTTATAATGTGCTTAGTACCGGAGACCAGTCTCCAAGTGCAGGACTGTGATTCAAAGCTGTGTTGCTCTGCATTGTCTTGCTTCCAAGAAAAGCGCGTTGCCCCTGAGCTATCCTCTCGGCCAGTGGTGGAAATGGGAAAAAATTGGTGGGGGATCCCATAAGGGCCACGTTGGGGATGGAGTTTGTGGGGCATGTCCGAGGAGGCAGGGTTAAGCGGGCCGGAGCTGGCAGTTGACCTCTGATCAAAGGAAATGTCCAAAATAATAGTTTAAAGCGGCGCTATTTCTTTCATGTTGCTTCTTTTTCAAACTATATATCAATTCCACTTTAAACCACTTGCATGGCACTGGTGATGAGTTACTTCACTATGCGGATAATGGTTTTCACCAGTGTTGCTGAGTAAATATTCTTTAAAATGCACAATTTGAATAGTAGCCAAGGGGAAGTTTAAAAAAAAATAAAATGGGATACAAACAGCGTGATTTATGTTTGCCATAAGCAATGTTTTCTTTTGCTTGAACCCCACCCGGCACAGCTCCTGCAGCTCCCCTCTGAAAGCAGTTGGGTGGTTGTGTGATCATTTTAATAGGGGTATTTATTTATGCAATGTTAGTCAGACACCTGTATATTTATTTATGCAATGTTTGTCGGATACCTGTATCCGACAAACATTGCATAAATAAAAAATAAATAAATAATCTGGGTCCATGTATCCAACAAACATTGCATAAATAAATAAACGAGCCATGGGTAAGGACTGTAACTTCCTCTGGTGACCTCTTGTGTGAGGTCACCAGAGGAAGTTACAGTTTGCTTGCGGGTGCATTTTTTTCCCCTTATCCCCAGCGCAGAGCAGGGCAGGTTTGAGAGACTGACTCTGGATGGATCCCGAGATCCGGCTGCCCATCTGGTGCCGGATCTCGGATCCGGCGAGAGACGGCCCAATAACCAGCGCTGCTCTCGGCCCTACAACTTGCGGAATCCACACTGGCACTTAGTCCTCACTTTACCACAGTAAAATCTTTTTTTAAACATAAGGTTCGTGCCACATGCCAGGTTAGTTGGGGGCAGGGTGTAAGGAAATGTCAATTTGCCTGGCATGGCAAAGCCCCTGCACTAGCCCTGATAGTAACTTTGAAGCATTCATATTTTTGGAAACTGTTGGACTGTTAGGAGATTCCTTCATACTTTTACCCGGGGAGGAGGAATTTGCATCATAGAAGTGCCAGTCTAGTGCCACTGGTAGCTGTTTTTTGTGCAGTAGATATACTCCTGAAATGAGCCAAGCACTTGGAAAAGCGACAACTATTTACTAATTCCAGCGGCAGCTCGTCCATAATGGGCAAGGGGGTGTCGACCCACCAACCCCCTCGCCCTTTATGTAGGACCCGAGGAGCCAGCCCAGTGAAATAGTGAGCGCTCCCTCAGCTTCTTTTTCCATCTGAGGGATCACTCCTGGGCTGGCTGAAAGGTCAAAGGGAAACACGGTTTCCCAGCCATGCATGTTCAATGAGCCATGGAAGACTGGGGCGTTTTGCTTTCCCAGCCTTCCATAGCTCATTGGAAATGCTGGCTGGGGAACTGCATGTCTATATGTGCGAGGGGGCGCTCCTGCGCCTCCTCGCACATACAGACAGAGCCGGCTGGAGTGGGGCATTTCGTCACTCACGCTAAGGCCCCTGCGTGCATGTGCAGGAACCAAGAAGCTCTTGCTTCCTGATTCCGGTTCATGCTGCAGGAGCTGGAGCACTGGGGAGGAAACTTTAGGACCGAGGCAGAAGGTAGGTTTATGTTCATTTACTTATTATTTAAATATGTGAATGGATACGTGTATGCTTGTGTTATGAGTGAGTGTATGATGATGGGTGACCGTGGGAATGATCAAGTGCTTGCTGTGTGAATGTGTGTTTGTGCTGGTCTCTGGAGCTGATTTTGGCCGATGTGAGGGGAACTGTGCAACAAAGGCATTTGGGGGGAAGGGGTTGTACAACAAAGGATTTTATAAATGCCTTTGTTGCACAGTTCCCCTCCCCATCGGCCAAAATCAGCTCTCCTTCTGAGGCACTATGGGGCCCAGGGGAGAGAGATGCTTTTCTTACTGGATGTCTCTCATAGATGTCCAATAAAAAATACCATGCGTTTCCCCTGGGCCTCCCAGCGCCTCGCATATAACATAATCACGTTGATTGTGTGCGTCTGTGAGGTGCTGTGGGGCCCAGGGGACAGGGATGGTATTGTTTTACTTCACTGGACATCTATGATATATGTCTAGTAAAAAGTACCATGCCTGCCCCCTAGAACCCCAGGTCCTTGCATACACACATAATCACTTTGACTATGTGTCTGTTAGCCGCTGTGGGACACAGGGGACAGGGATGGTATTTTATTACTGGCTATCTATGATAGATGTCTAGTAAAAAGTAACATGCCTGACCCCTGGTGTTTCTGCACCTCGCATACACACATTGATTGTGTGCATCTGTGAGGCGCTGTGGGGACCAGAGGACAGTGATGCTATTTTTTTAGTGGACATCTATGATAGATGTCTAGTAAAAAGTGTTGTGCCTGACCGCTGTGCCCTCAGTCCATTGCATACACATAATCACATTCATCGTGTGAGTGTGAGGCACTAGTGCCCAGGGGGCAGGTATTGCATTTTCTACTGGGTATGCCTAGTAAAGAATGTCATCCCAGTTTGCTGGGATTCCTAGCACTTCACATGCAATGTTATGCCTGACCGCTAAGCCCTCCAGCGCCTTGCATGCACACATACATGGTTATCTGTGTATGTGAGGCACTGGAGGGCCCAGGGGGAAGGCATGCAATTTATTAATGGGCATCTGTGATAGATGCCCAGTAAAAAATGCCATGCCTGGGCACCCCAGCACCTCGCACGCACACAATTGATTTTGTGCCTGCGAGGGGCTTGGGCCCCCAGGGGGCAGACATGGCAGATGCCCAGTAAAAAATGCCATGGCTGTACTCTGAGACCCTAGTGCCTGACACCACATCTGCTCCCTGGCCCCTAGTGCCTCACACTCGCACATTTCCACACCCACAGGAGTCAGGAGTGGCATTTTTTACTGGACTTGGATGATAAAGCAAGCATGATACGTTTTATTATGTAACTAGACTGGCATTTTAATGCAGCCATTTCTTATTGTGGTATGACATTTTGTATTAGGCAGCTTTGATAAAGCATGCATGATAAGTGCTATTACGAAGCTAGACTGGCATTTTTATGCAACCAGTCTAGCCATTTCTTACTGTGGCATGACATTTGATATTTAGCATTGTTGATAAAGCAGGCATGATCAGTAGTATTATTCTTACTATGGCATGCAATTTTCTTTTGGGCATCTTTGATAAAGCAAGCATGGTGTTATTATGTAGCTAGACTGGCATTTCAATGCAGCCCATTTAGCCATTTCTTATTGTGGTATGACATTTTGTATGAGGCATCTTTGGTAAAGCAGGCATGATAAGTGTTTGTATGATGCAAGGCTGGCATTTTTATGGAACCAGTCTAGCCATTTCTCACTGTGGTATGACATTTTGTATTGGGCATCTCTGATAAAGCAAACATGATCAGTGGTATTATTCTTACTGTGGCATGACATTTCGTAATGAGCATCTTTGATAAAGCAAACATGATAAGTGTTATTATGTAGCTAGGCTGGCATTTTGGTGCCGGCAGTTTGGACATGTTTTCATACTGCAGGATGCATTTTTAATGGTAAAGCCAACTGCAGTATGTTCTTATGTGGGGATACTGCCATATAGCGGCACAACATACATGGGCATGTTTTCTTATACTATTATTATGGGTTATGCACAAAGTAAACATGAGCATGTTCTTATATGGAGAATACTAGGGTATAGTGGTGCAGTCGGCATGGAAATGTATGGGCAAAGCCAGTGTGAAAATGTTGTATAATGGCACATATTGTGGGCAAAGGTATCATGTAAATGTGTTGGAGAAATGCTCCTGTGCATTGTTGGTTACTTGTGCCTATTGGATTTTTTTCATGAGTTACCGTACAAAACCAATTGCAAACTGTCTTTTTACCCACTTTTTCTTTATAAAAGTGTGCCCTAAATGCACAATTTTAACCCATTGTTTTAAAAGATTTGACAGGGGGAGAGCCCCCCCGCCTAGTAATGCCCCCCTGCCCCCGAATCCCCTTGATTGGTTTGGGCTCCCTCGCTATGCTAGGTCGCTATGGCATATCTGGGAGAAATATTTACACCCCTCCACTTAAAAAAATCTCAAGCCGCCACTGACTAATTCACATAATCTTCTAAATAGCAAACAGAATTTCACAGGCCCATGTCTCTTTTCTCATCTGTTGGTTTTGGCCATGGAAAACTTGCATTAGTCAGAGAGGGAAGGGTTGTGTGTCCAGGTTTCTGTAAACGCAGGTCTGTTTACTGCCAGCCATACAAATATAAATGTGCCAACCTTTTTTCTTAAATTGTCCGCAGACATTACATCAGTTTGTGACTTGAGCTACTGTGTAAAATCAAGCACTAGAGTGTGTGCACTGGAACCTTTCTGCAAATTACTTGCATTTACTTTTGCACCGCTTGGCAAATTTGCTGAGATGCTTAGTTCAGGATCGGCATCTTGAGCTCGCAGCCTATCAGGAGCAAGGCATCCCGGTATTGCAGCAGGATCTACGCGGGCGGCCATGCTGAATCTGTCATGGATTCTTGAGATGGCTCTGACACGCTGGACCTCCTCTTTCAGCCCAAGGGAACATCTATTTTTGGGATCCATTCTGAGCATTCATTTAGTGGACAACAAATGTCTCTCTGCAATTATATGGTGATAGGCACAATATTTGGTTTCTTTGCCACGAGGAAGATATGTATTTTCCCATTAGGCTATGTTTAAAAGGTTGTTTTTTTAGCTTATCGATTTATTTAGTATATCATACCCTGTTAGGGCTTTTTACATACACACGTTTTAATTTAAAAAGAAATATATACAAATATATATAATTTTGATTTTTTTTTTTTGGTTAGCAGCTAGTCGCACTCTGTCAGATGGCAATATTTACACAGGTCTTGTTTCCAAAGGAGTCACCAGCATCCACAAAGATGAGTTAAAATTCTTCTTTATTCTGTGATTTCAAATATAAAAATAGCTCAGTTCAGCTCCTGACAGTAATGGGAGGAAAAATGACACGTTTCGCAAACACCTAGTTACTTGGTTGGTATATATTGTACCCAAATATATTGTCATAAAAGAAACAAAAAATATATTTAAACAACAATTGCAATTACAGAGTACTTAAAAGTTAATAATTCAAGAATGTGTTCCATATAGCGCCAACATTTGATCAAATGAAAAATTTAAGTTACATCATTCCCACCATAGAAATCCTCCCATAGTAGATCAATAAAGTCTCCATTATCTAGCACACTGCCGCATGAAAGTAATGACTTTCTTCTAACTGCGATCAGACTGTCAGTAGCAGATGTTTAGCCGTTTCCAACACCGCATCACCGCGTAATCTGCATGGATGTAACTCTCCTCATCCTTTAGCTCTAACGAGTTAGCATTACCTTTAATTCTTATGTAAGTTGTTTCTAATCTAATTATGACTTATTTTTATTTTGACATATTTTATGTAAGTAACTTCCTGTTTTCAAAATGTGGTTTGGGAACGCCTTCCTCTCCGTCCACAGCGTCAACAGAAATACACGTATTCCTCTTCCTCCAAATTTACCAGCGTGCATGTAGTAATTCTCCAACCTGGGAAAATGTGGACCTTGCTCATGCTATATGAGAAAGAGGTATGGCTTTTCCAGGCGGGGGCATCCTATGCTTCGGACAAGGATTCCGCGCATTGCAATTACTACAGTGGTCATTCAGCACAGATCAAAGGCATGGTAACACTGTAAAACATATGTCTCAACCATTAATTTGAGGGTAAGTGATTGATATGAGATGAGGGTATATGTCAACGTTTCAGGATTTCTGTCACATCTTGGCGTAGTGGTTGTGGGGTCTAAGGTACCTGAGCACAAATAGGAAGTGCAGGGTCCCATTGTTGGTGGAGGAACGTCCCATCGTAAGCTGGATAAATGTCAAAAGTGTACTTGAGTAGGTTTGTATTGCTAGCTCTCTTCTGGGTCACCAGGCTAGGTTGGTCACTCAGTTTTGGGCTCCGGCCACTGCCTAGTTGGGGACCCAGCACTTTGATAAATTTGCCTTGCACTGTGTTTCTTGTATCTAAATCTGGACTGGACCACCAAGGCTAAACAGCTGGATCTTTGGTAATGGCCAAATTCCTGAGATATCCCTGCTCTGTGCCCTCAAAACCTATGTGCTCTTAATTCTTTGCTTCCATGGGAGGCAATGGAGCTGTTACACAGTGGGAGCGGTGTGCTCTTTACATTCAAGCATTGGGCTTCATCATGAATTGTGTGGTGTGGTATTTAATGGCACTAACAGATTTACAGAGAATATGTAGAACAGAGTGAGTCAAGGCTACCTCTCCCTTTAGCGCTAAGTGCAGGTTGAGACATGACCAGAGTCTAATGTGACATAATTAGATTACACTAGTAAGGCACACCTATAATTACAATAAAATGTATTCGAAAAGAGTTACAAAATGGTGTTATCAAAACAAAACAGAAGAGATTATCATCTGCATGTGCAAAAACGAATTACATTCACAATTTTTTCACAATGCTCAGTGATGAGCTATAGATCAATGCATAGCATATATCAAACAATGTTGATACTATGTTTGGTGTTTCTGGAGGGGAGAGGTAGCCTTGACTCATTCTGTTGTACATATTCTCTGCCACACCCTCATGAGTCGGCTCCCCATTACCAAAAATGAGGGTATCTAGCCTTTCCGTATGACCACACAGTAACAGATTTACAGTTATTTTTACTGCCCCACCATATTCCAACCGTGCATGGAAATGGGAGGAAAAACCTAGCACTTGACTGGAGATTTTTCTTTCAGAAAATATCAGGACTTGCCACCCAGAATTCCCTCTTGCAGCAAATGCTCCAAACCTCAATAGAGTCCAAGGGGACTCGATAATGGGGAATGCCACAATTGCCGCTTCTGGAGAATGTACCCCCATTCAGAGGTAGTATTTGTGTTGCCAACATGGTAATGTGTTTGGTGCTTGGTGGGTTTCACACTGGTATATCTGCCAAGCTTGTGAGGGGGATCAATATCTGGCTGTCAGAATGCGGCCATTTATTTGGTGCTTCGAAACCAGGTCATGTCACAGTGTTCTAGGCAGGAGGGAGCCAGTGCCCCGTTGCATTTAATACAGTGCTTTTGCTGCAGGAGCTGGATAAGACTTCTTAACACCATTGGCGGAAAATATGTGTCTTTCCTAATTGCTATAATCTGCTTTGAGAAGGAGATGCCTGGTTCAGAGTTTTCACTTCATTCGAAAAGGGCAGTGGTTCTATTCTCATTCCACTAGCTGTCAGGAAGGGAAACTGCTCTCCCCAAAGTCTTCTGTGATCTTGATCTCAGAGAAAGGAAAGAAGACAGATCAGAAAAATAATATCAAATAAATATATATTTTGGAGCAACATCCCATTTATCATCATCCTTTCTTCTCCTTTCAACCTTTTGGCGAAAACTAGTTATGTATCAACTTCATAATTGTATAAGCAAATGCCATACGAAATATATATTCTATTTTAGCTGATCATGGGGAATTAGATAAGCCGACCGCCAAATCCGTACGATGTAGCATGGCCATATGTTATATTTTTGTCATTTTCATAAAATGTACAACAGTTATGAATAGGTAAATTGTCAAGCATATTCCTAATTTCATTTTCCACCTTTTCACCTACTCTCAGATTTATCACATGTTCAGATCAGTCAGAAACCTAGTCTAAATGGCCATTACAGGTCAGAGTCACAGGTAAATGCATTGTATACCCCTTAAACCGCCTTGCAATTACATGAAAAATGGCATAAAAATGAAATTAATCCTCAGTCTGATTGCTGCGCAAAATGCCTAAAAAGGAAATAGTCTTTTAAATTAAATGATGAGTGTTTCTGTCAGCAAATGGGTTGCTGCTTCATCTCCCACAGCCATCTGTTCCACTGGGTCAGCCTGTGACCAGAGATTTTCATGAGTCTCTTTGACATTAGTGTGGGTTCTTTGAAGTGTGTGCAACAAGGATTCACACCTTTAGTCATGCTTCAGCCACGGATGACCTTCTTTTGAAGTCTGTGCTTTCCTGCCAGCCAGTCTGCATAATAGAAAATGTTCAAGCCTTCAGCAGCATCACATTTTATTGTGCGTTATTAGATGGGAGGTGTGACATCCAGCTGGAGTGGGGGCTTTTCATTGTGAAGTTTCTGCACCCAGCCAGAACAGGTTTTTCCTGAAGTAAGTGTCTCTTCAGCTGTCACTGGGGTTTTGTGGGTGAACATATATACATTGCTTTGGTGAACCCACACATCCTGTTCTGCTTTCCTGACATTTTTCTGTGAGCAGTGATATCTTTTTCCATTGTGGCTTTTTAAAGCCGTTTTTATTTTGCAAACACATGTGCAGGCCGTTTTTGCTTCCAATGTTTAAAAATCCTGTTTTCTATGTCACAGAATTCCTCGATGCCTCCTTTTGTGTATTAAACTGCTGCTTGTCCATTGACAATAATAGGTAGGCTCCTTTCCCCATGTTTCTTTAATTTTTCATGAACAACAAAAGAAAAAGCCAGGCCGTTTTTAATGCAGTGTTTAAAATCCTGACATTCATATGACAAGGAAAGCAACAGCCGGGACGTTTTTGGTTGCAGTGTTTAAATGGCTGCTATTCATGTGAAAGGGACTTCTGTTTGTGGCCTGTAAATGCGCCCCACAATATACATATCTTTGGGGTATCTTTCATTATATTATGGAAGCATCTGAGACCTGTAGTTTGTATGTTCTTTTTTGCAGAACAGAGTTTCACTGACGAAGGATAGTCAGTTATCCCAAATGCATTTGCCATGTACTCTGTTATTCCTCTGTTTGAATACACAGTTTTATAATTTATAATCACTAACTCAATGCCTTATTTGTAATTATTTATTACTAGCAAAAAGTACCTGTATTCTGCAGGGGTTCTGTAGACAGACATGATAACACTCTCCAATTTTGAAACACAATGGCAACATGTATCAATTCTCATGACTAGAAGACATCCACTCTTGTGACCTGCCCAAGGCAACCTTGCCAGGGCAACCAGATGAGGGCTGTGGCATAGGCGGCCCATGGGGCAACTCCAATCCCTGTTTGGCTGTGGCCACCTAACTGAACAACCTGCAGCAACAAGCAGGTAAGGTGGTACGGGCAGGGGGCCCAGGCATCACTAAGCTCTGGTAAAACCATGCCACTCCCACATTGCTACCACCTTCTCTTAACATTGTCTTGATGTGCAATGTGCTCTTTAGTTTGCCAGTGTATTGCCAATATATTGCACTTAGAAGATTTGTGTGGGTTGACCGAAATATTGCGTTTGAAGGAATCATGTAGGTTAGCCCACGTACGGCGCTTGGAAGAATTGTGTAGGTTAGCCCACATATCGTGCTTGGAAAAAGTGTGTAGGTTAGGCCTGTATGGCACTTGGAAGAATTGTGTAGGTTAGCCTTTTTATTGCACCTGGGGAAATTGCATAGGCTGACCCTTGTATCTCGCTTAGAAGAATTGTATAGGTTAGTCCAAGTTTCGCACTTGGAAAAACTATATAGGCTAGCCCATCTATTGCACTTGGAAGAAGTGTGAAGAGAGTCCAAGCATTGCACTTAGATTTAAGGGTAGCCTATGCACTGCACTTAGACAGACTACAATGCTAGCCTATATGTCGTACACAGCCTTTTCATTAGGGTAGCATATACACTGCACTTATATGTAGAATGAAGATAGCCAATGTATTGCCCCTGGGAATTATTCAAGAATAGCCTATTTATTGTGCTTGGAAGGGTTGTGCAGCAGGCCTATGTATAACAATTTAGAACTTTTGTAAGGGTGGCCAAGGCATTGTACCTAGTAAACATGGAGAGTAGCCACTGCACTTAACCTTGAGCCTAGCGGAATGTAGAATGTTGCCTTTCACTATATCAGGCAAAGGCTGAAATATAACCTATGTATTGAATCTAGGTGAATGCTTGTTGTATTCAGTGCATCGAATCTAGGCAATTGCAGAACGCGGCCATTTCATGGAATGTAGATCAGAATTAGCTAGCACTATGTTCAATATATGTGCTCTAAAATGTTGCTTTTATAGTATAGCTGACTGCATGTAGATTGATATCACTAAACTAACGTTAACTCTAGATGTCTCTGAATATGGCAAATGTTAGAAGGTAGACAATGTACTTAAACCTATTACACTCATTGCTTATGCAACTTTAGCCACAGGCACAGCCACCATCCCGCACGCATCTGCTCTGCAAGGTAAGATTTATTTTGCGCATATCATACACTTGAGCAGACTTCAGGTTCATCCATGACAAGTAGTTCATGGAGAGTGGAGAAGTGAAGTGCCTGAATAGTACACAGCATCTCATTTTATACAAATAATGTAGCCTGCATCAACACAGGTCATTTTTAATTGATTTGCAAAAGATAATAACACAAATATGTTCCGACTACATACACAATGTCACCCTAATCCCCAGAACGCAGAACAAATTGCATATTCAACAAATGTTATGTCAAGAGTCTCCACTTTGCTTATGGCTTTAATTACAAGCTCTTTCCACCAGTTCACAGACGGTGACTTATGTTTGAGGCCCTAAACACAGAATCCACTTGACCTCTGTTCCAAAAATGGTCACCCTATTTGCACAACCTTTAAAAGATAACTTTTCTGCGTTTAACAATGTGGAAGGGCTGAACACTATGACTCAGTGTGTAACTAACCTTTCCTACTTTGTGGAATAGGAGGACCTGTCCTTATTGTTTTTTAACCTAGGTTTATCAGTGAAGGCCAGGCGGCTGATACATGCCCTCTACACTGACCCAGCCTTTTCTTGTAATGTCTGACAGAGGAAGCCATGAACACATTTCTGTTTTGTTTTTACTCAATGACTGACAAATGTGACCCCATTTTGAATATTACTAAAAACAGGATTTTGATCGCAAAAAGGGATTAGCTTAGGGCTGAGAAAGATGCATATCCTAACACTCACACACAACCCAAAAGACACTTTGCACAACACTTCTGCTATAAGTATGCAGGTACCTTTCACGACAAAAATGTCAACTGTAGCTACACACATTAACAATCCTATTGTATACTCCCTCCTGAACCACCTCTCTAGTCTTCCTCTCTCCACCCATCCACGTGCCAATTAGACATGGGTGGCTAGCAGGGACTTGGTCAGCCCCTCTTATCCTCGTATTGGCTATAATACACACCTGCATACCTGCACCTCCTTGAATTTACCATACCTTGGACTTCATTCCCTCTGAGGGCGTTCAACCTACAGCCCATTGTGACCATGCTTATGGTGAAAGGCGCTATGCAAATAACAAAATTAAATTAAATGAAAATCAATGATCCTGGAGGTCGCTGATCCAAGTCGCTTATTGCTTGATGTGCTTTGCACTCCGAAGTAAACTAAACTGAGAATGGGCATGTGTGGCTGGCTGACATATCCCCGTAGCAGACATGGAGGGGAAGGAAGAGTTGGAATGCTGCAGCATACTGGAACCTGCTGTGTGCTCTCCCCATCTGCTGCCTCACGCTGGGTCAGTGCAAATATTTTGGAAATGGTGCTTCCTAGGGCCTTGAAACAAGTGTTGTTCCTCGCGTTCAGACACTTAAAACAAGCTCCGTCTGGTCCTTCTACGACCACATTGATATTTCGCTGATTTCAGACAACCTTCTCATGTATGAAGGGGCTGAAATACGGAAAGGGGGGGGTCCAAATGTTATGTAGCTAGTAATGTCCGGAGGGTCCTAACGGGCAACTATGCCAATTTTGGTGCAGATTGGTGGAAGGGTGTGGGACTGTATAAGGAACAAACTAACAGATTGTCTGCTTTATATATATAGAGCTAGAGATAAGATACCCTAATGTTTAACTCTCTTGAAAAACTGTATTTATGGTGCATGATTGTACCTTTTCTGTGACTACGTGGGATTAAAGGTAGTTTGCCTTCATCTTTTGCTGTATCTCCAGCAATAGGTCTTGCATTATACATTTTGGAATGGAGCTCTTTTCCAAATCCTATCACTCCCTCTGGATAACATCTCCGTTGTCTTTGTCCAAGGGAATCCGGGAGGGCTTAAAACGAAAATCCGAACGTGGAAGGCTAATCTGATGGAGGAAAGTCCATGTTCCACTTCAGATAGATGTAAGTCACCTATCACCCCCATCAACATATACCTCCCTGTACCCTCTGGGGACTCAGTCTGCTTTTATCAGAGTAGCAAAGAGATACTGAATGGGTTGATGAGGAGAAGGTAGAAGAAGAGGGATCCCCTCTGGGCGACATGTTCTTTTTATACACAAGGACTCTCATGATAGGATTTTCCTGATCTAGGAATGAGAAGCTCCTGATCCACCAGAGCTTTGGGACCTTTATCTCCAGTGATGCTTTGGCGCTCTGTGCTTTTGCTTAAGGAGCATCTTTTTCCTTCAGTGTTTTCTAGCAGTTCATACAATCAGGCATAAAAAGGACTGAGACAAAAGAATCATGCCAGATAACCAGCTGTCAAGGAGCGTTGAGTACTCACCGGACTCCGTCCTGTTGCTTTAAATACCCTGGGAGTTTACCTTCACTTCCTAGGAAGGTCTCTGGGCCCCGAGGGCCACACTCACAACACCATGTCATATCTGGTGTGAAGCACCAGGCATCTTATCAGGTCTGCGCCTTCTCACAAGGTGCGTGCAACTTGGAGGCAAAGTGCCAAGCCACCCCTGTCCCTCATGACATCTGGGAGGGAGCAGCTGGAGGATGTGTGTCCAACTTAAAAAGACCCTGCACTGTCTATGCCGCTGAGGCTGCAGTGTGAAAAAACACCTCTTCCGAGTCCTTTGTTGCATGGAGAAGGGGGCTGCAGATGTCCATGCGCCCTGCCTTGTGGACTTCCCCTACTGTTGTAAGTGACATGGCCTAGTAAGGGAAATAAGGGAGGGTGCAGTCTTGCTGGTGGGAGCCACCTTGCCCAAAAGGCAGCTTTGTTTAAGTTTGTGTTGCATTAAAAGATGTAACTTGCTGCAAATAGCAAGCCCTGAAGAAGCGCATGCTTGTAGCAGGTTTTGTAGACCTGCTGCAGTGTTGGCCATCTTTCAACAATGTAAAAATGGAAACAAATGTTTCTTCTTTGGAAAGTTTGTGTTGCATTAAAAGATGTAACTTGCTGCAAATAGCAAGCCCTCAAGAAGCGCATGCTTGTAGCAGGTTTTGTAGACCTGCTGCAGTGTTGGCCATCTTTCAACAATGTAAACATGGAAACAAATGTTTCTTCTTTGGAAATAATTGTTATAATACAAACTGGGCCAATATAACATTCTTTTTTCTATCGTTTTGTTGTTTTCACAAAGTTACCTTTGTACATAAAGTGATTGTGATTAAGACAATTATGTTATTATAGATAAGAAAAACATTGTAGCTCATAGAAGATTGTTGCTACTGTGTTGGATATTTCATGCAGAACTCCCAGATGAGGCAGATAGAACTACCAACCAGCTCTGTTTTGAAGCTGTATTACCAACGCACAAGTGACCCCTTCTTCAAGTACTCAGCACTGGAGACTGCATGCAGAAACTACAAAGCCTCACATAAAGCATGGCAACTGCCCAAACTGGTATATATGTCCTGCAATTTATAGACCTCTCTTTATTAAGGTGAATATGTTGATCAATCAAAACAGAAGAGTCCATTATTCGCTTAAAAGGGTTTCTTACTGAATCACTATAAAACCTGTTAAACATTTCAAATTGTTGATATTATGGTGTTCCCATAATGCTCTTTGCTTTTATGCAAATCGCCAGTTTTATGAAGAGATACTATGTTGCACAACCTGGCTGGGGGCCATGCCCCTTGGCCCTGCTCCCTCGTTCCCACAGTCCCGCCCCTCCAAAGAGGTGACAGTTCCCCCAGGGAATTTTTTCCATTTCCAGCACTGATTTGGGCGAGAACCCCTTTAAGAAGTTGATGTGTAAAAAGGCATTTTTGGAGAACATAAAAGGATAACATACCTTGCGATTTGGGTTTGTCTCTCGAAGGATGCAGACATTCCTCATAATTAATGTAATGTCTTTGCAGTCTCTGATACAGTTGATGGCGAACTGGTCTTCAATAAGTACTTGTTTGCCGAGGTATAAGTTAAGGTGCTGCTTGGTGATGGCTAGTAACACTCAGACTGCTGGGTGTGTCATGATTTATGGAATTAAAGATTTACTAGTCACCTTTTAGCACGCCTTGAGATATTGTTCATAGAGGATAAATAATGTTCATACTGCTAGATTCTTTTGGCATAAAGGTTTTTAATGCATGATAGAGCCCTCAACACGTGTTTCACCAAGTCATTTGGCTCATCAGGAGGATTTCTTATTTTTAAATGTTTGTTTAAAGAATACATGGATTTAATTTTTTTAAAAGTACTTCGTTCTAGGACTATTCTTCAATGGCGCCCAGTGCATCTATCTTGAGACTACTTTGGAAATGGAGTGGTCATAAAGTAAAATTTCATAATGGTTTCCCTTGCAACATGCTTTCGCAGATAACCGTTCTTAACAAAGTCTTGCAATTGGGACTTCTGTCTTCCCAATCGCAAGATTTCCAAAGTAGTCTCAATATAGATGCACTGGGCACCACTGAAGAATAGTCCTAGAACGAAAGGACTTTTTGAAAAAATTAAATCCATTTATTCTTTAAACAAACATTTAAAAATAAGAAACCCTCCCGATGAGCCAAATTACTTGGTGAAACACGTGTTGAGGGCACTAACACGCATTCAAAATCTTTATGACAAAAGAATCTAGCAGTATGAACATTATTTATCCTCTATGAACAATATCTGAAGGTGCGCTAAAAGGTGACTAGTAAATCTTTAATTCCACATTCCTCATAATGTGATGAATGGGACAAGCATGTGGGACACACAGCAACTGTTCTCTTACTTGCTTTCTGTATCTCAGACTTTAAGTAACATTGTACTTCCTGCTAAATAGCAGCGCATTTAACAGTGACGCTGTAAAGCACTCCTCAAAGGAACGCTCTAAGGAAAAGGTCTGTTTTGCAAAAATAAAATATAAACTTCTGTAAATCAGGAAGGAACTCAAATTCCAGAATGACGACCTTGGTAGATATGAAAATAGCCAGAGAACACTTCTTACATAAGCTATTTGTGAGAGGTGTGTGGACTCATCAGGACCAAACGGTCTGGTTGCAGGCAATCGCGCAACAGGTCACTGAAACAGGGTCAGATATATGGGGAGATCAGGGTCCCCTACATGTGGCCCTGAGCGAACTATACATGGCCCGAAGGCCAAGGATGAGCACCGCAAGATTGCCAGGGTAGCAGCATATTTATATTTACATATGGGAGCCATGCAGGACAAATGTGCTGAAGGCCAAGATCTGGCGAGTAGGCAACTGCTGGCACTACAGAAGGCCCAATCTGATCTGGACTCTTCTGAGCAGAGGCTGCTCAGGAGCCAGAAAATGACAGCAGACGGTACATCACTAAAATAAAGGAGGATATGGATGTGCTGCAACAGAAAAAGGCGGACCAGGATACCAGATTTCTGGCCTTGCAGAAGGAGTACCAAGAAGGTTTGGACTCCCTACTGCAGAGCCAGAAAAAGCTGGAGCAACAGTTAGACTTCAATAGGGCATGTGCTGAGCAGGTAGTCACCCTGCAAAGCCACCTAGATAGGGAGAAGGCAGAGAGCAATAAACTGATTTTGAAAGACCTGGATACCCAGGCAGAGTTTGACCAGGAGCGTCAGAAAGCTGGTGCCTTCCAAAGGCAAAGGGACGACCTGGCGGCACAGATGCAGGCTCTTAGTCAGGAAAGGGATACCTTAGGCCAGGAAGTCTGCCACTTAAAAAGGAAAATGGAAGAAAATCACCTCCAAAAAGAACACCAGAACTTGTTAGAGCACACCAGGAGGGTGGAGGATGCTCTAGCAAGAAAGGAGCAGGCCAATGGGGACACAGCTCAGGAGGTAACCCTCCTGCAGCAGAGACTGGCCCAGTACTCCAGGACCAATCAGGAGGCACAGAGAGAAAATGAGGCTCTCTGTCAGCACAATGATAGGCTCAAACAACAGGTAGCGATGCAGGAGCGACTGATAGAGTCTAGTAAGGCCTTAACTGAGGAACTGAAAGCGCAGGCTCTTGCATTGCAACAGGGAGCAGGGGCGGATAGAGACCAGGTTCGCTGGGAAAGGGAAACTCCTGAGCATAACCTCAGGAGCCCTAGTACCAGAGGCCTTTATCTCTCTCCGTCCCTGGACTCTGCCACCCCCCCTGTTCCCTGGCGCACATGAGCACCGGGCCACAGGGATGGCAGATTACTATCCAGCCAGAAGCATGGGGCTCATAGGCCAGTACCTCCCAGGAATGGATGGGCGGGCATCCGGGTATGGGCACCCAAGCACAGTGCAATTTAGTGGGGAACCCCAGGAGAATAGGCCCATTAAGGGCATCCTGAAAACTTCTGCCCAGTTAGGTCAGTGGGGGGAGTACCCATCAAATCCTGGCAGCAAGGAGGAACCTGAAGACTCCTCTGAACGGCGCAGGACACAGGAGACCAGGTCCCCACATTCTGCCAGCCACTCCCAGGCTCGCAGAATCCGGGAAAACCTGGAAGAGCAGACAGGAACCTCTGGGAGCAGTGCCTCTGAGTCAGAGGATGAATGGACCAGGGTTACCCGAACCAAAAAGGCCAATAAGGCAAAAAGGGCCTTGCTTAAGGACCCATTGAAACAGATTAAGGCAATCAGGAGTGTCATCACGCCTTATCATAAGAACGCCAAGTACTCTGTTTGGGAACACTTGGAGCTCTATGAGCAAATGATGGAGACTTTTCATTTGAAGTACAGCCAAAGCTGTATCCAATATGTAAAGTGGACCTTCTCACCAGAATACTCCAGTTTCTTTGCGGGGGCTGGAGGACCAAAATCATTTAAGATGGTCCACCTATAAGGCGGCCATCCTGAAACATTTTTCTGTTCACAGAAATCCTCAAGAGGCTCGCAAGGCAGCCTACAATTTGCAATGTGGGGAGGATCAGGCCCCACAAGAATTTGTGCAAGAACTGAAACATGCCTTTGCGCAGACCACCAGAAGGGTGCGCACAGACAGCAGAGAATTTGTTAATACTTTTTTCCATGCCTTGCCCAAATACATAATGACCCAGCTCGTGAGAGATTTTCATGAGAAAAGATCTTTAGAATGGGTCATTGAACAAGCCACCCGCATTTACGAGGTGCAGAAACCGGTGGAAAACAAAAACCAGCCCTAAAACCCCAAAACCAACAGCACCCCTGCTGCTGCCAAGGTGGCAGAGGTAAAGGTTGCCCCCGTTTTGGATTTGGAGATGGGGGGGGCCTAAAAACCTACCTGCACCTAATAATGCTAGGCCCAGAAGGTCCTCGGGCCAGTAACAGACAGGAGTCGAGGAGGTAGTCCCACAAATGGGGTCCCCCGCTCCCCTGACTATGTAAGTCCCCGCTATAAGGGAAACCGACCAATCCTGGGTTATGTGTGGACTCCTCCAGCCCAAGGGGGGGGGTCCGGCCAAGCACCTAACCCAGGGAACTTCCCTCCCAACTTCCCACAGGAGGGCAGAAATTCTCCAAATCCTGGGCAGAACTTTTCCCCCAGGTATCCGCCCAATTTCCAGCCCCAAAATCATCCATCCTTCTTTCCCCAATTCCCTGAGCCCAGACAACCTAATCCGGGAGAGGGGAGGCCAAGGGTGGAGGGGTACCAAAATCTTCCCAACCCGGGGTACTACCAGAGAAGGGATAGCTACCCTTCCCGGGATCAGCCCAGGGGAGAAAATAGAGCCCCGTATTAGCCTGAGCGGGTTTCCCAGTTAGAGCGCCAGGTCCAAAATATGGCACGGGATCTGGGTCACATACTGAGGGCTCAACAGAACCCTCAGATGAGCATGCCACCGCAGAATGCCCCAAACTCTGGACCTGGTGCTCCAGAACAATGACGGGGGCAGCACCCCGATAACACACCGGTTCCCAGGGAGGAGGCACAAGGGGAAGAGGGGTGTAAAGCCTTGGAGGAAGCTTCCTTCCCAACTTGTAAACAGCCCCTGGAAAACCAGGAACCGGAAACAAAACCTCCTGCCTCTGAAAGCCCACCTCCCAAGGAGCAGAGGGGGGGTAGGAGAAACGAAGGACCCAAACAGACCCACTTGGTGGAGGAGGTTCAGGTCTTCCAATTTGAGGGAGAGGGATCCTCAGAAGATCTTGGGAAAAGGATCTTCTCCTTCAGAGATGGGGGAACTCCTCCCAAAGAAAAATGGGTCCCAAGGGATGTCAATTCAGACTGGGGAGATATGGAGACTGAGCTACCGCCGCCCATCATCTCATCCCAGAACCCACAATACCGAAATCCCCTGGTTCAAACCCATCCTGATGACTGCCTCCAAAAAGGGCGGGGCGGCCCAGAATCGAAACCAGGGGAACCCACAATGGCTCTGATCTCCAGTTGGCAACTTTTTCTTTCAGATTCCCAAGGCTCTCCACAGAATTCTGCCCAAATTTCTTCTCTTGCAATATCCAAAACCAGAAAGTTAGCCCACCAGTTGTCCAAAAATGTGCATTATCTGTGCCCCCTTGAGGAGAAGGAGGGAAGATATTATGCCCCGGTACAAGCACAGGGGCAGAGTACGATTTCAGCGCTGGTGGACACGGGATCTCAAGCTACCCTTCTGTCCAGAAGGGCCTTTGATGAACTGAATGCAGGAAGGGGAGGGAATTACCAAATTCCTCTCACCTCACTTCCTAGACAACTCCAGAACTTTGACGGGAAGGAAATTCCCGTCGAGGGGATGGCAGATTTGGACATTAAAATTGGGCAACACAAGTTGAAACACCCAGTCATAGTTGTGACTCCAGAGGGCACCCCTTGTTTACTAGGGAATGACCTCCTGAGAAGGTTGTCACCCCTAATAGATTGCGTAAACAAGGTCCTCTGGACCCAGACTAACCGACCCATAAAATTAAAACAGAGTGTCAACCATGTTAGTTTAAACGGCACATGCCACATGGTTGAACAAAAATCTGACCAAGTAGAATTCCACTTCCAGAATAACCAAATTCCAGACGTGACAGTAATAGCAGTAGGACAACAGACTGGTGATGGGGGGTCCTCTCTATTTCTGAAAATCAACCTCCCTTCCAGTTTAAGGTGGTATTCCACACTGGAAGGAAACACCCTGAAATTCTTTACTAATCCACAATCAGAAACTCCCACTCCTATAGTTCAGAAAGATGTGAAATCAGCTCAGAGCCTGGCTGATATTCAGCAAATTGGAGAGCAGTTGTTCATCCCTGCTCAGTTAAATGATGGGAAGGACTCTGTTCTCGCATGAGTGTGTGTGAACAACGGTAAGAGCTTCATCAGCGAAGCCATGTTCCGCCAACTCCCAAAAGATCCAGCCATTCCCACATTCAAACTGATAGACAAATGGGAAATGGACCTGGAAGCACCCAATTCCAAACATCTCCTGCCAAGCAGGTGTATGCTCAAAATCTCCATTGGCAACAAGAGCATAGTCCACAATTGTTGGGTCGTGCGAGACGTCACTGCCGCTTTTTACTTAGGCAGTGACATTCTCAATCGCTTTGCCATTAGTTTGGACCTAATAAACTTCAAAGCTTGGTCCCGATTAGCAGATAATCCCATGGGCTTTGATGATCCAGAAAAAGCATTTAGGTCAGCTCAATTGCTACCTTATGCGGTTGAGATTCAGATCAAAGAGGAAGTCACCATTCCAGAAAGGACCCGACCATTCTCCCTGGAAGTGAAAGTTAAAAGAGGACAACATTTGAAAAACCCTGATGCTTATATACACCTAAATGCTTCTCTCCAACAGCAAGGGTTGGGGGTAAACCCAACTCCATTAGTCAACATAGAACATGACACCATTCTAATAGAGGTGGATAACAGCGACTTAAAGAGTATTACTCTAGCCGCAGGCACCATTATTGGAATGGCGGTTGATGACAGACATTTTTCCATCGATTTAGGAAATGAACTGTTAGGACCAATCCCCAAGGACTGTTTTGACAGTGACCGTGAGGACAATACAACACCAGACAGGATTTTTACCCGGCATGGGGGGAACTTCCTGGTGTACACTTCCTGCCCCTATGGTAAGGAAGATGTGACTTGTGACTTCAGGAGGGATGAGGTGATTTTCCAGGTCCATGAGGGTTGCCTTTCCCACCTGAAGCCTCCAGTCCAAATCAGCACTCTGACCAGGGACTTCTCCACCCAGCTGGAGGAGGCCGCTGAGATAGCCAAACCAGAAGTCTTTCCAGGCTTCAGGCAGATGGTGGAAGAGAGAGTCAACCTAGCTGATGCCTGTGTGACTCTGGAACAAAAGCAAAAGTTGAAACAAGTTTTCTTGGATTTCCAAGATCTCTTTGCGGTAGACTCATATGACTGTGGCCGCACCGACATCCACACAACAACAATCCCCACGGACCCTGGCATGACTCCAGTGTTTGTGAAGCAATATCGTTTGCCTCTCGCATCCATGGAGTCCCTTACTGAAATAATTAAGAACCTGGAGTCCCGGGGAATAATCCGTCCAGTTCACAGCACCTTCAATAATCCGGTGCTGGGAATATTGAAGCCAAACGGCCAGTGGAGACTCTGCGCCGACCTCAGGGAGCTCAACAAACGGGTCCATACTTCCCGATGGCCTCTGCCCTACATTGACCAAGGGCTGGCCCAGATCCAGGGGTCACAGGTATTCACTGCAATAGACCTGACCAATGGATACTGGACTGTGCCTGTCAGTAGGGAGGACCAATACAAGCTGGCTTTTACCTTTGGGGGCCAGCAGTACACATGGACCCGGACTCCCTTTGGATACCTCAACTCCGGCAATGAGTTCAACATTTTCCTACACAAGGCCATGCCCGACCTGGGTGCAAGGGGTAACCTGGCTTATGTAGATGATGTCCTCATCAAAAGTTCATCTGTTGAGGAACACATAGCGGAGATCCGTTATGTTCTGACGCAGTTGAGGGCCGCCGGAGCAAAACTTTCCTTTCAGAAAGCACAGTGGTGTAGAACCCGTGTTAATTTCTTGGGGCATGAGATTACTCCTCAGGGTCTCTGTCCCCAGGAAAAGAAGGTGGAAGCACTCCAAAAACTGAAAGACCCCACAACTCTGCGGGAACTAAGGAGCCTCCTTGGACTGACTAATTACAGCAGAAAGTTCATTGAGGGCTACGCAGAAATCACCAGACCCCTGATTCATCTCCTGAAGGTGGGGTCAAGTGGGAATGGGGTCCAGAACAAGCCAAGGCAGTAAGACAACTCAAAAGAAGCCTCTCACAAGCGCCCTGCCTAGCTTACCCTGTCAGAAACAAGGAGTTCTTCCTGGAGACAGGGTTCTCTAATACGTGCTTGACGGCAGTATTATACCAAAAGCATGACAAGGTCAATAAAGTAATCTCCTATGCGAGCAAAACTTTATCCTCTGTGGAGGAAAAATTCAATGATTGTGAGAAGGCACTCCTGGCAACGGTGTGGCATTGAAGAATTACCGCCCGTTTATCCAGGGGGAACACATCATAGTGGAGACTCCACAACAGCCTCTGCAATATCTCCAAAGTGTCAGAATCCGGGCCGGAAATGTGAGTAATTCCCGAATTACTTCCTGGATTCTGCCAATGCAAGGCTTTCCTGTGGAGGTCAGATATGGCCAAAACAAGAAGAGTCCCCTCGCGCAAGGTCTGGCTGACTTGCATGATTGTGCCAGAGGACGAAAGTCTAAAAATAAAGGACAACATGGAGGCATACCTTAATTCCCCCCACAAAGTCTTTGAAGAAGACAAGTGTGAGGGAATGCCCACTGTGTATGTGGATGGATGCTCTTACCATGTTGACAACGACGGGGAGAAAGAACTGGTGGCTGGCGTAGGGAATGCATGGGTGAAGGAGTTCCCAGAACCCTCCGCCGGATACAAAATTGGTCCCCGAAGTAGTCAGGTGGCAGAATTGATGGCTGTGCATCAAGCCATCCTCAATGCTGTCCAACATCAACTCCACGAACCGGTCATAATCACAGATTCTGATTATGTACGGAACGGGTTCGTGGAGCACCTGGTTAATTGGAAAACCAGAGGCATGTTATGTGCTAACAACAAACCCTTGAAACATGGGAAGTTGATCCAAAACATTGACGATCTGGTCACCTCGAATGAGATGACCATCTATTGGAAAAAGATCAAGGGTCATTCCAAAGTAGAGGGACCAGACAAAACTGGAAATGACTTAGCTGATCAGCTGGCCAAAACCCGGGCCATCCAATTGAGATTGAGTCCCTGTTGGGGGAAATCCAGGTCACTGCTATCACTGCTATCACCAGGTCCCAGACAAATGCTCACAATGATCTTTCAATTGCACAATGGAGTAAGGAGACCCCTGATGCTGATTTGATTACAGCTCAGAAGGGGATCCAATTATTGGTAAGTTTTACCAACACCTTGAGGACCCTGAGAATTTTCCCCTGACGGATACCGATTACATTGGGAAAGAGGACCTAAGAGTGTTGATGAAATGTCCAAAAATGTTCCGAATCCAAGACGGTTTGTTGGTAAGGAAATCGAAAGCTGGCCACAATCAGTGGGTGGTTCCTACCTCATTCCGAAGCCTGATGTTAAGTCACGCCCATGATGTGGCCACCGCCGGTCATAGGGGGTTTCACACAACACTGGAAATCTTAAGAGAGGTTGCATACTGGCCACACATGGGCCAGGACCTCAACCAATACTTGAAGGGTTGTCTTGTGTGTGCACAATTTCAGCCAACATCCCTCACACACCGGGCGCCTCTCCAAAAGAGGGGAATGACACTCCCATGGTCATGATTTACAAATCGACTTTGCAGGCCCTGTGATTCGCTCGACTAGAGGAAACAAGTACATGTTGACCGTTACATGCTTGTTTACCAAGTGGGTGGAATGTCTCCCAGCCCCAAATTGCAAGGCAGAAACTGCAGCTGCCCTGATGATTAACCACATCTTTTCCCGTTTCGGTCTACCTCAAAGGATTGAGTCAGACAGGGGTAGCCACTTCACCAGTGAAGTAATGACAAAGATGTGGGAGATACTGGGGGTTAAAAGGAAGCTACACATTGCTTACAGGCCAGCTTCTTCTGGAGCAGTGGAGAGATACAACCGAACCATTGTGAGCATATTAAAGAAGTTTGTGGCAGATTCTGGGCCAAGTTGGGATATCCAATTACCTCTGGTCCTAATGGCCATCAGATCTACCCCTTCATCTGCAACCAAAATGTCACCATTTGAGTTGATGACTGGACGCAAGATGGTGCTTCCTCAGCATTTGCTCTACAGAACCCAAGAGCAAACGTTGATAAATGCCTCCACAACTCATGAGTATGTGGAGAATTTAAGGAAACACCTTCAGCATGCTTTTGCCTATGCTCAGCGGAATCTAGAAAGATCAGCTGAGAGTATGAAGACCCACTATGACCTGAAAACTTCCAGGAAGGAATATCAGGTGGGGGACCGGGTCTATCTATACAATTTCCAAAGGAACCAGGCCAAGCAGCGAAAAATGTTGCCTACATGGAAGGGACCCTATGAGATTATAGACAAGATCTCCCCTGTGGCCTACAAGATCCGCATCCCCCAAAGGCGGTTTGGCAGAGGGGGAAGACAAGTGGGTCCACATAAACCAGTTGAAGTGTTGCCATCCCAGGCACACTTTGCAGCAACTGGAGGAGTCCTCGGTAATCCCAGAGGGTACCGCTCCAGAATAATTCAATTCCAACCCTAAAAGATCCTACATATAGCCTATCAAATTCTGTGTTTCTCAAGTTTGTGTTCCTGTCTCTTAATTTAAAAAAATGTGCATGTTCATATCTGTTGAGTTCTAAAATATATATGCCACCCCACTATATCAATGGTGGGGGAGAAATGTCCATGAATAGGTATTGCCGCTCTTCCTTTGTCGTCCTAGGAGAAAGAAAAGCTTGAGACTGGCCAGGGAGGACGATCCGGAGACCAGGAGCAGAGACGCAAGGGGCCCGGGGTACCGCCCAATCTTCCCATCAGGACCGGCGAGGAGAACCGATCGATCCGACCGGATGGAGAAAAAGATGCTGAACTGTGCCATCTATTGGAAGAAGATGAGGAAACAACCCAGATCTTGCGAGTTCCATCAGTGAAACAGAATGGCCATCGCAAGAGGGGGGCTTGTGGGATGTTTTACCCATGCATCCGAGCCCTACCACAAAAACTGTGCAGTACTGGCATTGAAAACATCATGATGGCCAGAGCTTCCCAGAAAATGCCCAGGGAAATGCATGAAGAATAGGCTGCCACCCATTTTTGCCGATGTTATGGGCACAGAAGGGCACTGCCTAAAACCACCATTGGACTACCCACACAGTAGCCTGAAACCATTGGGAATGGCAATGCTGATTGCCAAAAGCAACCTAGAACTGTGGGGAATTCATTTTCTTAAAGCCCAAAAATGGTTGCATTACCAGTACTCACCACTATCAGAAAGCCGGCGTTTTAAAACCACCAGACTTTTGTGTAAAACTGAATAAATGAACCCAAAGCAGGCCAAAGAAAGACTTACTGAGAGGTGGATACAATGTAAAGTTATATTCTGAAGTGACTTGAAGGTTTATAACAAGACTGGCTGAGCTCTGCAGGTCTGCAGCGGCTTAAACTGAAACTGGATTTAAAATTACCAAAAATCGAAATGTGTAAATAAACTGAGGGACAGACTTGTGACTGCCACATAGTTTGTCACTGTTAAAATTTCATAGTTTTGAACTTAGAATCAGCATTCTAGCTGCATGTGTAAAAATTGTTAGTTTATTTGAATGCAGAAAACTGGGTAACTAGAAGTGACATTAGCTGGGGCCTGGCTTAAGGAACTGAATTCTGCCTGACATCTACCCCCACATGAGTTAAAACCTGCTCAGCCACTCTTCCCCTTGCCAAAAGGAGTTGTCACCTCTCTGATTAGATTAGGGGTGGAGCAGCTACAGGGAGTTGAACAAAGGCCTGTCCTGGGCCCAGGCAGAGGGTTTATTGGGGGGAGGCCATAAATGGCTTCCTCTTGAACAATGGGCCTTCTAGGGCCCATGCAGATGGTTTATTAGGGGGACCATAAAATAGCTTCCTCTTGGCAGAAGCTGGGAGGGGCAGGGTCTCTGAGCTTGACAGAAACTGGATAAACTGGTTTCTACACCATGTGACCTGGGAAACCACACCCCTTTGGGGCCAGAACATAAATCTAAAAAGATGGATCATTCATAGAGCGGACTTGTGAAAATGTTGTAAGTGATATCATTATTCTTGTGATTTTTTTCGGTGCACATTTGAAGACGTGTTAGGACCCGGTGGTATGTTCAGGGGGGGGGTTTAGCAGAAAATAGGCTATTACTCTAAATGTATGTATGTTAAAAATCTGACACTCCACCACCTAATGCCCACATGCTTTGTGAACATTTATGTAAATGCGGGGACAAATCCAATATTGGTAACCCGACCAAAAAGTGAAATATGTTGCCATTTTTCAACCCAAGCTCCTAGAAACGACAGAATTGGAACAGGGGCTACCATCAGTAAATGTGATGGGTGCAAGTAATTTCAAACCACTGTGTATCTATGAAATATGTCTTTAGGTCAAATATAGATTGTGTGTAAAGTTGACAGGGGTGGGTTCTCTGTATCATAAACGGACCTCATCATGATGACACTTCATTTCATTCCCCCAATCAAGGGGAAGTGGAGGAAGTGGCCAATGACAGTGGAGAGGGGTAGGGCCTAGAAAGCTAGCCGTGGCCTAATTCAAAAATATATTGTGAGTACCTAGCAGAACTGTGCAGAACCAATCTCTTAGTTAAAATAATATAATTCAATCTATTTTAATCTAACCAGAACTGCCTCCTAACTGTCACCTGTCATTTGCAAAGCTGTCACCTGTCATTTTCTATCTGCAAGCTGTAACCTGTCGCTTTGAACTTTTAAAATTTCAAATCCAAAAAACTACCTTTATTTAGTTGTCTGTATCTCTGGAACCGTTTGGGCTAGGAACTTGGTTTAACTTTCCTCCGAAAGCTTAGCATCTCAACTTTTCAACAAGACTTCCTACTCCTCATACTTGTGCCGTAATCACGATTCTCGCACTCACGAATTTTACCGCGATTTGCGATTTGGTTAAAAATCCAGCCACGTGTGAAAACAGCAGCTTCCTTGCTTTCCTTGCTAAAAATTCGTTTGCCTCTTAAGAACCATCCCTGAATCATTGCTAGAGTGAGCCTGGACTAATATTAACTAGATACCACTCACCCTGAACCTCTAGAGGGAATTAAAAGCATTTTAGCATATTTTTCACTTCCTTGCAAACCACATTCAAAGCATTTTGGGCCTGTGTTTAAAACTCCGACCTGTTTTCCTCTAAGCTTGCTGGGGGGAACTGAATTTCGTATTGTATTGATTGCATTCCTGAGAACTGTGTGCTCTCCTTTCCATCTCCTTATATTGCATAAAGGGGGGAGTGAATTGTCCAAGAAAGTGATTACATTGTCTTTTTAGTGAAGTCCTATCAAGTCGATTTCTGTGCTGCATTCTTTTTCATCTGTGCAATTCATTGAAACCATAAAGCATTCTCTGATACTTTATTCCCCTGTTCCTAGTCATAAGTCACCAGAACTGTGCTATTGTAGGATTGCTTATTGCTGATTACTGCTCATATGCCTAAGTGTGCTATCAATTATTAATGTATTATCAAAGTGTGATATATCTATAAATTGTTAATTTCTCAAATACATCTTTTAAATTTGCAAATCAAACCTACTTCTTGACTCAGTGGGGTCAGGGGGATTCTAAGAGAGGGGTGTTATACAGGGGTAGTCATCCAGAACTTATGAACTGGGCATAAAGATATATCAATAAGGGTTTCATTCAGTATTCTAGACTAGGCATTGACTTAGCTGTAGTGTTGAATTGAATCCTCTTACAAGTCTAAGGGGTCATGGTGTTGTTGAATAGGTCTACGAGTTCTTCAAGGTCTTGGGACTTGGTAGAGTTCAGAGTCGGGATCAAGATAAGCACCATCTTATCTGTGGTGATGTTGTGTTTGCTTCTCGTGAAGAGAGGTGGCGCAAGGGTTTTAGGCTTAGTAGAGGGCCGATTGGCACAGATGGTGAAGGAGATAAGAGAGTGGTCAGTCCATGTCTGGGGCTCGATGGCTGTAATGGAAGTGGCACAGTTATGGTCGGCTACCCAGTCTAGTATTCTTCCTTTCTCATTTGTGGGTTGGCTAATTCTTTGCGTAAAGTCTAGTTCTGTTAGTGAGTCCGCAAGTGATTTAGCTGCATGATCGTTAGGGTCTGAGAATACTAGGTTGAAATCACCTAGTACTAGGATTTGAGAGGTGAGTTTGGTGTTGACGGAGAGTATAGTGATAATATCATCCTCAAAGGCTCCAATGGTACCAGGAGTGCTGAAGATTTGGTGGATAGTTAGAGTGCTAGTTTTAGAAGTAGCTAACTTGACTGTTAGCAATTCACAGGATTTGACTAAGGGGGTGGAGGTTACTCGAAGGCCTAGGCAGGTTTATGCGATGAAGGCCACCCCGCCACCTTTGGATGTTTCTCTGCCCGCTCTTATTAGAGTGTATGAGTCACGGATGGCCAGAAGGAGGGAGGGCCCCGCTGCGGCATGAAGTCAAGTCTCTGAGATCGCTAAGACGTCTAGATCACTGTTATTGATAGTGTCAGCTACATCTGTCACATGAGCAATGATGGATCTGGCGTTTATTAGAGCGCCTTTAATGAGGGGAGTGGTGGTCTGCTGGAGGCTGGTGTTCTCTGACTATTTTCGTGGTGGATTTTTTGGTAGTAGGACATTGTTATTTTGGAACTATTGGAGCAGGATTATTCAGGCGGCTAGTTGAATAAGCTTTTACCTGGTGTGTGTCCCTTGACAATGCGTCAAGTCTACTATTGCGGCTGTCGCCGCGACAAGGTTGGTTGGCTGAGGGTTTGGACGCAAATAACTTTATCCAGTGGGTGGTAGTGAGGTAGGAATGACTGAATTGGTTGGTGTGGTAGTTGCTAGGTCTGTTGGGTATTAAGTTAGGTAGGAATCGCGTTGGTATGATATGAGACTCTTGAGTGTTTTGATTTAGCGGAGGAAGACATTTTGTTGGTTTGATCTCCCTCTGGGATTCATGTTTAGGGTAGTAGTTGTCGCTATAAGTTGAGTGAACATGAACACTATAGAGTACAGTAGGAACACAACTAGGGGAGCCACGTGACCAACTGTGTAAGGCTTAATGGTGAGCAGACTAAAGGTCAGCGTTATGCGTTGTTACATGTACGTAGCAGCCAGTTGTCTTAGGGGCACTTTTTCGGTAGTGTTCCAGGTGTCGGGCAAGAACTGTTGGTTAGAGTGAGGCAGATGGTTGACAGCGGAGTCAGTATTGGTTAGTACCAGTACATGAGGAAGATAGTTGTAGCAAAGGAAGAGTGGTCTGAGGTTATGCAGAACCGCAATCTTCTGATTTGCTGTGAGTAATCACTGACACTGGCATTGACAATTGGCGAAGAAAGATCAAAGCAGGGGTACATGGCAAAGGTTCTGTGCACTACGGTTGGTAAAGATGAGGCAGTATGGTGGCACATGCAGAGGTTCTAGGCACTGTGTTGGAAGCGCTAATATGAGCAGAACAACATTAAAGTACAGAGAAAAACTCTCTATTGCCCGGAGTGAACAGAAATCGGTTACAGCATTAGAAATGTCAGACGTTAGAGCTGGTCACTCGGAGGGCTGTGCTGGCATAAGCCAGGCAATTACAGAATACACGGAAGTAGGTAAGCCGTAGTTGCAGGACTTAATCTGGCAGAGATGTCCGCATAGGACTCTATTGCTAATTCGCTGAGGTGGTCAAGGCAAAAAGCAATTGGTAGATGACGTGCGGTGACTAAATCGCAATATCAGCAGTAAGTTTAACCAGAACCTTAGTTCTGCAGTGCGCTTAGCCGTTGCAGATTGCACGCAGTGTCTGTAGGGCAGTCGCAGCACTAGATGCGGTACACGCCTCCCTGCTAATCATACTGAATTGTGTAGGGCACAGCTTGGGAGCACGAGCAATCGCATGCTTTAGTGTGTTTGAACATTTGGTTTTAATGTTGAGACATAACTGTTATAGTCGGTACAAGAGTACTCAGTTAGCATTCAGCCTGTTCACTATCAACACATTGCAGGAATACAATTAATTCAGTAAGGTAGAGTAGGCAGTATATTAGCTGATGTAATAGGCCAGTGGAAGTTGTACATATGGCATGGCATTTGTTTACATTTACATTAGGGCGTCCAGTTAAAGACGCGTGGTCGATACGGACAATAGCTATGCATTACAAGCGTGAGTAGGCAGGGCAAAGCAAATATAGGTAGCGGGGTAGTGTCAACGAGTACAGTACTTAGCTAGTAGGTTGGTCGGAGGTGCGGGGCAGCGTTTTTGGTGCACAGTGCTCGTCCAGCTACTTCAGGCTCAGTCAGGAGCCATTCTTGGTTGCCTTTGTTGGGGGCCGGCTCTTGCCTGCCGGTACACCATGATAGGCTAAGAGGAGGTGCCTGCCCAATCAGGAGGCAGGGGGCAGATGCTTATGACAAAGGCAGGAAATACAGGTGGATCACGACGGTCGCAGTGATTTCCAGGCAGCGGCGGCCATCTTGGAGTTGGAAATCGATAGGTTTTGGCAAATAGCAGCAAATTACAAACACTGCGTTACGGCATGGGTGCTAAACATGTGGAAGCAGCTTCTAGCTCCACAAAGGATCGCAATTATGTGTATTATTGCGGCGGTCAGCGTCGTAAGAGGCACGATGAGGTCGCGAGATGTGGATTAAGCCCAGTAGTTTACCTCACTTGCTTCTGGACAGCGGTGGGGTGGCAGAGCTGCACCTGTAGCCTGCAGATGTGGGGAGCTCCTGCTCCTGTGTATATGTGAAAAACAATGAAAGCCAGCATTAATAATAACAAGCATTGATAATGCCAACAGTTTGTCCTTATGTATAGGTATGGGAAAGGCACTTGCCAGGCACATGCTTCGCGAATACTTATGCCTAATACTTATACACAAGCCAAAACGGTTGGCTTTGCCAATCCTTGTTTTTAACAGGACACGCATAGCGCTTATAAATCAAGTGGGTAAAGGCAGACATGGTTAAGGCATTTTATTACAGCAGTAGTGCGTTTACAACTGCAGAAGGCATTCACTCTGCGAAGACTGCGTTGAGAAAACACTGGCAGGCACTATGACTGCAAAGTTTGACAGTAAGGCTTGATTAAAGCAAGCGCAAAGAGTTCCCATGAGGAGGTGTTTAGGGCGGGGAGGGGCAGGAACTAGGTGGGACTGGCCATAGGGCTTAGCATGGACATCAGCAATGGATGGGCAAATAACCAACAACACATATAAACTGTGTGTCCCTCCTCCTGTGCCATTTCTCCCTTTCGGTACTCTAATGCAATAGTTTCGGCTTGTAGGTGATAGCCCAAACCAAACAATATTCCTTATCAGCTAGTTGAGCAGTTATACGCAGAAAGGTGATAATAAAAAAAAATGGAAAAGCAGATTGGTAATATTCTACCACGGCATCTTACTAATTGAAAGTTGGCTGGGAGCAGTAAAAACATGGTAGTATAATTACCATTTGTATGATAAATACCACCTGATCTTGAGTTGGGAATACATGGGATATTTATGGCATGGGGTGCATAGAAAGTACTGCATGGGGTAAATTGGGAATGCATGATAAAATCGCTGCAAAAATTTCGCCTGTAAAAAAAATCGCCGCAAAAATGCTGTGGTTTGACCCGTTAAAGGTGTACCCCATTACACCATTTAAGGGGAGCGGGGACTGCGGGGGTTCTCCCACATTCTTAACATGGATTGAGGTGGCAAAACCACTGCCTTTTTTGCCGCAATATTTTGTGTCCACAGCCATTTTTGCCGCGATTTTAGCACATGTAACTGTAAATCGGACATATTCACACACGCCACTACTTACATGTAGCTCATGGCATAAATGTCCCATGTAATGCCACTTGATGATTAGTAGGCAGTATTTTTTAAATTAAAATTGGCCACATAATAAGTGCAGCGGTAATGTTAAAAGAGATGGTATATCTGAATACCGTGTGTCTTATTATGTGTGATTTTCGGTTTGAAGAACCATAAACTAAAGAAAATGCCTGCTTTTCAGTGGAGGGGTTGCCTCCACTCAGTGGCGGAAATGGTGGAAGCGGTATTTCTGCATGCGCAAATACTACCGCTCCCCAATGAAGTCCCATGCGGCTTCAGTCTGGAGAGCAACGAAAACCCACAATTAGGCAGTGAATTACTGCTCCCACATTCAGTACGGCCTACTAGCACTGCTAGTATTAGAAATATATGTAAAATACCACGTTCTGCTCATAATGAGGCCATGAATCGAAAGATGGACCTCTGCATGATGAGAACAAACACGAGTGTTGAGGCCTTCAGCGTGGAATGAAGGGCTGAGCAAATTCAGCCCGCTGTTGGCAGGGTGGCGAGGGAGGTAAGGAGAGGCGAGGGCGTGGCCAAGGGCAAACAAAGAAGAGCAAAGCAGGACCAGCAGCTTAAGTGTTATACTCATTAGACTCCCCTTCCTGGATAGAGACCACACAGGGGGAGAAGATTGAGTAGCTGGAACATGAGTCGAGCGGCCTAACCTTCCGCCACCAGAGAGACGTTTTCTCCCCTTTGGAATCTTTATGACCTCCTGGTCGGAGAGTTCTAGCAGTGACAGCATGCCCCCCGCCCCCGCCACGACGAGCCGCCCTCTCCCCTCCTCCGCCCCAGAGGCTGAGTACAAGGTTTAGAGTTCGGCGCCGTGACGCAGTCAGAATTACTAGGCACGCTAAGTGGGATGCATTTAGAAGCTTGTGAGGTTCTTAAATCTCTGCAAATTGTAAAATGTGAGGCATCCCCCTTAGTGCTGTGTGACGGCTTTAGCATGTGGAGGAGGGCAGATGGCAGGGCGATAAATACGTCGCTCTTCTCTAATCCCACTGCTCGCTGACCAGGAACTGTATTTGAAATGGACAAAGATATTTTTTGGAAGACACCTAACTTTTTGGGGAAAATGTTTGTGTTTGGTTTGATTTAGAGTCACATAATTCTGAAATCGTGCCCCTGGAAGTCAGCTTACTTTGCACCCCTGGCATCTAATATTCAGGCTGTGCATGGGGTCACATGGACTGGGCTCACGTCAAACAGCTCTATGTGGTCTTTTTTTATCTTGGTGCTAAAAGTCAAGGCAAACATTGCTACCAGGTCGTAAAAGCTTTGAACACATGATAACACATGTTGCATATTTTCATTGGACGCCATGAGGTGCACTCACTAAATAAGACTGCCGCCATTGCTCCACTCTCGGGCAACCTCCCCCCTCCCCCATCTGAAATGTGCAAGCTAGCCATATGGAAGGCGGTCTTCAGCATTGGTAAAGAAACCACTGGGTTGCTGCACATTTCAGAACGTATTCCTCATTCTGTGTTATTTTGAAACTCAGAATCCATTTATTGTGTTGCCTATTAGGTGGCGCTTTAGCATGCCGTATGCTGAAACTATTGCATTGGAGTATGGATAGAGGGAGATAGGATGTGATGGGGGATGCACAGCCAGTGGGTGCTGATGGGTATTTGGCTATTTGCCCACCATTAACAGCCCGTGCCCATGCAAATCCCTGTTGCCATTCCCACATATTACATGCCACTCCCCTCCAAAAATAACCCCCCCAAATCTCTTTGCGATGGCTCTATCATGCAGTAAAATTAAAGTGTGTGCTGCGTAGGGCCTGCCAATGTTATTTTTAAGCAGTCTTCTGGGAGTAAATGGTGTAATTGCTGCTGTAAATGAGCTCCAGGTGTACTGCAAATGCCTTAACCAAGTTTGCCCTCAACCACTTGATTGAAAGCAATATACGTCAACCTGCATCTGTTTTGCAAAAAAACAAGCAAGGTATTAGATACGTATTTACCAAGTACTGCTAACATATACACAGTGACTCCCTTTTCCATCTGTTGTCATCGTAGCTTGAAGATGTACCTTTATGGCAGTGCCTGGCAAACGCCTGTCCAAGGCGTAGAGAAAAGACAAAACTCTTGACTTTGCCAATGTGTTTTTTCTACTCTGGCAGTAGATGGTCATGTACTGTGAAGCTAGCAATGTATTAACGAAAGCAAACTTACCTGTAGCACTGCCTCTCCTGCTCGGTTTATTTGGGGGACTAGGCCCGGGCACCTAAGGGAATTCTATACCGCCTCCCTCTGGGAGAAAGTTGTGGATGCCATCGACCCTCAGCAAGCCACCACTCCCTCCTTGGACACCCGCTGTTAACATATAGGGGGTACATATGTTAACAAGATTCATGCTGAAGAGCTGGCTTCGGACAGAAGCAGCACATTGGGTGGCGGTTCTCAGCCAGCAGAACTCCGCGGCTTCTACCCCCTCTCCCTTCCCCCCACCGTGTCTCACAAATACTGTAGGATGACGTAAGCTACAGGAGCGGCGCAGGGATCCGACTCTGAGGCAACTGGTCACCGCGCTAGAATGAGGGGCACGCGACGGACCTGGGCCTATAAATCTGGGTAGATGTGTAATATATCCCCCCGACTCAGCGTGCGGCCGGGGACTGAAATCCTGGCGCTTCCTCGCGGCGAGGACTATGAGGCGGGCATCCGCCCATCTCAGAACATAAAAATACATATCTGACGCCTCCCTCACAAGGATTTTTTTACCAGCTGCATTGATGAAAGTGAAAAGCAAAGCTTGGAAACAATGCGGGTGATGTCGAATAAGTAAAAGTAAAAAGTAAGTAATTTCTCTAACCACATCTAGAAAGGGAAGGAGCTGTGTTGGGGCAACAGTGCGCGGTCATTTGCCCCATGAGCCGAATATTCCATCTCCATTGTTAACCTAACAGTGTGAAATAGTAATCTTCATACCAACGCGGCATTCTTTTCGATTTATATAATGTATCCACGAAGTGAGAGGGGACATTTAACACAATTCCAAAATACTGCAACCAGCCAGTGCATGCCTCAGTGCGTGCCTGCGCTGCACAGACATTGCTTGTTGCATCCTTTGATGCAGCTCAAACAGATGCAAGAAAAATATGCAATTCATTGTAAGGTTACGGACTTCCTTCCCCAGCGTTGGATACTGTGGATACCCTTAAGAAGAACCCGTTAGCGGAGGGATACATTTTCATGACAGCCAGTGGTGCCATTGGCAAAAGCATCACCCCAGCCTCCCTTCCCAGACTCTTCACCTGAATACATCTGTGGGCGTGGCTGCTGGGAAGATAGCTCAGCCAATTAGAGTGAGTGCTTGCCCCAGCCTGCAGGAGCGAGATGGCAAGGTCCTGATTTGCAAGGCCATCCCATCCACCCAGCCCCACTATCTGACTTACACCGCTTCTCCTTTACACACTACGCCATTCACCTCCTCTTACTGATTCTTCACACCGTTACCCTAATCAGTCCCTTCCCTGGCTTTCTGTCGCCCTTTTGACCTTGACCTCATGCTAAACTCCCAAACCCCTGAGTCCTTGATTGTGCTTTTTGGTGATTTCAGCCTCGAAAACGTGTCCAGTGACCACCACCTACCACTTCTTTCTCATACCTCTCAACTAGGGCTGTACCGAACTTCGGCTTCGAGTCCCTATTCTGCCGAAGTTCGGCTGAAATACAGCTATCCGGCATCGGCAGAATAGTTTCTGTTTAGGGACTCGAAGCCGAAGTCCACTTTCTATGATTAGCTGCCCTCTCCCTGTTTGGGAGATGACAGCCAATCATAGAATGTTTGACAGTGTTCAGGCTGCAGAAGCCAAACAAGCTGTTTGCCTATTGGCTTCTGCAGTCTGACCACAGAGGAACCAGCCTAACGTGTTGAAATAGGAAGCGAGGGAAGGGAACAGTTCTTCCCGTCCCTCACTTCCTATGCCAGCACCCGGACCCAATCACCAGGTAAGTGACGCCCCCCCCCCCATACCCCCTCATCACGGTGAGGCCGCGGGGCCTCAGGGAACCCCCGCGGCCTCACCGCAATAATGTTCTGTTTGTCGGGCCACCGGTGCAAAGCCGGTGGCCCGACGTTTATTTTGCATTGGGGGGCCGCTCCTACAGGAGCGGCCCCCCCAGACTCATGAGGCCGCCGGGGCACTTTGCCGACCCCGGCGGCCTCGGTGCCCCCCATCCCCCTCACCACGGTGAGGGCGCGGGGCTTCAGGGAACCCCCGCGGCCTCACCGCAATAATGTTTTGTTTGTCGGGCCACCGGTGCAAAGCCGGTGGCCCGACGTTTATTTTGCATTGGGGGGCCGCTCCTACAGGAGCGGCCCCCCCAGACTCATGAGGCCGCCGGGGCACTTTGCCGACCCCGGCGGCCTCGGTGCCCCCCATCCCCCTCACCACGGTGAGGCCGCGGGGCCTCAGGGAACCCCCGCGGCCTCACCGCAATAATGTTCTGTTTGTCGGGCCACCGGTGCAAAGCCGGTGGCCCGACGTTTATTTTGCATTGGGGGGCCGCTCCTACAGGAGCGGCCCCCCCAGACTCATGAGGCCGCCGGGGCACTTTGCCGACCCCGGCGGCCTCGGTGCCCCCCATCCCCCTCACCACGGTGAGGCCGCGGGGCCTCAGGGAACCCCCGCGGCCTCACCGCAATAATGTTCTGTTTGTCGGGCCACCGGTGCAAAGCCGGTGGCCCGACGTTTATTTTGCATTGGGGGGCCGCTCCTACAAGAGCGGCCCCCCCGACTCATGAGGCCGCCGGGGCACTTTGCCGACCCCGGCGGCCTCGGTGCCCCCCATCCCCCTCACCACGGTGAGGCCGCGGGGCTTCAGGGAACCCCCGCGGCCTCACCGCAATAATGTTCTGTTTGTCGGGCCACCGGTGCAAAGCCGGTGGCCCGACGTTTATTTTGCATTGGGGGGCCGCTCCTACAAGAGCGGCCCCCCCAGACTCATGAGGCCGCCGGGGCACTTTGCCGACCCCGGCGGCCTCGGTGCCCCCCATCCCCCTCACCACGGTGAGGCCGCGGGGCCTCAGGGAACCCCCGCGGCCTCACCGCAATAATGTTTTGTTTGTCGGGCCACCGGTGCAAAGCCGGTGGCCTGATGTTTATTTTGCATTGGGGGGCCGCTCCTACAGGAGCGGCCCCCCCAGACTCATGAGGCCGCCGGGGCACTTTGCCGACCCCGGCGGCCTCGCTGTGAAATGTGCCTCACCCCTTGAGCACGGTGAGGCCGCGGGGCCACAGGGAACCCCCGCGGCCTCACCGCAATAATGTTCTGTTTGTCGGGCCACCGGTGCAAAGCCGGTGGCCCGACGTTTATTTTGCATTGGGGGGCCGCTCCTACAAGAGCGGCCCCCCCAGACTCATGAGGCCGCCGGGGCACTTTGCCGACCCCGGCGGCCTCGGTGCCCCCCATCCCCCTCACCACGGTGAGGCCGCGGGGCCTCAGGGAACCCCCGCGGCCTCACCGCAATAATGTTTTGTTTGTCGGGCCACCGGTGCAAAGCCGGTGGCCTGATGTTTATTTTGCATTGGGGGGCCGCTCCTACAGGAGCGGCCCCCCCAGACTCATGAGGCCGCCGGGGCACTTTCCCGACCCCGGCGGCCTCGCTGTGAAATGTGCCTCACCCCTTGAGCACGGTGAGGCCGCGGGGCCACAGGGAACCCCCGCGGCCTCACCGCAATAATGTTCTGTTTGTCGGGCCACCGGTGCAAAGCCGGTGGCCCGACGTTTATTTTGCATTGGGGGGCCGCTCCTACAAGAGCGGCCCCCCCAGACTCATGAGGCCGCCGGGGCACTTTGCCGACCCCGGCGGCCTCGGTGCCCCCCATCCCCCTCACCACGGTGAGGCCGCGGGGCCTCAGGGAACCCCCGCGGCCTCACCGCAATAATGTTTTGTTTGTCGGGCCACCGGTGCAAAGCCGGTGGCCTGATGTTTATTTTGCATTGGGGGGCCGCTCCTACAGGAGCGGCCCCCCCAGACTCATGAGGCCGCCGGGGCACTTTGCCGACCCCGGCGGCCTCGCTGTGAAATGTGCCTCACCCCTTGAGCACGGTGAGGCCGCGGGGCCACAGGGAACCCCCGCGGCCTCACCGCAATAATGTTCTGTTTGTCGGGCCACCGGTGCAAAGCCGGTGGCCCGACGTTTATTTTGCATTGGGGGGCCGCTCCTACAAGAGCGGCCCCCCCAGACTCATGAGGCCGCCGGGGCACTTTGCCGACCCCGGCGGCCTCGGTGCCCCCCATCCCCCTCACCACGGTGAGGCCGCGGGGCCTCAGGGAACCCCCGCGGCCTCACCGCAATAATGTTGCGTTTGTCGGGCCACCGGGCCAAAGCTGGTGGCCCGAGATTGTATTGCATAGGGGGGCCTAAAAAAAAAAAACTATTCGGCTCACTATTCGGCTCCGGCCGAATAGTTGACAAACTATTCGGTATCCGGCCGAATACTAAATATGCTATTCGGTACAGCCCTACTCTCAACCTTTTTTGATACCAAGGCGGGTGAAAACCCAGAAAGGCCATAAACATAAAAGTAGGACTGCCGTAAAAACATGAAACGGCAGTCCTACTTCTATGTCGCTGACCTTTTACGGGAGTGGGGTGGGGAGGAATTCTCCCAGGCACAATCCTCTCATTGGAGGAGAGCGCCAGGGAGGGGAAGGAGGAGGAAATGGGGGCGTGAAAAGCATGACACTTGCTTTTCACGCCTCCATTCGCGCAGGAAGAGTCGCGCCGGGACCCGATTTCGGGATCTCGAAATCGGGTCCCGGCAAAAATATGAATCGTAGCTCCCAACTTTGCCAAGGCGGGTGAAACAGATGAGCTGGCGGGTGGGCGGGTGTGTAGATGCTTTGGCGGGTGACACCCGCCAAAAGCGTGTGAGTACTTTCTACCCAGTCGAATCACCACAACCTACTAGGTTGCTCTCACAACACATCGCTTGTCCTTGTCTTCCTCTCTCCTTCCTTCCCTTAACCCTTCCATCGAACAGTCCACCTTCAACATCTCCCTGATTTAGTTCTCCATTTCTGTACTCCCTCCGCACACTCGTACTCTTTCCTCCACCATCACCAAAGGCAAATTCAACCCTTACTGTTCCTGCAAATCTTTGTGAAGTCGGGCCTCCTCGGTATCAGGTAATAAAATGGCGGCAAAAATGCTGTGGTTTGATCCGGTAAAGGTGTACCCCATTAGGCCATTTAAGGGGAGCAGGGGTTTCGGGGGTGTCCCCCGCATTGTTTACATGATTGTGGCGGCAAAACCACAGCATTTTTGCCGTGAAATTTTGTATTTACGGCCATTTTTGCCGCGATTTTAAGACATGGAACCGCCTCCGCTCCAACCATTTGGTCCATCCCATCCTATATCCTTGTAGAAGTTATTTGCAGACTTCTACAGTACCCTAGCTTTCTTCTTTGAACACCACTCTCCTGTTTCTTCATGAACACCCTCTCGTCACGTCTCTAATACTTGTTCACCCAATGAGCTGATGTCTGAAGAGCACCAGGCAGAACCACCTCTGTTTATGGTGAAAGTCCTGCTGTACCCCTCTCGTTCTGACTTTCAAGCACTCTCCTTGCTCTGACTCATCATATTCCAACCTCGACACTAACTGTACCCCACTCTTGCAAACTATCGTTTGGGCCTTGCTTTCTACGGACAGATGCTTTATGGCAGATGCTGAACACTTGACCGGCTACTTTGTTTCCAAAATCGCCAAACTCAGCGATACTGAGCGGATTCACCGCTCTACCCTCTCTCCCTGCCCATCTTTTCTTCTTTAAACAGCACACTCTCGTCTCTATGCCCCTTCCCATCCATTGCCCCCAGCTGTATTGTAATACCTTTTTCAAGCTGGCAAGCCATCCTGTGCTCCTATCAAACCATTGGAGGTTTGTCACTCATAGGAGTCAAGCAGTGCTCAATTGTCTGCCTCCTGATCGCCTGCCTCCTTCATTCGAGGCAGGGAAACATGTGGGCACTTAGCCACTTGTCGTTCCAAGAGCAGGAGTCTCCCTCTAGGCAGCTGTAGAGGAGCATCCAAGTACCTCTGCAGGAAGTTCCACCCCCACCCTGCCCATATGTTGGAAACCAGAAATTGCGACATGCACAACCCCAGTAATGGTACCTATACCGCGAAGGGTCCTTGAAACAAGGTTTCCATTGAGAAAACCCTGTATGATGTATCCGCAGCGAAATGACAGTCTTTTGAAGGAAATTCCGGAAGAAGTGTGAAGATGAGTGAAAGAGAAGACTGGTGATGTCACATGAAGCCGAAATGACGCACCCAGAAAAGATGCCAATGAAGAAGGTGAATAGACCGTATAGAATCTGACGGCGAAGTGAAGAATTGAGCAACATTTCATGAGCAAAATGAAGATTGCACGTGCAGGAGAAGCACTGAAGAAAATGCAAAGCCGTTTTACAATTGTACAGATGCAGTAACTCAAGTAGACTAAGTAATCATAAGGCTGCCTACATGCAGTGAACAGACTGCAGGCGATGCCACCAATATATATATATATATATATATATATATATATATATAGAATCTGGATGTTCCACAACACATTTGAGCAAACTAGGACCCCATGAATAGAAGGGCTGAAAATGTGGCGCATTAGAATAAAACAGCTGACAGCAAAGGAAGACTCGAGAAGGCTTGTCTAGCTCAGTGTCAAGAGTTGGGGCTGCCAAGAACCTGGTTATCTATTCGTGAAGATACAATGAACGTGAGAAAGCGAGCCAAGCTCCTATTGAGGTGTAATGGAAAAACATTAGAAGTGCCAGGTTTCATTCATTTAATAGTATTAAATACAACAAAGGAGCTCAACTCGCGGTCTCCTGTCACATGGTCAGATGAAAATAGACTTGGGACGGGCTACACCGAGACCAGAAGTTAAGGCAGTGCTCACACTCCCTTTTATTCTCAGGCACAGTGACCATTTGCAAGGCCGAGTTCAAAGGACTCATTTAATGGCAGACAGTAAGAGTGATGATGAATGTTGGGCTAATTGGGTGAGGAGGCATGACCAAGCCAACCCACCAGCACATGGGGTACCAGCTTGCGTGCTGCTGGCGAGTGGAATATTCCAGAAGCACCTGACCTCAGAGACCAAATCACAGTCCATTCCCCCAAAGAATGTATACGTAGATGTTCCCTTTAAGCTTATCACAAACCTCCATAGGTTTTCTTATTTGCCATGCAGTATGACGTCAGTGATGACAAGGTTTTGCTATAAAAGAATGTTTTTTAATGAAATGTATTGAGAGAGAATACTTGTGTGGAATCTGTTGATGTCCGTTGTACTCCCTATTTTAGACAATTGCAATTAAAACAGTTTTGTTTTGCCAACTTCCTGAGTCGGTCTGATTATTGATGTTAGAGTAAGATCTGTATCCCTATGCATAACAGATACTGTTACCTAGTCTTAAAGGGCCTACGGGTTCACAGCCATGCATCCTCAATGCTCAACTGGAATTTCAGAAGTTAAGGTATGTTAAAGGTTCTTATACCGCGTACTCTTGCCACCTGCGTGGTGTCTTGTTGCTCTGGCCGAGCTGGAAAGCAAGGTGGGAGGCGTCTAAGTTAGTAGGACTGAGTGGGAAAAGAGCAAGAGAGCTGTGATGTGCTGTTGGCAGCTTCAGTTCTGTGGCACCGTTCACTGAGCGTAGGTGTGTTTTCCAGTTGGTAGCCACCATGTGGTGTTGGGCGAGACTATGTGTGATTTGTTTTGTTGTTGTGAAGGAGTGGCAATAGGATGTTTAAATATTGGTCCTCTCATCTCTATGAATTACACACACTATTGGAAAACACATCAGTGGAATGTTGGAGAGTTTAAGTAAGCCTACTCAAAAATGGCCCTATCCATATTTACTTGTGTAGCAGTAATGCGTTCCTGTGGTACGACAATGCAGGAATGTGTCATTCATCTGGTGAGTAATCCGATGGACAAACACTTAATGGGGGACGTTAGCTGCCCCTAATCTGTACTATGTCGGATTTATGTGATCTCTCCATCATTAAGAAAAGTGTCACTGGCTATTATGATATTTGTGAACTTGCACCATAAGAGCATAAGCATGAAACATAGGTTAATCCGTGCAAGCCGCCATTGTTTTTTTGGATGGATTCCCAAACTTCGTCTTAGACTGCAAAAAAGGCAGCTCTCGAAGTAGTGATGATATGGTATGGTCATGTTTATTTATATAGTGCCTATACACAGGCAAATGTATCAAAGTGCTGACCTGCGTAAAAAAGGAGCTCAGTGATACCCAATAGCGCCACCTAGTTTGCAGGGTCCGACTGGGGCATACAGTTGGCTCAGGCACCAATAAAGAAGTGACCTACCGTCCAAATAGCAATTTCTTCCTTTTGTGACCGACTGAACAGTGCCCAAGTGGGAGATTTTTCGGTAACGTGCTCCAAATTGTGTACATTAAAGAATATTTGTTCAGTAATACTAGTCAAATCTACTGGCTGCACATTGAAGGTATTAACCAAACGAGACCACTTAAAAAAGCAGGCCCATGCTAGCATGTTGGCCTGCAATTTGGGCCTTACCCTATGTCCCATATGCCATTCCGAGCCTGATTTTGTTTTTGTTGCTTGCCAGAAAGAATGGTATACCTGGCCTGTCTGACTTTTCCCAAGGGTGATCTAGCAGTATTTCCCACCATACACGCAAATATTTCTTAAACCTACTGGAATCTTATCCTAGGACAATGATTTTTTTTGTCCAAGATCTTTTTTCTGAATTTGAGAATGGATGCCAAATAATTTGCTCAGTTTAAATGCTGCTAACACCGAATTATCAATGGTCAGCCGTGTGTACTGTCTCAAGTCTTACTTCCATAGATCCTTTATTAGGGCTCCATTCCCCATCACTGTACTATCAAAGGTCACAACACTGATCTTTCACATTGATTCCATTCTGGAGTTCTCGGATCAGATGAATACAACTCTTAGCAGTCCTGCTTGCTAGCTGTGATTATTTAAACAGATTCCATCAGATCTGAATTATGACCATTTGGCTGTCATTGTGCAAGCTTTAGTTGGAACCAAGTTAAACTACGGTAACTCCCTTAATTTTGGGTTTACCGGAATACCTTTGTCAAAAGCTCTTGGTCTTAAAAATAAACACTACTAGATTCATTTTTCATACTCGTACGATTCTCATGGGCCTCCATTTTTATATCAATGTCATCGTCTGTCTATTTCTGTTCGTATTTCTTATAAAGGTGCCACTCTAGTACACAAAAGTATCTGTGGCAATGCCCCATTTTAATTAGCTAGCCATTTGAAGTTCCACCCTCCTACTACTACTCTTCAATCTAGTTCTACTTTGACTCTTCCAATATTTAAAAGGAGTTATGCTGCCGATAGACGCTTATCTGTGCAGGGCGCCATAATCTGGATTGGTCGTCCTGCTGCTCTTGGATCGGAGTCCAATTTGGGTGCCTTCAGTAAAAAGCTCGAAACCTTTTTATTCTCATCTGCCTTTTCATCATAATCCCTCTAGTTACGTTGTCGATTCTTATAGCGTTCTTATACATCCGGGTTTGAACGCTATATAAATAACCATAAACAAACATTCATATACTTTGGTATCTCTTTTCAGTTACCAAATAGACTATCTGTTCAGGGGTAGTGTACCCTGGAGTGATTGCAATTGCCCTGGATGGTTTTTATGGACCTTGAAAAATCCCTTTGTGTCTGCTGTGAGCTCAGGGGTTCAATATGTCTTCAGCTTTTACTACTATTATTATTATTAAGATAATTATTGAGCGCGGACCTACCGTTGGGAAGCAACAGGGCGCTTACAATCATAGGGGGCAGAACAAGGTTGGGGAGCAGAGAAAAAAGGGGGTAGGGATTTAACAACAGAGGAGGGAGGGCAATTGTTAGCAATGGACCTACAAGTAACCAGTGGGGATCAGACCACCCAATGTCGGGTGTGGTCGGGAGCGAACACTGTATGGAGCTGGGTGTTAGGGAGGAGCTAATATTTTAAAAGGAGGGGCTTGAGCTCCTTCCTGAACTGTAAACGTGAGGGGGCGAGCCGGATATTGATGGACAGGAGATTCCACAGTCTTGGGGCATAGAGTACGCCTGTCTTCTGTTTTTTTCCCTTCCTGCACGGAGGAGTTCAAGTCTGCACATGTCATTACATCTGATGTATGGTAGCTTTGGTGTCAAAGGTAAGGTTCATGCTTTCCTTGAAAGTTTTACATGGAGGTTGATAGTTCTTTGTGATATGCTATATGTGTGGTTTGGTCACAGTGTTGTGATCTTTTGATTGAAGGGTGGGAAGAAATAATGACCCCAGGCGTCTGTCCAGATTGTATGCCTTATATATTGTGTCTTATTGTGTAGTAATTTGCTCTTTTTCTGGATGTCTCAAATATGTTATCTTTTATTATTTGTTGTGTTGACTATGTGTAAGATGTACTGGATGCAGTGCTAGCAATGAATATAGTGCAATGCATGCAGATGTTGGGAGGCAGATGAATATGTCATCTATGGCTTCTGCCCGTCTCCTGGCCCAATACTACGCAGGTGAGAAACATTACTCACGAGGCACCGTACCCTATTTAACCCGGGCAGGTGGTACAGGACACAGGCAATTTAAGCTGAAGATGGCAAAAGCAATCAAACTAACGTTGTAGCAGTAACAAACGCATGCATTAGACACAAAGCACATAGACACTCCACATGAAGATCACGTACAATAGGTAATATATGCATTTACACATGAAGAATATTAACATAGCATCCACAGACATGAAGAACTCAAACCGAACCAGTGTGTACGTTGAATGCAACATGAACGATACGTGAATATAGCTAATAAATTTAGAGACAAAAGTATAGTTAGGCAGCCATCTTCTTAAAAACTGAAGCCGCAGCGTGCTTTTAAATGAACAAAGGCCTCAAGTCTTCAAGAGAACTCAAAATGCTGAATCCACAGAAATACAAATTCGGGCAGAGCTCAGGTGGTAGCTGGCAATTAGTACCAAGGTTAAAAGAAAATGGGGAGTATCAGCACAGCGGAATGAAGGTACGAGATAGCAGTTCCCAAGACACAAGCAGAATATTCCCAGATTGATAAAAGTTTTATCAGAATACAACCAGTCTTTGTTAGCCAGGTGCAGTAAAACAGTAAGCCAAACGACTTCATGAAGAGTAACTCAAGAGTGTCCCAATGTTAATAGAGAACACGACACACACGTCAATAGGAGCTAAAATCTAAATAAATAGGAGGCAATTTAATTTCCGACACGGTCTTGTAGCACGTGACCCATAATTGAAGAACACTGGATATTCATTAGAACCATCATAGATAATACACCTGCAGTACTCCCTAAACGCACACATTGGCATGAAGCACCACATAAGGCCAAGTACAAAGGGATTGCCTGGTCTCACGGCCTGAGAATGAGGGATGGTAACTTTTTTAATTGAACAAAGGACAGTCCATTGGCCTCTCTCCCCCTACTATCCGTCTGGCTCATATCTTGACGACCTGTCAAGTGTCCAAGGTTGGTAAGAATGTGCCACCCTATCAAAATCCTTAAAGACATGCCACCCATCAAGTAGTATGCCAACCAGTCTTTTGTTGTGTGATATAATGTTACTTTTATCAATATATGGGTGGTTGCAGTTGGAGCCAGCAGATTTGTGTAACCCAATCAAATGTTTAATCTGTAAAGAAGCCATATGTAGCCAAGCTTACTAACCTATCCTCAGTCCCCATAGGTTTTTGTAAACTGAGATTATGTTATGATGTCACTGATGACACATCTTTAGTATTTAGGTTATTGCTTTTAATTGGTATTTCGAGAGACACGAGATTTGAATGCTTGTATGCTTGTATGTTTATTTGGATGATAATAAAGCTGGGTTTTGCCGCGCACTTTGCCTACTTCTTCATTTGTGTCTGGTTTGGATTGACTCCAATTCCTTTTGTATTTTTTGAACTTTTAGGGCTGTTTTATCACAGGCTTCAGAATTACGGTTCAATGAGGGGGAGCTAAAACCAGCTCCTGGGTGTCGGGCATCATCCAGGAGGCAGGAGCTATAACTAGGGAAGCAGAAGCGAGTAAACAAGGCACCACAAATCTAACTTTCACAGGAGAGACACACTTGAACATTTGGTCAATTATATATGATCTATCATGTCATCTATTATGTTTAAATGTGTCCTAGATGTGTTCTATGTCTTGTTTGCATACATTCTCAAACACTCAAAACTAATGTCACATATGTATGTTTGTAAGGCAGTAGTTGGCCTAAGGATCCAAAAGTAGCTCCTGGTAACTGTTGGTTTTAAACTAACCAGGCTCTCCTAGAGGAGAAGCAGGAGTTAATAACTCCTAGCAATTTCAAACCCTGGCATGGTAGGGGAAGGCATTGTGCCCCGGTTGTGCTGAATCTCACCTTGGATGGGAGATATCAAAGGGATGTAGGAGTAGTTTTTCAGATGTGGTTTTGCGAGGATTACTGAGAAATAAATGGGATAAATTACCATATTTATTTTGGATACTTAATGCGGGGGGAGACCCTCTGGCCTCCTCCTCCTCCCGTACCTTAACTATTACCCTTACCCCACCCCACCCCTATATTTTACAAAAATTCGAATTTTTCGGTAAAACAATTCCATCATTTTTCCCATTCGTTATTTTATAGTCGATCATTTCATCGGATCCCGTTTGGCATTAGTGGGTAATATTTGTGTGAATCCATGTCTGTCCTGGCTTTTGCCCCATAGTATGTTAATTGATGTTGAGTGGGTCTTTTATCAGGGAGATGCAAGAGTATAAGGCTGAAGCAGTGACATACCTGAAAAACCATGCCCTGAGAACAAATGCGCAGGCAGTGTGTGGGGGCCGGGGGAGATGAGAAGGTTGCAGTGTACATGTCTGACGATTTGATCAGGAGTTTATGGGACCATTGTATGGTGTGTTTGTGTCAAGTCTGTCTGTGAGGGTCTCTTGAGTCCTAGGCCGAGTGAGTTACTGTTGGGGTGGTAAGACTAGAAAGTCATTATTAGGAGAGATGTCAAGACGGTGTTGTGCATATGTTTGCTCTTATGGGATCTCAACAGACCTATCCGGAAAGCTCTGATTTAGATACCTGACACAGGTACTGGACAGGGCCGTTGGCTTGGCCGGGTGAACAGAAATAAAGGGTGCTAAGGTGGGTTTTCTTGCACTGTGGTGTAGTTATGGGGTTTACCCATAAGCACTTTTGATTGGTAAAGCATCCATCTGTTAGTTCTTGGCAGGCACACTGGGTACCTTTACCAGTGTTTCCTTGAATGATGAGAAAATGATATTCTATATGAAGGACAGCGATCTGAGAACTATTGACAATTTCAGGTATGTATTGTTAGCACCCGGGAGGGAGGGGAAGGGGGGCATCTCAGCCAATCAGGAAGCTCAGAAGGTGGGCTATACCTCATGGTATTGCCCATGTTCCAAGCTTGTCTGGGGCTGTTGGCCACCATTTTCCCTGCTTGGAGGTGAGCCCTAAGTGGCCCACACCCCTTTCTCCCACCCCTTCACAATTTCCACCTCCCCAACCACTCTTTTCCCCTCTACACCCCAACCCTAGCCCCAATTATCTGCGACAGCCTTGTCCTTCGCCTGTCCCAGAATTCTTGCTGTTCTGGGCATTGCTCTAAGTTTCGGTGGCCGCCATGTAAAGGCAGAAGGGACTGCCTGTAGTTCCCTTCTCTTTACGTGCATGGTGGCCATTTTGTTTTTCTGTTTTTATTCTAAGTGGTTAAAAGGCAATTGCGCTGTTTCTCAATTTAAATAAAACCACCATTCGCACCTCGGAAAGCAAGCCAGGGTGATAATAGAAACAAACCCTTGCAGGGAATTGCCTGCCTGGTAATGACCCTGTGCCCACTCAGACCCTGAGTCATTACCTAACTGGTGATGCCCCCTTCCCCCGCGTTTGGTTTTATTGCTTAAATATATTTATATATTTTACCAGCTTCTTTATTTCTCGTACTTTAAGGAGAAAACTTTTTCCAAGATGCAGTTCTGTTCGACCAGTTTCAAGCATCTTTGCAGTGTGATTAGTTCACGGTGAGAGGTTCCAGTTTCTCCCCCCTATGGCTTTCTTATTTGTGGTCACCATTTACACAAATGAGGGGACGTCCAGTCGTTTTAAACTGACACATTCTTAGCAGAATATTACCCTCAGTCATACTAGGGCAGGGCAGACTCAAGTACTTCTAACCGAGCGTCTGTCATCATTTGAACGTTCAAAACCAGTCTACAGTTTAAGGCGTTCAATGTCGTTAGTGCTACATTACTTTACTGCCGTTCAAAATGTCGGGCCTGATTTTGTTTTAATGGTTCGACTAGCAAACACAATGCTTGGCTTCATGCGTGCACTTTTGTGTGCACTGCTTTCACGTCTGTTTTAATGCGATTTGTGGAGTGAGAGGGCCGGGTGCCTTTTCAGTTGGTGAGCCATGAGGATTGCTTCTTCCTTCTATTTAGTTCTTCAGTCCTGTCTCTATGTTGCCATCGAGTAAACTCCTGTAGCCCTATTTGTTTCTGCTTGTGTTACGCTCCTGCTCGGTGCACGGAAAGGGACCCGAGAGCATTCAGTGCACACTCAGCACTCGCAAAGCTACTTACAAATACACGTAGAAGAATATTTGTATTAACTTGGGTGAGGTGTAGTTTCCTTTCAATATTGTGTGCGCCCTTCTCCTAGAATATGTAGCTTTACTGCTCTACTTTTATCACGAGACCGTATTACAATATTGGTGCCAGACATCTGGCCCTTTCCCTTGTAAAACCTAATGCGGGAACCTACTATTAGTTTACTGTTCAAGCGGGTTAAGAATACCCTAAATGTCCCCAACGTCACTCCCTAAATTAGTCCTCATCATGTACAATACGTTTTTTTTCTTTCTGTCTGAGCTGAATGTGTCCTAGAGCTTTGGAGATTCTGGCACTAGTCACCTTTTATGAAGAAAGCCATTGACTTTACTCTCGCCACCACAGCTGCCTTCAAAGACTTTATAGAGGTGGCCTAGTCCGATTCTGTAGCCTGTCGTGAAAACCTAGACAGAATTTTGATGAGATCACTCTTCTGCACAAGCACCACAAAAGACGTCCTTCTTAGGGGTTTTCCTGGGTGACGGGCTGCCATCATTAAATTGATGATTTGCACCTACCGTTCAGTGGCGTAACACAAAATGTGGGGGGTCCCCCTCCAAGCCCTGCTGAGGGGGCCCACCTACTGCCACTCCCCCGCCCCCGCTGGGCATGGGCAGCATGGGGCCCCTCACGCTGCAGGGGCTTTGGGGGGCAGGGGGCCCGTTACGCTAGTGCTACCGTTGTCAACTACGTCTACCAGTTAAATTTCCCCCCTTCTCTGTTTCAGGCACATATTGTACTATTTTCTGGTTCTTTTTATTCTGATTGTCACTCCTCTACTCCCTCAGAATGCCTCTGATATAGCTGCCAAACAAACAACGGCCTTCTTATTCTTCTTCGGATTTTCCTTTTCACCAAGAGTATATTGCCGGTTTAAAAAAATAAAAAAAACATCAAAAAACACCTCTTCATGTAGAGTGAGAGTGGAATATACCATTTCCCATAAAACAGCCGTACAGACACAGCGCTCCCTAGCAGTCATTACTGGAATTTCACTCCCAGATTGGAACTCCACAGCAAAGCACTATGTGTAGGCAAATGGGCTGAAAAGCATGTTTTTGCTTCAAATGAGGAAATTGTCATTGTGCGTTATACAGTGCCCTGACATCACAAGCGCTGTGACTCTGATACCTGCAATGCATGAGCCGTCCAACATTCCTTACTGGATTAGGTCATCTTTCGCTTGGCGTAATCACTTTATTAGACTTATTGGCTGAAATGGAATCAAGCGAGCAGGCTCGGACTGACCTATACGACAATAGGCCCATGGGTGAACAAGAAACGCAAGCTGATGGTGTGGGCCAGTTTGATGAGTTAGTTTACTATGCGGCCAATAGTTTGACCAGTGTTGCTGAGTAAATATTCTCTAAAATGCATGATTTACATCACTTTTGATCAAAAAACTCCCCCTTAGGTAGCATTGAAATATTGTCACAAAAGGAATGAATAGACATTTGCAACTGTGGGCCACTTTTTCATTGGTGCCGAGACAATTCTATGGCCCAGTCCGACCCTGTAAGCGAGTATCACGCTATGTATGTCCAGAACATGATGATATTCTATAAAGGGTGCGCTAGCATTTCCTTAGCTCTACCAACACCTGCATTCAATTTCGATTTCCCTGCCATATTAGAGACAGTTCTGGAAAAATAGCATAGATTGATTGCTCCGTTAACTGAACTTTCGATGCAATTGATATGATCTATTTCTCTGGACTTTTGGCAGAGGGACAATGTTACGTGGCTGTTCTCTAAACTCCCTGCACATGCGCTGTCTATTCAAGAAGAAAGATGATCAGAAGTCACAATGGATCATTTCGCATTTATCTCCCGTTGGGCACAGCAGGGGTCTTGTCTAGGCTCTTGTTTTCTCTAATACCTTCTACGGGGCTTCCTGCTGCAAATTGTCATGATTATCCTCCAGTTCAGTAGAGAGGGTCATGGATTCAGTTTCATTAAAAATGCTATGTTGCAAATTAACTAATTGCCTGCTTGAGACATGTAAACAATATCTGCCTCTGGGGGACAACAAATAGTGTCCAAGGGCCTCATTACGACCCAGGCGGTAAGTTACCGCCTGGGCCGTGACTTTACCACCATGGCGTAAACCTCGTACTCAGGCGGTAAGGGTCGGTGCTGTTTACGGCGCCGTAAACCCCTTACCGCCTGAGTTTTAATGAGGGCCCAAGTCTTTCTAAATGCCCAATTAACAAATTAGGGATTCTACAACTTTCGATAGTTTGGCTGCAGATGAAAGCTATTGCCTCCTGGAAGTGTGTCACTGTTCTTGATAGTAGGTCTGTGCTTTTTTAATTATTCTTTTCAAATGATTACTATTGTATTTCAGTTAACAATGAAACTTTTCACACTGTTTAAATAAAACATAGATACACACATCATCGAGTGAAGAAAAAAGAAAAAGCAGGAGAAATTAAAAGGAAGACATTTACCGGTGAACGGGGGAAGTATCCTCTCCAAACAAAAGCTATCCCCTTAACTAAAACCATTACTAAATCAAATAAACAAATCTGGCAGCATCCATTAGCTCACAGCCCATGATCAAATTAAATTCATTCGGGATCTGACAGACACAAGGTTGTTTTGGGCTTGGTCATCCGAGGCCCTGCACAAGTCATTTACCCCCTTCTGCATTAGTATATTAAGCTCAAAGAACATCTTTATCAAAGGTTTAGATATCACTAAAATAAGAGCCTGATTAGAGGTTAACATCAGTCTGCCCCACAGACAATTAGTCAGAACCCCAGAAGTTGAGTGAATGAATGGACCCACGTTAATCCACTCATTCAAAAATGTCAGGCATTCCATTACCAAATGTAAACGGGTTTCCAGGGGGGCCTGCCCACATAGTCGACATCTACAGAGTTCCCTAGGAAACCCTGTGTTAGGACAGATGACCTCTAGTGTTGGAAGGCAAATGGTAAGGGACAGTTTCCCTCAATAAGTATGTGCCTCATCACTTACAGTTTCCACTGATTGAAATGGACTGTTGCTGCCAGGCCTTATTGTGGAGTAATCACCCCATCAAAACAGTTGCATCAACAGGCAGCTTTGTAAAGATATCCACTGCCAAACACAGCCACCCCTTAGGACATGGTTGCACCTTGAGTCACCCCACTCAAGCATGGGCTGCCAGGTCAGGTGCAAGCATTGCCTACAAGCACAAACATCCCATCAAACAAGTTGCCTCATCGAGTGAGTAGTTTAAAGGTGTAGTACACATGCAAGGAAGCAGGTACACTGTGAGCAATGTATGCAGGTGGCTTCATAAGCACACATGTGAGAGCTATTGTGCCACATGTGTACCTTGAGTCACATGGATATTTTATGAGTCGGGCAGCGTTTGTGCACCACACAGGAGTGGATCACCATAACACAACTAAAACACCACTCATGGATTTCTTTTAAACCCTACTAGGCAGTTATCACCGTGCCAGGCAATGGAGTGCAATAACCACCACTTTATAATAGTCTGCTGCAATAATTACCCACCGCAAGCATAGAAAGCAAGTTCAAGTTAAGCAAATCAGTGATGTTACTTACAGATCCAAATTTGTAACTTGGTAACTCGGTCCAAATGCACTCCAAGTTTTTGAGAGGGGCAAGCATTCATGATGCATTAGCTGTGATGTTCGACTTCCTGTGATACTTGGCAGTTTGCAATGCTTGCCGTCTCCTCAACAGCATTCACATTCATTTGTAGCTCTCCCCTCCCCCACTCAGTAAGCTCACCCCTTCACTCTGCTTCTTCGCAATCACATTTTAACCTTTTTTGCACCTTTTTTCATGTTATCTGAAACCCTTTTTATTGTACATTACATGTTGTGTTTGTGCACACTTTCTCGCCATGAAAATGCCCTCTCTCTGTTTACGTTGTCATTGGTTCAAACTCCATTTTTTCAGAAAGTGAATTTTGTCCCCCTTTTTATGTGCCATGCTTTTCTATGTCCATCTTAAAGCATGTGCACATATGAGGTATCTCATCACATTCTACATTCACTCGATGACACCACATACATTGTCAGTATGGCAAGCAATATTTATGACAAAACAAAAGAGGTGATGGCTGGGAGGTTTAGACTGAATCTTAACTTCTGGCATTGCTCTAGGCAACCCTCCAGACCATCGTTCTTCACCTGCCACACCATTACATAAGGGCAAAGACCATATGCAAATCAGGCTTGGCCCCACTCCAAAAGGGGCAGTCCAGCCCAAACGATTAGGTCACATCCCTTCTGCACGAGACCACAAGCATTCCCAAACATGTTTCGGCCTTGTTGGGCCGTGAGGAGTATCTTGGGTGTGTCTCTAGGCCCAGCAGTCCAACGTCTGGGCATGCCCGTCCCACTCAGGGTGACAACAGCAAAACAAAAGAGGTGATGGCAGGGAGGTTTAGAATTAATCTTAACTTCTGGCATTGCTCTGAGCAACCCCCCAGACCATCGGTCTTCACCTGCCAAGCCATTACAAAAGGGGAAAAACCATATGCATATCAGGCTTGGTCCCACCCTAAAAGGGGCAGTCCAGCCTGAGCTGCTAGGTCACATCCCTCTGGCACAAGACCACAAGCATCCCCAGACATGTTTTGGCCTTGTTGGGCCACATCAGTGAGGAGTAGCTTGGGCCTCTAGGCCCAGCAGGCACAGGAACCATGTCTGGACATACCCGTCCCACTCAGGGTAACTACAGCAAAACAAATTAGCAATATTTATGATACATACTATAAATTACAATACTGAAACATACAGTCAATACAAACACATTGGTCCTGATAAAAAAAAGTAGAAACACATTCACATACATGTTCACCCTCTTCGCAGCCATGTCTTTACCACTCTCTTGTAAATCTTCACAATCCCCAAAGGTTCATCGGCTCTCAGCTCATTTGGACATTATTTGATTCACCTCCATGTTTTTTTGTGAAACACCGGTAGTTGACGGCAACCTATCGGTGCTGGATATTGATAAATCGCATTCAAACTAATTTCTGCTTATGGAAGCCCTTTCCACATGGCGCTGTGCACTACAGTGCCTTTTATTGCTAATACAAATCTCAAGCCCTGTGACCCGTCCTGGCTTGTTGTATCTCCAGGTATATTTTGCTTTATGCAAAATAAAATTAGTGTTGGCTGGAAGATTTCAAATTAATCTAAACCTCTGGCACTGCTGTGGGCAACCCTCCAGACTATTGTTGTTCAACCTGCCAAGCCATTACAGTATCAGAAAAAGATCAGATGCAAATCAGGATTGGTCACACCACTAAAAGGGACCGTCCAGCCTGAACTGCTTGATAACATCCCTTCTGCATGAGACCACAAGCATCCCCAGACATTTTTCAGACCCATTAAGCATCTACAGTGAGGTTTGCCAGCTGGGGAGAGGGTAGCATAGAGTGCTGCTCTATAAAATGGAGTAGGGGAGACCCGCAAAGGGAAGAAGAAGTGGGCAAACACAGGAACACTTAAGTATAGTGCACCAAGGCATGAAAAAGAGAGTACAGATAGAGGTTAAGGAGAGTATCGGGGGAGAATGGAAGAACACGAGTGGGACGGAAGAAATACGAGGAAGCTGGAAACAAGAGAGAAGTAGGAAAAAGAGGAAGTGTAACACGTTTGAGGAAAACCAAGCGATTGAGATGGAGAGTGTGCATTTGTGTTCAAGAAAGACATGGCAAGCAAGAGAGAAGGGGGTGCTGAGGGAGATAAAGATAAAGCGTGAAAAGTAGGGGGTGGAGGGAAACAGAAGGGGAAAAGTCTCTGTGACAGAGGGAAAAAAGAGGTGCTTGTGATCGTGAGTGAGGAAAAATGGGAGGAGCAGAGAAGGGATCAGCAAAAGCAAAGAAGCGGGAAAACAGAGCAAATGCAATAGAAAGAGAGCGAGATGTGAGCGCTGTTAACGGAGCATATGTAGAGGAGTGCCCAGGGGTGGACTGGTAACCAAAAGAGGCCCAAGAAATCATTTTCAAACTGGCCCCATATTACACATTTTCAGCATTCCTAACCCTTTTCCTATGAGAACATTTGAAAATGAAATAGATTACCATACAAAAGAGGCCCAGGATGTAGAGGTCCCTGTAGGCCATCCCACCCCATGGAGTACAGTGAGTGGCATCAGAGCTCTGCGGTTCCTAGCAGGCATTCTGCAGTCATGCAAACATATACACATTCCCATTTATTCCGGCAGTGAGAACTAACTGGCAAAACAACCTTAACCAAATAACGTAGTCTGTCTCTCATTACACCCAAGCTACAGGACAGTGCACTCTTACCCATCACCACTGCTGTTGGTGCCACCGCAGCAGAGGCAATGACGTATCAGAAGAAGGCACAGCTCACTGGAACATTGCCATTCTTGGTCTACAATACAACACTGCCCTTGACCCCTCTCACCCCCGCAAATCCCCCCACATACTGGAATCCGTTCTAATGTGTGCTGCTGCCCTACGGTTTCCAATCCTTTCTCACACCTGGTCCTCGGACTCCTTAATCTCGCAAAGGCTAGGCCTTACATGTGTGCTGAGGAAGAATAACAATGTGGATATGTGGCGAGCTCTGGCGTTTTTGACAGTACAATGAAATCAGATCTTCTGAATAACTGTTCACACTTTTAAAGTCTGTATTGTTCGCTGGGTAGTCCTGCTTTCTTGGGCTACCTTAATTTGGGCTACTGTTGTAGCTGAATAGAATGTGGAATGGTTGGTGGGTAGAACTTGTAAAGGAAGGGAATGGATGATATGGGAATAAAGGAGTTCATACACGCAGGCTGACTCCTGTCATTATTTGATGAAGATATAATAATTAAAGTGGGTGTCCATGAGGAACACCACAATTGGCGATGAGGTAGTGATTGACCCACTGAAACACTGATGAGCTATAGAGATGGTCAAGAGAAAGCAGCCTGTGAAACTATTTGAAAATATACAGTGGAAGTGGCTAATGAGAAGACAGAAATAAAGATAAAGGAAACAGAAGGCAAAGGAAGGAAAGAGAAAGAACAGAGGAGCAACGCTGCATGGAATTAACTGGTATGACTTGCTATTATGGCATACATGAATACATGAAGGAGAAGATTGCCAACGGGCTGTTGTGCAGGAAAGGCATTTTTAAAAAAAAAAAGAAAAAGGAGAAACTGGAACTGTGATATTCACAGGTGTGCGATGTCTAAGACTGTTTGAGGTGTCAGAGCCACTGGCTGGGACCTATGAAGCAAAACTAAAGGAAGGCATTGAAAGGAAAGGGATGTGGTGCGAGTGTAACCAAATGAAGGACATTGAGCAAAGAATAAACTGCTGCCATCTCATGAGTGATTGCACAAAGAGTGTCAAATAAGGAACATAAGATCGAGACACTAACTAAATAAAACAAACAGTGAAATGAACTAAGATGTGACATGAGTGCAAAATGGAAACTATGAAAGTTCAATTAAATCAAAGTGTGGAATAAAGAGCACAGTGGTGAGGAATAGACTGCAACAACAACACAAGAAGTGCCCACACTGGGAAATTGTTTTCCATACTGGCTGCAGAACGGAAAATATAACACAAAATTAAGGTGGGAAAGAAAGATACCAGTGAGCAGCCCACACCACGGCAGGTGAATCTGGGAATCTGGATGAAAGTGAACAAGTGAATGCTACACGTATGAGCTAGTGGCACAAGGTCTGCTATCTCCCTGTATATAATCACAATTGTACTGCTGTAGGACCCTCAACAGTACACTTCATAGGTGAACCAGCAAGGGATTGGCATAAAAAAGTGTGTTTAAAGTGGTGCTAAATTTCTGGATCATGTGCAAAGAAGAGACCCCAGTATCGGCAACATGGAGATCTAGCACACAATTGCTACCAAGGAGGAGGCGTGGCATGGTGAGATTTCCTGATAAGGAGAGCATACAACATAGTGCAAATGGATATGTAAAAATGTGTCATTCCCAGCTGAGATGTGCCAAAGCAGTAACATCAAACCAAAGGAAAGATCTGGACACAAAGCATTTTGGAAATGGGGGGGAGGGGCATGGACATGGTCATGGAAGAAAGAAGACTGCAGGCCAATGTGGATTGGATTAATCACAAGAGGAGAATGGAAGATCAGATGTCAGTGAATGAAGGTGAATTTATACCGAGTAGGCAAAAACAACAAAGGAAGGTGGGATCCTGTCGTGACCCAGAATCAGTAACAGTCATGGCTGTCAAATGGCCCATAGCAACTGTTGTGAGAGAGAATGGTGTAGTAACAGGGAAGATAGAAGATGCTTCACTCTTTCATGCAATGTTCCAGGAGGAGTTGGAAGAAGAAACAGGGAGAAATGGGGAACCTGTTAGGATAATGTCACAGGATGTCTCAAATTGAGAACTGTATGGGGAAAGGAGGAGTGAAGAACCTGTTAGTCTTTGTCCATTAAAGACTCTGGACAGTCACCACCTTATTTGACCGGCAGTGGGCACCCTCAAAGGACTATACGTAAGTCTGTACGTCTCATTGAACAAATGTAGAGGTGACCCTGTCAGACTGACGGTGAGAGTAATCCTCCATGATAAGCAAGGGGGAGGTGTTGTAGCTGAATAGAATGTGGAATGGTTGGTGGGTGGAACTTGGGAAATAATGTAATGGAGAAGAGTCAGTTATGATATGGGAATAAAGGAGTTCAGACATGCAGGCTGACTCCTGTCATTATTTGATGAAGATAAAATAATTAAAGTGGTGTCCATGAGGCACACAACAGCTACCTCACTACATTCTCTCACTGCTACTAATTTGGTTGAAATATTAACACCCTTCCAGTGAGAAATATCAATAGACGCCCTGACGGTTATTCATTTACAATGAAGCTGCCCCCTCGGGATACGCTGCCATCCAGGCTCCAAAGCTGCCTCTATCTTTGGCCCTGGATATTTACTCCAGATTTGATGATCAGTTTGGCCTTGCTATTTTATCCTCGGTCATAGGGTTATTTCCCGATCTCAGTGACGTTCATCTGCTATGTAGGGAGGCTCCTACATCCCTTTTCCTGAGCTTGCCAGGAGGAGCTTCTTCTTCACCATGTCCCAGTTACGGCGGCCATCTTGGAATCCCAGCCTTGCTATTTTGGAGTACATCCCCTCTATCAGCTGCTTTCCTTATTGAAAAGAAAGGGCTTTCAGATCTTCCACTGGGCTGTAGGAAGAGTGACCAGAGAGAGAAAAGAACTGGGATAGTGGCAGCTGGCAGCGGGTAGCAGGAGGGATGCCTGCACATGTATTTGCATGCATGCTGGGGTGCACTTTTAAATGCTTTTTAGATGTTAGAGGAGACTGGAAGAAGTGGAACTGGAATAGAAGAGTCACTGTAGTGTGTGCCTTATTAGATTATGTGTAGGCCTTCTGAAATGCATGTTGCACCCGCAGCCCCCGGAAATGTCCATATATGGCCACAGCAGTCACTCTCTCCTACATGCATGGGTGAGTGTCTGAGTTGGGGTCCTGCATTGTAGCCTAGAAAAGCCTTGATACAGTCTGAAATCTCTTTCTTGACACAGGCTTACGTCTAGTGTGATCAAACTGAACTGAAGAATGCCCTTTGAATGAGTTGAACGGAAGATGATGATAGTTCTTCAGATTGGGTGATACCTTACACCTCCTTATAATGTTTATCCCTGGAGATACCTTCAGGGCGGAGAAGAAAGATTACTTTAGCCAGTGATGGTGCTTCTCCACTTCAGTTAACCTAATGTCTCTACATTCACAGCTCCGCTGGCATCACCCTGGTTCCTGGGCAGAGAAGCCTGAAAGGGAGGCAGGGAGTGCGCCTCCACCGCGACAGAATTTCCAACAAAAGTAAACGATGAAGAATTGTAAAGCACCAGTAGCATCTGCAATTACAGCCTTAGCAAAACTCTTTGGAATTTGGCGGTGGTCAATCAGCAATGAACATAAAAGGGAGGATAGCTCAGCGGCAATGTGCGCGCCTTGGAAGCGAGACGACACGGAACAAAACAGGTTAGATCCCTGGGTCCACGCTTAGAAACCTCTGGGTGTTTAAGCGTGTTATAAATACGCAACTAAGACAAAAACAATTCCTGTAACAGCGCCTTGATGCCCGCGGGCTGTGTGAGCGCTTTAAAAATGTAAAATAAATAAATAATAAATAAATACAACACACACTTTTGTTCATGCCTGTACTTTGGGCGCGGGTGAAGCCGTTCCTATGCCAAATCCTAGACTGGCATAGGGCCACCCTACAACTGAGTATCTGCTTCTCGTCCATGTTTTGGGATTAGCATGTTCTCTCTTTGACGGTCATGCCCTTTCTGTACTCAGAAGGGTTCTGCTCTATTCTTGAGTATTAAAGATAACAAAGAGGTGAAGCTGAGGCCATAGGATGTTTAACTAGTGAGTTGAATGCATCTATTCTGATGTTGTCCTTTCGCTTTAAATAGAAGTTGACAGCTTTTCAAGGGCTCTTGAGGCTTGTAGGATATAGTCTGCATTGCCAACTCATTTTTATCCAAGGGCCTGCACTCTGATAAATCACTGTGTCATGGGACCTGGAAACCGGAGCTGGCCTGCTCTGCGACCTCCGACGCCTGCCTGCAATTAGATAGTGAGTACATTGCTACATAACGAGGCCCAGAGATCCCATGTGGTGCTGCTTTTACTTTCCTTCCCTCTGTTAAATTGTTATTTATTATGCTTCCATTTCCCAGTTCATACGAATGACATCACATCCTCAGCACATGTGGTGCCAGGACCTGCAGCATCTTTGCTACGAGCTCTTTCTGTGCCAGAGGATCCTTGTAGTTAGTCACACTTATTTCCCCATTCTAGCTCCTCATGGCATGTTTGCCTTTTCTCTGCACTATCCCACCTACTGGAAATGAATGCATGTAGCTTCACCTGTCCCAAGAGCGCCTACAGTAGATGTTCTGAGGCCTTATCTGAGATGCATATAAAGTCACCAATGCCCACACCATGAAGTTATGTTACACCAACATGTATTCACTCCAACATAAGTACTTTGGGAATCTTTCCATGGACAATGAACCTTACATTCAACAGAGTGATCTCTAGCCAGACTAGGACAAGGCATGTGCGATTCAGTAAGCCATTGCGTTGAACTCGCATGATATGAATTACCATTTTCATAGCAGAGCTCTTCCATGTATGCAGGCAGTGAGTTTTGGCCTCCGTATAATGTCATCATCACATTGAAGAGATTCCAATGTAGAGTTGTCTTGCCTCCTGTCGTAGAATTAGGCTCCTTAGATAATGAGTTTTGTGCACAGATATATATGTCTTGATCATTAGTGATGTATTGGTGCTGGCAGCCATCTTTAAGATGGCTGCCAGCACCAATACAGTTTTTCAATGTAGAACCGTCAATTCTCTGTGCAAGGGGGAAATGCTTGCTTGAGTGAGACATGGATATTGCAGAGGTGAGGAATCGGTGTGTTTCCTATGATGTTCTTCAGATGTTCTTCAGAACATAGGCTGGAATAATGTTGTCCTTGTTGGAAGAGAACCTGAGGGCTGTGAGTAGTTATAAACTCTTCCAGTTTTATGGTTTTCTGACCATCTCGAGCATGGTGTGGGGGGATGTCAAGGACGCCTATGGTGCACTAGGTGTCCGTAATGAGTCCTCGATCTCGTTGACTGTGTTTCTGCCGAACCTCCTGACTGTTACAATTTTCAGTGCATTCTGATCCTTTTGGAAGTGAGGTGGCTTGATGGCATTGAAAAGGGATCTGCTCTTGTTGGAGACTTCTGCTATGGAGACATTTCCTTTTTTGGGGTTAATGGAAGTTGTGCAGGTTTTCAGGGTGATGAATTATTTGGGCCTTTAGGATTTTCACCAGATCGTTTCTTGCTTTCGGATGGCAGCGAGTTCCTGTGTATATCATGGTGTCGACAACTTAGTTTTCTTTGTAGTTTTAAAAGTGCACAGGTTTTGGTAGCCTAGATCAGCATTTGGATAAGATTTTTGAGGACAGCGTTGATGTTGAATGATGAGTGTGAAGTGGATGCAGAGGTGATGGAGACTTTTTTCCGAGTGACCAACGGCATGTTTTGAAGGCGCAACAGGACACCTTGCTTGTTTTGTTCACAACCGTGATGGATGTGCTGTGTCTGCGGCACATATGGTGATGTGGTGACACCACTCCAGTTGTCGAGGTGGAAGGCAGTTGACTCCTGGGGTTGCAGTAAATACCAGGTTGAAAGTGTTACCTTTCCTGGTGTGTGGCCTGTGATGAGCAGTGTGAAGTTGAGGTTGTTCAGGAGACTGAAGAGCGATTCCTTTATTTGCTTGGTCGCCGGGGGTTCCTGGTAGAATTAAGTTCTCAGAGAAAGATGTAAATGGAGGGATTGATGACTGCTATTGTGCCAATGTATGTGATGCCTCAGGAAAATAAATATATGTTGGCCTGGGGCGGGTGTTTACCAGGTTATAGTGGCAGGTCAGGAGTTTCATGGATGTGTGTGAAAAGATTTCCTTGGCGGTGTACATCCACCTTGTGCATGACAGTGAGGCCCACTTGTGTCTTGTCAAAGATGGCATAGAAAAAGACTCTGAGTCTGAGAGAGGGTTTTTGTTAACAATTTCTTTGTGGTCCCTAGGGCCATCCCTATAGCTCTCTCATCTACCATGGAGTCACCTCCCTAGCCTAGTCATCCGTATCCCCAGTTATTGAACAATAACGCCTACTGTCTAAGCAGTGGCCTTATGCTAGAGAAGTCTCCCTAAAATGCCAGCTAGCTAAGCTCCCTCAGGGACTTTCTATCTGTCCCTACTCTACTCTACTCTGTTTTTATTCTGTTGGGGTCTGGGATTGCGCCTTTTTCTGTTGGATTCAGGCTGCTTCACCCACACCAGCACTCCACACTGCCACCTGGTCCTCCCACTGCTCTGCTGTCCTCCTGGTGTTTCACTCCTCCTAGCTTTCACCTCCACACTTTGATGTTACTTTTCCCCCCACCCCACCTTACCGTCCCTCCGCTTTACCACTAGTCTGGCCTCTCTGCTCCCCAACTCCTAGTACTATTCTCCTCCTCCCACTACTACACTCATCCTCCCACTACTACTCTCCTAATACACTCCTCCTTCCACCGCTACCAGTTGCTTCCCACCACTACTCCCCTCCTTCTACTACTAACATTCTCCTCCTACTACTATTCCCCTCCTTCCACTATTACCACTCGTACCCCACTAATAACACTCTCCTCCCACCACTACACAAACACCATTCTTTCACCCTGTATCAGTCAATTCACATTCATTCCTTACACTAATCTCTACTCATTCATCTGACAGACTCACACTGCAGAGCCACTATCACTTCTAAGTCAAACTCTGGGATTGTGCCTTGCACTTTCTGTTGGATTCAGGCTGTTTCACTTCTTCCTTTTTACTCCCACTACTCCACACTTCCACTTGCTTCTCCCATCACACTGGTGTTTCACTCCTCTTGGCTCTTGCTGCAACACTTTGATGTTACTTTCCCTGCTGCCACACTTAACTATTCATGCGCTCCCCTACCACCCCAGGGTCCCCACTTCTGCTCCCCTCCTCTCACTACTACTCTCCTCCTGCAACTGCTTCTCTCCTCTCACCGCTAATCTCCTTCTACCACTACTACCCTCCTCCTCCTATGACCACTTTCCTCGCATTATTGCTCTCCTCACACTATTACCACTGTCGTCCTTCTATTACCCCTCTCCTCCCATCACCGTACAAACACCCTCCTTTCACCCTGTACCAGTCACTTCACACTTACTCCTTACACTAATCTCTCTATTCATTTGTCTCACAGACACGCACACTCATACTGCAGAACCACTATCACTCCTAAACCAATACCTCACCTTCTCCATGAATCTCCTCCAGAAGCCACTGCTGCCTTCTTCCTCCTGCTGTTCTCTTGATATCCTCCACCTCAACCTTTGACCTCACCCGGAAAACCCACACTTCCTGTCCCCTGCTTCAGTAGCCCTCCAATTGTGAGGATTGGCCACCATCCCTAACCAATCTGGCCCTTTCTTCCCTTCCTAGGGCCTGTATGTGCAGGAAAAGGTTTGAAAAAGGGGATAAAACTCACCTGCTTCTGCCATGCGGGTTCACCCTCCTCGAACATAGTTCACTGTCCAGTCTGTGTTCTGTGTTTCCTTTCGGTCAGTGTCTCCCGGTAAGTTTGGGGAATGAGAATTCCTTTTCTCTGGTTTGTCCCTGGTGCGTTAGTGGGGTTGCTCTTAAGGTTGTGAGCTCTCCAGCACTGGCTGCTAGTTTTGCTCTGTAGGACTATGTCCTGGGGCTGAGCGTTGCTGCAGCGATTCTCTCTCCCGCCTGTTGGCAGCTGTGCCATGCGGTGTCTCCGTGCAGAGACTGTGCCCTACTGCAGCAACGTTCTCTTTCTTGCTGAAAGGTTTGCAGCGTTGGATCTCTGCACTGCGACTGTCCAATGTTACCATCTCTTTCTCTCCCTCTCTCGCTCTCTCCCCTGCCAGTGTGCAGAAGAGGGCAGGCTGTTGTGCGTGTGTAGCTTCTTGTCGCTTAGCTTCTGCAAATGAAGAAAGGTAAGGTTGGAGTTAAGGCCTTGTACGCACACAGGATGGCACATGGCAAAGAGTTAAGACTTAGTTCAAACGTAGACCCCCTCCAACCCCCAGCTGCCTTCTCTCTCAGGGCTGGGGCTGGCTCTATGGGAGGCCTCTCCATACAGTCTTCTGTCTATGATTGATGTGTTGCAATGGGTGAACACAAGGACATTGAGGATGGGGAAGGAGGTGGTGCTGAGCATGTTTCTGTTCTAAAGAATATGTCAAGTTTTAGTATGATGATGAGATGTGTCTAATACTCCAGCACGTGTGTTAATGAACAGAAGTTTGCATGAGTTTTTGAGTGGGTCCAGGGTCATGTTTCTGCAGGACACGTTTCTCGCCCTCCCCACACCTGCTACTGACCCACCCCCTTGTTTCTGTTTTTCTAGTTCCTATCCAAGACACTCCCCTGACTTGCATCAGAACGTGTATTGTGCACTTCTGTGCAGGGATAGGGTGAGTGTCCTTTCACAGTGGTCTACCCCTTGACCTCTGTCCTTTTGATTTTTTCCTTATGGTGGACACTCGCGGAGCCCTCATTTTTTTTCTTCTTTTGGGTGGTAGTAGCGTGTTCTGTGAAATCGTAGCTGTAAACAAAAATACCTGCCCCCTTGGAGGGGATGTTGACGAGATTGTGTGGGTTACTATCATATTGTATTCTTGTTGAAAGCTATATCCACCTGGGGGCACTGCTGTGTGCATATGTGTGTGTGCAGGGGGTTAGAAGACAGTGCATTGGTTTGATGTATATGCTTACCTGTGTCAAGGTGACCATAGGTTCTGGTCATTAGGTCATCCTAGGCCCTTAGAGGCTCAAACATGAGTCATCAGAGTTTTCATCTGCTCTTCCCTTCTGATGCCTGGGCAAGAACACATCTTGTGGTTTCTAGATGAGGCCGTGGAGGAGAAGAAGAGTGGGAACAGAAGAGAGAAGCATGATTGGCTGGTGCAGTGACCAAGGGAATAGCCACATGACTTTGCTCTGACCTTCCTACCGGGCACCCACGGGGAGAAGGCATAGAGGCACAATGAACAGCTAGTTGTGGATCGATAAGCCAAAAAGAAGGGTGGGGGAACAAGAGTGAAGCTGGATTGGATGGTATTAGTTAGATGAAGGGGTAGTTTGCTTGAACTGCCTGGTTGCTCCCTAATGGGCACCTATGGGAGAGAAGGCAGTGGCATACTATAAGTAGCTATGTCCACGCTAAAGCCCATTCAACTGTTTCTACTCGCCATGAGATTGGAAGCAACTCCCATTTCAATAGCCTCCCAGAGCCAGCCCTAAGCATAGGCGTTCTGTGCCATTGCCCAGGGCCCCACGCTCATGACAGCCCAGCAGGCACCAGCTTTCATGTGCATACCAGCTAATACAGATTGTTTTTTAGAGGGGCTGCGCTGCTTCCATGAATGAGGCTCTTTCGTTTTTGCCTGTCATGGTGAGGCCATGTTGTCAACATCTTTCCACCTTTGACACTCTCGAGACAAATGCTTCCTGCCCAGAAGACACTGCACAACAGGTCCTAATGGGGCCTCACAAATACTTCATTCCTTATCACTCTCTTTGACAATTGCAATATGTCACACAAATAAGTTTTAATCTATCTCCCTTATTTTCACATATTCTTGTTTGACACACCAAAAACCTATTCTTTGTAGAATGTCACATTTTACTCACATTACATATGAAACACACCTTGGTTAAACAATGAAACACAACCATGTTTACTTTTTTCACCCGTTATCTTTTGTACATTCTCAAAACAGACCGGCCATTTTTAGCCATCTGCTGAATTTTGTAGCCTCTGCTTTTCTGGCCCTGGATTGTCCACCGGGGTGCAGATCCCTCACCCAGGGCCATGGACAGAATCTACAGGAACCTGCCAAACCCATCCACCAGACAAGCAGGACAGGAAGGGGCACAATGCAACGTGCAAATAAACTTCAAGTTAAAACGGGAGATGAGCTATATCCTGAGTCCTTAGCTTCTTCCTTCAGTGTATTATATGACATTGGGGTGGCTCCGGCAGTCAGCCACCACTTTCCACTGCATGTGGTCTTGTGGTGCTTTCCTTGGTGGAAGGGATCTACTACAGAGTGGAATATGGGGTTTATCCACAGACCTGGTCCCTGTGGTATCTTCTGGGTGGCCCGATCCACCATGTTGGCCACCCAATCATCCTCACGTGGCCTGAGCCATACACATGTATTGAAGGCTGCCTGTCACCCACGTGGGGCCGCCTTCACATTGACGCACAAAACACTAATCTTCTTTGGTGGCCCTATGCGCAAGGTGCTGCTAATTACACCGCCATGCCACATAGCACCTGTGTTATTTTTCACGGCCCATGCACGGGGGGGGCTGCCGCATTCACCCTTGTGCAGCAGGGCGCATTTGGTATTCTTCAGCTGCGCCCATCTTTTGGGCAGGATCGCCCATACCACTGCTGTGCCCCATTGGCATGTTGTTTCTTCAGGCAACGGACCCCTTGTCATGGGAATGTGCCGTCATCACTGCTGCGCTCCGACATGTAGCAGACCTGCAGACCACCCCATGTCTTCTAGTGTGCAGGTGTGGCACAAAGGGGCTGGCCGCCGCACTTTCTGAAGCACCGGACGTCATGCTGGAGCTCCATTACCCTTCACCCAGTGTCATGATTCGCCATTTCAGCCCCTTCTTGACTACATGGTCCATAAGGCATTGCTACACTCCCTCTAAGGCACACTCAACATGGCCGACGTTAATGCGCGAGTACCGCGCTAGCTTTTCCAGGAGTTCACCAGTCCCTTGAAAAAGGACATGCCCCTGCGGCACTTTGCGTCTCAACGCTAGACTTCCGAACTTCGGAAAGTGTGTTCGTATTTTCTTGTGCTCTTACCCTCTGTCCAGGATCTTAGAACTTCTATTTCTTAGTATCCTTCAGCGCTCCCCCTTATCGAGGGCCTTCGCCCGAAGCGCTCGCTTCTTCCATTAATTCCCCTAGTTCCTTCCTGGTCTCCCTCCTTCCGGGACCTTAGTTACCTGCGCTCCCTCCTGGAATTGAACGCAGACTCCCTCTGTCTGAAATATCTACACGCTGGCGACGGAGGATTCACGCCCGAGTCCTTACAAGTCCCAAGCTGTCCGGAAGAAGGAAAAGAACCAGTCCAAGACTTTGAAAGACAAACAGGTGAGATTTCAGGCAAAGTGTGACACCCAGTCTGTAAGGATGTGGGCAGCCCTGGACTTAAGCTTCACTGCCCGTCCTCATCGAGCAAGGCGGACATCACAGCAGTTTCTTCATTACCCAGCCTGATGAGGGTGGTGTGGTCGCTGGGTTCAATTTCACCTCCCAGGCCTGGGAGGTCTTATGGGCCTGCACTGTCTGGTCCCCCTTTCCGAGTCTGCACCACTTGGTCCAGGCCATCCACGCATGCATCTTTGTCCAGGTGCCCCCATGAATCTTTGCTGTTAGGCCTGTCTGGTCTGGCCCATGGGCTGGCCAACTGCCCGTACAGCCCTGTGAGTGTCCGGGCTGCTGCACGTCATGCAGCCTTGGCCAATGGGAGATGCTGGGCTGCAATCAGACATATGGCCCAGTCCCTGGATGATTTTGAACCCTGGGAGGCTACTTTGGAGAGCCAACAGCTACCTCTTCTTGCCCAACTCTCAACAGTCTCCTTTCAATGGTTCTTCTTTACAATGTTCTCTCTCATGCCCAGCCCACTGCTGGGCAGGGGATGTTTTGTCTTTTTTCTTTTCTCTTCCACATATTATTGTGTCTTGTATTTTCCGTCATTTAAAATTCACTTCTGTGGTCATGTAATCATCACTTGGTGTTGTAACATCAAAAAATAGATTGTTTTCACATACCCGCTTAGTACACCCCCAAACCACTTTATAGGACCTAACAATATAACTTCACTAGATAAATATAAAAATAAACCAAAAAGGAATCCACACACAAGCAGAAAAAAATATTCCTCTGCAAAACCTTCTAAAGCATATGCCGTGAATACCATTAAAAAGTGAAAAATGTAGAAAACACATAGGGGGTCATTACGACCCTGGCTGTAGGGGGTTAACAGGGCTGATAGAGCAGCCAGCCCCGTTAACCCCCTACCGCCTCATTACAAGGTCTGCTCGCGGGACCCGCTAAAGACGCCTGGTAAAACCAGAAGTCCTTAGCGGGTCCTGCGAGCGGTCCTGCTTGCTAAAAACAGGCCTGTCATTAACGGGCCCATTGTTAGCAAGCTCCCCATTCCGATGGAGCCCTATGGGGGCTCAAATGGGAATGGGGATGCACAAGGTATGGGTTCCCTGAATGGGGAAATACCGGGCCCTCCAAGGTCGGAATGGCCCGGTATATCCCCATTCAGGGAACCCGGACCTGGTACCCTGTATGGGGGTAGCAATACCACAAATAGCGGCATGGCTACCTCCATAGTAGTAATGACCCCCATAGTAAAAGTTGTCATTTAAAAAGGCACATCACCCACAAATAAACAAGATTAAAAAAACGTAAACATACTTCACAAATAAAAATGCAGTTAATACTGTTCTCACACAAAAAAGAGATTTCCAGATAAAATCACCAAATTAAAAACATTCTGATAGAATACTTGTTGGATGCAATGTTTGAGGTGCCTTCATGACATCAGACAAATGTACCCAATACCGTGATTCTTTCACTTTGACCGCAAGCAGAGTAGCATAGATGACGGTGTAGGTCAGTTGTACTGAGGCTCACTCCACCTGCAGACAGAGTTCTTAAAGTACACAATGTGCCTCATTACAACTGTTGCGGTAAGGCAACAACAGTGCCGATAGTGCTACCTGCGCCAATGTTGCCATGCCGCAACATTACGAGTTTGCTCACAGGTGCCGCTCTGGACGCCTGGCCTGGCTGTTGTCGCTTTCTTCCGTCTGACGTGGACCAATCTTTTGATAAAGGACTTTTTTAACTGAGTCAAATACGAATTAAACTCATCCCCCAAAATTGTCACAGCCCTGTGTGCATCAGATGCGCTACGCACAGGAAACAACGGCGTGTGCACGTCTCCCCATTACTATTTCATGGGGGGGAGGTGATGGTCCTTGCAGGGCTGAGTCCTCAAACTAAACAGAGCCAGAGGACGGAAGTGCACCCAGTTCTTTTTCAGGGTAGCACAGAGCTTAGACAACTTAGATTTCAATACACTGTTCATCCTTTCTACAACACTGTTGGTCTGGGGATGATAAATGGAACACATCTTGTGTTTAATTCCCAAAAGAGGTGCAATTTCCTTGAACAGCTCATTGAAGTGGATGCCATTATCACTTTTAAGTGTCTCGCACACACCCCATCAGGGGAACACTTCACTCACCAAAAACCTTGTGGATCGATTTCAACCGCCTCATTTCACAGTGAGAAAGGACATACCGCAACTATGAGGTAACAAAAAGTATTACATCTCTCACCCATATCTGCAAAGTCTATGTGGAGGTTTCGAAAAGGGCCAATTGGGAGAGACAATGTTCTTCTCAAAGTTTTTAACATCTGACCAGTACCGTATATCTGCCAAACTACAATTGGATGTAAACATGGACAACAATTCCTGAATATTGGGGCACACCAATCTTCTTGTAAATCTGCAGCAATATGCTGCTTGGACACGTTGGTTGGGTAATTAAGTTGATCGAACACCACCAGGGCCAAATCTTGGACCATTGTTCAGATGGATTTCTAAACTCTTGACCTGGTGGACAGGAGTTTAGGAGGGCACCCTAGTTTAGTGGAACAGGGGAACCTTCTGGACTTTCATCTGAGCAGCCACAGCACCTTCTGCACTGTCATCTAAGGGACAATCTGTGATCTGGTTTTCCTGCCACTTCATGATCTTTTGTATGATCTCAGCATTTGTGCCAGAGGCTGACAAGTCTCTTTCGAAATCAGATCTTTCTTAATGTTTCCGATTTGGAAGCACTTAAAGTTATGTTCGCAATAGTTTCCATGCTATAAGTGAGGCAGCCTTATGCTCAAAGTACAGCAGTGCGTTAACAACGTGCAGTTGTGCGTAAAGTGAAATGTGGTTCTCTTCAGGGAGCTGTTCAGGAAAGGGGTTGAGGTGATGAAGAATAAAGCCCTACTCCCCGAGGAGGGTCTACACTTGCAGATAGAGCAACTTTAGGAGTTTGGGAAGAGCGAGCGCAGGCTAGCCCAGCCAAGGTGAGTATCTTTTAAGGGATTCTCGTGTGTAAAAACAAATGGATGTGCCAGGGGGCCACTGGTAAGTGATGAGGGTACTCACTGTAACGCTCACCTGGTATCCACGGGGACGTCACTCAGCCTGTTCAGACCTCTTACGACCTCAAACCCTTCCCTGGAGGCTATTCGACTGGAGACTGGGTCTGAAACACAGGATTGGTAGAGTTTAACTCCCTATTGTCTCTGTGTGCTTGAACCCCCTCCCCGGGGTCCAACCCTTCCCTTTGATCGACAGCTCACCTTGTTTTCTTGGATAGTGTGATCTCCATCCTGCTTTCAGCGCAGGGGTGCGTTGATTGATGCGGGCTCGTTGCTGCCTAGTTACTTCACTGGCAAGAGTCCGACAGGTAAGTATAATGAGTCTTTTGAACAGTTCTCTAACTTCATTCCTTTGTCTTTTAGGTGCTGCAACGTTTTCAGCATGGATGCCGGTTTTGAAGTACAAATGCGGTGGGTAAGCGCGGTATGCAGCGCCTCCAGATGTTTCCACGCTAACCTGGAGTGTGTTTTTCCTCTTGCAGATGGATGAGAAGTTCCAGAGACAGAGTTCCCCCAGAGAAGCTGGGATTCAGGTAAGCGATTGAAGCTTGTACACTATTTAAAAATAAGCGAAGATTTGCAGAATGCTTAATAATGCCTTTTTTCTGTTCTTTTCCCTTTTCCTTAGGAAGCAGCATGCCGGGATGGGAATGACACCGCCGAAGATGCCCGCAGAACAGAAGGAGCGATGAATGATGGGCAGAAGCGCCGCAAGGTAAGGCTGTTCCTAACGGTGTTCTTGTTCTTGCAGGAGCTGGGCGCAGAAGAAAGATGCAGACCTACTGGAGACCGCTCCGAACACGGTGAGTGTCACGCTGCAGGTGCAGAAAACGCAAAGCATGTTTCTCAGCCGGGTTGTGGCTTAAATAGTCTCTGGGTATCCCAGGTGTCTCTGGGCTGAACCACACCCAAAAGACTAGAACGCACATGCAGTTGGGAGTGAGTGAATCTGGTGCCATAAACGCCCAGTCTGACTCAAAATGGGTCTTTGGAGGGATGGAGAAGCCCTTGAGGGCCATGTAGGTGATTGTGGCCTGGCTCCAGCCTGACATCTTGGAGGGCTGGGGACATGAGGGGCAGGAATCCTGACACTCACCGACCCTCGACACAGTCCAGACCAAACTTTGCCAGCCTAGTCCACTTCGCTAGTAGGTTTCACCCCTGCAGTTATAGTACGCTCTGGCTCTCAGTGGCTGTGGAAAAGGACGATTGTCCATGGCATGACAGTAGCCTTTTCTCAGCTCTCGAAGAAAGGAGAAGGATAGTTCCAGTGCAGCACAACTCAGGACACAGTGGGGCGGGTCTGCAGGCACTTACAGCGACAGTCACCACAGCAGGGCGACACAGGGACTGCAATGGCATGGTGCACTCACATAAATCGCAACCCAGAGGAGCTAGGAGGGCCCTGGACCACAAGTAAACAATGCCCAAAGTCTCAGGTTTCAACTCTGCTGGCAACACTCCTGTGCAATGCCCCGGGGTCGAGGTGGTCAGTTCGCTGCATGGCCCAGGAACAATTCTGAAGAGGCTCTTTGCGAGGGTAAGCAGGAGATGCTGAGAGTGGTTGGTCCCACTACTCCAAATGGTTGAAGCTCCCTTGCAGGCCTTCTTGGTTCGATGCAAAAGCAGGGGTCCAATGGGACAACAGCGGGATCAGGGTGCCAAACCTTCGAGCACATTTCCGGCGGTTCCACCAGTCTGCTCTTTCGTTCAGGATACTTGGCTCCTGCTGTAGTTCGGTGTGAACTTCAGGTGATCAACCTGGAATGGATGCAGAGCGCCTTCTAATGATAACAATAATAACATCTTATTATTTTTATTTTCAACTTTGACGAGTGTGGGCTGTGACGGGCATGGATCAATCGATCCAACTGGGCTGCATGCTGCACTGGGGCCCTATCTGCTCTACGGAATATCTTATTCTCTTATCCAATATTCGTTTTGTGCTCAAATCTCAGATAACCAATGTAAGATATGTTATATTGTATGCATGCCAGGCATGGGCCAATCATGGCCCACGGTGGTTCCAGTCATTCAGGCCTACCAGAGATACTGGCACCAGAAGTGTGGATTGGGACCAGACACCCCCAACCCTCTTCCTGGGCACTAACACACGTGAAATGCAGGAGCCTGTGAAAGATGCGGTTTTCGCAGGAGGCTGCATGCCCAAATAAGGAATACCCAGGTCTCTCGACCTGGGGGAAGGCAAAGGGATAAAATGGCCAAAGGACAGAACAAAAGACTTTGTGGCATGGCCATTTTCGGCACTGGCCACAGTCTTGTGGCCAAATGCGGTAAACGCGGTATGGTCCATAAAAACAAAGTAAAAATACTTTAAAGGTAAACTGCTGCCACCAGTTAATCCTAGGCACACTTGTACAAACACCAACAAAATCCTTAGAGGGTGGCTAGGGCCATAAAACAAAAGGACCCCTATGCGCGGTATTGTAAGGTACTTGGCAAATAGATAAAAAGTTACAAAGAAATGGCAACATAGTCAAAGACTAAGGGAAACATAGTTTCCCAATACTGACAGATATTCCTGACTTCAGGATGTGTCAGTTTCCCCATGACAAATGAGTGAAAGCCAAGAGGAGTGCAGCTGAAGGCTGTGCTCCACTGGTAAAAGTCAGGTTAGGCAAGCCAAACAAAAGCAACAAGTTTGGGGGTTCACAAATAGAGGGAAAATTGCACCTACAGGAAATCTTTCCTAACAGGCATTACCACCTTTCCTGTACTAGTCTCTCTCTACACTAAATCCGTTTGTGACTGCACACATCCCTTCTTTGCCGCAACAACTTCTCACTTTGCGGCGCCTGACCTTGTATCTTAATATTTTCAGTGACAAGAAGTGCAGTTTTTGGAACTTGCAACTGCAAGTGCATTTTCACAAGCGGTGGATGGTCAGGAATATCTGGTACTGGCAAATGCGTGGCCGGCTCTGATGCTGTGTCTTCTGCTTCATTCCCGAGGGAAGTCTGCACCACTGGTGTGGTTGGCACACTTGACAACTGACGGGCATGGATCAATTGATCCAACAGGGCTGCATGCTGCACTGGGGACCTATCTGCTCTATGGAATCATCTCCTCATCCATCTCAACAACCCTGAATGAACGGTGGTAGTAACATAAGCTGCATCTGAGTAAATCGTCACTCACCACCCCTACACTGCCTCAAGTGCTTCAATAAGAGCAATCAATTTTGCTTCCTGTGATGAATAGTGATCTGGTAATCTCTGCTGCACAAAAACCTTGTGCTCCCCATCAACTAATCACACCACTGCTGCCCCAGTATGTAGCTGGCCTGTCGCCTGGTCAATAGTTTAGGACCTGTTAACAACAAAAAACCTCTCCATCTTCTAAAGTCTAGTCACGTGCCTTGGGAATGTCATCCTCAGGACCCTCATATGCAACACAGTCATGCACTTTGTTATCATCATGATAGGCTCATCCAGAAAGGTGGCCAGATTTACTGTTTTACAGTGAACAATATGAATAGATGGGCTTGATGGAATCACTTCATATGCGGAAGCTCTTTGCATTGTCAGGGTGAATTTGGGCCTTTCCAGTATTGCAAATACTGTGTGTTCGGGTATACAACATCAATGAACACCCCATAACAATAGTGGCAGACTTCCCAATGGCAGAGTAGCAGCAGCCAGCACGTGTTCGCACGGAAACTGTCCTTGCATGACAGAGTCCAGCCTGCCACAGTAATATGCCAGGTCTTTGTGACCCATAGTGCTGTGTTGCGTCAAAAGCACAGTCATCATCTGGCCATTTGAATGTGAAAAAGAGAAAACCTCTTAGTGTAATCCAGAGTTGACAGTATGTGGGCAGTGGAGATGACATGTTTAAGTTCCTGAAACTGTTAACCATCTCATCAGTTCAAATAATTGTATTTTTCATCCTCAGTACTTCTTTAAGTTCCTTTAACAAGGGTTGAGTATATGACGTGTAGTCAAACATCCATGCTCTGCAGTAATTCCACAGACCCAGAAATGTTTTCACATCTTTAACCATCAGTGGCTGGGGGATAGCACACACTGCTGCTGCACTTTCTGAAGTCACTGTGTTACCGTTTACTGAAATCAATTTACCCACATACAACACCTCCTACCCACAATTCTGCAACTTTGCTCTGTCCACCTTATATCCTTTGTCAGCCAACAATTGTAACAAACCAATAAAGTCTTCCCTGCACTGCTCTTTGGTAGTACTGCAAACCAATAAGTCATCCAAATATTGAATTGTGGTGCTAGGAACATCAGTATTTCCTAAGTCCTCATGTAAAACTCCGTTAAAGATACTCAGACTCTCGGTACCCTTGAGGAAGCCTAGTATGTTGAAATCGGCTCCCGGCAAATGTAAACGCTGTAAGATATTGTGAGGCTGGATGCAAGGGTACTGAGAAAATGGCATTCTTCAAATCCACCACAGTAAAATTGTCAGGTTCTGTTTCCTATTTTATGTATGTGTGGTTTGGGAGAAAGTTAGTATGTGGGTTGAGAGTGTTAGAAGCTTTTTCTTATGAAATTGGTTTGGCCTTAACTTTCCTTTGCAGAGTATAGAGAAGTTCCCTGGTCAAGATGGAGGTTCTCAGCAAGCACCCTGATTGGCTGGCTATGACAGAAGGGCAGACAATGGGCATTCTAAACTGCCTTTCATCGTCATCGGCCCAGCTGGAAGGACATGTTTCTTGGAGCTCTTGAACATAAGGCCTAACTGGGCTTTAGGTAACCAGGAGAAAGAAGTTCCAGTGTTCTTGGAGACAGGAGGAGTCTACTGGTTCTCAGGCGAACGCAGAAAGCTAAGTGAAAACTATTTGTATTGGGAATTCCTAGAGAAAAGAAAAGAAAGTGAACATTTCTAATAGTAAATAACATTCAGTACTCTATTTGTGAGTTTATCCGCAAGATTAAGTTGGTGTAAGGCATTAACCAGTCTAGTTCTGGGTTGGCTGGTACAACGTTAGTTTTCTTCATGCTACGAATGAACGTTATGTGTGAGAGGGATGGCCTGCTCCGTGCGACGTGTGGTTGCTAGGCAACGTTCCCACTCGGAGCAGGCGATTGTTCCCCTCTGAAGCATTCAAGCAGTGAAATGTAAATAGTTCTCTGACGGCAATGGAATCAATTACAGTATGCGCAGGTGAATGCTGATGCACGTCGGAGTCTGTGTTGTTCGGTTCCCAAAGAACTTAGTTTGTATTTACTCTACACAGAGCGCGGTAACCGAACATTTCAAGAATGATACCTGTTAGTGTGGGTTCGAGCGGGGCGTCGCTGCAACAGCCTTCTCGGGAAACTCCTCTTCCGTGCGCACTAGCGCGGTGACCAAACAGCGGACTCTTGGAGACTTGTTAAGTGCATGCGCGGTGACAGGCAGACTTCTACTAGGAGACTTGCACGCGTTACGCGGTGACTCTTATCACTAACCATTTGACTTTCAGTGCTCAAGCGTGACTGGCTGAAATAAGGGGCAATGTTAGGAAAGCATGGACAATGTTTTAGCAGCTAAAATGGAAAACTAAGGCTTTAATTGAAAGCTGTAAGAAGAAGAGAAGGAGCAATTCAGGAGATACATACCCCAGGGTTACAAAACTGTTTGTACAAAAACTCTAGTAGAGTGTGTGTAAATAAAAGGGGATTTACTTAAAGGTAAAATTCATATTGAGAGGAACAAAGGAAAGCAGAACTTGAGTTCCAGAACAATTGAACGGTTTGGAGTACATCATTGCGGCAGCCTGCCAAGGGAATCCCATTGAGTTGTCTTAACAACATGAGAAATCTTCCTCTAAAAGAGGCAGCAGGATTGAAGCAATGTTGCTGTAGCTTCTAATCTTCAGGGGAGAGTCTTCTCTAAAAAAAATGATTTCCTCTGGGCAGTTTTCAGAGGAGTGTCCGGTATGATATTAAGTCACACCAACATTTTTGGTTAATTATAAGGGTAAGTCATAATTGTGCAAGTGTTTAATGAGACATGTTATTTCCTTCTTCTATCCCTCCTGCAGATCATTGAGAAGTCAATGGAGAGGATCTGGCTTTTTCTTATTTTATCCACTTTCCCCCAGGAGAGTACCGTGCTTAGTTGTAGTGAATAGGGTTCCTGCGCTACTTTCTGGGGGATTGTCGGGGTTCAGCAGCTTCTGCGGACCAAGAGATTTGGACTCAGCCTGACAAAAATGTGTTGCCTCAACAGATGTAATACACAATATTGTAGCAGGATTTGGGACCACTGGAAATTCGCTATATCATTTAGGGGGCGCAAATCCTGAATCCTTCTCCAACTAGCCCCCTTCGATTTCTTTACAGGGTTTTTAGCCATGTTACATGGTGAATTGGATGGTACTGTAATACCCTGATGCAAAAGGGCCATTGTTGTATCATAAATACCTTCCTCTGCTGCCTTTGATAATTGTTTAACACTGGGCAAGAGAGTGCCAGGTTTCAGTTTAATGTGTATTGGCGCAAAACTTTGTAAAAGCCCTACATCATGCAGGTTGCTCTTCCACAACTTATCAGCCACCCAAGACAAATTTTCTGAGGCAAAAGAGGGGCCATTCTCCAACAGTAACATGGAACAGGCTACGTGTCTGTTTTGCATCATTATCTCACAAGGGACACACATTTCCAATATTATCTCTCCTTCGTTTTCTTTTTTCTCAAAAAGGTCCTCACCTGAAACGTCTTTCATAGGTATGGTAGGATCAATACAGAAAAATGTGCGCCACTCCCCTTTATAAGAATCAACTGCTATCAACACAATCCTGTCCTTTGACACTAAAACTCCTTCTATGTTAAGCATGATAATTGTTCCTGCCGCTACTTCTTGAGGTTGGGCTGGCCTAAACAAGAATTTAGAAGGTACCCGCAAATATTGATTAGCCACTTGCGGAACTGTCCTGAGGCGTATTGTGATGCCGTAGATGAACACGTCAGGGGCTTCTGGTATTCCTCTTACTGCAGATTCAATACCAAATGCGTGTATGGTCAACATTACCCTCACAGTACAGATACCGGGCATTGAACACAAATGCCCCTTTCAGTGAACAAAATAGTCAGGTTGAGTTTACTTAAAATATCCTACCCAACAAGCTAATCAGCGTTGCAGTAGAGTACAACAAGGGGGCCTACATCTCTCTGCCACCCACCTTAATGGGTAATTTTTTCATGAAGGGAACCGATTGAATTGCCCCAGAAAAGATCTGCATACCCATGACTCCGCCTGACAAAGAGAATGCTCCCTCACTGATGCATCATTTGGTTGCAGCTATGTCCACCATAAAAAATGAATGGTTTGTTACCTTTCTCCACGCCCACCAAGGGTTCCTCTTCTGGGTCGGCGGAGACTGATAGTACTGGGCATGCTAAGGCTCTTTGTGGGCTGTCCTAGTCTGGATATGTGTTAGTCACTTGAAAAACAAATGGGTTCCCTCCAACCACTGTGGCCCCTGATAATACGTCACTATGCCATTTGGCACAATGGTACTGTTCGATATCTGAGAACCTTGCTGTTGTCCTATATGCACTGAATAAGGTGGCCTATTACTGAAACCTGGAGCTGGCAACTGTGGAAAAGATGGTGGGGGACCAGGCAGGGCAACAAGCAATGACGAACCATAAGAAACTGCTGGAGATAGCTATCCATATTGCAGGGGGCATGGGGCCTGACCTCTCTGGGGATAGGGATACATCTGTTGCTGGAGGTATGTAAACAATTGCCTACTTCTTCTCCTCCTCAAGGTCTCATTCCTCCAAAACCTCCTCGACCCCCCTGAGACCCTGAAAATCCCCCTCTGCCTTAGTGAAACCTCCCTGGAAACCTTCCTTGATACTGGGGCTGGTACCCACCTGCCCAATCAGTGTCACCTCCTCACGCAGGTGCCGGTCACACATCAGCCTGAACCGCCCGAAACTCTGTCGAACTTTCTGTCTGCACAGACGCTACAACCCACTCCAACGCACCCTTTGCTAACTTCTTTTGAACCAGTTTCACTTCCTCCCTTTGCGCTTGCTGCGCTACTCCCTTCTCCTTTCAACCATTTACAGTGATGTATAATTATAGACTGAATTTCCACGCAGCCCTTTGCCTCGATCCACACTATCTTGTCAAGTACCTTCTGTAGCTCCTTCGGAAGCCCCCTTTTCACTACGTAGTAAAAGTATGGAATCACTCGATCCAAAGAATCGCCTGTTTCTGCTCTCCAAATCTCTTGTATATGCAATATATATTGAGCATCATCCTCTGCATGATCGACTGGTGGTGTGGCGTATCCGGATATATGCATTGTATCGCTGCCCACACTTTGGTCCTAATATCATTAAAATGCGTCCCATTGTGACTATCATTACCCAACTTCACAGCCGGGACCCAGCTTTGGCCCGTGCCATCAGCCTGATTTCCTAGTATCGATACAAACAGGCTTTTCAGATCCCCCACAGCCAAAGTGGCACCAGCAGTTTGCTTCTCAAAAGCATATATCCACTTACCGGCACCAGGAGTGAGAGACAGGAGTGCCTTCATAAGATTATTTGCATCCATATGGGCACACACTATATACTGTGCTCTTCCCGGTCACTTGTGTAGTAAGGGGAACTGGACCCCTACCTTCTTCACTACTTTGTTTTTTCCCCTGCACCGACCTCTTAACCACTGCCATACGCCTGTATCTATTGCATAGTCTAGGTCCCCACAAGCATTCTACTCGTGGAGAGATCACAGGTGACTGCTTCTCTTCTTCCAGCTCATCTACAGTGTCCCAATCCTCTTCTCCCCTCGCGTGCGGTCATATTCATCATCTGACCACACTGCATCGTAGTCCCTACTCTCCTCCTGCCTCCTCCTCTCTCCTTCTCTATGTACACATCCTTAATAGCTGTGCTATCTATTCAAGAAAAAAAAATGTCCCCGCTCTCCATTCATCGGTTCCTACAGGTGCACACTGTCCATCTCGCATCTCTAACTTCAATCGTACCAATTCGCCTTACACCTTCCTTAGTGCATCTACCAACTCTTTCTGTGGTTTCGTATCTGTCACACCCCAGGAGTATCACACAACTCCTTCCTAGTCATGGAACCCAAATGCAGTTGACCCCTCCCACCTTGGTTGGCACAGGCTCCTGATTTCGTATATACAGGCACCTCGAGGCAGCCAATGGGGGGGAAGAGGGTTAGGGAGAGGCTGTGGATAGGTTGGGGTGTTAGGGTCACAGGAATGAGGTTTAGGAATCTTGAAATGGGACAGGAATAGGGAACATAGGGAAAGGCATAACTTGTTCAACATACACTTGTACAACCAGTCAAACACCTCTATGAAACTCCTCTACCTAGCCAGTACCCTTCTTGATTAGGATATAGCCTCCTACTCCTGAATTCCTATTCTCCCTCTGAATCAGCAGCAAACATAAGCACATACAGCGTTATTGATGGCCATAGATAACTGCAGCGACGTACAACATCATAGACAATAGGCACAAGCAACAAACATGGATCTTGCCACTGTGTGGTATTCCCATTGGAGTGATTCAAACCCCTCCTGTCAGGTCATCAGGTGTAGGTCAAATCATAATACTGCCTTTAACATAAATGACTTGAAGCTGACATAAATGTAACAAATAGCAAGCAGCCACAAACAAACCTAGCGTTACTCCGCTTTTCATGAATAATGTTTCCCCAACATTCTACTGTTCTGAGCGCTATGGTTCCTCATGTCGCGGTATGCCCAGCATGAGTTTGTGAGACTACTGCTGAGGAAACACATGTGCAGTCCTTTGCGGCACGTATTCCACCCTTATCAGTGTGCGAGGGATAATGTTTTGTGAACTACACACAGTGCGAACCGCACCCAAGAAATGACGGTATGCACCCTAGAATCACATCCATATTCATAGAAACACTTAACTGAGGCCTGGGGAGGTCGCTGGTACCTCCCCAGGCAATGCGTTCTCCCGCGTTGGACAGACACACCGCCGTGATTTGCTCCGTGCCCTGATGAGGGACGGAGTGCTGCTGGGACTCGCCACCTCACCGCCTGGCCCGGGTCCTTCATGAGCCTCCAAGTGAATGTCTGCACACCTGCTCTCCTCCGGCCCGCGCCTACCACGCCAACAATCACCAACAGGCAGCACAGAGCGGGCAGTGTCTTAAGTAGCGTGAATGAGCCGGCACACCTGCTCCCCTCCGGCCCAACTGAAACCAGAAGCTCATGGGAAATGTAGTCTTTCACTCGCTTTTGCACAGAAACACTCTCCTGAGCTGCTTTGCAGCCTGCGCAGATCCTTTTTCCTTACAGTATCAGTTCTGTCTTTTACTTTAACCATTGCGGCGGCAGGCGCTAGAGGGTCAGGGAGATTGTGACATTGGGTCGATGTGGGTGGTGGGGGAGCTGTGGTGGGCAAGGGAATATCCGAGCGGTCTATTTATCCTGACGCGGCGCGCATGGGGTAAGACCCCAACGGCCGACAATGAACTGTCTCGGTGGGGGCTGGAAGGGCACTCGGAACAGTAGATGCAGTAATTATCTGAGTGTAACCAGATGACCAACTCACCCATCGTTTTAAGGGATTCTATAGACCCATCTTTCAAATCCTCCACCATTTTCCATAACTCTTAATACCTCCTTTCTATTTTTGAATTATTTTCTCTTTATATTTAACCACATCAAATGTAGACATATGACTTCATTTTTCTCTTTTATTTGTCCCCTGTACTGGCAATGGCTTAAACATTCCTCCTTTTGTTTCAGCCAACCATTCGTTTAGATACTTGAACATGTGTTCTCGATACAAAGGAAGGGCCTTGCACATATACTCCAATGGGGTTGCCGGCTCCATCATAGCCACCTCTCTACTACTATTTTACGATGTTATCAATACCCTTTTCCCCCACCCAACAACTGTACCCCTCCACAATACTCCTTTCCCACCACCCCGGTTGCTACCCTCCCACAGTCAACACCCACCCTTCGCCTCAATACTTGCTCCCTTTCACACTTCCCAGACACACGCATCCATTCACTTCTCACAAACGTCCTACTACATAACACAATAGGCCCTCCCTCGGCTTCTGTTAATCGTTACGAAAATCACCGACAACAAAACTCACAATATAAATCTGCTTTACATTCCAACACCCCCTTTTACATTGGGTGAGGAGATCCCAGGCCCATAGAGGACTCTACCACAACTACTTCTCGTTCTCACACGCCCCTTACACTTGGCGCAGAAATCCCAGACCCACTAAATATACAGGTTCTCTATCCGTTTCTCTTTTCCTTTGTTACAAAGAGTCCCATTACACCACAGTGATACAAAACTTAAATTATATACAACACCAAGTACATTTCCAACCTATCATTACAACCCTCTCCCGCCAAACACGTATACACATTCTTCATCACACACTTTACCACTCACACTCCCTTCGCATACCCCACTTGTTATTCTCCGAAGAAGGTGCACTTACATCTACGCGTTCACCCGAAGTCTTCCATCAAGGGGTCCCATTAATGACCTGAACAATCCGGGAACAGCACCCCGCTCCAAAGAACAGACGGGAATTCTGATAACACAGCTCCTGTAAACCTCTTGATGGAGCGCACAAAGGGGACTGATCGCTGCAGGTGTGTGGGGCCCCTCGGGATGTGCGGCCAAGAATCCTCCATCTTCGCAGGGAATTCTGGGATCACGTCAGGGTCACCAATAATGTAGGGTAACTCCACAACAACCAGAAATTCTGATTACCTGGGCCCTATTTGCCATCAGAAAAACTCTGAAGGCTACTCACTGTTTGAATTGCTGTATGGGTGATATGTATGCCTTGAGACATTTTAGATATTTTGAAAGAGACCTGCAAAGAAAGAGAAGAAGCCATCCTACCCATTTCCAAACAGCACAAAAATGTTAATCCCATATGAAGGCAGTAAGGGAAATTGTCAAACAATAGTTATGCCAAGAGCCTGTCACAAAAATCCCTCATTTCAATTGGGAATTAATTCTGCAGACAGATGCTTCTAAAGTCAGAATAGGAGCCGTGCTGTCACCAGAACATGATGGCTTAGAACATCGAGTCCTATACACTAGCCAGAAAATATTTCCCAGAGAACAGGCATGCGCGACAGTGGAACTTGAAGCTTTAGCCATCAAATGGGCAATCCTGAACTGACGATTCTACCTTATTGGAAGGAGATTCTGGCTTGTGACTGACAATTCTTCCGTAACCTGGACGAGTTTGAGAAAAGATTCTAACGTCCGAAGGAGATGGTTTTTAGATCTACAACCATTTTGTTTCTCAGTTGAACATCAAAATGGGAAAAAACAAGGCAATGTGGATTTTGTAAGTCGTTTCTCACTTCCAAATCAAGGAGGAGCCTCTCATTTAATGGGAGAGGTATGTGACGAATCCAGACAATTCGTCCCTTCTCCCCAGAGGTGAGCCACCCCCTTTGACACCAAGGAGGCGAGCATGCCATGCAAGACCCTCCATAGGGATCTGGGCAAGTGGGACCTCACTGTGAGTCACTCCCCTCTTGGGTTCAAGGACACCCATTCCAGAATGGAGCTTTCCGTCCAAACCACCTTGTCTGCATATTTGAATATGGAAAAGACTTGTATAGCTCCTGCAACCACAGAATTTGCAAAGATCCTTCTTTACTACTCTTTGCTGCAGGTAATGCTGAATACAACTTGAATGCCATGATCAACAAAGGACACCATCCAAATTGTTTCTGAGACGTGTATAAAAGGAAGACGGATTGTAAAGGAAAGGGAGAATCCTACGGGGGTAGTTGGACCGATATGCAGGGTAGAGCCTCCGCAGTATTGACGTCCTGTAGGGGCAGAGCCACGCTAGGCCGCAGAGCCAGCAGAAGCATGAAGGGCGAGCGAAACGCTAACCGAATGCCTATGGGTCAGCATTGTATCAGACCTAGAAGCCCAGGTCGGAACAGGAGGGAGACAGAAAGACACCCGTCTCATCCGGTGGCGTGACCAAGAGGGACATGTGGTGGCCCGGGGGGCCAGTTACCGATGCCGCGACCAGACCGTTTTGAGGGAGCTTGGATACCCAAGATCTGTGCACATCGGACTGTAGCTACAGAGATACTTAGCCACGGGGAAAGCCAACAAGTTTTTGGGAGCCTTAGAAACCCGATGGAAGACATACCACTATAAGGTAAAAGCATTGCGAATAATATCTGGGGTACACATCCAGGTTATGATAGCCTGAGAAATGCAAGCGTGCAAACATAAAAGGGGGAGTGAGAGTAATACAAACGTTGGAAAAAATCACTGGAAAAGCTATTCAGGTTATGGAAGCCTGAGAAACACAAGTGTAAAAACTCTATGAAAAGGGGACTGAGAAAAGTACTAACACCATGAATAATGGCTGGAAAGGCTATTGTGGTTATGGGAGCCTGAGAAACCCAAGTATGCAACGAACATATGAAAGGGGGAAAGCAGGAGATATCAATAATTGAACTAAGGCTAAGAAAGCCAGAAATATTACACACCTTTGAATAACCAAGGTGGCCCACCACCCTATCCAAAATAACTTGTGTGAAAGAATAGAAGCTGTCTGAGGACTACACGACTTTCGGGAGTTCCAGCGCATCGAAGAAAGAAAGGACAGACATTTTTCTTTTGTCTGTGTGTGTCCTCGAGCTATCCTGGGCTAATAGAATTGTTTGCATCAAGAAACAAGTTTCTTTATTAAAAGGAGAGACTGCAAAACCTAATTTGGTATCAAGTCTGGAAATAACTCCTGCTAGGGAAAAGGACCTTTGGAAGACAGAAAAAAAGTTGGTCAAGTGTTAAACTGGGACAAGCAGAAGCATTGCTGAGGCTATTGTAGAATCCTTCCCTTTTCATTCTCTTAGTCAAGTGTTTTCTATAGTTGTTCCGGCCAGTTACCTGGATAGGATTCGGACTAAACAGTTGTAATATGGACTTTAGCATCCACCATTAGTTTTTGTATTGTGAGGCAGGGAATTTCCCTCATAGAAATAGGGTAAGTTAGGTGTTTGATTCCTTGTCTTTTTAATAAAACCCTTGAAACGTGACTCACAATCGTCTGAGTCCTTCTTCTGGTTCGCCACAATGATCAAAGGGTATTTCTAATATTCAACACCCAAGTGCAGATGACTGATAAAGTGGCACACTACGGAATCTGTTCGACGCGTAAGTGGCCAGATTTACACCAGGCCGATTCTGAATAACCCATTATCAACTTGAAACCTGGCACTGGGCGCAGTGTCCATATTCCTTTCAAATAAGTGGCCACACTTATTACTATTTTGTGTTGAATTTCAGAATAATGAGTTGTTTAGTTCAATACAAGCATTTGCCAATTCCTTTGTGTTTTTAAAGCAACCTGAGCTTAGTTATCTATGTTACAACAGCATTTATCACAGCAGAGAATGGGTGACCCAGATTCACTAAAGTTTTGGTCCGAAGTTGAAATCTATGTTATCAATAAAGTTTGACTTTTCATTCCAGTCTCCGCCCACCAACAGTGAGGTTTGTGATCTTAACTTGCCACTTTAGCTTATCAACTTTAGGAAGGAGACAAGGCTCGAGCGATTAGGCTCCTCCTGAGGTAAACAAGGATATTAGCACATAGTGGTAATAGCAATATAACTTTTGAAGTTATGCTGGTGAAGTAAAAAAACGTTTGTTTAATAGTGACCACAGCAAATACAAAACATGTATTAGTGAATTAAATGTGGCTTTATAATGTGATATTTAAATGACAAGGTTGTCTTCATAGGGTGAACATTTAAATTATAGACTGGGATGAACTGTGCGCATTTTCAGTCCCTTCTCCCCAGGGGTGAGCCTTTACATTTGAGGCTAGGGAGGTGATCCCGCTATACAATATTCTCACTAAAGGTGGTGGTGGCAAGCAGCCTCAGAGGGAGAGACTCCCCTCTTCGGAACAAGGACTCCCCGTTCGTTCCGCAGAGAAACTCCCTAAAGCCCTCTCTCTTGAACCAACAGTAGAATAAAGGCTTTAGAAAAACACAGCAGACAAAGAACACTGTTTGTTATTTTGCCATAAGATCCAAGATCCCACTGTATAAATATCGGGTCAAACTACTGTGAAGAAGAAGAGTGAGAAAGTAATATCGATCACTCAGTGGTTGGAAACCAGCAATACTGTGATGGACAGAAATGAGCAATTAATGGAGAGTGATCAACTGGAATAAAAGGCGAGAAGGACCACTGTCAGAAGGAACAGAAACCTGGGAGTTTCAAATCAGTAGTGTTGTGGAAGCTGACCGAGACCGGGAGATCCTCAGCAGGGAGGATACAGCCAGCTGGCATGTGCAAGAACCACCAAGAGAGCTGAGGACCGAGGGTAGCATGGGAGGAAAACCCCAAGAGAGAGATCCAGTCATGAGCTGTGGCATGACCCGTGATAGTTGGACTGTGCAGTGCAGGAACAACGCTGAGACTTTTGTAACGCTGGTACTGTGGAGCCGCGGACAAGAACCAGAGAGAGTTGGAGGGAAAGCAGAAGCCATCTTGCATGCAGTCCCAGTGACGCCAACCCATGTGAAAAAAGGCAACGGGAATGGTGGGTCACGCGGGAGGGAAAATGGGTATAACGAGTACTAGCATCCTACTCGTCCCAGTGATACAAGAAAGAATCGAGAGAGTGAAAGCCATCACGGGACCACCTTACAAGTCCTAGTGATATGAGAAAGAAACAAGGGAGTGAAACCCATCACAAGACATATCCTACTCATCCCAGTGATACAAGAAAGAACTGAGAGAGTGAGCCTCATTCCAGGACTCATCCTACTCGTCCCAGTGATATGAGAAAGAGCAGAGAAAGTGAAATTTATTATGAGACTTATCCTACTCATCCCAGTGATACAAAAGAGAACCAAGAGAGTGAGCATAATTACGGGACTCGTCTTACTTGTCTCATTAATATCAAAAGGGACCAAGAAGATAAGAATAATTATTGGGTCTATTATACTTGCACCAAAGAGAAAATCAGTAAACCAGAGGAGAATCCTGATATCAGATATCTTCCTCAGGAGGAGCTAAAGAACCATAGGAATACGAAGAACAGGAACAACGTAAAGAGGGATTCTTTTTCCCCAGAGATAACAGAGAAAATGAGACTTTTAGAGACACTTGAGAAAAGCACAATAAGAGAAATTCAAAGGCCAAGAACAAAGAGGAGGATAAATTTACAAAGAGAAGAGAATGGTGAACCAAAGCCTTGAAAAAGTCCCCAAAAGGAATTGAATAAGCTAATGCAAGAGATGGCCAAAAACTATCTAAGAATTATGCATTCATGCTGGGGAAGCCTATCCAAGAGAAGGGAGCCATTCTCCTGGACTTTAGTTATGTTATCTTAGTGGTAGTGTCAGTGCAGCTTAGTTTTGGATGGAGGACAGTCTGTTTACTTTGGACCTCACAACAGACGACGAGTACCCTACTTTGTTTTTTAGGCCGGGAAATCCAAAAAATTGGGGATACTAAGGCCTTTTCGCTTATTATTTTAATAAAACATCTGCAAGAATGCCAACAACTGGTCTGTCTCCTTCAGGCCTACCACACAGACATTGGGTGAACATAGAACTAGACAGGATACAAAATCCAAAACTATCTCAAACTGTGTTAATCCCGCCCTCAGTACAATAACATATAGATTTTCTAACGTGTTGATTCAAATGCACCAAAATAAAGTCTTTATTACTTCATTAGTGAGGAGTTCACTCCTTTCTATTTTACAATAGACCTCCATGAAGAGATGGGCAAGCCCGGGTCCTCCAAGATCAATCTTGATCAAGAGATACCGGCACAGATGTGCATTCATTATTCAAATAAAGCACATACTCTCTTATCAAGAGCCATTTGCAGAAGTTTTAGTTGATACATAAACATCGTCCTGGCAAGGCAAACAAGGTTACATAAATACATGCTAAGTCTGCAGAAAGCTAGCATGCAAGTAAAATACTGCTTCATTGAGCCAAGTTGTGATACTTCATTCTAGTAGCGAGCATGTATGATTTGAAAATTGCGCCTCTCTAATTATTCCAGGCTGGTGCACTGCATATAAGGCCTCGTTGTCTTAAATATTTTGTCACATCTCCCATCTGAATTCGCTTACAATTGAATTTCAGTCTATGTTCTTTAAAGGAGTCATTACATAAAATTGCATTTTTCCTCCATAGGAATCCAACTCTGAGGCCAGTGACCACTGGCCTCACACTTCTAAATACTTTGGATTATCAATTCAGAAAGAACATACATTTCCTGTGAGGTCTTCATTAGTAAAATATTTTCATGAACTTTCAAGGTATTAACAGTCTTCTCCAAAACTTTAAAAACACATTTGATCAGCAAACATATTCAATATATTTCCAGAAGGACAGCACAAATCATCTTATGGTGGCTCCTAATGAGCCGTTCAAACTTGTCAGCCAAGACCAAGGAGACCATGCAGTGTAGGTATTCTAGTTATATAAAATAGCCACAGCCTTTCTAATGTGACAGATAATATCCATGCGCTTATCATCATCATTTTTGGTAAATGTACAGTATTCAGATCCAACATTGGCACAAACATGTCCTTTTGAGGCCAGGACAGTATCTAAGGCCCTGTGATTCTTCAGTACCACCGTGTGTACAGCTACCTGCTCATGAATGGTCAATGAAACGGAACTGGAGGTGTCATTTGCTACTTTCTTCATCAGCAGAGACAATAATCAGGATCTTACCACGGATTGGCTTAAAGCCTAATTAAGTAATTATGTATCCCATATCCTCAATGAAAGTTTCCCAACTGGATTATCTTTCCTTCCTTGGAAGATATAGCATTTTAAGGGAGTGTCTGATGGCAGGCAGAGCATTTCTCATATGACAACTCTGACTCCAATCCATAGGTAACCATCTATAGGCGGAGATCTCACAGATAAAATAGGTCCCATGATAGGTGGCATAACCAGAGCTAACAAATGAGCATTCTTTATCAAAAGGGAAATTGACATTGTTAATAACAACACCAGTGCTCAGGGATTGAGAATACCTCCATTTGGAATTGTGCATGAGCAGCAAACCGTGATTAGTGTAGCAGAGAAGGCCTGCAGCAGGATGGCTAGTGCAGTGCAGCAGGTTTCTCATGACGATGGTATGGAGGAGGAACGTCCAGAGGGCCTGAGAAAGCCACCTGTGAATAATGGCCAGAACAGGGCTTAGGAAGGAAATACACCACAATCTCGCCGTCAGAATTCCGATATAATAGTAGTATGGGGGTCGGTGGGGGGTTCACCACCCGCATATGTATGTGGTGTAAAAGGGGTTGAAAAATATTTTTTTTAAGTCGCCATTTTCGGCCGGCGGAATTCTGGCTGTGGTAGTGATCACATAGACCCCTTTGGAACATAATATCTAGAGACCAACCTCAGCCAGTTAAAAGGAGCTGTAGCCCAGAAAAACCTGAGGCTTGGTTGTGTGGGAGATGGGTAGTCGAATAGCCAGAAAGGATTGTAACATCGGTTCTATGTTCTTTCATCAGCAGGCAGTATTACGAATGCCTTTAAAACCTGTATAGAATTTCGAAAATGTCATCGAATTTTTTGTTTTTGTTTTTGGGGGGGTTCCATCCCACCACACCTCCCCTCCGACCCCTATTTTTAACTATTCCCAACCCCCCAACCAATTATCTACCCTTTCGCACCCGTCCTGAAAAAATCTGACATTTTTCGGGATTTTATTCACGTTTAAAATGCAGCCGTAATCCTGCCTGACGATGAAACGACGGTATACGGTAACATCATCAGCCAGAGCCTGAAGGAACCTCGGAAAAGATACCCAGATATAGGACCAGGTCCCTACTCGGCCCAATCTATAAAATACCTGGAGGTTTAGTTGTTTTTTCGGTTCAATGAACCATTGCCACATTTTCTTTTTACCTAACTACCATTTCACCAAATTTCTTTTAAACGCTTGTACCACTTTCTTGCTGAAAAATGCTAGGAAGACCCCTCGCATCCACCCATTACGCCTCCAACCACCTCTCTTCAGTACACCTTACCCCAACTTACCTCGGCTTTTTGCGGTAAAAAGAAAGTGGTAATAAAATCAGCTAAAATGCATTCAGCAAAAGTGTAGGTCGGAAAAAGTGGGCTAGACAATTTTTTCATGGAGCTGAGGAAGGTAGGTCAGTTGTTCTTGTGCTGAAATGGGGATGACAGGGTTCGAAATTGAGGGGAGCTGGAGCTATTTGGCTCCTGCATGTTGCCTAGAAGAGTCTTGACTCCTACAGCTACAAGGAGCTACGTGTTACTCCTTCTGACAACGGGGGGCAATCTATAAATAAACATTAGGACACATCTATACAACATTCAAAGCATAAGGGGTCATAAATAAGGAATTACATGATTGGTTTGCATCTTATTTGGAAGATCCTGATCACTGGCTAATGCTGCATACCGAACAGCTACTTTTAACTGCTGCTTATACAATCGTAATTTTGATCCCTGGGATGGCATGCAGAAAACACCACCATCTTATTGTTGAGACAGCAGTCTGCATTTGCATCCCCTACCTGTGCGGTCAGGACCAAACGTGACATTTTAGGGCCTCATCACGAGTTTGGCGGTAACCCTTAAATCCGGCGGTCGCGCTATTACCGCCTGATTTAAGGGTCCGCCAGATCATGCCTTTGGCGGATTTCCCCCCAGCTCTGAGCTGGGGGAAAATCGTCTTTAAAATTGCCGATTTTCGGCAGGATTACCGCCGGCGGGAAATCCGCTGGTGGTAATAGTGCAAATTTTCCCCATTGGGCCCAATGGGGAATGAGGAATTCCCGAATGGGCCCAATGGGGAATGGGCAATAACCCTCCCGCTACACTCGTGATCCGGCGCTAATAGCGCCGGGGGGTTTGGCGGTAATAGCGCCGGCGTTACCGCCCAACTCGTGATAAGGACCTAAGTCTTTACTCTTTTCTAGTCTGGCTCCTTGTCTGGTTTCTAGCGGTTCAGACACCATTGTTGAACCAGGCGCTGGAATAAGCATCATTCCATGGGACGTCTCTGGGGCTTGTCTCTGTGTCTTAGTCTCCGGTCACCCACTCGAACCTGGGGATGGGGATTCCATTGGTAACAAATGGAGCATGGAGGATTCTGGGTGCATGAAGTGCAGATGCCTGGATGGATTCCTTAAACTAATCCTCTCTGGGTCCTAACAAGGGCCAACGCAATGTTATAGAGACGGAGGAGAAGGAAAATGTGTTGAGAACAAGAATATTTCATTGGTGTGGCCACTGGCAATTCTATTGGCATGAATGTGCTGCATCACAGATGTTGTATGTGTTATGCCCTGTCATTCACAGTGCTGTCTTCTGTCAGCATGTCCCAGCTCATGCACGAGTGAACACAAGTAAACATCTGAGCCCTGTAATGTATATAGGCTGATTCACAGTCAGTCTCTCATCCTAGTCATCATGCCCTATCCTAGTGGCCCACCCTTGTCCCTACATCTATTTTCTCGTTTTAGCTCTTCGTCCTTGTCCTAATCTGTTGTTCTTTATATGTCGCTCATCCTAGATCCTCATCCTAGTCCCTCAGGCTAGACCTAGTCTGCCATCCTGGTCCCTCTTCCTTACCTCTAATTATAGTCCTAGACTCACACCCTAGTCTCTCATCCTCATGCTAATATATTGTGCCTCATCCTGGTCACTTACCCTAGAGTATTGTCCTAGTTCCATGCCCTAGCCCAGCATTTTAGTCGCTCATCCTATTCCCTCGTCCAGTCATATACCTTCACAAGTCCTAGTACATTGTTCGGTTTTAGCCCTTGTCCAGTACTAGTCCCTCATCCTAGAACAGGTCCCTCATCCTAGTATTTAAGTTTTTGTTTGTGTTTGCTTCCATATATACACTGGTGAGTTGCTTTACTAACTGTCAATCAACATGCTTTGTTCTGCCAGAGCAATCATGAGTAAATTTCAGAAAACGTCAGAGCCTGTCTCACAGTAAATTCATGCTCGTAGTCACTGTATCAGACCTAGTCCATGTCACTTTACCAGTCCTATTCCTCATCACAGTCCTAGTTCTAGCATTGTCGTAGTTCTACTCATTAAAATTCTCATTCTAGTTCATTTCCCAGTCCTACTCCTACTCCACAGTCTTAGTCCTGATCCCATTTCTCATCCCAGTCCTAGTCCCAGCCTCATGTTAGTCCTAGTACTCATCAAAGTTCTGTTCCTCATCACAGTCCCAGTTCTCGCCACAGACCTAGTCCCAGTGCCTGTCACCTTAATAGTCTTCTTCACAAACCTAGTCCTCATCACAGTCCTACACACAGTCATCCTTGTCACAATCCTTTTTGTAATTATAGGTAAAGGGCTCATTACGAGTTTTGTGGTATATCACCAAACTGTATTACCATTACCTCCACTTGGTCTGGTGGTATTACAGCTGGATTACAACTGGCGCTAGGCAATGTTAGGCCCCTTTTTATTTGAGTACAATGGCCTTAATGGGGGATTTTGGTGGAATTACCGCAGCGGTAATTCGACTTACATTGGGCGGAAAATGGTCAGAGGAGAATCCTCCAAATTTCCACCGGTCTGAGTCATAATAATCTCTCACTGTCTCTTTGCCACAGTTTCTCTCAGTCCCTCTCTCTCTTTCTTTCCCTTGTTCCTTATCTCTGTCTCCCTCTCAGTATCTCTGTCTCTCGGTCTGTCTCTCTCCCTGCCATTCTCTCTCTCTTTCATGTCTGTATTGCTTCTTCTTTTTCCCCTCCATATGTCCCTCGCGCAATCTCTCTCTCTCTATCGCTTTGTCTCTCTTTCTCTAAACCTCAGTGGGGAGTGTAGCACCAGTCAGGGTGAAAATGGCAGAAGAAAAGGCAAGAGATGGGTGCATGACTTTTGTGCTATTAGTGCTTCCTTTTCTCTGTAATATGACTGATGCCCTTTTTTTTCAATGTTTGAAAAAAAAATGTATAACGCGCCTAATACCATACCTGAGTTTGGTTTCTAAGCGCTGATCCGGGATTCGAACCTCTCTTGCTCTGTGTGGTCTTACTTCCAAGGCCAGTGCATTGCCCCTGCATAGCTGGTAAAGTGGTTAGTTCTTGAGCAGCACAATATTCACATCTTGCTTGCAAACAGACGTTATCAAGCAGAGCATGCCCTCCTACTCGCAGACTCAGATCAGGTATGTCTGTATTCTGTTTTTTCGTGGTATGGATGCACTTTTTGGCCCCTTAGTTTTTGTGGCTCTGATTAATTGGCTCTTGTAGGTGCTTTTTTCACTTTGATTAATGATATCATACAGAATATCAAAAGCATTTTATGGGTCTCTGTAGAGGCTGTGCAATATGCAGGCTTTCTGGATCAGACGCTTATGTAAAATGATAGAAGTAATTAATCAGCCAGCAGAGGCTGACAGCTCAAGTAATAATAGCCACGTGATCACCAACCCTTCCGCATGCATGTTGTTTGATCTCGGCCAGTTCTTTATGGGCCCAACGCAAACTGATAACTATAAATGTAAAATGCAAACATCAAAACAATGGATTCTTCCAATGCTTTGTTTCATTGCAGGATACCCTGTCGGCCAGTCAGTGGCAAGGGTAATACAAATGTAAATAATGGTACTGCATTGTAAGATTGATAGTCTTTTGTCTGAAATTAACATTTTCTTGATTAGGTTGTCAGTGACTGTCTAGTTTATGGATTCTCGAATGAGAAATTCATAAGATTTTCTAATTTTCTTGATTTACGACACAAGATAATTGTCTGCATTTGAGTTGGATGATTCCCAGTGAAGGTGAGGTCATTGTATTTGAAAGATAGCCACTGCCAGGATTAGAGCTCGGGAAGCTATACCTCTCAATGGTAGAACATGTTGCCTAGATGGAACACAGACAGTCTTAATACTGTGTTTTTCTTATAGTAGTTGGTTTGAGAAGGCGTCAACCAGTGAGTGTCCAGATGAAGTCTTTGGGCCTCATTACGAGTGTGGTGGTCCGGAAACAAGGGTGCCGGTAGGGTGACTTCCCAAGCCGCCGGGACTTGAAATGTTCCAGTGGCACCGGGAAGTCAGGTGCTGGAAACAGTGTTTTCCGGGGTTGGCAGCAACCCGCTGGTGGGTTACCGCCGACCTAGTAATGAGGCCCTTTCTTTCTTATTCGCACCTGGGGTTGAACGTGGAGTTCACCTGGGACATTCAGGAAGTAGAACTTAGGGACATACTTTGCTAGTATGCCTAGGTTCCATACAGCTTATAGGAATCCACTTTTACCCTGCGGCAGCTCTTCTCCAGCCCTGCCTCCCATCACCTTCCTCCTCCACTCCAGTTCAGGGACTCTCTGTTCTCCTCCAGCCCTCTCCATCCTTGCAGATGCCCAACTCCCTCTTTATTTCCTTGGTGGGCACAACCTCCAGCTGACTTCTGAAATACAAAACTGAAGTATTCGCGACAGACCACTGAGCTTCCATTCCTCAGTGGGCGTACTATTGCCACTGACAATGAAGACCTGCTACCATCAACAGGCCCAGCGATCAAATGTTAATAACCTTATTGCTCCAGAGCAATACGGGAGCCTATGTTCCCTTAGCTCTCCTTATTAGTCTTTCCTTCACTTGGGCCCATAAGTCCGGCTTCCAGGCTCATACAGTATCATGTTGCCTGTTGCTTGGGGCAGTAATGCTTAATATTAAGTTTAATTAACAAATCCAGCCGTGATAAAAGACTCCTATATCCTAAAACATGTTTCAAAAGCAAAATTGCTAGTTTCGGATCTACAGGGGATCTGCAGTCCAGCTGGTATGTCCCACTTTTTCTTTTCAAGTAACTCATGAACCGTGTGTATCTGGATTATCTGTAATTAGTACCCGGCGAGGGTCAACCAGAATGCAACATGCATTCCGATTGGTCTTTGCCGGGGCATTACCCAGCCAGGAATCCCTTGCACGCTGTATGTGCCTTTGGTTCCCGGCGGGGGGCGTGGTGGCCCCTTAGCCAATGAGGATGCTCGTAATTACAATCCCTGCTCCAAGCCTCCCCAAGGCTGGAGGCTGCCTTCACCACCACCGGGGACTCGGTTAAGTTTTTTTTTACCTCCACCCACCTCCCTTGCAAACTATCCTCACCCCTCCCTCCCAACCCCACTTACCTTCTTTTTTCTTCTTTTCTAGGGAGCAGATGCTCTGTGAACAGAGTGTTCCCAGCGCGTCTGTTCCCGATGGCTGCCATGGAAAGGGAAAACTGACAACGTTTTCCCTTTCCCAGAGGCCATTATTTTATTTTTTCTTCTTTTATGTTCTGAAACACGTTTCGGAAAAGAAAGAAATAGCAATTAGTACCCCGGGCTAACGGGCCGGGGTACTAATGGCTATAAGCCCCTCGACGGCGGGCCAATACCGCCCGCGGTAATGCCCCCGGGGCTACGCTCGGGCCTGTAACTACAGCCCTGGGTGCATTACCTGGGGCGGTATTGGCCCGCCGTCTCGTGGCTTATTGCCACAATAAAATAATGTGATTTACCAAAAACATTATTCAAATTAATAATTTTCATAATGTTTTTGTACAAAAGTAATTTGTCGAAATTAAATCGTCTTCAATGAATTTCAGCATAAAATGAAGTGTTCTTCAAAACAAACTTATGTTTTAATGTTAAAAAAAAGAAACGTTCAAATGTACATAGCTATTTTGCAACTTTCCATTCAAGAAAGAAACAACCTGCCAACCCAGGATTTGCGCCACTGAGGGTGTTTTCGAGGCAAAGTTTGCAATAATTCTTCCTAAACTTGTATGAACACATATCCTTCAAGTGCTAGTTAAATAACTTATTTATCTAAATTGTTATAGTCTTTTGAGCACTTCTTCGTATTTTCTTATAATTTACAATACTTTGATAAATGACATAGATATCCAATATATAGATTCCATACTTTTATTTGTAAAGCACTTTACTTTTCATCCTAACACCTACTTTAGCAACTGAGGTTTGTTAGGTCCTGGTTTGTTGGTACCAATAATTTCTCTGTTAACTGGAATGTTGGCAGTTCCTTTGCAGACAATGCAGTGGTGAGGACCAATAATATGGCTTTCATGCCCTGGCAAGAGGGCGGACATGGCCTTTAACATGGCTCTGGCTGTGGGCCGTTAAAGGCCATGTCTGCCCGACTGGCAGGGCATGAAAACCATTCGCACACTGGGTTTCATCCGGGGTGCGAATGGCTTTCACAATATTTCATCGGACGATCCACGTTACTAGCGCAGCCAATCTCCCAATGAAAAGAAAAAGAAAATGGCTGCCGCCATATGGAAAAGGGACAAAATCCCTTTTGCATGTCTATGGTAGCCAGCCAGGAGGAGCTCTAGGACCAGAGCGCAATGCTCCAGTCCCGCAGGTAAGTTGGGACATTTGGGAGGCAACAGAGGTTCTCCCTGTTGCCTACCCACAATGAACAAAAGGAAAAATAAGTGCCACCTGCGAAAGGGCCTGGGGTGGCTGGGACAGCGGGCAGGGATTGAGTATTCTCGCCTGCTGTTCCAGCCACCTGGTTGTCTGAGTGTCCTACCCAGGTGCAAATGCCTAATATAAATTTGTGTTCCAACATTCCAATTCTTCTATAACTTTTCTTTTTTTAACAACATTCTGCTCTCAATGATAGAAATGTTTTTAATGCAATAATGCCCCTGCCTCAGGACCATTACCAGGTGGTAACGTCCCTTGGCTCTTGTTAAAGACTCTTGCTTTGCCCTGGCTTATTACCTTGGATGGAGGGATGTGGCCACCCAGTAACAGCCTTAGGAATGGAAAGTTATTGCTTAATTAAGAATAGCGTCAACATTTGGTCAGATAAAATGTTGCTATGCTGTAGAGTGTCTTGTTCACATGTAATAATGTACTCCAGCGAGATAGACATCAACAGCTCTAGGAATGTGAGAGCAACTACTATAGCAAAAGGGGTCATTGAAAGACTTGCACTGCATGCCCCTGTATGAATGCAATGCACTGAGAGCCAAGACAATGCTGTCCAAACTTTTGTCATTACCATCAAATTTGGATCATCAATCTGTTTCCTGATTTAGATAGCAATAACCTGTCTGGTATTCTGTTGTTTTCAATGATTTGCAGTCCTTTTGAAACACCTCAAGCTTTGAACATATCATCTGAGCATGTTTTAATCACGGATCAAGTGCTTCAGGTATTTAACTCCCCTCCTCCCATGGTATTTTCCCAGACATATGGAAACGCTTAGTGATAAAAACCCTACTAAAAACATAATTGGACACTACAGATCCAAATAATTTCCATCCAGTCTCTCAGCTTCCCTTTCTAGCTAAACACATTGAAAAAGTAGTAGTTAGGCAGATGAAGGAAATTCCAATATGACGGACAATGCCCAGATGAGCTTTAGACCATTAAGGAGTAACTAGCTAGTTTCCACCTTGGTCCTGAATCATCTGGGAGACTCCATGTACAGTGACAGGATAAGTGCCCTTATCCTGTTAGACCTATCTGCAGCATTCAATACTAATGACCACCAACTTTTAAGTAGCAGACTGACCTCTTTTGGCTTTAGAGGCAAGGTTCTAAGGAAGATTCAGTCTTTCCTTACCAATGATTCCCAACAAGTCAGTCTGGGCCCTCGTCTATCTAAAGTCCACCCCTTGAAATGTGTTGTGTCACAGGGTTCGACTCCCTCACCATTTTCTTAAATCTCTATCTCCGGCCCCCAATGGTTCTCCTTCATCATTCTGGGGTTTCATTTTTTAACTATGCAGACAATATCCAGATTGTGTTGGACCTAATAGGTGATGAAGCACATGTGGGAGCTCTCTACTAAGAACGAACATGGGTCACATGCCCTATTCTATAGAATTTCTACCAGTCAGGAGGGTCTACAACCATTTTTTAGCTCACTCCACCCTTCAAAGATAAGAAATATCCATTTCCATATCAGCATGGTCCCAACCACAAGTGCAATCCAGCAACGAAATGCTAGGCAAATCTCCTCTGAAAGCATAGTACCATCAGCAATCCCAGAAACATGTTTCGGCCTTGGTGGGCCTCTGCAGTGATGAGAAGCTGAGCCCTCTCTAAGCCTCTGCCCTGTGAAGGGTGCAGTGTGCCAAAATGTGGTTGTAGACCTTTCAGAGTTGGAGAAATTCCATAGAACAGGGCATTTGACACATGTCATTCTCAGTAGAGGGTCTCCCACACCCTTGTTTAACTAATATGTGATGATTTGTCTGCTTCTGTAAAAAAATAAAATGCTGTCTTATCTCTATGAAAGAATGGATGGACTCTAATTCCTTAAAGATTAATCCTAGTAAAACTGAAATCCTGCTTGTAAATGAAAAATGGAATGTGCGGGCAGCCCTTTTGCTGACAAACCACCCTAAACCTGTTGTCAAGACGTTTGGTATTTACTTTGACCATGAGCTCACCCTAAAGAAGCAAATCACCTCAAAAGCTGAAACATGTTATGTTAGCTACATTTCCTAAACGCTGCCTTCACCAGATAGGGCATCATGGCAATAATGAGGTATAAACTGTATAGAACAATCAAAGAAGGTTGTGAATAAACTTAGGGTGAAAACAGAAAGGTGTTCAGGGCGCATTGGAATGACAGGTGATCAACAATCTCCTGCAGGGACAAAGGGGTGGAGTTCCATAACTGGGCTTCGGCCACAGAAAAAGAACGACCTCCCACCTGGGAGTATGTGAAACAGAAAACACGAATCCGCAAGGCGGTAGATGAACACAAGGAACGGAAGCGAACATACTGATCAAATTCAGCTTGCAGATATACAGGCCCTGTTTTGTAGGAGGCCAGATGGACGATGCAAAGGGCCTTAAACCTAATCCATTTGGCCACGGGTAACCAGTGCAATGCGTCCAGAATGGCGGATTCAGAGGGGTGACAAGCAGCACTAGTGGGCAGCAAGGCTGCAGAGTTCTGGAAGATTTGTAATTGTTGAAGCAGAAAGACAGGTTGAGCCAGAAAAAGTGAATTACAATAATCCAAAGATCCATATGTAAGAGAACATACTACCAGACAGGAGAGGTAGGGTAGAACTTTGCGCAAAATGCAAAGTTTATAATGAACAGACTGACAAACTGCATTAACCTGAGCCTGCATAGACAGTGTGGCAAAGAACTTCACACCCAGGTTTTTAACCACTAAGGAAGGTGAGGGCGGGGCCCAAGTTCAGACGGCCAGGAGGAGAGGACCATCCAGAGGACTCTGCTTTGGCACCAACAATAAGAACCAAAGTTTTATCACTATTTAGGTGAAGCCAATGTTTGCCCAACCACAGATGGACGGTGGACCGGCAGGTACGACACCGTTCAGCAGTGGCAAGAAGAGAGAGATAAAGCCGCACCAAGATCTGACTGTCATCCGCATATGAGAAATAGCAAAACCCAAAAGGGTGAATCAGTTTAACAAGAGGCTGTATATAAAGATTGAAGGGAAAAGGAGAAAGATCTGAGCCTTGTGTAACAGCACAAGTGAGGGGTTTAGGAGTTGATGTGAAAGGAGAAAGTGAAAGAGACTGAGAACGTTCAGAAAGGAAAGACCCAAACCAGTCCAGAACCGGGCCAGAAGCACCTTCTAATAACAGCCTCTCCTTGAGGATGCCATGATCCACAGTGTCAAAGCGGCGTAGAGGTCCAGCAGGATGAGGGCTCTAACACCACCCTGATCCACAATCTGGACCAGATCATCCACTGCCGACACCAAGACCAACTCTGTACCCCGGCGAGCCCGATAACCAGACTGGAAAGGGTCAAGGAAGCCAGAATCTTCCAGGAAGGAGCGAAGAAGAGGGGTGACCAAAGCTTCCAAAAGTTTCATAGGTTAAGAAAGAAGGGAAAAAGGACGAAAATTAGAAGGAATAGAAGAATCCAAATTAGGTTTTTTTTAAGAAGAGGTATGATCAAGGCGTGTTTAAGTAGAGAAGGAATGTGTGAGTTCAAGAGACAGGATCGCAGTCGTAGTGACAAGGGGTGCAATCGCCGGGATGACTGTTTTGAGAATGCTGAGCAGAATCGGGTCTGCAGCGCAGGTTAATTTCAGATTAAGAGTAATAACATCTGAGTCCTGAAAAACCGGGAAGGCAGACCAAGAATGGAGAGACTGCCAAGGGACCATGTCGTCTGGTGGCAAACCCGATGGGGCCAGCTGGCCAACGAACTTCTGCCTGATGATATTGTCACGTTTGATTGAGACCACCCTTAACCTGGGCAGTTCTCTCCCACCACCTAATCAAGGAGCCCTGCAATACTCATATAGAGCTGTCTAAATCTCCCCCTTCTCCATACCCACAGTGAGCCAAGAACCATGCCGGGGTATAGAAAGAATATATATTTATTTTAATTATAAACTCATTTAATAATATCTTTGTTCAGTCACAGCCACCTTCTTTGTTGCAGAAATCACAGCCTTAATTACAAAACACTCTTGGTCTGCATTTACTTTTGTCTCACAAACACAGAACACAGTCTAAATAAAATGTCAAAACTCTTTTCCCATGGATCCAGTTGAATTTTGAATTTCAATACTAATAATATGGCACAATGCTAGGGCATAATCAACAGCATTAGCTAAGAGGTTTAGTATCAAAACATAACCACCATTTTCGTTTTATGGAAACCAGTTCACCTTCAAGGCTTGCTATATGGAGTTCTATGCACACTCAAAATGCTAGCAGATAAAATCACAGATTTGTAAAATGGATATGGAAAATAGGTCTTCACCAGCATGTAGCTTAGGAATGGAAACAGGGCTAATTTAAAAATAAAAAAGAAGTCATACATCACACATTCAGCGTTTGATACAGGAGGTCTCACTTTTAGCAAATCACTTCTCCCACCAAAACCCCCCAAAACCCAAGCATCAATGACATGCAGCACCCTTCTGTTCATAGGCCAGGTGTAGGGGGTGGGAACAGTTTAGGAATTTCATTTTGGAGACCCCTCACTTAAAGGCCTGTGTTGAGGAAGTTGGACAGTCAAATGGGGATGATAATGAATTTTTATTTTTTCGGACCCCCCTTCACTTAAAGGTCTCTGTTGGGGAAGTTGGACAGTTCAGAATTGTCTTTTGTGGGGCTAAGGCACCCCCTTGGTTAAATACAATGTTGAAAGAATGGTGACAATTGGGAATTTCGTTTTTCAGATAAGAATACCTTTTATTTAAAAGCAAGTTTTGGGAATGAGTTTCAGTTGGGAATTTTCATTTTAGGGACAAGTATCTTGTGTTTTGGAAAGCAAGGTTTTGGGATGGTGACAGCTATCAATTTAATTTTGGTGGCAAGTCAATTGTTTTTCTGATGAGGGGTTTAGTTGGGAATTTTGATTTTAGGAAGGGACATCCCTTCTCATTAGAGAAGTCAGGAGTGAACAATGAAATCAAGGCACCCCAATTACTTTAAATGACTGTCTTATATTTTCCCGCTAGGAGGGAAGGTGAAAGTTTTGAATTCTTCCAAGCTCCCCCCTGCGTCATTCTATTTGGGAGTTAATTAAATTAATATACAGTCAAATCTGCTAAAAGTCTAGACACTTTCCACCCCACCCACTAATGGAAGATAACCCACTATTAAAGGGAATGGATGGATTAAATAGATCCCCATGCTGACATTTTGTTGCACAATCTACTTATTTTTGGAAATCTCTGGGTTTGCACTCATGGACTGAGCCAGGCTTTGCTCTTAGGGAAAAAACAGGGTTCTGGCCAGCACGTCAGTCAATGGTCCACACCAATCCTCCCTCTATAGTTCCAGGGCAGTCTCGCAGCCTCTGTTTTCTAGTCTACCCAGTAATATTTCCAGCCAGATGAAATGTCAGCAGATCTCCTTTGGTAATGTTTGGCAGCTGTCCCTCAGTAAACTTTTTGCAGCTCTTCCCTTTTGCAAGACCTTTTACCCTCTAATCCCGTGCCCTGGGCAGTGAACATTAGGCGATGCTAACTTATGATTTCGCAACCCAGATTGGACATTTACATTTTTTTCCAACCCCAAGTCCAGCCTCTCTCTAAGGACTGGATTAGGAGTCTAGAACAGAAATATTGCAACTCCCATTTGAAATTCCTCTTTTTTTTCTCAAGTCAGCTTTTTTGCAAAACTACCTACATGGCAAAACTTCTCAATTTACTAATAACTTGCCTGTGCAATTTGTGTTTTTTTCTTAATTACATGAAAACTATAGCAATGATTATGGTCAAACTTTAACACCAGTTATGTATACATTTAACCACGTTTTAGCTTCTTCCCACTTTCTGGAGAACATTTCGTTCACTTTTTGGCTCGGTACCAGAGTTCTTAAATTCTGAATTTTAGGCGAATTACCCCCACAGAACAGCCTTGAAATTATCTTCCAGATGACACCTCAATGGCTTTTCTCATTCTCACGATTATGGATAAAATCATGAAAATATGGTCCCATGGCCCATTCAGTAGCAAAATACATGATTAGGCTTTGCACATTCTTAGAAATCCCACTAGACCTGCAGGGTGAGTTCCTCAGTTTACATACTCGACCAGAGAGAAATGCCCTTGCACCAAGGTGACTGGTGACAAAATATTTACCAGTGCTTTTTGCAAAATGGTGCATGTCGCCAAAAACACACTTCACATGTGCTGCAATGCTTTCATGCGTGCACAGTGAAACTTGTATTTGCCATTTACTGCAAACAAAGTGTATTTGCAGCAAATGAAAAATACATTTCTGACATTCACATACTCGGCAGAAAGGTCGAGTATCATGCAAATAATACTCGCCCTTCATAAAAACTATTCGCAATGCTAGTGGGCTAGTAGATTTTGCAAGCCCTGAATGATCCATATTATCTCCCATTAATTCCACAGCTAGTTTAACTTTAGCTCTGAGGAGTTCACTTGTTAGAACCCATGTGACACAGAGTATGTTAGGCAGCAATGTTGACACCGTCTGCAATAAATCCTCTAGCCTTTTTTACTATGAAAATGAATGGGATGCTGGTCGTAAATAGTTGGGATGCATCATGCCATTGCAGATAAGGAGCCATGTCGCCCCTGTGATGTCAGAAGGCCATGCTGACATCTGGCATTCTGCCCTGGTAATCTTGAGTCGAGCACAATTTTGTTCTCAAAACCTTCTATTATTATTTGTTTTTCCCCACCAAGGGCTGATGGTCATTTTATTGTAGTTGCAAATAACTGGTATGCAGGACCTTCAAAGGAATTCCATTTCCAGATACAGATGCCAACAGGCCTACATAGGGGGAAGCCATTTGTGAATTCTGCCCAGAGACCAACACATTGTCCTTGGCTGAAATTAACTTGCATGTTGCATTTTTAAACATCAAGCCTTTATTCTTTGAAATACAGTGTATTTTACAGATCATGGTTCACTTGCCTTTTGCATCAGTGGATGTCTTATTTCTTTGCACACAGCATTGATTTTTAAATGTGACAGCTGAAAGTACAGGGCTGTTTGTTTTAGTCATTCATAAAATACATGTGTTATTATATGCTGTAAATTTTTATGCTTAAAAGTGAGTCTGAGTTGTCCTAGTGCACTACGCTTTGATGGTTGGCAGTTTCACTGAAAAATGCTGCTTTTCAGTTCAACCTTTCTTTTTGCAATGAAACATGGGCCTTTCGATTTCCAATGCTTGGCCATTCACATAGCTCTTCCTTGTGTTACTTGCAGAAAACCACACAGGCTGACTTAATAGGCCCGTTTTCAGTGTGAAGGTTTTTGCAGGCTTGAAGGTCATTTTTCCACTGGGCCTTTCAGATATGTTTGTTTGGGCCTTTGATTAAGCCCCACAATATCGATTTCATCATCAAAGAATGTGGAAAGAGAGTTACACGTCTTTGCGAAGGAAACCTGCTTTATGCTACTAAGAAAAATCTGACATATTCTTCAGTTTCTTTCCTTCTCTCATGAGGAAACAGTCGTAACCAACTTTATTTCCTCCCAATTGGACTATGGAAATGGCTGCTACCTTGGACTCCCACAATGCGCCATCACTCGACTTCAGAGAGCACAAAACTCAGATGCAAGATTAATAATGAAAATCAGGAAAGTTGACCATATCAGCCTACCTCTACGATGCTGGCACTGGTTGCCGATTGGGAAAGCAGGTTAAGCTTAAAGGTATGTGTATTATTCAGAAAAGCCCCCACTATCCTTAAGCTACTGCCTTAGCGTCTACATTTGTTATCTACCCACCCTGACTCTCTTTTCAATCCACACTGGACAGGAAACTCATAATTCCAAATTACTGGAAAGAAATAGAGGGTGGCCGTACTTTCCTGGTCCAGGCATCTAAAATGTGGAACTCATTGCCAGCTTCACTTTGCAATACCATTCACCTTTTCTCGTTCAGGAAACTCCTCAAAATGTACCTTTTTATTGAGCCTTCAGTGGTTCCCCACTGTAATGAATAAACACCAGCAATCAAAGTTTTCTTTAATAGCGCCATGACACCTTCTGTTAATGTGTTGCCCTTTACAAAACTCCTAAAATATAACATAACTCGCTCCATTGTTATAATTGTGAGGCTTGGCAGATACAATGTGATTGGTCATCAGATTTGTGGCTAAAACCATGAAGTATGTTGATAAGAAGCTGATCCTCGCCTGCTAGCAAGATATTAACATGGGTGAGAGCAATACAAAATATATAGAATGCATTATAATACTGATAAAAATTCTCAAGTGCTCGCTGTGTAGATACCTGCTGGAAATACGAGGGGGATGAATCTATGACAGCTCATTGTCTATGTTTTCAATTCTATCCAACTAGAAGGGTAGCGTAAGAAGGCACGCACAAACAGTGTGTGTGTTTCGTACCTATTTACTCTGAGGAGCAGATAATATAGTAATTCACCTGCTAATAAAACAATAGGGATGGGTGCCCGAGCAGTTTAGTGCAATTGAATTAGCAAGTGAGAATTCCTGGCTGATGATGGGCCAACGAATAAAGCCGCTGATCCTCTACATTATTGACAAAAATCAGTGTATTCTCTTCAATATTGTATCCAGGACCAGACGGGTAAATCATTGTTGTGCACAGTTTCCTTCTGTGAACACTTTCATAAACTTCTTGCCTGCAGGCTGTTTGATGCATGGAACCCAACATTAGAGCCTCTCCTGTATCAGATGTGTGACTATTGAAAATCTGTCTGCCCCAGGTAAGCAAAAAACATCCTGGTGTATGCATTAATGTTCAGATCAGTTTTTTGGCTACATTTTGTTTATTTGACTGATCACTGTGGCACATTGTTATTATTTGTGTTTTGTAACGTGCCAATTCACAACAATGTGGTTTCAAAATTCTTGGGGTAGGGACATGCATGTGGTGCAAAGCATTGATGCAGTCTATTGTGGTACAGTACAGAGTATCGTACATCCCTATTAGGCGGCAGATCAAAAATAGATGAATCATGTATGGAATAGAAGGGTATATTCAGAGATACTTGGGGGTTGCAAAGTAGGCTTAGGTCCCACAAAGTATGATCAGTCTTACGGGAATACTGTACAGATGTTAGGCAGGAAACCTATCGGACCGGAAGATATTCCCTGGGCACTCTAGTTGTTGGGTATGCTGACTTGAGCAAAACATATTTAAGTATACTCTTCAGCTTGTTGTAGTTAGGTTCAATTCTGAGTTCTCAATTCTGTTGGGCACTATCAAAGAGAACGTGTACTTTAATTTAAGCTTTTAAGCCCTAAAACCGTCCCTCTATTTTGAGTTTTTGCTGTTTGGTAGTGGGAGCAGCCAAAGGTCAACTCTTGTCGATAGTTTTAGATCGTCCATCGGATCGACTGGACTACATACGGCATTCCAGTCCTTCCACGGCATTGACTAGTGTGTATTCTTAACCTCTCATCAGGTGAAGTAGTGGACTCCATCTACCTACTTTCACCAAGCAATTGATACACAGCACAGACGGCTATTGTGATGAATCAACTCCCGGATCACCAGTAGTCCAGGGATGAATATAGGTTTCTAAACCATCAATCAGCCACACACCACTATTACACCAGAAGGTATCCAAACAGATTGGAAACACAAGCAAATTATAAACCTCCTTGTCTAATTTTGGAAACGTGGATGGAATGGCAGGCTTAACTCTGAAAGGTCGTGGATCGTTGGTTAGTTGCAACACAGCGAAAATACAATTATAACCCAATGATAAAAGGGACTGTCCAGTCATGGTTGTATACAAATATTTACTTTATTATTATCACAACAGACCGTTCTAGCATACTACAAAATACAACCCACCTTGTAAAGGAATTAGAGGACAGACCGTTTCCAAGAAGGAAAAGGGATGCACTCTGGATACTGACGGGAGGGTAGTCGTTTAGTAATTAATCGCAATAGTTCAAGGATACTTGGTTTCAACAGAAAGGGAGCAATTGGTCAGAAAATGCCACTAGGGGCCTTCAGAGAAGGACTAAGAGGACAAAACCACAATGTACCTTGTGCTGTAGTTCTTAGTGCTCGACAGGGTCGAGCCGGTTTCAAGGTGCTTTGCAGCTTCTGCGACAGAGTTCAAGACAGGAGACAGCTGCGGGTATCAGGCGGCGAGCCAAGCTGGACGTGTGCTGCAGGCTGGCTACACGCCGCCTTGGGGTCAGGAATCGCTGTTTCAGTGCTGGTCAGCAGTTCTGAAGCAATGGTCGAGGCGTCTCCGACGGCTTTAACGACTGCAGTGTAACAACAGTCAACAGTACAGTCGGTTGCAGCTCGAGGGGCTCGACTGGATCGAAAATGTCCTTTAAGGCAGACATCGGTAGATGCTTGTCGATGCACTCCTCTTAGCTTCTTCACTGGACTTGTGTCATCCTTGAAGGCAGACAGCCCAAAGCTGAGGAGTGTTTCAGGCAGCTGCCTTGTCCTTGGTTTGGTTCAGAGACTCTCTGGCACTTCCCACCTAGGCAGCTTGCTAGAAACAAATGTGCATACATTAGGTATCATTTATGAAAATTATCTCATGAATATTAATGAGGGGTATAGTGAAAATCCTGGACAGCTCTTGTTTAAAGATTCTGCACTTCTACATTGCTGATCTCTCCACACCTCACTCACCTCCACAACCCTGCTGTCGATGGTGTCAAGCCTTGGAAACACGTAGGGTAGTGGGAGTGCAAGAATATAACACTCCACCATCCCTGCTCCCTCTGCTGTGTCCCTCCCCTGGGGCCACTAGGCAAAGGTAGCAAGGAAAGGGAAGCAGGCAGGGGATGGCAGCATGCTTCACACCTTTTTAACAAAAGCTTAAACTGGAAGTGGTTTTCTACAGGTGTAGGAGGTAGAGAGTTCTACAGTCTAGCTGCAGAGGCAGAAAAACAGTGACCACTAACCTGGTCAGATGGACCCGGGGAGCCAAAATCAACCGGGTATTCTGGGAGCGCAGAGCACATGTGGGGCAGTGAGGTGGAAACTTGCCCCAAAAGAATGTCAGTGCACAATACAGAGTGATTTGAAGGAGATACGCTTGGATACAGTCAGCCAATAAAGTGAACACAGCACAGGTGAAATATGAGACTCATAAGGGGTAACAGTAGCTGCCCTAGCTGGCAAGTTCTGCAGGGGCTGGAGATGCTGGGTGAGGTAGAGTGGTTGAGCTAAGTAGAGAGTATGACAGTAGTCGATGCGGCTCGAGACAAGAGCCGCAATGACCAGCGCTGGACGAAGTGGCAGAAAAAATGGGGAACTTTGCGTAAGATTCTTAATTGAAGGTGGTCGGTCTGACAGAGCCTCCTTAGATAGAGAAAAAGAGAACTAGAACCCAGTGCTATTTATACATAATAGAACAGGGTGTTTTAGTCTTAAATGAGCATGATGGACTCGGGCCTCGAATTCCAGTGTTAACTGGGTTTGAGAGAATCATGCCTTGCAGGTCTAACAGTAACAAATGGAATCTGAACTTGTTGTGCTAATTGGGAATAGTGAAATGTTTCCATTCTTGACTGAGTGGTCATAATAGAATCTGCCTTGCTGTGTTAACTGGGTAGTATTGAATGTGATCTTGTTGTAGTAACTGGTTGTCATGCCTGCTGGACATATCTCTGGACCAGGAACGACCTCTCCATACAAAATGAGTTACGCCCATAGAACCGCCAGACCATTCTATTCAAAATGGAGGTTGTTCGATGCATTGCCCGGTAAACAACGTCTGCATTCTTCACGTCGTTAAATTCACGTGATTTAGTTCCATCACGTGTATCACGGCAGTACGTACATAAGCAGGGTGGAAACGCTGATCGCTGCTTCTGATTAACTCTTTGTTGGCGTTTTGTTGCTGAACTCCAGACCTGCGTCCTCGCATTCCCTTCAGCAAATTCTTTGGCCTTTTGGAGCATGTTTTCCTCCACACGCTAATTCCTGAGCTGCGTGTATCCTGTTCGCGTGCCAAATCTCCATGCGGATGCTGTCTGCAAGCATGGCTGTCCTGAGCTGCGTGTATCCTGTTCGCGTGCCAAATCTACTCGCGGACGCTGTCTGCAAGCGCGGCTGTCCTGAGCTGCGTGTATCCTGTTCGCGTGCCAAATCTCCACGCGGACGCTGTCTGCAAGCACGGCTGTCCTGAGCTGCGTGTATCCTATTCGCGTGCCAAATCTCCACGCGGACGCTGTCTGCAAGCGTGGCTGTCCTGAGCTGCAAATCTCCACGCGGACGCTGTCTGCAAGCGCGGCTGTCCTGAGCTGCATGTATCCTGTTCGCGTGCCAAATCTACTCGCGGACGCTGTCTGCAAGCGTGGCTGTCCTGAGCTGCGTGTATCCTGTTCGCGTGCCAAATCTCCACGCGGACGCTGTCTGCAAGCGCGGCTGTCCTGAGCTGCATGTATCCTGCTTTCGTGCCAAATCTCCACGCGGACGCTGTCTGCAAGCGCGGTTGTCCTGAGCTGCGTGTATCCAGTTCGCGTGCTAAATCTCCACGCGGAAACGCTGTCTCCAAGCGCAGCTGGCCTAGCTGCGTGTATGCTATTGCGTGCAATCCTGCACGTGGTTTTCTGAACTACCTTGAACCTTTGGTACCTGTGACAGTTAACAGGTGAAATTCTCATTTTTGTTCTTTGTGGGAAAGGAAGTATTTCATGAACTATTGGAAGGTGATTGTGCACAGTACTTTGGACGCTATCCTGTGGTGCACCAACCCGGTATCTAGCGAGAGCCTCGTGCCGTTCGGGATAAGTCTCCCTTACTAATATTCCCTTCCTTTGTCATTTGTTCAACTCCTGGTTTTCTTCAAGAGACTTTCGTGGATTACTTCAGTTTTGCCATAAGGTCAGTGTCTGAATTAATGCTAATACTGTGTTATCTTAGTAATTCGAGTTTGGGACAGTTTCTTATGATACTTTATCTATCCTAGGCATACTTCCTACACAATTCCCACGCCCTTTCCAGTGATCCATCTCTCTGCCTGTTTCATTCAGTCAGAGAGTTGTATCATTTGGAAGGTCTAATTTGACCTACCTACAATCAAGTCGTGTGAATATAGGATCCGGAAGAGCCCTACCAATTGTATCCTTTTTTGGTTACCGTATCCTTTTCAATTGATACATTGGTGATTTATGACAGAATCAGAAGCCATGGAGGGTACGGATCCTTTAACTGTTTTGACTCAGTTAATCACTGACTTGAGAAATGAAATGATTACGGCACAGGATATGCTACGGCATCGCATGGATGTTATGCAAGATGCCATGCATGCCACTCCTCAGGGGGCACAGGTTCCAGTAGCCACTGCATCTGGATCTGGGACTACAACATCATCATTATCACAGGAAACTCTTAAAGTGGTTATGCCAACACAGTTTCCCTTGGCTCCCCCGGAAAGGTTCACAGGTGATCCTAAAACCTATAGAACTTTTGTTAATCAGTGCCAACTTCATTTTCTTTGTCGACCTAATTCGTTTCCTGATCTAACTACTAAAGCAGCATTCGTGCTTTCCCATTTGGGGGGTACAGCAGCTGCTTGGGCTAATCCTTTATTGGAGTCAAATAGCCCCTTGTTGGACGATTGCGATGATCTTTTGGCTGCTATGAACAAAGTCTTTGATATGCGCTATGCTACTCAAGCCACAGATCTGGAGTTGCTGAATCTACAACAAGGCACTCAACCTCTGTTGGCTTACATCGCCTGATTCAACCAATTAACAGCAGAAACCCAATGGCCGGAAGACAAGAAGACGGCTGTTTTCTACAAGGGTCTTTCAGAAGAACTCAAAGATGCCTTATCCACGGTCCCAGTGGTTCCTACAGGTTTCTCAGAATTTCTTGATTTGATTTTACAAATTGATGCTCGAAGAAATGCCCGCAAAGGAGAGAGAAAACCTTTCCTTCATGCACCGGTTCGTTCTGATACACCGGCAGTTTCTTCGAATGACCCTGAACCAATGCAAATTGGTGCGGTGAGAGGCCGGTTGTCTAGAGCAGAAAGAGAGAACCGAAGAAAAAATTATTTATGTATGTATTGCGGTTCATCTGAGCATTTACTGGCGGCATGTCCTAAAAGACCAATTAAGCCTTCGGGAAAAGCCAAAACTCGACAGTAGCAGGAGTCCCTGTATCGAGTGTTACATCAGACTCCATTACATTTCCAGCGCACGCACCTATAGCTGTTGAGATTACTTTACGTTTTGATGATCAAGAATTGGTTTCCAAAGCTATGGTTGATTCTGGAGCCACTAATAATTACATCGATATCACATATGCCAAGAAATGTTCTATACCCCTTGTAAACAAGAACAAACCTGAAACTGAATACTGTGGATGGATCGGTCTTGATTTCCGGTATGGTAACTCAGGAGACTGTACCTATTCAGATGACTTTATTAAATTAAATTGGTTTCCAAAGCTATGGTTGATTCTGGAGCCACTAATAATTACATCGATATCACATATGCCAAGAAATGTTCTATACCCCTTGTAAACAAGAACAAACCTGAAACTGAATACTGTGGATGGATCGGTCTTGATTTCCGGTATGGTAACTCAGGAGACTGTACCTATTCAGATGACTTTATTAAATGGTCATTCGGAGGAAATAGTCTTAGATGTCATTGCGGCTCCTCAGTACAAAATAATACTTGGACTTACTTGGTTGACTCTTCATAATCCCGCCATTGACTGGGTTACGGGATTGATCCAATATCCTTCCGTTTTTTGCAATGAACATTGCTTTACCAGTCAGGTGGTGTCAAATAAATCACATATTTTGGCCTCTATGGAAGGAATTTCCACTATTAGTGTGGTACATCAGAGCGGTACACATATAGCAAGTGAATATACAGATTTTGCTGATGTGTTTGACAAAGGCCAGGCAGAACAGTTGCCTCCACATAGGCAGTATGATTGTCCAATTGAACTAATTCCTGGAGCTAAAATCCCTGCTGGTCGAGTCTATTCTTTAACTTCCAAAGAAGATGTTGTCTTGAAAGAATACATCGATAAAGCTCTTGATATAGGATTTATACAGACATCACAATCGCCGGCTGCCTCTCCTTTATTCTTTGCTCCAAAGAAAGAAGGAGATTTAAGGCCTTACATTGATTACAGGGCTCTTAACGACATCACCATAAAGAATCAGTACCCTTTACCACTGATAAATGTTCTGTTAGATCAATTAGGAACTTCCAAGTACTTCTCTAAACTGGACTTGCGCGGTGCATACAATCTGGTTCGCATTCGCGAAGGAGACAAATGGAAGACCGCTTTTAAGACGCGGTACGGCCTTTATGAATATTTAGTGATGCCTTTTGGTCTTTGTAACGCTCCCGCCACATTTCAGTTCTTCATGAACGATATCTTCAGAGATATGATGGACCAATTTGTGGTGATTTACTTGGATGACATTTTGATATATTCATCGTCTTTTCCAGAACATGTTAAACACATGTTAGCTGTCTTACAAAGACTGAGAGAGAACAAGCTTTTTGTTAAAGCCGAGAAATGTGTCTTTCATACACAAGAAGTGGAATTTCTGGGTTACGACATTACCAATCAAGGTGTTCGAATGAGTCGTTCCAAAGTGAAGGCCATATTGAATTGGCCCGTTCCACACAATGTCAAGTCATTACAGTCATTCCTAGGGTTTGCGAATTTTTATCGCAGATTTATTCGTTCTTTCTCCAAAACAGTGGCCCCATTGACAGCTTTAACTAGTTCCAAAGTTCCCTTCAGTTGGAACCAGAATGCCCAAGCATCTTTTGAGATATTAAAGGAACGCATTTATCACTTCACCTGTACTTCAACATCCTGATCCTGATTGTCAGTTTAACGTTGAAGCAGATGCTTCAGTGTCGCTACAGGAGCTGTACTTTCGCAAGTTTGTGCAGAAACCAAGGAGGAGCATCCAGTCGCTTTCTTCTCACGTAAGCTTCCCTCATATGAACAAAACTATACTGTCACTGAGCATGAATTACTTGCAATCAAGGATGCTTTCCGAGAATGGCAACATCATCTTCTTGGGGCAAAACATCAGGTGCTGGTGTACTCGGAACATAGAAATCTTCAGGCATTCAAAACTATGAAATGTCTTACAGCTAGACATGCCAGATGGCATGTCTTTTTTGCTCAAGACGATTTCCGAATTACTTATTGCCCTGCCAGACAACATGTCAAGTCGGATGCTTTGTCTCGCATCAGTGAGGAGGTGAAGGAAGAACCATCAGTGCAAAATAAGTTGTTGGCAGATCTTGCGATTTGTAGTTGTTCTGCACAATCTTCCCTAAAAAACGAGTTACAGGAGTGGGTGAAACTAAAGCCACAATTGATTCAGGAATTGAATATTGATATATACAATGGTTTGCCTTTCAAACAAGGAGTACTCTATCTACCAACTCCTACCATTTGGAACAAGGCCCTCAGTTGGGGTCATGGTTCCTTGATTGCAGCCCATCCTGGACAGAAGAAGACCCTAGAGTTGCTCGAAAGATGGTGTTGGTGGCTGTCTATAACACAAGATGTTATAAATTATATTTCCACATGTTTTGTATGCAGTCAATGCAAGAACACTCCTGGCAAACCAGTAGGTTTACTCCAGTCCCTACCTGTTCGTAAAAAACCATGGGACATGATATCAATGGATTTTGTGGTAGAACTTCCAAGAAACAAAGGCTACGATACCATATGGGTTGTGGTGGACTACTTTACAAAATTGGCACTTTTTATTCCCTGTATTGGTTTACCAACAGCTGCTGGTCTGGCTGATCTATTCATCCGGCATATATTCCGGTTTTTTGGCCTACCTTCAGTGATAATCACTGACAGGGGCTCACAATTTGCGTCACGTTTTTGGAGAGCACTAAATTCGGCATTACTAATTGATGAAAGGTTGTCTAGTGCTTATCACCCTCAAACGGATGGAAAGACTGAGAGAGTCAATAGCACTATGGAACAATATCTTCGATTTTTGTGCCTGCAGTTTCAGTCAGACTGGCTCAATGTTTTGCCGGCAGCGGAGTTCGCCTACAATGATTCCTACCATAGTGCCATAGGTACTTCTCCTTTCTATGCTCTGTATGGGCAACACCCCCGATCCATTCCTTTGGATTCCAGTTTGTCTTTGGATACTCCTGCAGCAGGACGTAATATTAGAGATCTAAAGAGTCTACAGCAATTGGAGCAAGCTAAAAAACGAGATAAGACCTATGCCGATGCACATAAAATCCCTGCACCTGTCTACAAAGCAGGTATGAAGGTATGGCTGTCCACTAAAAACTTGAGGATACCCGGAAAAAAGAAATTGTTGCCTAAATACATCGGGCCATATGAAGTGCTCCACGTTATAAATCCGGCTGCTGTCCGTCTGGCATTGCCACAACGGTGGCGAGTGCACCCTGTATTCCACATGTCACTCATCAAACCGTGCTCTGATGCTACTAGATTGCATATACGGCCTGTTGCTATTTCTATGAAAGGGTCAGACGAATATGAAGTACAGGACATACTGGACATGAGGCTACGGTCTGGGAAGCCGTATTATCTGGTGGATTGGAAAGGTTATGGTCCCGAGGATAGATCCTGGGAACCTCTGTCTAACATTCATGCTCCGGTTATGTTAAGGCGATTCCACTCGAAAAGGGGAGAGGCTGCTCCTTTGGGGGGGGTGGCACTGTCATGCCTGCTGGACATATCTCTGGACCAGGAACAACCTCTCCATACAAAATGAGTTACGCCCATAGAACCGCCAGACCATTCTATTCAAAATGGAGGTTGTTCAATGCATTGCCCGGTAAACGACGTCTGCATTCTTCACGTCGTTAAATTCACGTGATTTAGTTCCATCACGTGTATCACGGCAGTACGTACATAAGCAGCGTGGAAACGCCGATCGCTGCTTCTGATTAACTCTTTGTTGGCATTTTGTTGCTGAACTCCGGACCTGCGTCCTCGCATTCCCTTCAGCAAATTCTTTGGCCTTTTGGAGCGTGTTTTCCTCCACACGCTAATTCCTGAGCTGCGTGTATCCTGTTCGCGTGCCAAATCTCCACGCGGACGCTGTCTGCAAGCGCGGCTGTCCTGAACTGCGTGTATCCTGTTCGTGTGCCAAATCTACTCACGGACGCTGTCTGCAAGCGGGGCTGTCCTGAGCTGCGTGTATCCTGTTCGCGTGCCAAATCTCCACGCGGACGCTGTCTGCAAGCGTGGCTTTCCTGAGCTGCGTGTATCCTGTTCACGTGCCAAATATCCACGCGGACGCTGTCTGCAAGCGCGGCTGTCCTGAGCTGCGTGTATCCTGTTTGTGTGCCAAATCTCCACGCAGACGCTGTCTGCAAGCGCGGTTGTCCTGAGCTGCGTGTATCCAGTTTGCGTGCTAAATCTCCACGCGGAAACGCTGTCTCCAAGCGCAGCTGGCCAGGCTGCGTGTATGCTATCGCGTGCAATCCTGCACGTGGTTTTCTGAACTACCTTGAACCTTTGGCACCTGTGACAGTTAACAGGTGAAATTCTCATTTTTGTTCTTTGTGGGAAAGGAAGTATTTCATGAACTATTGGAAGGTGATTGTGCACAGTACTTTGGACGCTATCCTGTGGTGCACCAACCCGGTATCTAGCGAGAGCCTCGTGCCATTCGGGATAAGTCTCCCTTACTAATATTCCCTTCCTTTGTCGTTTGTTCAACTCCTGGTTTTCTTCAAGAGACTTTCGTGGATTACTTCAGTTTTGCCATAAGGTCAGTGTCTGAATTAATGCTAATACTGTGTTATCTTAGTAATTCGAGTTTGGGACAGTTTCTTATGATACTTTATCTATCCTAGGCATACTTCCTACACAATTCCCACGCCCTTTCCAGTGATCCATCTCTCTGCCTGTTTCATTCAGTCAGAGAGTTGTATCATTTGGAAGGTCTAATTTGACCTACATACAATCAAGTTGTGTGAATATAGGATCTGGAAGAGCCCTACCAATTGTATCCTTTTTTGGTTACCATATCCTTTTCAATTGATACATTGGTGATTTATGACACTGGTAGAGGTGTGGGAGTCAAAGAATGTATGGGTAGAGCTGAGCCAGAGCTGTATGTTCTGGCTTGTGTCTAAGAGTCAAATGCGAGCAGAGTTGGCAAAATATGCCTCCCTTGAGGTTTTCCTCCACAGTCTCCAGACCAAATCCCATACCTGTCATCCTGGCTCCTCAACCCCTACATCAAAAGCCCAATACCAAGAATCATCCTCCCTTCTGCCCACCGGCAGGATGATTCTAGGTAATAGGTTACAAAAATGACCATACAAAAAAAGGTAACAGGCACCCCTCTCTCAAAAGAACACGGCATGATAACCTGTTCAGTGGCTATTAACCACTTTGAGAGTTCGTAGCCATCTGCTTTTTGCTTACTGTACCTTTCACAGATCGGAAATATCCATTTGCATATCAGTCTTTGTCCCGCCCACATGGGCAGTCCAGCACCGAAATGCAATGGCAATTCTCTTCTGAACAAGAGTACCAACAGCAACCCCATACACGTGCTTCAGCCTTGTTGGGCCTCATCAGTGAGGGGAAGCTTTGCCTCTCTGAGCACAGTGAGCAGGGAGTCCATGTCTGGTTGCCCCAAGGTAACTTAGGGTGACCAACCCCAAGTTCCTTCCAAAAATACAAAAAGGTAGCAGGCGCTCCTCTCCAGAAGGAACATGGCATGATAACCTGGGGGGACACCCGAGATAAGAACGTAAGGATTACCAGGGGGGCACCTGAGATAAAAACATAAGGATTATCAGGGGGGCACCTGAGATAAAAACGTAAGGATTACCAGGGGGGCACCTGAGATAAAAACGTAAGGATTCGCCTTATTCCTGCGCTTTAATACAGTTGTCAGAAGAAACATGAACTTAGAGCCCACAGTGGGGGGGACAATTAGGCTACGGTGACGATTAAAGACGGCATCAAAGGGGATTGTTTACACCCCATGTCGGGGTATTGATTAGAAGGCAGGTATACGTATGACCAGCTGGTGCTCGTCTGGTCTGTCAAGTGTCTGTAATACGTGTCTTGTTGTATGTCAAATGTAAAATAATTGTATTAATGATTGTTTGAAATGCATTTTGGCTTTACACGATTCTGTAACTAAGAGGGAATCGCCATTGAATTGATGGGTTTTGAGTAAATTGTTGGTATAAATTTTGGCGGGAAAAGATTGGATACTATTGGAAGGTTAAAGAACTGTATAAATACTGTTAGTGATGAAATTAAAAATGGAGGAAGTTACCCCGCTTGTGCATTTGTGCAAGCAGCTACACAAGCATGCACCAGCACGGAGTGGGTTAAGGGTACCACCAATAAGACGTTTATGCCCTGGCCCCAGAACAGGTCACTTTCTAAGGCTGTTTTACAGCATATGATGACCTTCCTACACGCCAAATATACAGGCAAGAAGCGAGAGAAACGTCTTGCTGTTCTAGAATTGTGGAAGATGTTTGAAGAAACGAAGGTGGAAGAATCACCCACAGACTGGATACTAAATGTATTTACGAAGTGGGGTGAGACGGCTACCGCGCCACCAGCCCCGCCTGAGGCAGTCATTGAAGGGAGTAAAACAGAGGGGCTTTACCCACTAAGCGAACTTAAGGCAGCCACGCGGTATAGCAACCCCGCATATGAGTCGCCTACGTACAGTAGTGACAATAATAAGGGAAAAGAATAGGAAAACAATATCGCCTCCGCAGTCTCAAGGGACAAAGAGAGATGCGAAGATGAAGGGAAAGATTGGGCGCAGAGTTGTGCACTTCCAGATAAGGAGAAAGAGTGAAATAAACATAAAGGAAATTAAGGTAGAGGTGATGAGATAGCATTCGCGAAAGACGAATGGATGGGAGGTCAGATATTACTGAAGTTGGATGGAAAATGAAGTGATGATTTGAGGCCCAGAGAGAGGTCTGATGAGATGCAAAGGAGAGAGAGAGAGAGAGAGAAAGGGATGTAAGTAAGGGATGAAAGGACAAGAAAGAAAGATAGGCTAAGGCGAGAACAACTATATCGTGAAGAGCAAGGAATACCGCTCAGTCGCACACAATACGCAGCCTATGAAATGTACAGGCAGAACATGTTAAGGTTAGAGGAAGAAAGGAGAGTGCACGAAAGGAAAGTAAAGAAGTGAGAAGACGAGGAAAGTAGAAGGGCAAAGGAACGTAGAAATAAACGGATGAGGGAAGTAGATAAGGCTAGAGAAGAAGCAAAGAAGCGAAAAGAAGTAAATGAGGAAATGGAACATAAGTGCAGACAGAGGGCACAGGATCTTGAATATTTGGAGCGGGAAGTGATTAAACCCAATCCTACAGTAGAATGGAAAGACATAGAAGAATTCTTTCCTGCAAGCGATGCGGTACCACCTACAAGCGGGACAAACATTGAAGATGACTTCGACACCAGAAGCATCGGGCAAACGATTGATAAAATCTATGACGAGATGGGGCTAGAATTAATTTACCAAGGGGGAAGTGAAGATGAGCGCTCAGCTATATGACACGCATGGGTGCTCGAAACGCTCGAGTCTTGGACAAAATCTATCCATGTATTCTACCACATATTATGCCAGGGGTTGCCTGAACCGGTGCAGAAGCAGCTCAGAAAATTGGTAGGAGTAGAAGCAAAACCATGGGCCGAAATACAGTTGACAATTGCACACTACTGTAGATTGTTGCAAGAAAAGAACCGGAAAAAGGAAGCAACTGGTAAGGGCGAAGTATGCTCTCGAGGGAGCCATGCTCACCAGCCCAGCCGAAATAAAGCGCACAACAAGCGACCAACCCATCGCAGAATAATCAGGGTCACACAGGATTTTACTCAAGAGGAAGGGGTTTTGGAGGAAGATGATGGCAGAGTAATCAAGGACGGTCTCTAGGAAACCAAGGAAGTTTTCAGAATGTTCAAGGTGGCTTTCAGAATGCGCAGATGGGCAGTCCAGCTACGCCCGACCACCGCCAGTGTGTTGGCTGTGTGGAATGACAGGACACGTGGCGCGCATGTGCAGAAGCCAAGGCATGTGGCAAAATAGCCAAGGGACGGGGGCAGGCATTGTGAATCAGCCTGCCGTCCCGCAACAGGGTGGTACACAAAATTACACCAAACAGCAGAAGGCGACAGGCATGCAGCAAGGTGCACAGCAAGTGGTTCAACCACCGAACATGGGGAACTTGCCACAGGGACAATCCCAGCAGGCACCACCGCAAATGTCACAGGGCACTAGCTCTGGAGGGGGAGTTAACCCTGGGGCTGAGGGAAACCCATATGTATACAGTGGACCGAACCTGTATATGAAATAGGACAGCTCACGGGGGACTCTGATGTGCTCTATCCTATCAGTGACACCAGACCCTAACAGGGAACCTAGGGTGAATGTTGTCATAGGGGGTAAAGAATATTCCTTCTTAGTTGACACGGGTGCAATGTGCTCGTGCATACGAGAGGGCAAATTTTCCTTGTCTGGAGAGGCTATAGATACTCAGAGCTCATAGTAGAGTTCCCTTTACAGACGCACTCCCAGTCTCAGTGGGAGAGCATGAAATGAATGTACCCCTTTTATATTCATGACAGACCCCAGTAAATATTCTGGGCCGAGACCTGATGACTAAATTAAACATGACCATCTCGTTTACCGAGAATGGTATAGTGTGCTCCACTCTTGGAATGCATTATTCAAACGTGTGCGAAATGATCAGAGCATACTCAGGACGTATAGCCATGAGAGCTGTACCGTTAGAGCCAGAAGTCTTTGCATATGGCATTGCGGGTGCTTATGACAGGACTGCCAGGCCTCGCAGACAAAACTATGAGAACCCCTGCTGAGTTTCTGTTCAGACCAAGAATACCCATGCACGAAGAGGAGGGACAAGTATTTCCTTTAATGATACAATCTGCCGCAGTGCGAGGGAAAGTGGTATTGGTCGAAGGATATGATGACGAAGGCAGACAATGGTGTACGATTATCGCCATCGAAGAAGGGTATCGAGTGACTGACGTCACCGATGACGATCTGTTCGAAGAGCACCCTGACCTAGAGGAGACAAGAGTGGAAGTAAGTCTCACATTTTGGGTCAAAATGATCAAACGGGAGGTGCCACAGAGAATGATGTTGACGCTGGTATGTCCAGAATACTTTGATGACAACATGGCCCAAGTGCCTGCCGCAGTATGGAGTACAGGGCCCTATGACGTAGGTCTCCAGAAGGGGGCAGGTGAAGTGAAAATTAAACTGAAACCAGGAGCAATTTTACCACGAGCGTGACAATATCCTATGTCCAGAGAAGCGGATGAAGGGATCGCGAAGACAATCTCTGTCATGATGGAGCAGGGCATCTTAGTGACGTCGGAATCCCCTTGCAACACGGTGATTTACCCTGTCAAAAAATCAAAGGGAGGTCTTCGCGTTTAATCCAAGATTTAAGAGCATTAAACGATGTTGTTGAAGCTGAGTTCCCTCTAGTCCCTAATCCATCCGCAATACTGTGTAACATACCCACTGAGGCAAAATATTTCACGGTGATCGATTTGAAAAACGTGTTTTTCTCAATCCCGTTGCACTATGACTCTCAAGACCTGACGTCATTCATGTTCAGACAAATGCACCTGAAAAGTACAAGGTTGCCACAGGGGTATTGCGAGTCCCTGTCTATTTTCAACAGAGTCCTGCAAATGGACCTAAGCAATATTGTGGTGGACAGTGTTGCTTTGCAGTATGTAGAGGACATTCTGATCTGCAGCACCACTGAAGAGCATTGCAGGCGCGACTCTGTCCAGCTACTAACAATACTGGCTGAAAAGGGATACAAGGTTGATAAGGAAAGGTTGCAGTAATGTCAACAGGAGGTGTTGTACATAGAGCAACTGATCTATCATGAGGGGAAAAAGGTAACCCCGGAAAGGGCTGAAGCTATCATGAACGCGCATGATAAAACAAATGCAGAGCGTCTTAGGCCTGTGCAATTATGTCAGAGCATGGGTCTTTGACTACAACTCGTATACCAAGCCCTTGCTTCAGGCTTTGAAGAAAGCCCAGGCAACAAAAGGAGAAATTGAATGGACCGAAGTAATGGAGAAAGGGTTTGCAGAACTTAAGGGGGCAATTCGTAAGGCCCCAGTTCTTGGGATTCCTAATTATGCAGAGGAATTCTACCTGTTCTCACACTCTGATGGTAATTTTATGACGGCAGTGCTCGCACAGCGAACCTCGATGGGGTACAAGCCCCTAGCATATTACAGCGGAAGTCTGGACCCAGTTATGAAGGGCCACTTCCCATGCGAACAAAATCTAGCTGCTCGAAAAGGCATCATCCATCGTGATGGGGTGCTCTATGACATTGTACGTTGAACATTCGCTGTTCGCCATACTAGAGAAGCCAAAGGGCACACTGACATCTCAGAGAGCATATGCCCATGAGGTGATTATCTCTAACCCATCGATCAAAATAGTGCGATGTAAAACCGTAAACCCTGCTACGTTCATAGCTGAGCCAGCCACAGAGGGAGAACCTATACACGACTATGCGAACTATGAGGAATTCTATGATGAGATCCCCAGGGTAAAGGAAAACACCCTAGCAAGTGGAGAAATCGTATTCATTGACGGTTCTTCGAGAATCGACCAAGAAGATGGACAAAGGTATACAGGCGTGGCCATGGTAAAACACCTAGCGAATTGAGTTTCGAGTACTCGTCAGTGCGCGAATACCCTCTCACTATTCTGCGCAAGCTGCAGAACTGCTGGCACTGATACTCGCCATTGAGAATCATGCAGACCAGGAAGTAACTGTGTACAGTGACTAGGCCTATGTGACGTCCACAGTACATGCAGGTCTAGCGCACTGGAAATGGAGGGGCTACCTCCGAGTAGACGGCACGCCAGTGTAACATTCAGCCCTATTGGACAGGCTAATAAAAGCACCACAGCTCCCAGTGGGCATAGCGGTCGTGAAATGCGCCGCCCACACCAAGGGGACAGATTTCGTGTCACGTGGAAATCATGAAGCGGACACGGAAGCCAAGCGCATGGCATCCAAAACTGAAACAATCATGGACGTGGAGGTGGCATGTACCCATGAGCGGATAACGGCAGCGCGAGCCACACCAGAAGCCTATAGCAATATGGAGCAGACTCAGCTAATGGAGCTCCAGGGGGAGGCACCTCAGGAAGAGAAAACATTATGGAAGAGTCGAGGGTGTTCTTTAAACCCCTCTGATGGGTTGTGGAGGCAAGACAGCACTGGTAAACCAGTGATGTCTGTTGCTCTGCTAAAGGTAGCATTAGAACAACTACACTACCCCATGCATAAGTCAAAAGAAAACCTTGCTGCAACGCTCGCAGAAGACTGGTTCACACTGAATTTAGCAGAGCATGTTGCATTTTTCATGGTGAACTGCATTATCTGCCAACAGTTCACCGCTGGGCACACATTAAAAGTAGTGAGAGGAGCTATCCCCCAGCCGAATGGACCCTTCCAGCACTTGCATATCGACTACGTCGACATGATTCAAGTGTGCAATGGGTACAGGTATTTAATTGTGGTGGTGTGTCCATTCTCTAGATGGACAGAAGCAGGTCCCTGTACACACCCCAACGCTACCTGTGCTGCCAAGTTCCTAGTGAGGGAAGTGTTCCCTAGATGGGGGGTGTGCGAGGTAATGAGATCAGATAATGGGGCCCACTTTGTAAATTCAGTTTTCGAACAGATTAGCTTGTTGCTTGGTATAAACCACAAGTTCTCGTCGGCGTATCATCCTGAGGGGAATGGGATATGTGAACGGATCAACGGCTTGCTTAAGGTGAGGATAGCCAAGTTGAAGCTCACATTAAAGAAGGGCTGGCTGCACTATCTACCACTGGCATTGTATGCACTTCGGAACCAACCCGGCTCCGACCATCATTTTATGCTGCACGAGATAGTTACAGGCAGGAGGATGAGGACCCCTCTTATCCCCCAATATAGAGCTAGATGTGATGCCCAGCCAAATACAGAGGTTCTGGGAACAGAGATGCAGGAGTGCCTTAACTGTATGACATCCAGCGCCTCTGTCATTACAGGCCAGCTGCAGCGACGGCGAAAAGGGGGCGGCGCAGCACAAAACACAGCGGTAATTGCTGAAGCAGACACCGAGCAAGGTGTGCATGCGCCCCTCGTCTTCCCTGGTGACAACGTGCTTGTGAAGAACTTTACCAGGAAGAGGTGGGACAAGCCAAGATTGAATGGCCCTTTCATCGTAGAGGACTGCACCCCCTCCGCCATCAAGGTCCAGGGCAGAAGGGTATGGATCTTCATAAATGACATTAAACCGTATATAGGGGAGAGCCCTCCTGCTGCATCCAACTGCGAAGAAACCACAGACAACGGGGAAGAACCTCAGCACGTGCAGACAAGATCCATGGCGGGGATGAAGGACGCATGAGCAGAAAACCAAGACAAAGAACCCGGATGCAAGTTGTGGCATAAAACTGGACAGGTTCCCCAAGCAGAGAGGAATAAGGACATAACAAACACTCTGTACATCCCAGTTGCAGGATAAAGAAAAGCACATCCAAAGCCACAACAACATTGATAAAATGAACTTTTGAAAGCACGTCATGCCCAAGTAGTACAAAGAATCAAGACTCTGATAGACTGCAAATAAGACATTGCATGAGAGTGTAACACAGTATCCTGAAGCAATCTGTATCGAGACTTTGTTCACACAATTTATGGTACATTCCAGCAAAAGTCTCAAGTGGGATGTGCTAACCTATTTCCAACTCGTGGTGATATCATACCCATCACTCATAGGGAGAGGAGCCAGTGTCACAGACTTTATTCAAGATCCAGCTAACAAAAAAGTAATCTGGCGGCTGCTAACCGCAATCGCAGATGTCTTCGCTGAGTTATCAGAGCATAGTGAGAGGGACACAAATGCTTCCACCGCCAATAGACATTGCTGAACTCACGTTTAATTTGTTCTTCCAAATAATCGAGAAATGCCCAGGGCTCGTCGGGAGAACAACTGATACACGCACTTATATCAGAGATCCAAGAAACCAAGCTCAACTGAGCCAGCTATGGACTAAATTAAATCATTTGGTGGTAATCCACGCAACGGGAATGTTCAAAGACTGAGCGAATCAAAAGAAAAGCTTGTGATCAGGACACAGCCAAACAGGGCAAATGTCCCTATCACCCGAGGACACCCGGCTGGCACAGAACGTCCTGTTTAGATTAGTCACAGACTATCCAGAAATGGTAGGAAGGCCTGCAGATGTTGACATCGCCACCTTCCTTAGTGATCTGGCCAACGCAACACATGCATTCTAAGCCTATTCTGAGAATGTTCCCATACTCTGGACTGCAGTCCCCAAGGGTGCTTCCACTGCAAGTGCGTTGAGACCATAACAATGGGAAAAGGTGCTATATAAATTAATACTAATACTACTACATGGCTAATGTGAAAATAAATATTGATGAGGATCTCAGGAAATACACTGATATTTCCCTGGTGAAGGATCGTCAGCATTCCATTCATCCAAACTAAATGCCAATTCACTCCTTCTGGTTTTTTAACTGTACACCTAGATCCCCAGATTGTTTAAAGCATGTAGATTGCTTAAGACTAGTCATATTATGAAACTTGCGAAGGATTGAGTAAAGGTCTTGGAATTGATGGAGGAGTGATGGTCAGTTTATCAGTCACTACTAAGTGACTAAGGGGTGCAATGGGGTATGTGGGAATTGAGGTTAGGGGATTGGATAAGGAGGGGAAAGGGAACGCAGGCACACTTACCTGATTCCCAGCAGGGAAGATAGCAGCCTCCTGCTCTGAGGAGGCTCTGAGCAGGGGGGTTTACCGAGTGGTAAAGCCCTATTCTAAGCCTCTTGATTGGCTGGGAGGCCGCCACCCCGTCCCCTGAACCAGGTACTTATAAGAAAACACATTAAAAAACAGAATATTTAATAGTCAGTCACATCAAATCTTAAATTATCATTGTCTATAATACAAGCAAGAGGAAAATATCTATATCTATATCAAAATTGAGAAAAACTCCTAACTAGGCATGATTTGCAGGTAGAAAGATAAACATGTTTGCAATAAAAGAAAAGGCCAGTTGTAGCTGGTTCCAGCCTACATTATGATATAATGCTCCAAGTGCAGCTGTGCAACTTCTAGTGAGAATTCCTAAGGAGATTCCATGAGACTTTCCGCCGGGGACAGATCAAGGAGACAAAGACACAGTTCTTCATTCTTCCACCAAGGACAGATTGAGAAGAGCAGAAACGAGGATTACGACATCTTATTCCTAGTTCATTTTTATTTTTTCTTCTATTTTTCTTTTTATCCTTGTCATCCCTCCACTGTGGAGCAGATCGAGGAGAGAGAGACCGTTCTTCAACTTGTCGTCGAGAGACCGAGCGAAAGGAGCGGACACAAGAACTTCACCATCTTATTTTCCTTTTTCTTCATTTTTCTTATTTTTCTTATTTTTCCATGTTCACTTTTATTTTTTTGTTTTTTTTGTTTTATTTTTACAACATTATGCATAATGAATGTGATGTACCAAAGTTGCTAGCTTAACCCTTTTCCATGGTCTAGCACAGGAACTGTACTGAGTACCCAGAGACTACCATCGTCACTCACATGAGGCAGGACATTTGGAGAAGCACTCGTCACTTTAATAGTAATGATCTCTCGAACTACGAGACCAGAGCAAGAGAAGGAATAAATAACTGACTAAGAACTCATTCAAAATAGGGGCCCAGAACAGTAACTTGGTTTTACCCCCAACAGAAGGGCGCCCCCACTTCCCTGGAAGAAAATGCTGCAAATTGTCGTTCCGAACGATTATGTGTATATGTATAGTTATTATTATTGTTTTTCTGTCATTAACAATCAGAACTGCTTTCCTTATTGGTGCATGAAGTGTTCCAATCTCAGTGCACCCACCAGATAATGAACATCTGGGGCCTACGAAAGCACCCAGACCCTATATAGTCATTCCAGTCCAAAGAAAACCTTATGATAAAAGTAACAAACTAAATTTAAATGTAATGAGCAATGATTTAGACACAGTTGAGGTAACAAATGAAGAGAAAAGCTGGAGACAAGGTCAGCACGGAATGAATGAAAACGCTGCAAGGACCACTGCACGCACCGACACACAGGATGCACACAGACAAGGGCAAGTGTCAATTGCTACAGGGCCTCCAACGAAGGCAGCAGAGAAGGGGAGACTGCCTGCCGAACAATCAGTTCCAGAAAACAGTGGAAGTACCCAAGAGGAGCCAAGTAAAATACTAAAGAGAGAGGGCATAGCAAAATCCCTCAAAAGAACAAAAGTAGTCACAAAGGAATTCACAGAAAAAACACAAATGCTGATAGACTATTTGTTCCCCTTCATAGTCAGAGCAAAGAAACTGCATGAGGAGCTGAAAGGCAGGACTATAGAGACTATAACAGCAAGCACACCTGCTCCAACGCAAGGAACAAGCCTCAGGCCTACAACACGACCACGCGTTGGGAGGTTGGGGAGCCAATGGCGGTTAGAGGACGTCTATGACAACATACAAAAGGGAAGGAAAGGAAACACAAACCCTTCTCCTACCACAGCGATGCAGTCAAGGCAGCCTGCTCCACTGAGACACCCAGAGAGGAAAAGCAGCACAGACGCATTTAGAGACATAGGGGCTCATTTCATGGTATGCGGTAACCATGGCGATATTAGCGCCATGGTTGCCGCCGGTATTTTACCGTGTCCGCCTTGGTGGATGGTGGAATTACCACCCTACTCCAAGGTGAGCGGGGGCGGTAATTCCTCATTCACCAAAGCACTTCCCCATTCCCATTTTTGCACCCATAGGGCTCAATGGGAATGGGGAAGGAGCTAATTACGGTACCGCAAATTGCGTTACCGTAATTAGCATCAAGGTCCCTTTGCGGGCCCGTTCCTTAACGGCTGGTAAAACCAGCCGTTGAGGTCGGGTCCCGCAAAGGGACCTCGTAGTAAGGTGGTAAGAGTTTACCGGTACTGGTGCCCTTACCGGTACCGGTAAACCCTTACCGCATTCCGTGTAATGAGGCCCATAGTCATAGCAAACTACAGAAGAACGCTGAGAATCAAGAGAAGCCCACACAAAGATAACAATGAACTTAATGATTACCAGGACAGCACAGCCCATCTCGGAAACAACATATGGTACCAGCACATGAAGGAAGTAGGACGAAGACAGTCGGAAGGAAAATGCTTCGTTCCTACCATACAGCATGGCAAAATCCAAGATCTTCGTGGCTGTAGAAATTGATGTCCCTACAGCACACTGAATGTCACACGTAGCAATGTGCAACACCAGAGGACAATTTATGGGAAGAGACGTTTCACTGATATGGGCCACCGAAAAGGATACCCAGATGAAGATGGCTACATCCAGGATATTAGAACAAGAAACAGGGCGCACACCAGGAATCACGTGATCCGATACGAGAATCCTGATGTCAAAGGATCAAAGACACGATGGGTGACAAACCCGGCACTGAACATTCACGGAAAAACTGCAGAAGAGGCACAAATCTGGAAGAACAGAGGCCAAATGCAGATCTGGGGAACAGTGGTTTCCCCAAATGGATGGGAAGAAGGAGTAGTGATCTGCCGAGCTTGGATGGTCCTTGGAGCCTGCAAAGAAGCAATAGAAAATTCTCAAAAATGGTGCAAGCCCCTATGGCCAAAGCTAGTAAAGCTACTAACATGGGACGAAGATAGAGGGGGACCCCTGCAGATAGTGCCACTGGAGAGCCCAAAACTATGTTTCAGAAACAATGGCACAAGGGAGATGGGAGAGAATCAAAACTGCGGACGAATCTTTGAAGCTCCAGGAATGACTCAAGGAACCGCAGTTATTATGGACCATTACTGGGCGTGTGGATCCAAGGCATATATAAGGCTGCTGAAAAACTTGGGAGGCATATGCACACTAGTGAACGTCCACGTTCCCACGCTAGCGATCCCTAAGAATGACCTGAAGTTGGACAGTTTCCCGAAAGCAGATGATCATCTAAAAAGAAGGAGATATGTGGAACTGGTATCCAGGATGAAGAGGGAAAATTACTTTTCTCCCAAATCAGAAGAGGCATTCCATGCAATCCCTTATGAACACAGGCTGTTCAGCCTCACCTCAACAGTATTCACAACACTACTCCTGCCCCACATCCAAGTTGGAGTGAATGCTAAATGGTTGCAGATAACCAAATGGGAGTTATTGCAGACCATCAATACCACTATAAAAGTATTCAACGTGATCAAAGAAGAGCTGAGAGCAATCAGACTGATGACCCTCCAAAACAGATATGTGCTTGACATGATCACTGCAATGGATGGAGGTGTTTGTGCAAAAATCGGAGAATCATGTTGCACATTTGTACCATCACACGATGAAGAAAACGGAACCCTAACAGAGGCCATAAGCATGTTGACAAACCTGAAAAACTAGATGATCGATGAAAGTGATGAAGTGGATGATGACAGCTGGTTTGGAGACCTATTCTCGTGGGTCCCACAATGGATGGCAGATATATTCAAGTTTCTGGGAGCTCTAATAGCAATGGTATTGCTAGGATTCTGTGTTATCAATATAATCATTACACAGTGCCAGAAAACTGCAAAGAAAGCCATAGGGATGAAAATAATGGTTGATGTCGAGCCAGGGTGGAAGCCCAGAGACCTGACTGATGAAGAAATAAGGGGTTTTGTGAAAGCCAGCAAATTTGCACCAGAAGGAACAAGGTTCACATACACTAAGAAGCAAAGAAGGTATGAAGGAAAATGGATCTACTGCAGCCCAAATGGACAATGTCAGCTAATGACATGGAACAAAGACGAACATGCGAAAACAGCAGGGAGTTTGAAGGGAGTGATAAAAATATGGACTCCAAAGGCTCACACATTCACACCATCATGTACAAACCCTGAAGACGATGAGCATGACACCGAAGAATCAAAAGAAATAAATGCAAAGGAGGTTGCAGAAGTGGTTGATGAACCGACCAGAGGGGGGAGTGTAGAGGAGGTCCCAGACATGGCCTGCACCCCTTCCCCTCATTTCGAGGTACCAGGAGTGTTCTCACCAAGGTATGTGACATATGAAGAGCAAATGAACCAACAAAGAGCTGCACTGGGACTCTGCCCAGTATACATCAGAAGATCCATACCTGTTGAAGCACCCATAACCACACAACCCTGGGCAGCACGATACCCTATCAGACAGCCATACCAGCCGCTGATACGAAACGAAGAGTACCTACAGATGGTCCATGAAGAGACCCAAAGAGCCTTAAAGGAAGGCCAGTGGAAATGAGACAAGGGCCTGAACAGACTTGTGAATGAACAAAAGCAGCTATCAAAGATAACACGCCAGTGCGAGTAACTATGAAAATAAATGTAATGGACACAGAGAAGAGACAATGTTAAAACGTGAGGAAACGGTGCTAGGAGACAAGATGGAAGCAACCGACCTGTTAAATGTGTGTAAATAGGCTTGAAACGCAAGATGCTAAGAAATCGATACTGCTTGCAATGCTTAGTAGAAGATAGAGCGGCAAGCGCCAACCATATATCTACCTCAATTAGGCACATTATACAAGTGCGACTTCATTTTGTAAAAGCAGAAATGTACCCAGGCTGCCAGAGGCCTGACAGGCCAAGTTTCATAACCCAGCCAAAGGCAAGAGAAGGAGCGGAATCGAAACTCAACAAAGAGCAGCTCATGCCTAGGAAATCGAGGTCAACCAGAGAAAGGGAGGAGAGCGTCAGCTAACAAGACTCAAACTTCAGAGCATACCAGCCTGCCTCATGAGGGTCAAGATAAGGGGGGCCCATGCAGGTGGTGAGGCTGAAACAGAATTAAATGCACTAAAAGCTGGAAACTGAAGCAGATTCTTGGTGAACACGTGACCCGCCAGGCACGAAGAAGTACTATCGCCTGATGTCATCCAGGACCCGAGGATGCCATAACTTTTCCCGATAAGAGACTACAGTTTCGAGGCCATCCTTAGCCAACTAATTGACACATCGCCCTAAAACACTGATTGATGGAAGGGAGGCAGTGTGAAACTTGGGACACCAGCCACATGGGTGTCCATTCTGCATACCGCTAATTAAAACGGGGATTTATGTCCAGGGGAGTAACCTGCCCAATCACAATGGACCAAGGTATTTGGAGTCCTATTGATACTGTAACCAATAGGACGTCGTAGTTGTAGTGACGTCCATCACGCGTGATGTAGAGGGATGGGCGTAGACGCCCACCCGATAAGAGTTATCCAATCTGCATGCCCTATTATCATATACAGATATAACACCTATACTTAAGTTACCTTTCCTGCAACCAATTATATTGCATGATGATTTTTTCTAGAATTAGACGACAGTGATGACGAGTTTTGCCTATAACAATGACTGTTCGACTGAAGTTCGAGGAAGTCGGAGCGAGACAGGTGATCGCAATGCTGCTGATTTCCATTTGTTTCTCTGTTTGATGTACTTGTCATTAAACGTACTTCCCTTTGCCAACTTACTGAGTCCTCATTATTGAGTCGTGTTGGAGTAAGTGAATCCTGCACCCCCTGTCCTCACATGGTGCAGCTATCTTGTCTTACAAGTTCTAGAGTGTGAGCCTTGACCTATGGGCCCATCAGTGAATTCCTCTCCTCCTGAACAGAGTGCCTGCTACCTTTTTTTGAAATACAAAAATGACCTTGCTGCCCTCACCTATGCCAAATTCAATTAAGTGAGTGGTCCAGGATCACACACTTTCTTTAGATTGGGATTTGACCCCAGAATGCATATCTTCTCATTCCTAGCATCTGATTAAATGTGTGTTCATTAAAGTATTAAAGGCATGGTCTAGTAAAATGTTTTATTGTCCCTACGGGTCGGCCATGTTTTTTTAAGCCTAAGTGGCTCGATTTTAGAAAACTTTCCTATGGACCTTACCAGAGTTTTCGTCCATTAAACGCACGAGAAAACAAGCACCAGGGAGCCGCCATTTTCTGATAATCCTATCATTTCCCTCATCGCCCTGGCTGACCTGCTTTTGCGGCACTAAATCAAATCCCCCGCCCCTGAGCCTGTCATCAGCAGACTCGTACCGCCCATTTCCCAACGCCAAAGCACGTCTTGTGTCAACATTCGCTGCGCTTCAGCTAATGACGTGTCGCCATGGAAATGGCAGGACGCCTCTTTCCTCAATAAGTATAAACAGACCGTTTCACAACACACAGCAGCAGATTTTCGATTCCATTCCTCTCTCTGTGTTACTTTGAGTATTCTGTGACTCGTTTCAGTGCTCTGGTCAGCTACCTTCGCCGCTTATAGCCCGTGTGAACAGATACCAGTACCACCGCTACAAATTATTTTAGTTTGTTTAACACACAATGGCTACAATAATGCCCTACATGTACGAGCCCGAGTATACAGAGGAGGAACTACTGAAAAGGGAAGCACGCGAAAACGATGGGGATTCGGACAGCAGTTGGCAGGACAAATCAACAGATGAAGAGCCTGGGCCTAGTCGCAACTGTTCGTCCTCGTAATCCGAGTAACGAGTAGGTACGAGTAAGTATACTCTGCTTGTCATGCCACTCCTATTACATGTTCTTCTACTATATCCAAAATTACATCTACATATCATTGTAACGCATGTAAGTCGTTCAATAGTGTGCATTGTCTAGATAGCATTTGTCCGTGCAGAATGCCATTAGTTACAAGAATTGTCATTGACAACAAACGTTTATTAAACTTATCTTGGTCATTTAAAAACAGTTTGTTTCATTCCTTTTCAAAGGTGGTACAGGCTGGTGGCCTATCGTTCCTTTACATGGTGGCTCCACGGGAGGCTTGGACACCGCGTTCGAACAGTGATACCCGCCTGTGCCGTTCGTGCCATTAGAGAAACGTTCCCGAGTGACAGCGGTCAGTACAGGGGATTTTCTCTCGCTGTGCTGCAACCTGACCTGTATAATCTTTAAAGTCTTGTATTTGTGTGTCATGAAAATAAGATACAAAATAAAACACCACATATATTTTAACAACGGTTGTTTCGATTTTTTAAATGAATCAAGTGTGTCTCCATTCAAGGATGGACGTCAGACATCTGTGCTCCGAATGGGTGAAGGTCTGGTCGCTGTGAAGCAGGGTGGTCACTATCTATCTAAGCTAACATAACATATTCTCGATAATGCATGCACTAAATAACACTTGTTCAAAGTCTTTCAGTAGGTTATGTCTCTATAAAAGTCACACATATATCTATACTTACAATTACCATTGGATTATGCAGGCATTAGGGTCTTGAGCACTATAATACACCGGTTGAAGTGTGGGTCTGTGCTCACAAGAATCTCTGGTATGTGGCATTTGTTATTGATAAGCAAAGATATACTATCATTGATATAAAGGCGATATACTATATATTGATATAAAGGCGGTTAGCGCCAGTGGATGAGCGCTGGCATGGGGGGCTGTCAGGGGCACGAAAGGCCAAGGTGCCAAACTACATGTACACTTCAAAAGGTATCACACGCCAAGGGGCCATCGGTCACATGGCCGCCTCAGACCCCGTGTCTCCAGCCAGGCCTCCCCTTGAGGCAGGCCGCCCCCATGCAATCCACATAAGTGTGTCTCCATTCAGCAGTCTTCCTGTGCCTTATCTGCATGCCCCAGGCCCATCCATCCCACCCACACTCTATCAAAGGCGGTTCGCGCCAGTGGATGCGCGCTGTCAGGGGCGCGAAAGGCCAAGGTGCCAAACTACATGTACACTTCAAAAGGTATCACACGCCAAGGGGCCATCGGTCACATGGCCTCCTCAGACCCCGTGTCTCCAGCCAGGCCTCCCCTTGAAGCAGGCCGCCCCCTGCAATCCACATAAGTGTGTCTCCATTCAGCAGTCTTCCTGTGCCTTATCTGCATGCCCCAGGCCCATCCATCCCACCCCATGAGCGCTGGCATGGGGGGCTGTGACGGGCGCAAACGTCCGGGGTGCCAAACAGCATGTACACTTCAAAAGGTATCCCACGCCCAGGGGCCATCGCTCACATGGCCTCCTCAGACCCCGTGTCTCCAGCCAGGCCTCCCCTTCAAGCAGGCCACCCCCCTAAGACCACGACATACATACGTCATTCATTCACAAACACACCCCTGTTTCTAATACTTTATAAACCACTTGATATGTCTCATGAGAACATCTTTGTGCTTTGCAAGTCAACTCCTGAACGTGTTACCTGGCAACCACTGAGATCTACGCTAATCTGCTCGTCGTCGTGCTATCCGTGAACTTCTGTGACCGCTTAGAGCAAACCCATCAGTGTGCTACCTGTGGCCACCCACCTATTCTCCTGCAACATACTGCTCTGCTTGCTGAATCCAACTGTTTGTTGGTCAAGGTAACGGCCATGTATCCTAGTCATATTTCGCAGATTTTTAAATTTCTATCTATTTGCGAGTAGAGTACACAATAGTGCTATGTTCATTGGTCTCATTGCTATTGACTTGAGTTTCCATTGCTATGCTATCAATAGATCTATTTATTTTCATCTGTGTCTATTGTCATCGAATTGCATCCTTCGGGGGTCCAGTCTATAATGTAAGCATGTTTCCTTCTCGTGCAAGACAGAACATCCAAGGGACGAGTCACATGTTCAGATTTTAGTCACATCATTTATACATTTCTGCAATTTATGCAAATACTAAGCCGCACATAATGAACTGGTATAGTTCCTGCGACCAAAACAAACCTTGCATTGATCATTGTATGATTCATTTACTTTTGTATCAAATCTTTATTCTTGAAGATTGTATAATAATGTCGATATTTACTTTTCAGATTTATCAACAATGCCTGCCTGTTCAATTAGCGGTTGCCCTTCGAAGACCCATGCAAAATCTGAAGGCACTACAATGCATGTATTCCCGAAAACCGTTGATCGAATAAGAGAATGGGTCAGACATTGCGGATATCCACTGGATGAGCTGGAAAGTAGAGTCCAACAAGTCTTATAGGACAAGAGGGGTGATCGATACCGCATCTGCAGCCGGCACTTTTCCTTGGATATGTACACAACATCTTGGGTAACAAAGAAGAATAAACGGCGAATGACACAGAAATTGCTCAAAAACGCTATTCCCATTCTATTCGTCCACATTCCGCCACCGGTGAGTCAAGTGTCCGGATTTAGCTTTAGGCCTTGCGGTAGTGTGTAGGTAGCCGAACGAATTAATTGATATTGTAGGTGTTCTATCCCTTGTAATAATTTTGATATTGATATGAGTGTATAGTTTTTTGATTAATGACATTTATCAATATATTCTTTTTCGATTTCATAACCCACAAAAGCAATGTATATATATGGGAACAGGGAACTGTGCTGTATTGAGCATTTTTCAAGTATTCTGTCGCCTTACATGGCTATTTTTAATATTGGCATTTCATTATCAATCATTAATTTACCTTTACAACTTCTTGACTATCCCTTTAATCTGAAGCAAGAACATTGTACATCCTTGACGTGGTCGCAGTTATCAACCACTTCTAGTGCGTATCAGGTAATCTTACTAGGCTAATCCGCTACAGACTTGTTTTATGCATGTCAAGTAATAGTTTTATTTTATCGTGTAATTATTTTACCGAATGTTTGGTTAGTGCTTTCCAATTGATATACACCTTAGTTATCGTCAACTGGTGTTTGTTTTCAGTTATAATTAGTGTCATCCATACTAATGCAAGTACTGTCTTTCAGGGAGATGCTGAAGCGTCCGCCACATCTACAACATTTCTAGATGTTCTTCACCAGCAGGAGGTATGGATACTGACAGCTCCATCGAGCGTCATCATCAGAGCTGGAATTCTTGTTGTTTGATTGTTCTACACAATGTTTCATTCATGGTTAGCCGTTGATATGTACCTATGCTGTCGACCCCAGGTGTGTGTTATGTTTTCACTATTGTAATCCTCACTAATGCAAGTACTATGTTTCAGGCAGTTGATGGAGCGTCAACCCCTGCACTTGATGCAGAGCCTGACATTCAAGTAATTCCAGGGGAAGTGGAAGCGGGACCATGCGTATACGAATCGGCGCAACAGCTTTCAGAAGTGCGCACTACATTTGCAACATCCATAGATATTCTTCAGCACGAGGTATGGATACTGACAGCTCCATCATGCGTGATCATATAACGTGATTCCATTTGCTATACTTTCTTCCCTATTAACGCAAGTGCTGTGTTTCAGGGAGACGACGAAGCTTCCACTACAATCACAACATCCAATTTAGATGATGCAGATGTAAATAAATCGGAGAAATAAGTCGATGAAATGTGATCATATTTAGATTTTCCTTGATTCTTTTGGACAATGCATAATTTGTGGTTATCTCTTTATATGTACCTGTGCGTTCGACACCAAGTGTGTGTTATGTTTCCAATATTGAAAACTATACTAATCCAAGTACTGTGTTTATGGGAGACGACGGAGCTTCCACCACAATCACAACATCTCATTTAGATGATGCAGATGTAAAGGAATCAGAGAAATAAGTCGATGAAATGTGATCATATTTAGATTTTCCTTGATTCTTTTGGACAATGCATCATTTGTGGTTATCTCTTTATATGTACCTGTGCCGTCGACCCCAAGTGTGTGTTATGTTTCCAATATTGAAAAGCATACTAATGCAAGTACTGTGTTTCAGGGAGATGCTGATGCCTCCTCTCCAATACAACCATTCATGGCAGTCCATGCAGAGCCAGAGGTATGGATACTGACAGCTCCATCGAAATAGATCATCACTGGTCGAATACTTGTCGTTTGATTGTTGCACACAATGTTTAAATCGTGTTTGGCTATTGAGATGTACCCGTGTGTTCGTCCTCACATGTGTTTTATGCTAACAATATTTTGATACATAGTAATGAAAGTACTATGTTTCAGGGAGACGATGGAGCCTCATTCCGTGCTGTCTATGCGGATACAGAAAATATAGTCGTTGCAGTGCAAGAGGAAGGGAGGACATGCGGAAACGAATCGGAGCTACAGCGTGCAGATGTTGAAGGTCGAGTCAAAAAAGTTGCAAAGAAAAAAAAACCAAAAAAAGGTTAGTTACAAACAGTTCATAACTTTAAAAAAATGTTTGTGCTGGGGACTATTTTATGTTTTTTTCCAGTCAATTGGACTGCACTTTAGCTTGTGTTTAAACTGAACATCCCTTTTCCAATCTCTCCTCCAGTTACCCGTGGGTGTCAGAACTATACATACACAGACAGTGAAGCGAATGAGAGATGTTGCTTGCCACACCATGTACACTATGGAGGAACTATTAATTGAGGCGAGGCATGTTCAGGCTCGAGATGCTCATGTCCAATGGCCAGAACATGAATTAACTGTGTTTGGAGACTACAGCAAAGTTGCATTGGACCATAGCTACAGTGCGACCGCACCACCACAAGAAGATGTTATTGAATGTATTGAAGATAGCTCTGAAGTAGTTGCAGATCAATTCACACAATCTACACCCGCCAAAAATTTGCCACCAAAAAAACTGTCGACATTTTTGTGTTCTCCCATCAATGTTAAGTAATAGATGTCGAAATGACAGAGAATGAACCAACCGCAGCATCCATAGACGCATCAGAACTTGATATCAGCGATATTTCTTTCCAATGTGTTGAAATCTCCACAACGTCACAGGCCGAAACAACGTTGACGCAGGATGACAGTCTAATGAAAGAGAGCAAATACATTGTATTCAACAGTTGTTTGATGGAAATTATAAGTATGCTGAAATGTGTGCATTCCATTAGAGGGAAAGTATGTGGGAAGCCATTGATTAATGTGACTCGTCAAATAAAAGGCAGTAACGTCAAAATAAATGCCGCCTGTAGATTAAATCATAGGTTCTCATGGTCTGCACAACCGATGCTGGGGAAACTGTCAGCAGGCAATCTACTGGGTGCAGCTGCATCACTTTTTAGTGGCTCCAGTTTTAGAAAGTTAGAGGCTTTCTTTCAGTTTGTGGGACTCCATTTCATTTCTAAAGCGCTGTACTACATATACCAACGTGATTATCTGTTTCCGGCCATTAGTGATGCTTGGAAAATTGAACAATTGTCTCTATCAAGTACATTCGAAGGCAAACGATTCAGGCTAGCTGGCGATGGACAGTGCGACAGCCCTGGATTTTCTGCCAAGTACTGCACCTACCACTTTCAGGACATGGATAGTAAGAAAATTGTGAGTTTGATGGTCGTGCAGGTAACACAATGTACATTGTCAGTGGCCATGGAGAAACTAGGATTTATAAAATCAGTGGAATATCTACAATCAAGGGGAATGCACATCGACCTCATAGCCACGGACAGACAAGTTTCAATTGCCAAGACAATGAGAGAGCAGTTCCCACATATTAAACATCAATTTGACGTATGGCATCTTGCTAAATCAATCAATAAGAAAATCTTGGCTGCAGGGAAAAAAAAAGGTTTTGAAAGTATTTTGCAGTGGTCCCATTCTATCACCAACCATCTTTGGTGGAGCTCAAAAACTTGTGAAGGGTCAGTGGAAATACTACTTGAAAAATGGCGGTCACTGATGCACCACTGTACCAACGTTCACCGCTGGACAGCAAATCAACATTTCCACCAATGTGAACATGGCCCTTTGTCCCCAGAGGAGGCACAGAAGAAGAAGTGGTTGATTCCATCTTCACCGACACACAAAGTCATTGAGAAGATTGTTTTCGACAAAACTCTATCAAGAGATTTGAGAGGACTGACAGAATTCTGTCACACAGGAGATTTGGACGTGTTCCACAATATGTGCCTAAAGTACAGGCCAAAGCGCTTGCATTTTAGCTTTCGGGGCATGAAACATTGCATTCTACTAGCGGTCTTGGCCCATAACAGCAATATTGGACGTGAACAATCTAGGACTAGGGGTAAAGTAAGGATGCCTCGCTACACTAAGGTGTTTTCAAAACGAAGTAAGCAATGGGTGATCAAACCAGTCTATGACGAAATGCAGTTCGACTTTGTGAAAGGCCTTATTGTTGCTGTGTTAGAGAAGCACAGATATGGAATTTTGGACGTTTCTGTGCAGGTCAGTGATCCATTGCCACCGAACATTGCGACTGTGCCATGCCCACCCGAAGCACAGCTGGTTGTGAAGTACAAATCCCGGTTTAAATAATTGCAGTACGATTGTCTTTTTGTAAATAAATGTTATTGTAGTGTACCTGTAACCCTAACCCCTACCTTCACCATCATGGGTGGCGAACAAGCTGGGTGTCATCTTTGAATTATCTCTATTCACCTCATATATGTGTATGTATATATTTTTCTCATGTCTCATCTCATGGAAATGTAAATGCTGCGCACTATTAACGGAGGGAAGGCTTGCGTATTGCAAATAATAAAACAAACAAACAAACAATAAATCTCACTTTTAACTCAACTCCTGTGGTACTTTATACTTTCCCTGACCTTCCGCAAAAAATTAAATGTCTCAATTTGGGCTGCAAAGCTCGCAGACAAAGGGGACAAAATTGGGGCACTTAGAACGCGCCAGCCAAGCGGGCCGTGGCATTTGGGAGAGAAGCCAGTTCGCATTTGCACATTGAGGCGCACTACATAGACGGATTCTAAACTTCAAGTTCTCACAGATGCCTATACTACGTGATGTTGCAAATAAAGAATGCGAAGGACAGCGGCTTTGATTTTCAGCTCGCGCCCAGATGAGGCCCACAAGTCGCACTGGAAGTATAAGGGTCTATTGTTTTTTGACCTTGAGACAGGGACCATGCCGAAAGAACTACATTTGAAGGGGGTGCGCAATAACGTAAGAGACGATAAGGCAGAAAATTCAGAAACTAGACGGAGTTTCATTTTAGTTCAGTATACGAAAAATCGTTGTCAAGAGCACGGTCCGTTTTACAGACTGCATTACGAAGAGACACAATGGAAATTTCAAATATAATGTAAGTAAATCTTTACACGCTTTTATACCGGAATGAAGATTTAATGAATGGATGCATGAATAAATGAATGAATGAAGATCTAGGAAAAGCAAGGAAAACGTGTTCGTAGTGGGCACATGGGCATGCAGGTCCACTGGTCTCACCGATCTCGGTCCTTGGCCCAGCCACTTTTCCCTGCACTGCCTACCTGCACTACGGGACTGTCTCTGTATCCTTCAGCCCCTTCTCCCAGAATTTACCTTGCACTTGCCACCAGCTGGCCCTATTATTTAATTTGTATTCAACTAACCATGTACAGCACTTTTACCCCCCCTCCCACCTTCCCCATGCGCGATCAGAAAGACACCTGGCCTAGTAGGATCGTTGTCTGTCTGCCCTTGTTCCCCACCTGCCTCGTCGCGCCTAGAAACACTTGAGTATAGGCGCGTTACAAATGCCATATCATATATCATCATTCCTCACGCATGTAGACTAACTGTCGTTTATCATTGTGTGTTGGCCTCGATTTATTTCGTTACTTTTCGCATTGATTTTAGAGCCGAACATACTCCATTGAACTATCCTTGCAAGCAAATAGTTTCTGATCGGCTGTAATAAATAAAATAAGTAATATTAATGAAGATTGGCTGGCGAGACTAATTATAATTTTTTTGTTTTCATAGCAGGTATTTGCTCCCCTTCTGCTACTGCCATCCGTTTGAGACACCAGCAGATGGCTTTTACAGTAGACACCTGCAGCTTCGTGTGAACAACTGGAGAACACTGACAATTTTATGGGACGATGGCCAAGGGCCCACATGCCCTTACACTGTACTAGTGGCTAGAAGCAACATATCAACCTTTACGATGGACTAGTGCCTAGTTGATGGAACAGCCTTGCGGTTCACCGTGCTTCCAAAGTGCATCTTTTAACGAAAAGCAACACCCTGTGTACCATGGCGGATACAGATAAAAGAAAATAAATGGCTTTCGGAGTTCATATGGCAATTGCTGAATATTCTCTAAACATTTAATGTCAAATAAATGTACTTTACCAAATGTACCGTGTTGCTGTTTGATTTTAAAGTACAGTTTCATATTCCGAATTGTGGCGCGCTGTGTTGTGAGATGTTCTGTGTTGGTTTCCGGGTTATGTGTGGAGTCGCGTAGAAGACGACTGGGCGCGTTTGCCTACGCAGCACAGTAACGTCACGGAGAGAGGCGGGGAATATGAATGTTTGGATAATGTCAGGCTCAGGGGCGGGGGAATTGATTTAGTGCCGCAAAAGCAGGTCAGCCAGGGCGATGGGGGAACTGATAGGATTATCAGAAAATGGCGGCTCCCTGGTGCTTGTTTTCGCGTGCGTTTAATGGACGAAAACTCGGGTAAGGTCCATAGGAAAGTTTTCTAAAATCGAGCCACTTAGGCTTAAAAAAACATGGCCGACCCGTAGGGACAATAAAAAATGTTACTAGACCATGCCTTTAAGCATCTTAAATCATGTGTTGTTTCAAACAGATGACTTAGTACACAAAGCACAATATAAGCCAACCTGACAAATTAAAAACTTATTTTAAGCAAAAACATATAATTATAGCTTTACTTTCACAGTCCACAATGGGAAATCTGCATGTGCCCGAATGCAAAATAGTGAAAGCCTAAATAATCCCCTCTGTGTTGCCACTGCACTTTCAAGAGGTAGACACACAACAACATAACCGTGTGAAAAGATAAGATAATTGCAGTCATTATTTCATACAGACTTGAAGCTGGTTATTGAGCACAGCCTCTAGCAGGCAGTAAACCTACGGGAGCTATCCTCAGTCTTTCAGCAAGCACAAGTGGGAGGAGCAGGCACAAATGGGAGGAGCAGGCACAAGTGGGAGGAGCAGGTACAAGTGGAAGGAGCAGACAGCACCCACATGTCCTGGGTGGTAGGAGGATCAGGACAGAACCTAAAGGTCTGTGTTTACATGGAAAGCCTCAAGTCTAGGAAAGCATTCCCTTTGTCCAAGACCAGTGTGACTTCCCACCACCTCATTCACAAACAGGGTAGTGCATGGAGACCCCATGACCACTTTCCATAGGCCAGGTGGGAAAAGTAAAAGGCTCCGTGTATAATAAAGGGAAAGGGCGCAGGCAAACCATCCTGCCCACCAAGCTGTGTAGTAAATCATATGTTTTACTTTTCCATTGGGAACGAAACCGGGATCATGAGTGACAAAGCAAAGGGGTACTTCAGCATGTGGTGCGGATATAATACATTATCAATATATGTATATTATTTAGAGCAAAATGCACCATTTATACGTGTGGCTTTTTGCGTAATGTACCTTTAACAGATTCACTTCTAAGTGATCCCAATTTAAGTGCAGGGATTTGCCAGGGGCAGCATAAATTGGTCAGGTGTGGAAGCAAGTTTTTCTGGTTGCATAGTTTGCAAGTTTGCAGATTTCAGGCCACACATGCTCCCAGGCATATTTAGTTTTGCACTAACATGCAATTCATGGCAGGTAAGAGAAAAAGTACTCTGTGGAAGTAGGTGATTAGATGTTCTATATGCTGTTTCTGCATTTTAAAGGCCCAACACAAAAAAGACATATTTATTTGGCCCGCTTTTGAGTGGCCTTTAAAATGCTGAAATATGACATATGGGACCCCCACCCCCTGGGGAAGGCAATGCTGCCCCCAAACCCACACCTTCCCCCGCTGAATTTATATATGGGTGTTTTACCCCCCTGAATGCCCCTTTTCATCACCCAGCACCCCGTTCTCAGCCCAACACATTCGCCTTGCTCTCCCACACAGTCGCGCAAACACACATTTATCCCCGCCCCCTCCCTTCCCCACCATAAACATTCCCTCTCCCCTCCCGCACAGACACACACTCACAACACTGAAAATACACTTACATTGCTGACGCGACTTCCCTCGCCTGGCCGCGCCTGTCAGCCCCTGTGCTCAGTCGGGTGTGGCAGGGGCATGACAGTTTGATTTAGAAAGACTGCTCAGAGTGGTCTCCCAGAGGTCTTTCTAAATGAGATTACATGCAGTTATTTTCAACGCCAACGTGGCATGATCACTTTAACTTACCTGGGTCAATATAACAGAGGATGAGGTTATGCTTGGTTTGGCTCCAGTTTGCTTATTCTTCAAAAACATACTTAGGCCGAGCTTGAGCCAGATATTTGCCTAACTAGGCTTGAGCCGTCTCTGGCTCCCCCACCTCTAGTAACTGGCCACAGGGGAGTTGCTAGGTCTGGAAAAGACCCGGGGCTAAGCTGATGTCGGAACTGTTGGGACTGGGGGCTAGCTAGCCTTTTGGCTGTAGCTCCTGAGATTCTATCCGGGGCTACAACCAAAAGATCAGGGGCTATAGCCCCCTTAGCCCCCCTCC